>NC_081375.1:18491555-19691555 GCF_030684315.1 Stegostoma tigrinum
CCCCCACTCCCCCCACTCCCCCCCCCCACTCCCCCACCCCCCCGCCAGCGACCCCCTCAGCTCCCTCCCCCCCCCCCCACTCCCCCCACTCCCCCCCCCCCACTCCCCCCACTCTCCCCCCCCCCCCCCCCCCCACTCCCCCCACTCCCCCCCCCCCCACTCCCCCCCCTCTCTTCCCCCCCCCACCCCCACTCTCCCCCCCCCCCACTCCCCCCACTCTCCCCCCCCCCACTCCCCCCACTCTCCCCCCCCCCCACTCCCCCCACTCACCCCCCCCCCACTCCCCCCACTCTCCCCCCCCCCCCCACTCCCCCCACTCTCTCTCCCCCCCCCACTCCCCCCACTCTCTCCCCCCCCCCACTCCCCCCACTCTCTCCACCCCCTCCCCCACTCCCCCCACCTCCCCTCCCCCCACTCCCCCCACTCCCCCCCCCTCCCCCCACCTCCCCCCCCCCTCTCCCCCCCCCCCCCTCCCCCCCACTCTCCCCCCCCCCCCACTCCCCCCCACTCTCCCCCCCCCTCTCCCCCCCCCCACCTCCCCCTCTCCCCCCCCCCCACTCCCCCCCACTCTCCCCCCCCCCCCACTCCCCCCCCCACTCTCTCCCCCCCCCCACTCCCCCCCACTCTCTCCCCCCCCCCCACTCTCCCCCCCCCACTCTCTCCCCCCCCCCACTCCCCCCACTCTCCCCCCCACCCCCACTCCCCCCCACTCCCCCCACTCCCCCCACTCCCCCCACCCCCACTCCCCCCCACTCCCCCACCCCCCACTCCCCCAGCCCCACTCCCCCCACTCCCCCCACTCCCCCCACTCCCCCCCCCCACTCCCCCCACCTCTCCCCCCCCCCCCACTCCCCCCCACTCCCCCCCCACCCCCCACTCCCCCCACTCCCCCCACCTCCCCCCCACTTCCCCCCCCCCCCACTCCCCCCACTCTCCCCCCACCCCCACTCCCCCCCACTCTCCCCACCCCCACTCCCCCACTCCCCCCACCCCCACTCCCCCCCCACTCCCCCCACTCCCCCACCCCCCACTCCCCACTCCCCCCACCCCCCCACTCCCCCACCCCCTCCCACTCCCCCCACTCCCCCCCCCACTCCCCCCACTCCCCCCACTCCCCACCCCCCCACCCCCCACTCCCCCCCCACTCCCCCCCACTCCCCCACTCCCCCCCCCCCACTCCCCCACTCCCCCACTCCCCCCACTCCCCCCCACTCCCCCACCCCCACTCCCCCACCCCCACTCCCCCCACCCCCCCCCCACTCCCCCCCACTCCCCCCACCCCCACTCCCCCCCCACTCCCCCACTCCCCCACCCCCCACTCCCCCCACTCCCCCACCCCCACTCCCCCACTCCCCCCACTCCCCCACCCCCACTCCCCCACCCCCACTCCCCCCACCCCCCACCCCCACCTCCCCCCACTCCCCCCACTCCCCCACTCCCCCCACCCCCCCCCCTCCCCCCACCCCCACTCCCCCACCCCCACTCCCCCCACCCCCCACCCCCCACTCCCCCCCACTCCCCCCCACCCCCACTCCCCCCCCCACACACCCCCCACTCCCCCCCTCCCCCCACCCCCCTCCCCCCCCACTCCCCCCACCCCCCCCCCCCCCACTCCCCCACCCCCCACTCCCCCCCCCCCCCCCACTCCCCCCCCCCCCCCCCACTCCCCCCCCCCCCCACTCCCCCCCACACCCCCCCCCCCACTCCCCCCCCCCCCCACCCCCCCCCCCCCCACCCCCCCCCACTCCCCCCCCCCCCACTCCCCCCCCCCACTCCCCCCCCACTCCCCCCACCCCCACCCCCCCACCCCCCCCCCCCCACTCCCCCCACTCCCCCCCCCCCACACCCCCCCCCCACTCCCCCCCCCCCCCCCACTCCCCCCCCCCCCCCCTCACCCACTCCCCCCCCACTCCCCCCCCACTCCCCCCACTCCCCCCCCCCACTCCCCCCCCCCCCACTCCCCCACCCCCCCCACCCCCCCCCCCCCCCACTCCCCCCCACTCCCCCCCCCCACTCCCCCCCACCCCCCACTCCCCCCCCCCCCACACCCCCCCACTCCCCCCACCCCCCCCACTCCCCCCCCCCACTCCCCCCACTCCCCCCCACCCCCACTCCCCCCCCCCACTCCCCCCCACTCCCCCCACTCCCCCCACCCCACTCCCCCCCCCCCCACTCCCCCCCCACTCCCCCCACTCCCCCCACCCCCCCCCACTCCCCCCCCCCCCCCACTCCCCCCCACTCCCCCCCACTCCCCCCCACCCCCACTCCCCCCCACTCCCCCCACTCCCCCACCCCCACTCCCCCCACTCCCCCCCCACCCCCACTCCCCCCACTCCCCCACCCCCACTCCCCCCCACTCCCCCCCACCCCCCACTCCCCCCCCCCCACTCCCCCCCACTCCCCCCCCCCCCCCACTCCCCCCCCCCCCACTCCCCCCCCACTCCCCCCCCCACTCCCCCCACTCCCCCCCCCCCACTCCCCCCACCTCCCCCCCCCCACTCCCCCCCCCCCCCACTCCCCCCCCTCCCCCACTCCCCCCCCACTCCCCCCACCCCCACTCCCCCCCCCACTCCCCCCCCACCCCCCCCCCCACTCCCCCCCCCCCACTCCCCCCACTCCCCCCCCCCCCACTCCCCCCACTCCCCCCCCCCACTCCCCCCCCCCCCACTCCCCCCCCCCCCCCACTCCCCCCACTCCCCCCCACCCCCACTCCCCCCCCACTCCCCCCACTCCCCCACCCCCACTCCCCCCACTCCCCCCACTCCCACTCCCACTCCCCCACCCCCACTCCCCCCCACTCCCCCCACCCCCCACTCCCCCCCCCCACTCCCCCCCACTCCCCCCCACCCCCACTCCCCCCCCCCACTCCCCCCACTCCCCCCACCCCCACTCCCCCCCACTCCCCCCACCCCCCACTCCCCCCACCCCACTCCCCCCCACTCCCCCCCCCCCCCCCCACTCCCCCCACTCCCCCCCCCCCACTCCCCCCCCCCCCCACTCCCCCCACTCCCCCCCCACTCCCCCCACTCCCCCCACTCCCCCCCCCCACTCCCCCCCCCCCCCACTCCCCCCACTCCCCCCCCCCCACTCCCCCCCCCCCCCCCCACTCCCCCCCCCCACTCCCCCCCACCCCCCACTCCCCCCCCACTCCCCCCACTCCCCCACCCCCCACTCCCCCCACTCCCCCCACTCCCCCCACTCCCCCCACCCCCACCCCCCCCACTCCCCCCCACTCCCCCCACTCCCCCACCCCCACTCCCCCCACCCCCACTCCCCCACCCCCACTCCCCCCCACTCCCCCACCCCCCACTCCCCCCACTCCCCCCACTCCCCCACCCCCCACTCCCCCCCACTCCCCCACCCCCACTCCCCCCACTCCCCCACCCCCACTCCCCCCACTCCCCCCACTCCCACTCCCCCCACTCCCCCACCCCCACTCCCCCCCCCCACCCTCACCCACTCCCCTCCCCCACCCTCACCCACTCCCCTCCCCCCACCCACACCCCCACCCCCCCCACCCCCCTCCCCCACCCACACCCCACCCCTCCCCCCCCCACACCCCCACCCCCTCCCCCACCCACACCCCCACCCCAACTGTTCAATCCAAGTCTCTTATCACAGTTTAACATTTCCTGATAAAAGCCACTAAGGAGAGGATTCTGTTAATTAAAAGCCTATTAGCTTGATTCCTGATTGGATTAAACCACCACAGGATGAATCATGTTGTCACTGAATTCAAATCAGTTGCTGATCTAATTTAAAATCTCACACATGATACCCTCTTATAATGTCAAACTGAGGTCCTGAAATGCTGTTTCCTTTTGTCGCATTAACTAACTGAATTGGCCCCAGTTTCACATGTGCACTCCCACTCCTTACATCTCATACTAATGCTGGTTCAGATTTATGGCAGATACAAAAACATCTTCAAACTCGATCATTCGGGCTCTTGAAAACCCCTTGGTACAATTAGCTTTGTTTTAACATGCTTTATAGTTCCAAATAAAAATAATCAAGAAATGTTAAACAGAAAATTTTTTAACAAAGATAAATTCCAGTGTAGATTGAAGAAGTCTCCACAGGTTTAATGTTAAAGATATATTCCGGTGCCTGTCTGATTTATAGAATAAACCGATCAGCTCCAGTAGCTTATGACTGAACGCTGCAGTGGGTGCAGTAGAGTAATAGTTACATTCCTTAATGAGTAATTCATGGCATGCTTATTAGTCTCAATACCAGAATGACAGTTTCAGAATTTGAATTTTGTGTGAAAATTTGGAAACAAAACTTTGGATAGGAACAAAAATGACAACAAAACAGTCAGATTATTGTTACAAAGTCAACTGGTTCAATAGATTTACCAGGAATGGAGGGTTTGAGATATAAAAATAGAGTGAAAATGCTGGCATTTTTTTAACTGGAGCATTGGAAGTTGAGAGGTGTCTTTCTGAACTTTATACAATCACGAGGGGCATGGATAAGGTGAATGGCAAAGGTCTTTTCCCTAGGAGAGGGCAAAACTAGGGGGCATACTTTTACTATGAGAGGAGAAAGATTTATAAAGGACATGAGGGGCAATTTGTTTTACACAAAGAGTGGTTTATTTGGGGAATGAACTGCCAGAGAAAGTGGCAGATGCAGGTACAGCTACAATGTTTAAAAGACATTTGGATAAGTTGATGAATGGGAAAGGTTTGGAGGGATATCATCCAAGTGCAGGAAAATGGGACTAGTGTAATTTGGGAACATGGTCAGCATGGATGTCTTGGACTGAAGGGTCTGTTTCCAAGCTGTATGACTCTATGAGTCTATTACATCCCTTTAGGGAAGGAAACCTGTCCTCTTGAAACAGTGTGGGCCATTGTGGCTCCAGATTCCACAGTACAATTGACTCTTATGAAAACGAAAAGACCTGCAGATGCTGTAAATCAGGAACAAAAACAAGTTGCTGGAAATGCTCAGCAGGTCTGGCAGCATCTGTGTAGAAAAAAAAATCAGAGTTAATGTTTTGGGTCTGGTTTTTGAGGAAGGGTCATACCTATGAATAAATCCAACGTTCAATTAACTACATTGCAAATAAATTAGCATGAGACAGAAACTTGCATTGGAACAGCCCACCCAGGACATAGTAATGCTGCATGCCATACAGTGAAGGTGGTAGAAGCAAAAACATTAGCATGTTTATGAGGCACTGAGACGCATGAACAGGAAGGGAACAGGGGATACAGACCTTGTGGAGACAAATAGTATTAGTTTAGAATGGCATCATGGTTAGCACAGAAATGGTGGGCTGAAGGGCCTGCTCCTGCGCCGCATTGGTCTGTGTTCTATTTCCTTGTACGGGGACCAAGTAAAAGAAAGAAAAAAACCGAAATGAAGACATGGGAAAAAAAAATGATAAGCAAGAAAATGGAAAACCCAAAGTGTTTCACCACTCTGTAAAGAGTAAAAGGATAGTTAAAGAAAAAATTGAGGAACGGAACTTGTGTGAAGTTGCACAGGACATGGGGAGAACATTAAATGCATTTTTCATCTCCATATTCACGAAGGAGAGGGATGATGTGGATACGGTAATCCAAGCATAGTAGTGTGAAATATTGGACAGAATAATTGTAATGAGAGAAGAAATGTTGGAGGATTTGGAATCCTTGAAAGTGGGTAAGTCGCCCAGGGCTGGATGGATTATTCCCTGGAATGTTGAGGGAGGTCAGGGCAGAAATATCAAATGCTGTGAGAGTTAATTTTCCAATCCTCCCTAGACACTTGGAAGATGCCAGAGGGCAGGAGGAATGCAAATGTGGATCTGTTGTTTAAAAAGGGTACAAAGGAAATGCTAAACAATTGTAAGCCAGTTAATTCTACTTTGGTGGTAGGCAAATTGTTCGAATCATTCCTGACAGATTGGATAAACTGTTGCTTAGAAGGGCATGGACTAGACAGGGATAGTTAGCATGGTTTTGTTAAGGGAAGGTCAGGCCTTACAAATGAGATTGAATTCTTTGAGGAAGTGACAAGGAGGATTGATGAGGGTAATGCAATAGGTGCTGGCTACATGGATTTTGTTAAGACATTTGTCAAGGTTCCACGCCGTAGACTGGTTGAGAAAGTAAAATCTCAACAGATACAGGGCAACGAGTCAAATTGAATCCAAAGTTTGTTGAGTAACAGGAAACAAAAGGTATTAGGTCAATGGCTGCCCTTGTGCATGGAAAGCTGTTTCAAGTGGTGTTCCCCAGGACTTGGCATTGGGACACCTGCCATTTGCTTTATATATTGACAATTTGGACTTGAATATGTGACACAATTTTGAAATTTGCAGATGATGCAAAAAACTTGGCTATTTAGTGGACAGTGTAGAGGATAGATGTAAACTCCAAAATGATATAAATAAGTTCAACTCTAATAAGTGTGAGGAAGGGAGAGGAAGCATTTAGGGAGGTTAAACAATAGAAGAAACTACACAATAAACGGGAACATGCTGAGACAGGTGGATGAGGTGAGAGACTCTGGCATGCAAGTGCACAGGTCACTAAATGTAGCACAACACATAGATAAGGCTGTAAAGGCAGCACTTGGAATGCTCTCCTTCGTTGGCAGAGGTATAGAATACAAAAGTGGGGCTATAATGATGAAACTGTATAAAACACTGGTGAGGCCACAACTGGAGTATTGATTGCAGTTCTAGTCACCACATTACAGGAAGGACACAATTGCTCTGGAGAGAGTGCAGAGAATGTTGCCATGGCTGGAGAATTGTGGATACAAGGAGATTGTAGAGGTTGGGGTTATTTTCCTTGGAGCTGAGAAGGCTGAGGGGTGGCATGATTGACGTATATCAAATTGTGACGAGTAGAGATAGTGTAGACAGGAGGAATATGTTTCTCTTGGCATATAATTCAGAAACTAGAGGTTTTAGATTCAAGCTAAACGGTAGAGGATTAGAGGGATGTGAGGAAAAACTGTTTTCACACCGAGGGTGGTGGGTGTCTGGAATTCACTACCTGAGTTAGTGGTGGAAGCAGAGAACCTAAACTCTTTCAGAAATTACCTGGATCTACATATTTAGTGCTGTAAGCTGTATGGCTATGGACTACATGCAAGTATATAGGATTAGGAAGGACATATGCGTGTCTTTGGGTCACTATGGACAGGATGGAATGAATGGGCTCGTTCTATGCTGTAACATTTGCATGGTTCTAAACTTGTACATTGACACTACAACATATAGGTTGGTGACATATAGCTTATGTTAAGCTTTTAAAATGTATTCTTTAAGGATTTGGGCATTGCTATTTGTTCCTGAATTGAGTGGTTCATTAGGCCATTTCAGGGGACAGTTAAATGTCAACCATATTACTATTGGTTTGAAGTCATATGTAGATCATCGGCTAGTGATGATAGAATTCCTTTCCTGAAGGGCTTTAGAGAGCCAGACATCAATTTAGAACAATCAATGAGCATTATCACGGTCTCCAATACTGGGACCACCCTTCACTTTTAGAGTCACCGTATTTAAATTCCAGCAGTTGTCATGGTCCGACTTGAGCCCATATGTGACATTACAACTGTGTTATCATCTCCCCTAAGTTTACCCATTGGCTAATGATGGTTTATTCCTTATTCCAGCTGCAAAATGAAGGACAGACCTATGCTGGTACTTGATGAATGAACCCTGACTTTACGGCCAGTTACCAGGCATGGAACAGTTAGGGACTTCTCAAAACTGAAAACTAAGGGTCAATTTTGGGCCATAAAAACACACAAAATTATTTTACTTAATATTTCCCTTGTTTGTACTGGCTGCCCTGCTATTATGTATTTTTGTTGGACTTTTGGACCTGATCTGATAAATACTTGAATGCTTGGGCTTAATGAAAATCAAATCAAATGTATTCCTACCAGCTATAAGTGATGGTAAAATGTGGGAAATGTTTTTAATATAGAGCAATTTGGACTGAGGTGGGCAATGTTCACAGAAGAACTAATTGGATCAAGGTTTGGCAACTATACCTTTGTGTGTTCATTGCCAGATTTCAACAGAGATTGCTGCCTGAACCTGGGTGTCAGATGGGGAAGAAGGGAGTTGGATTAGTGTGCGAAACACTGAGTTTGTCAACTGATAGTTTGGGAATAACTCCACTGCTCGAAACTCAATAGATTGGTCTCCAACATAGTTGTTACAAGCCTGGACCAGTCTGCTAAATTTATGATACAATAAGGTTCAGGAACTGCAAATTTATTTTTAAATGTGATCCAGGGACTTCAGCAGAGAACAAAGCCTGAAAAATTCCATGGTTTTGGAAAAAGCAATGATAATTTTTAATGTAAAATACTAAAATTGTAATATCATTATCAATGCATGTACAATTCATATTCTAACCCCCAGAATTAACATGAGACAAATGTTGGGAACAGATTATGAGTTACAAAGTTACAAAGAAAAGCAATTGAGAACAAAACAGATTACAAGGATTTGGAGATCATCAAATCTCCTTAAACCATAATGGATTCTACTTCTTCATTTTTGAGGATCTGGCCTTCAAATCCCCTTTGAAGAACCATTCTAACATAGACTGTCTGAAAAATTGCTCGCATTCCAGCCAATCACACTCCTCCATTGAATTATATAAAATACTGCTGGAAAGGTAACTGAACTCCCTTGGTTATGTGTTGGAGACTACTGCTGATTGTGACAGTTATTGGTATTAGCTTGAGACAACTTGAGCATGATAAAAGTTCAGGGAAAACCAAGGATGACATTAGCTTGGTACAGCTCCAGTTTTTCACTGACAGCTAGCTGCTACAAGCTAAAACCAGCCTTGGTTTTCCCTGAGCTTTTCTCATGCTCAGTTGTATCAAGCCAAAATTCCTTGT
Source organism: Stegostoma tigrinum (assembly GCF_030684315.1). NCBI lineage: Eukaryota > Metazoa > Chordata > Chondrichthyes > Orectolobiformes > Stegostomatidae > Stegostoma > Stegostoma tigrinum. Next base: position 18,500,430 of record NC_081375.1, read on the forward strand.
GAGTTTTTTTTAACACTCACAATCAGCTATAGTCCCCTACATATAACCAATGGAGTTCTGCTCCCTTTCCAGCAGTACAGCTAAAAGAATCAAAATCTAACATGGAGTTTACTTTTTATCTCTCCTATATAATTACTGATTTTTAATCTCACTGTCTGTCACCTTTGAACACCTCTTCAGTGACCCTTGAACTTTCTTGAATTACCTATTTAAAACCTTGCAACAGCCCTTTCTACTGTGTCTAGTTAGAGTTGCATGTAACTAATATTTTGGAGAAACCAAATGCAACAACCCCTTTGAGTGTGACCTGAATGTTACATTCTCAGAGAATAATTTAAGGGGCGTGGAAAGTCCCAGATACTGCCCTGTTAGAAGAATGGATCTGAGTAACAAAGAAGAACACAGCATTTAAAATATTCAAAGGTTTTCTTATCAAGATATTATGATGTAACTTTGCCTGCAGCACAAACCCAGACCAAAAACTCCACTCTTACATTGTATGGCACAGGCTTTAAATTAGTACAATGCAAAAAAACACACCGGGTTACAATGCATGTGTATGTTCATACCTTGGGTAACAATGTATGTCTCTTGCTTGACTCCAAAAGAAAACTATGCAATTTTGTACTTTTTTACAACCTCAGGACATCACAAAATGCTTTAAAACCAATAAAGAAATTTTGAAATGTAACTAATGTAACAACAGGAAGTATAGCAGCTTTATTGTGAATGTAAGCAACAGATAATCTGCATGAATATACATGCACAGATTCGAAATAGGAGGGAACGGCTGGCTGTGCACGCTAAACCTACTGACACCTAACTGATTTGTTGCATGAATCTCTGAAATGCAACATAATGATAGAAGATATATTTATTTTGTAAATCCCAACATGTTCACACATTAAGAAGAATATTCCTCCACAGTTCTGAAGAAGGGACTCTGGACTTGAAATGTTAACTCTGCTTTCTCTTCACAGATGTTACCAGACCTGCTGAGTTTCTCCAATACTTCTGATTTTTTGTTTCAGATTTCCAACATCCACAGTTTGATGTTTTATTCTTCCAGTTGCATGGGGACTGGATGTAGTGGTTCATTCACAGTTCTAATTCTGTGAAGTCAATCGAGGCAACTTTATTTATTCGAGGAATTCCTCTCACCCAACTCATTATTTTTATCTCCATATGTTTTGAGCTGATATCTCATTACCCCTTCATCTGAGTATTCCCATAACATAATCTACCTGATTTGATGAAGCTGAGTATGTCTGTATTTGCTGATTCAAATGATTTCTATCGGATTAGCGCATCCCATGTGCAAGCTTGCTATGAGAGGTGCTGATGTGGAAGATGAAACATGCAGAGGTGCGTGCAGCGGCCGTATAAATAAGAGTGTGAAAGAGTTAATACTGAGCAATGCCAGAAACATCATCCACAATGATAATGCCATATGGACTTGTAAGCAGAATAGATTAGGATCTCAAAGGACTGAATCTTCCTCAAAGTGTTTGTAATAGTATCAATCATAAGCTGTAATTAGTTGCTATTATGCAATGCACTTCATCTCGTTCACAATGAATGTGTTCTAGTTAGTTTATGCAGTAAATTGCTTCTCCTGCATGAGAGAACGTAGGTCCCAGTTTCCAACAATTAAACAGGATGATGGCTATAACCTTTACTGTGAACAGTAGTGCATACAGGGTGAACTGGCATGCCCATACAACAGTAAACTTCAATTTCCTCAGGCTGCCAGAGCCTTGAGACTGTGACACTCAAAAATCTCTGGCGAGGCTGTAAATAGGAAAAAAACTATTCTAATCTTTTCAGGCTTTCAAGTCATAGAGTATTCCAACACAGAAAGATGATCTTTAGCTCATCATATCCAAACAGATCATCAAGCACCTTTCAACTCGAATTCTGTTTTCCTGCACTTGACCCATAGTCTTTATTACTATGCTGTTTCAAAATATTCACATAAATACTCCTAAATGTTACAATGTTTCTCTCCTCTACTAACCTTTCAGGCAAGGAGTTCCTGACATCTACCACACTGTAAGCGAAAAATAGTGTAATTAAATCCTTTCAAACCTTCTGCATCCAACCTTCAATTCAAGCCCCCTGGTAATTGACCCCTCTATTAAAGTGAAAAGGTTAATCTTATCAACCCTATCTGTGACTCTCATAAGTGTGTGGCTTCAATCAGGTTCCCCCTAAGCCTTCTCTGCTCCAAAGCCTATTCTGTCACTTGTCATTGCTGATTCACTCCAAACCTGTTCAAATTCTGCTGAATGTTCTCGGCACTCTCGCTCAAGCAATCACATCCCTCCTAAAGTGTGATGAACAAAACTGTACATATAACTCCAGCTGTAGCCTATACATATCCAAAATGTCTATCCTAAAAATACCCTACACAGCTCTATTATAATCTCCTCATTCTTGAATTCAATGCATTGACTAATAAAAGAAAAGTATTCCATATGCTTTCTTTACAACCTTACAAATAACTTCAAGGATCTCTATACATACACATCAAGCGGATCTTCATTGCTAGCCACAGTCCTATCATTCATTATGTACTCTCTTGCCTTGTTAGCTCTCCCAAATGCAGTACTTTATAGCTTTCAGGATTGAGTTCCAGTTGCCATTGTTCTGCCCATCTGACCAGCCTGTCTATATCTTTCTGTAGTCCAAAGCCTTACCCCTCACTATTTACAATGCCACCATTGTTTGTCATGTGTGAGTGTTGTGATAAAACCTCCTTCATTTGTGCCTAAATCATTAATGTCGACTACAATCAGAAAATGGCCCAGCAACGAATCCCGCAATATGCTACTCTTTACAGAATTCCAGTCACAAAACAAACCTTCAACCAGCAACCTCTGCCTCCTAACACTAAGAATTTACTACCTACCCTACTCAAATTCTCCAACAAGATACAAAGCCATCGTTAATGGCTCCTGATAGTGCTCCCGGAATCTGACACTCATTTCAGCACATCAGGGAAGATCTGGCAGAGGCATTTTCAGGCCCATCAAATCTCTGGCCCTTGCTGGCACATACTCTAGGCTAGGCACAAATGTTGCATCCCTACCAGAGCAGCTTGAGAGATTCATCACCCGATTTGTCTCTCCTGTGTACTTGGTAATTGAGCATCTCCCAGGTGTCACACTGAGAATAGGCCCCTTTTCATTCAAGAAAAAACACTTTGCCTCAAGAATCTTTGCAGGCTCCTGCTTCCCACTATGACATTTTTCATTAACAGGCAGAGGCAATTTTTTTACTTTACACTGGAGGGTGCTGTTTTAAGATGTTATATCTAAGCTCCTTTGTGCCGACAGCACCAAAAGTTAACTTATATAAATTGCTATAACCACAAGTCTTGCTGTAACACTTGTTTCAACTGGCACAGACTTACGTAGCCTGTAAGCTGCAGATGCTGATAATTGATTCATTTCAGATACCAGCAGCTCTACTGAACTAAATATCTGCCAGAACAACATTAACAATGTTTTACTTAGGAATCAAACTTCTTTAAAAGGAATAATCCTTGCAAGTGAGCTTAAATTTTAAATAAAGCCATCACAGAGGGAAGCACTCCCATTCTCCCAACAGCCCCCACCTTAACCACCTACAGAAACTTTTAATATTGTACCATTAATATACAATAAGTATTCCAAGTTGTGCAATCAGATATGAACAGGCAACAAACCAAAGAGAAAGATATGAGAAGGATGAGGAAAAGTTCAGTCACAGATCTGGCTTTCAAGGGGGAAAAAATAGCTGAGAAACAGAGGAACTTAAAATGGGAATTTTAGGTTGTAAAGCTTAAACTGTTGGAGGCATAGACACTGATGGTTAGGCAGTAAAACTGGAGATTCACAAGAGGCCAGAGATAAGGAACAGAGTTCTAGGGTGTTAACAGGAGTTTAGTACTTGGAACAAGGCCACAAAAGGATTTGCAGAAAAGCAAGCATGGAGCTGTTCAGGGTATTGGTGACAATATATTGGTGCCCAACAATAAAGTTGGGGAAAAAATGTATGACCAACAGATTTTTGAATGGCCTAAAATTTACAGAGTGTGGAAACTGGAAGCCCCACCAGGAGAGCTCTGGAATTTTCAAGTATGTTAGTGACAAATGAAAAGAAGGTCAAATTTAGTAAAACATAAGCAATGGGAGGAGGGAAGGCAACAGATGTTACAAAGATGAACACAAGGTATTTTTGTGATGGGCAGAATATGGGGTTGGAAGTTCAATTCAGGGTCAAATTTGTTGCTGAAGGTGCTGGGGAACAAAGTTATCTGGAAAGACTGCTTGGTGAAGACGATGAAACTATGACAATGGTTCATCATTTGTGGTTGGCTCATAGCTGAATGGTTTTGCTATTCCCAATGTTTAACTGAATGAAATTAAAATAAGCACTTTAATAACACAGAAATAATGATGAGGTCAAGGAAGGTGAGAGAAAGGTACAGCTCAGTGTTGTCAGCTTGTGACCCAATGCATTTGAATGACACTGCCAAAGAGAAACATGCAGATGAGGCAAAAAGAAGCAGGCTAAGAGTAAATATTGAGTGAATATACCTAGAATATTGTTTTGGACACCCTTACCCTTGGGAAGAGACCATTGTTCTTCACCCTATCCATGCCATTCATGATTTTATAAATATCTATCAGGTCACCCCTCAGCCTCTTCTGCTCCAGGGAAAAGAAATTCCAGCCTATCCAACTTCTCTTCATAATTCCAACCCCCCAGTCTCGATAACATCCTTGTAAATCTTGCTTACACCCATTTCTAGTTTAATAACATCCTTCCTTCAGCAACGTCACCACAATCGTAGGCAGTACTTCAAAAGTGGCCTCCCCAATGTCTTGTACTGCCACAATATGATGTCCCAACTCCTGTAATCAGATACTGACCAACAAAGGCAAGTGCATCAAATACCTTCTTTGCCACAGTTCTGAGGAAGGGTCACTCAACCTGAAACGTTAACTCTGAATCTCTCCACAGATGCTGCCAAACCTGTTGAGCTTTTCTAGCAATTTCCATTTTTGAGACTGATTTACAGCATTTGCAGTTATTTCGGTTTTTACCTTCTTTACTGCCCTGTCTACCTGTGATGCTACTTCCAAGAAACTACGTGCCCGCACCCTTAGGTCTCTCTGTTCAATAATGTTGCCCAGGGCTGTACCAGATGGCAGTGGAGAAAGGCTCCTAGGCCCAGAACTTGCCCACTCTACACACTTTTCTCTTTGTTTCTTTATTTCTCCCTTTTTTTTTCTTCTGTAGTAATTACCTCTTGGGAAGAGCTTGGCTGTGGCGGTGACATTGTGAGTGAGCTTAGTGTGGACTGGAGTGGGCCCAGCTGTGTGGACTCCTGGTGGCAAAGTCTGAGGCAAGTTTGGGTCCTGGCACCTGAATCCAGCACAGAATTATGTAAGTTTGGGCCCAATAAGAGATCTGGCAATATCAGCAGTGGTAGGAGCTGCATCAGCAAGGTGGGCCTGAAGCAGACTTATGGCAGCGACAGTGTCGAATTTGGGCCAGTGCAATACCTCATGGCTGGCCACCAGGCTTGAGGCCCCTGGCTGAGCACTTAACAAGAATGACTGTACATTTGAACACTATTTCTTTAATTCTTTATTCTTCTGCTTTCACATTCTATGTTTCTGGCTTGTTTTCCTATGTTTTAAGATGGTGCCAGAGAGTGGCGACACTCTACAACACTTTTCACTGTGTTTTGTAACAAAACACAATTTATTTATTTATTGTCATGTATGTTCAAGTCCTGCCTGATGTGTGTCATTGAGAGGATTGGAAAACATTAGTGCACAAATTAAAATGTCTTGGGCACTTGAGCAATTTAGTCAACTATGCTACATCATTTAACAATAGCTAGGCCTGAGCTTATCAATAGGCGAGCCTGGAAAGTGTTATTAAGGTCCGCCTCCCCCTCTCTCCCTATTTATTCCAGTTCCCTCTCCCTATCCCCCTCTCTGATGAAGGGTCTAGGAGAGTAAGCCCTGGATATTTTGCATTTCCCCACCCAAGTCTTGATGACATCATTAGATTAGGCAGAGATTAATGCAGTCTACAACATTAACCCTTTCAGAACCATTATCATCAACAAATGATTCCAAGGCAGAACATTTCTCGGGTGACTGGCTCAGTGAGCAATATTTTGCGTGGAAATGCATTACAACATTCCAAGGTTTTCTGCAATCAATATTGAAGTTGATCAGGCAGAGTCTTCCCATGTTCAAAGACAAAGTGATGATTCAGAGAGAGGGAGATGATGGTCAAAAGTTGTGAGAGTAGTTTGTAGAACATGAAGCACAACAAATCAAGAAAGAAACCTGGTGTGCAATAATAATGCGGCTATGGTGGTGGCAATTATAAAAGAAAATGAATTATAACTTTTATCTTTCAGAATGTATGAGCAGTGCAAAATGTGTCATCACCAGCAACATTTTGAAATTATAAGTCATGGAAAGTTAAAGCAAACTGGAGTTGTTACATGACAGCAAATGTTGGAATAGGGTATCAGTACTTAAAGGGTTAATTGCCAAGTAGCTCAGCAAACACTAATATTCAACAGTATCTTCACATAAACAGTGATTGTCAGAACCGGGCCCACTCAGTCTGCAATCAGTCCTGCCTTGCTTTGATCTGGGCAATAAGTTCACTGAAAGGGAACTGACAGTCTTTGAGTAAAACAGACACAGCTAACATCAAATTGATACATAAAAAACGCCAGCCATTGTTTTGCAAGTAAAGTCACCCATCACCATGACAGCTTTTGGCTGCCAGTAGCCCAGGCACTCCACACTAATAATTAGCCTCTAATTGGTTGATTAATAGCAATAAAGAGCAACTGTTTTGACCAAGAAGTCAATATTAAATCCTGCTTCGCCCCCACAGCAGGCCTTCAAAGTTGGCCCAGCTGGAGCTCCTTATAGCACTTTTCACTGGCAAGTCAACATCAAAGAATAGCTCTGGCCTGGAGCTGTAGTCAGTAACAGGTCTGGTGACAAATTATTATGAAGAAGCGATCTTCCATTTGCTCTGTGAAATTGATTTTAATGGTCTGTCACACCGTACTCTCAGACAGCGCAAATACTGATACGTAGGGAAATGATGAGAACCCCTCTTTGGGATGTCTTTGTCGGGCACTTTAGCACACACTGATAAAATGGTGAGGATCAGAGACAGTGCTGGATAACCAGACAAGGACAATGCTGTGTCCACTTGAATAAATACATGCATTAAGAATTTATTTTTTTAAACAATGGTTGTTTAGAAATAAGGCTTAAGTCTACCAAATCCTTAACATTGTGTTTCTTCTCTCTGTCCAAGAGAAATACTAATTTGTCTCTGACCACACAGAGATACTTAATTCACATTGAAGTTAGCTGAGTGACTGTCATTGTTTCATTTATTTACGACAGCTGTCCAAATCAAATGCACGTGGCTCCTGTTATTAGGCTGACCAGTTAAAAATACATCAAAATGATCTCTAATGGCATAACACATACTTTAGAGTAACTAAGGTGGTTCCAAGTGATGTGATGATATGATGTACATCTGCAAGATTTTCCCCTTTTTAATAATTTATCTTGACTTTACAACAAGACAGACAAGAGGCTTGCTTTACCCTAGTGTACTTTTTTCACAAACTCAGGACATTGCAGAGCAGTGTTAGCTGTTGATAACATTCTTATCTAAGTCAGAAGGCTGTGAGCTTGAATCCCATTTCAATGACTTAAGCACAAATCCCAGCTGACACTCTAGTGCCATACTCAGAGAGCATTGCAATGTTGGAGGCTCTGGTTTTCAGATGAGAGCCTGTCTGTATTTTCAGCAGAACATAAAAGGTTCCACAGTACTCACTTGAAGGGCAGGGGAATTCTCTCGGGCACGTTACCAGTGTTTATCCCTCAATCATTTTCGCGAAAACAGATTATCCAATCATTGTTCTATGTGAAATCTTGCTGCATGAGATGAACTGTGCAGTACGCTGAATTATAAAGGTGCGTAATCTTCAAAAATACATCCTGAGCTATCATGTGTTGTGGACATTGTAAAAGGAGTTCCACTAATTGTATTTTCCTATTTCTGGCTTTTGAAATATAGTCAATGATAGAATGTTGGATTATTCAAACCCAGGGAACAATATTTCATTGTTCTATCTTATGAACATGTCATGTCTACATTACAGCCACAATCAGTGAAGGATCAAAGTAAAATAATTCACTGTCCCAATCTTACTTTGTACTCATATTCCAACAGTATATTGTTAGTGTTGCAGGCTCACAGAAACATGTCAGTGATAAAGTGTAACAGCTTATTCATTATTCTTAAGTTGTTTTAATTCTTTCAAAGGACATAGGAATCATTTGTTCCCAATTGAGCTGTAAGAAGGTGGTGGTAAGCTGCTTCCTTCAATTGCTACAGTCCTTGTGGTATATTTCTCCCAACATTGGTCTTTGAAACTGAGTTTCAGGGTTTGGATTCAGTGACAGTGATTGACAATGCAATTCAAGGCAGGTTTGGAGGGGAACCTGCAGCTTGTGGTTGTGGAATAACATACTTTCTTTTCTCTCTAGTAGGATATGAGCTTTTTGGAGGTAGGTGGGGCTAGGTTAGTTTAGGGTATGGTTGGCATGAGCTGGTTGGAACGATAGGTCTGTTTCTCTGCTGTATGACTCCTTGACTCTAATACTATAAACAGTAACTGAGAGCAGGCACAGGAGAAGCTATATCATATCATTGGCAGACCACAAGGAATTGAAGACTGTGTCTATAATATTCCAGAATATGCCCTTTATTACCATCTCTTGTACATAGTTATGTTTAATAAAGTCCATTAATTTTCATTAATGACAGTGTAGATTTCATCTCACTACAGTGGTATATTCATACATTTGCTGCCCTGACCCTCTAAGGTGATAGATGTTTTGTGTTTGGAAGGTACTTTTAAAAGGAACCTTGGTGAGTTGTTGCAGTACATCTTGCAGATGGTACACATTGCTGCCACACTGCATTGATGGTGGAGAAAGGGAACAGTTTATGGAGATGGATGGGCTCCCACTCAAACTGGTTGCTTTGTTCTGGATGGTGTTGAGTTTCTTGAGTGTTTCTGGAGTAGTACTCATCTAGGCAATGGAGCTTACACCATCATACTTGTGCCTTGTGGATGGTGGACAAGAATTGGGAATCATTTGGTGTGTTACTCACCACAGAATTTCCAGCTTCTTACTTGCTCTTGCAGTCGCAATATTTTTATGAATGGTGACATTCAGTTTTTGCTCAGTAGTAACACCAGAATGTTACTTATTGATGATCCAGTGATGATATTGTCACCGAATGTTAAGAGGAGTGGTTAGATTCTATCTGTTTGGAAATAGTCATTATCTGAAACTTATGTGCCATAAATGTAATTGGCCTCTTATCAACCCAAGGCTGAATATTATCCAGTTCTTGTTACACGCCTGAGGAATTCCTCCAGAGATGGCCTGGCATTGAGATGATTGCCAGTAATAGCCACAACATCTTCCTTTGTGAGAAGCATGACTGCAACCACCGAAGACTTTTCCCACTGATTCCCTCTGATGTTAACTTTTCCTGCCTCATTGGTGGTGACACTGGGTCAAAGCTCTTTGATGTCAAGGGCAGTCACTCCCACCTCACCTCTAGAGTTCAGCTCTTTCATCCAAGATTGGACCAAAAGCACAAAAAGGCCAGGAGCTGAGTGGGAGTGATGGAACTCAAGCTGAGCATCAATGGGCAGATCAATGTAGAGAAGACGCCACTTTATAGCACTGTCATTGATACATTCTGTTAATTTGCATTAAAGATTCAGAGTAGATAAATGGGACGTTAATCGGCTGGGTTGGAGTTTGACTTGCATTTTGTTCACAGTAAGTTTCTGGGCAATTTTACACATGGTTAGTGATGTTACCTGTGAGTCTGTAATGAAACAGCTTGGTTAGAGGTTGTGGAGCATGTCTTCAGTGTTGCTAGAATGTTGTCAAAGCCCCCGTAGCCTTTTCAGTGTCCGGTACCTTCACATGGAGTGAACTGAATTAGTTGAAGACTGGCATCCGTGATGCTGGGGGTGTCAGGGGGTTGAGGCGGATCATCCACTCGACACTTCTGGTGAAATGAATGCAAAACTGCTGACGGTTATGAAAGGTCTAGTGTCACTACAACTCACCCAGTTGATGAACCCCTTGGCTAGCAGTAGCATTCTCACATTTGAATCAAAAGGTTGTGGGTTCCCAGTCACACTCCAACCACCTGAATACGTAAGAAGTATTTATTTTTATTCTTTTTGTAACTCAGAATGGCACTGTATTGAGGTGACAAAATATTTTTCACCGTATCTTTCCAGATATAAGTAACAATAGATAACTCATAGGCAACTCACAATGTAGCAAAGTTTGGGATACTGCCTTTATTGTGTAATGTCAAGCCCTTCCTTCACCTACTTATAAAGGACCACATAATAGTATTGAAAGAGCAAAATAATTTCTTCTGCCCAATATTTATTGATCAAATAACATTGTTAAGGCAAGTTATCTCAACACTTTTTTTCTTTCTGCATGCAAAACTTCACCTTCTACAAATAGCTGCTGTATTTCCTACATGGTAACAGGAAAAACACTTCAAAAGTCATTAATTGACTAGAAAGAGATTTGAGAACTTCTGAGGTTGGGGTAGAAAGGTACAAAAATGTAAGCTTGTCTGTTTCCTATTATCTGGGCCAATGTGTAAAAAAAAATCTCATCAGCATGGGAATGAGTAAGCTCTGAATTCCTCTGGACTCTATTTCCTTCACTCCTGACGCTGAAAAAAAATGAAATTGCTTTCAGCATTTAGACTTTAAGTGACTAACATATAATAATAATGAAGTGGGGTTTACCCCATTGCTTATGTTATTGAAATGTTTTAGTCACATTATATTTTAACTTTGTCATTCACTGTGTTGAGGAGGCAAGTTGTTGTTAAGACTAGCACTACTGAAAGAAAAGATGGAGATGGTAGAGTGTTCGAAATGTGTGTTGCCTGAAAGGAGGCGCAAGGTATTAATATTAAGATTGCAACTTCTTTATCATATACACAATGATATTGTGACATCTCTTGACCAGATATGACATACGATCATTTGAACGTAAGAAGCAGGAGCAGGAGTAGGCCATCTGGCCCATTGACCCTGCTCCACCATTCAATAAGATCATGGCTGATCTTTTCATGGATTCAGCTCCACTAACTCACTCACTCACCATATCCCTTAATTCATGTGATGCCAGGTTTCATCATGAGTATGGCTCCAAACTCTGGAGGCAGGGTTGAACAATCTCAGCACCACCTTTGCAATTATTCTTCATTTCAAATCCTGATCTTGCAGTAGTTCAAAATCCATCCTATTTTAATTATACTAAACTGCCTGCGGTGTAGGCTGCTGGCTGTGTTATCCCATTTCTTCAGGTGGAAGTGTTATTTTTAATTAAGTCTCATTATTCTTTTCTTCTAAAATTGAAAATGTTATCTATCCTGTGTTCATTTTCAGTTCCAATAGCTATAGAATTGTAGCCTTCATCTGTTTAATCTCACGTCTTTGTGTTGCTTTGCAAGGCAGCTGAATTGAACAGGACATCTTGTGGGCCCTACTTGTTTGTCACAATGCCACATTGGGTCTGACGAATAGCTAGGGTCATACAGCCTCTTGGCAGCAAGGCATGGAAGTAGCCTGCTCAGTAGGCAGAATGGCAGAATTGCTGGAGTGCTATACCGCTGTAAAAATAAGTCCGGAAAAGTAAGATATTGTATTTGGCAGATTGTCAATGATGGAATCGCTGTATTGGCAAATCTACCACCAGCAATGAACAGAATGAAATATGGCCTTTTCGAGTTTCAACCCTGATCCTACAAATTTCCATTGAAATACAGTAGCAGCGACAATGGGAAAACAGCTTGTTGAAAGCAAAGGGTAAAAGGCTATGTTGTACTTAGGTGATGTGGGATGTTTTTCTTTTAACTATAGCCCCCTTGGATGAGAGAATGGAATTGCAAATGTTCACAAGAAAAGGGCTGTGACTACTGAAAGCTGCAAAGTATTTCAACTTTAGCATTTGTTTCACAAGTCATAAAGAGACCGACTCAATTAAACTTCATGTTATTCACATAGTTTCCTATTAAAATACTGAATTACAGACAACAGAGGTGAATCTGTGAACATTTAACATGTTTTAGGATAGAAATTATTTGACAAGAGTTAGAACATGCCATAAGGAAATAGATCTGAAGGAGTTAACGTTGGAGCTGCATGAAGCTTTACTTAATCTGATGACATCTCACAGTCTTTGAATGGAGAATGTAGAGGCTAGCTTAGTCTCTGAGTGGAGACAGCTGTGTCATTGCTGGCTCCTAATAGTCTTCAAAATTATACCTAATTAGTAAATGTAACGTGTACTTATTGTTATTATGTAATACACCACATCTTGTTTTTAAGACAAGTGCATCTCCTCATTCAGATTCAATAGCAGTTATTAGTCACCACTGTTAATTAGATAGGCATTTAGACTTGGCAAAGAAAGCATGTTTGGTGGCAGCATTCTATCCAGCCGACAGCCATCAATGATTGGTACCACAATATACAACAGCCATTTGCGCCTAGTACTAGAATTGTCAATCTGCTGTTCTGCACATTCACCACCTGAACAGACCACCCAATACAGAAAATGCACAATGCTGACGGTATCTGATATTGAGATTACCAAATGTCAACATAAAGACTGCCTGGCATACCGGATGATTTGGTGCAGAGATCTCTCAACATAAATATAATTGTTTGGCAATTTCTGCGTCCACTCAAATCTTTATTGAACATTCTGTGAAGGAAATTTGAATTTGCTGCTGGACAATTTTTGTAGTATCAACACAAAGTTACTTTATGACTGTGAGACTTTCAGATGAAATATTCCAAAGTGACAAAAATTAGCAGTGGCACTTTCAACACTTGCAATCTTTTTCATTACACAATAAAAATAATAGTGAGCATTCATTGTTACCAAGAAGGAAATTGGCCTTCTGGTGTGTACATGTATAAAGTTAGGGGCAGAAATCCACTAGTTGTAGCTCATGATGCCGTACTCCTTTGAAAATTGAGCTACACTTAGATATTGCTCAGAAATTTAACATTGAAACATACAGATGGTATGAAGTTCTCGTGCTTGCCCAGTAGATAGCTCTTAAACTTGGCAGAAATAGTTAAGCTTGTCTCATCCAGATTGACCTTTTTTAAGTGATGTGGTAAGCATTAATTACTGGCAAACATTTCTATCATTGAAAACTCACATTTACAAATGTGGAGATTCATGCCTTTTGATTTTAACTACCATTGGAAACTTTTAAAATCTAAGCTGCAAATTATTAATTTTGTTCTTTTTTGCTTGACTAATTATTCTTCTTTTTCTGAAACTTACCTTATTTTTCTATCTTTATTACACTGACTGTACTTGAATTGACATTGCTTTAACTTTTGTAAAATAAACTTGTAGGGTTGGAAAAATACATGTCCTAATAAGTATGAAGGGTCTGATGAAGGATCTAGGCCCGAAACGTCAGCTTTTGTGCTCCTGAGATGCTGCTCGGCCTGCTGTGTTCATCCAGCCTCACATTTTATTATCCTAATAAGTATTGTTCAGTTTAATTCATTAAATAGATGTTCTGTTGCGTGCCCTATTCATATAGATGCCAGACCTGCCGGGATGACTTCCTTGGGTCCAGCACATTTAAACAATGGTGAAAACTAATAAACATTATCAACTAATAAACATTAACATTAACCCTGTGACAGCCACACTTCCAAAGAAATCATCTACCCAACTCTTCAAGTGCGACCTGACCCATATGTGGCAGCCTGCAGACAATGCTTGGGACTAATCAGCTATTTGAGAACCCAACAAACTTGCGCGGAAATGACTCAATCTCCATCTCAATAGACTACCTGAGAGATGGTCACACCTACTTTCAAAAGAGCTTATTCAAAGTGAATGTAAAAGATACCATAAAATGCAATTATTTTGAATTCTGCAAGATAAAACTCTACTTTAGATTATAGAACATAGAACATAGAACATTACAGCACAATACAGGCCCTTCAGCCCTCGATGTTGTGCCGACCTGTCATACCAATCTGAAGCCCATCTAACCTACACTAGTCTATGTACGTCCATATGCTTATCCAATGACGACTTAAATGTACCTAAAGTTGGCGAATCTACTACCATTGCAGGCAAAGCATTCCATTCCCTTACTACTCTGAGTAAAGAAACTACATCTGGCATCTGTCCTATATCTTTCACCCCTCAATTTAAAGCTATGCCCCTTCGTGTTCGCTGTCACCATCCTAGGAAAAAGACTCTCCCTATCCACCCTATCTAACCCTCTGATTATTTTATATGTTTCAATTAAGTCACCTCTCAACCTTCTTCTCTCTAAAGAAAACAGCCTCAAGTCCCTCAGCCTTTCCTCGTAAGACCTTCCCTCCAAACCAGGCAACATCCTAGTAAATCTCCTCTGCACCCTTTCCAAAGCTTCCACATCCTTCTTATAATGCGGTGACCAGAACTGTACACAATACTCCAAGTGCGGCCACACCAGAGTTTTGTACAGCTTCACCATAACCTCTTGGTTCCGGAACTCGATCCCTCTATTAATAAAACCTAAACCACTGTATGCCTTCTTAACAGCCCTGTCAACCTGGGTGGCAACTTTCAAGGATCTGTGTACATGGACACCGAGATCTCTCTGCTCATCTACACTGCTAAGAATCTTACCATTAGCCCTGTACTTTGCCTTCTGGTTACTCCTACCAAAGTGCATCACCTCACACTTGTCTGCATTAAACTCCATTTGCCACCTCTCAGCCCAGCTCTGCAGCTTATCTATGTCTCTTTGCAACCTACAGCATCCTTCGTCACTATCCACAACTCCACCGACTTTAGTGTCGTCTACAAATTTACTAACCCATCCTTCTACGCCCTCATCCAGGTCATTTATAAAAATGACGAACAGCAGTGGACCCAACACTGACCCTTGCGGTACACCACTAGTAACTGGTCTCCAGGATGAACATTTCCCATCAACTACCACCCTCTGTCTTCTTTCAGCAAGCCAATTTCCGATCCAAACTGCTATATCTCCCACAATTCCATTCCTCCGCATTTTGTACAATAGCCTACTGTGGGGAACCTTATTGAACGCCTTGCTGAAATCCATATACACCACATCAACCGGTTTACTCTCATCTACCTGTTTGGTCACCTTCTCAAAGAACTATAACTTCAATGAGATAATTGTAAAGCAATGATCGTAAAGCTCCAAGAGTCTAAACTTAAGCATTTAGAATATTTCTGATGTGTTGATGATATATTTATGATATATATCCCTTTGCTGATTTTACCCAAAGGACCTTTGTCGTCAGTTTGTTGATGTGCCACCCATGTGGGGAATGAAGTTAGCACGTCTGTGAGAAAAGTGATTCAAATGGCGTTAAGATGTACCTGTCAATGAGGTATTACTCATAAATGTTGGTTAGCTCATTTAGCCGGATAGCTGATCTACTATGCAGAATGATGTTGACAGCATAGGTTCAATGCACACACTGGCTGATGTTACCATTGAAGGACTCTCCTTCTCAACCTTTCTCCTTGCTGAGGTTAAACCACCATTAGATGTTTCTCTCTCATGAACGAGTAGATGTATGGTTCAGTCAGGCTGTGGTGACTTAATGTTTACTTTTGAGTGTAAGAGACATTTTAATTCTGAGGCCACCTTCAATTAGGGATTATTGAGCCAATAGATTTGAGAAGCTTGGATGTCTATCTTATAGCGATTTTTAACAAAATTTTACCTCTTCACATTTCCTGATATCCACATTGACCATTGTTATGCAACCTTGTCCATAAATAGATAAGCAAAGAAGTTAGAGGAAGAAGGTTTGGTTTTTCACAGATTTACATCTATTGTGGTACATCCAGACAGTGCCTCTAATTTGCCTCATCTCATTCTTTTCCCCAGATCAGTGATTTTCTCTTTTTGCGATAAGTCGAATAAACACTGCACTATATCTAGGGCATCATAGATGCAAGCCATTACATCATGCAGGACCATGTGCTTACCGTGGTACCCTCAGCATCAGACCTTTAAAGAGTTAAATGTATTGCTGGAGGCAAGACCAAAGCTCAGTTGCACTGAAGCAAATCGGCCAGGCACGTTGTTGAAGCGAACAGTGGGGTGCTTTGAATACACTGTTTCTTTCAACGTCATAAACTGACCACGCAGGAAACACATGGCTGTGCATCCCTTCCTCACTCAAACCAAAGTACAAATGTTTAACAGAAGTGAAGCTTAAAAATAAATTACAGGACGTAGGGACAAGGCTAATCACGGCATCAATGTTCTTTCCATGCTAGTTAACTTCTTTGGAGATTTATGTGAGCTACATTTCCCCTTCAACCCTGTTGTCCTGTGTGACCAAATATTTAGTTGCAAAAAAAAATACAAACTTGGGTTACAAACTGAAAAACCTTAACATTTCCTACAACATTTATTTTATTGATTGAACACAGTCACCGGGAGCAGATTGCAACAGGCCACACACAGCTAATACGTTTCAAACCGAGTGCAAAAATAAATCTTGAAAATAGTCAGCCGATGTGTGTATGTACATGTACCGTTGGAAAAACATTTGCTTGCTCCATTGATGGCCTGACGCCTCCGATTCCTGTGTGCGCCAGCTCCCGCTGTGCTTCAGCTTACCTTGCTGAGTACTGAACTGCAGAACCTGCCGGCAACCCAGCTGTGACCCATAGTTTAAGTCTAAACAGTTAGGTGGGGTTGTTAGACACAAAGTCATCCACAAATACTTCAAAGAATTCCCTTGGACCATGCTCAGTTGCATTTATTGGAAGTCAATGGAAAAGGTTCTACATTTCAATGGATTATGGGTCAGAACCATCCTTTGAGGATTTAATATTATTTCAACACAGAAGTTGAATCATTCTCTTGTGATTAGACATGAGTAATGGTGTTCTTTTTAAAGGTGCTTTCTTCTTCGGTTCAACATGTAGAAATAAGCACAGCACACAAAACGATGAAATTTTGAATGAATCGTCCTTTTCCCATTTCCTCATTATTTTTCTTTTAATTTTACTTGCTGCATTTCCTAAAAGCGCTCACCGACACTGGCGTACAGATCCTGTAGTTTGCCCTCCCTTACCTCAATGGGGTGACTTCTCTTCAAATGTGAACCATCATGCTGGGAGCATGCATTTTGACTTTGGACAATAACTTACAATGTGCAGTTTTTAATTGAATCAACAAAATTTTAAACCGGGAAAGATGTAAGACATGCAGCTGAACTAAAATATTGGCAATTTTGCATGAACAACATCACCAGTCCACAGTTGAGTGAAAGTAAGTCTGGTGGATTTGCAATGAGATTTAAGAACCTATGACTTTTTAATTGCATGGTGGCAGCAGGCACACTTATTAAAGTGAAAATAAACAGTGAATTGTTTAGGAACAAAAACAAAGTTGCTGGAAAAGATCAGCAGGTCTGGCAGCATCTGTGAAGGGGAAAATCAGTTAATGTTTTGGGCCTGGTGACCCTTCCTCAGAACTTAGCAGCTTTTCCAGCAACTTTGTTTTTGTTCCTGATTTACAGGATCTGCAGTTCCTTTGGCATTTATTCAAGTATTTAGATTACAACCTCAGCTACACATGACAGATATATGAACAAATGACTCTGCTGCCATTAAAGACATGGAAATAAGAAAATTTTGCGTGTCTAATGTTGAACTGGAGTAGGCTAATTGGAAATACATTTTGTTGGATCAAACAGTGGCAGAAAAATGGGAGACTTTCAAAAGAGAGATGAATAGGGTGATGCTAGGTACATGCCAATAAGAAATAAATATGCCGCATCCAAAGCTCAAGGACCCTGGATGATTAAGGATACTGATGAGAAAATAACTAAGGGAAAGGAGGCAGATGAAGCATGCTAGAAAGGATGGTAGGATGCACTAAAACAAATAGTAAAATGTTTGTCAACCATTTTAATCGTAAAAGCTCAGTGAATAATAGTGTGCCGTCTGTGAGGAATTTGCAAGGTAAGCTGGTCTCTGAAGCAAAGGGTATGGCAGCGGTACTAAAAAAGTACTATGCTTCAGTCTTTACCAAATTAGAGGATGGTGACAATGGCACAGTTGAAAATGTGAGTATTGAGCAACTGAGCAGTGCAGTGATAGAGAAGAGGTGCTAAAAAGACTGGCAGCTTTCTGGCTAGAGAAGTCACCAGGCTCAGAAGAGGTGCATCCTAGATTGCTGAGAGAGGGAAAGGAACAAATCACAGAGCCATTGACAGCAATTTTCCAGTCTCTCTGATCAGGGTACTGGGGGATTGAAATGTGACACCATTGTTAAAGAAAGGGGCAAAGGTTAACCCAGGAAAGGCAGTTTGATGTCAACTGTAGGAAAACTAATGGAGGCTACCATATGGGATAAGATAAATAAACACTTGGAGAAATGTAAGTTAATACTTGACAGTCAATGTGGCTTTATCAAGAGCAGGTCATGTCTGTAAAATTTAATTAAATTTTTTGATAAGATGACACAGACAGTGGATGAAGGTAGTGCTGTATATCTTGTATATTTAGACTTGCAGAAGCATTTGACATGGCAGATTGGTTAGCAAAACACAAATGTTTGTGACTGATGGATCCTTGACAACATCAATGAGAAGTTGGCTAAAAGACAGGAAACAGAGGGTAGGTATAGATGGGATTTCTCAGATAGAGGTGAGTAGAAAGTAGTGTTCCCCAAGCATCAGTTTTGGTACGCTTGCCTTTTCTGATCTATGTAATGGTATGCTTGCCTTTTCTGATCTATAACTATATGATTTGTTGATGGGTATCGACAGCAAAATCTCTAAAATTTCAGGATCTACTGAGCTAAGCATAATGAATTACGAGGATGATGCTGAGTGACTGCAGAGAGACATTGACAAGTCAGCCAAATGGACAAACACCTGGTAGATGAATTTCAATGCAGAGAAATGTGAGGTAATGCATTTTGCCAGAAGAAATATGGAGAGACAATATAAGCTCAACTTTGAGGGGAGTGCAGGAGCAGAGTGATCTTGGGGTTCAAGGTTCATTCTTTGAAGATGACCAGGCAAGGTGAAAGAGTTGTTCAAAAGACTTACAGGATCCTTGGGTTCATAAATAGAGCCACAAATTGTAAAAGTAAGGAAGTGATTTCATATCTCCTCAAATCATTGGTAAGACCATATTTGGAATATTGTATTAAGTTCAGGGCATCTGATTTAAGGAAGAATGTTCAAGCCCTCGAGAGAGTGCAAATGAGATTTATTAGAATGATACCAGGAATGAGGGATTTTAGTTATAAGGAAAATTGAGAGAACATGGGCTTATTCTCCTTGGAGAGGACAAGATTAAGAGGTGTTGTTGAGGTGTCCAAAACTAGAAACAATTTTGACAGGGAAAGGAAGGATTTCTGTTTTTACTGGTTGGGATATCAGTAACTAGGGGACACAATTTAGAGACTGTCAGCAAGAGAGCTAGGAATGAGATGAGGTAAAGCTATGTTACTCAGAGAGTTGTTAGGATTTAAAATGTTGCCTTGGAGAGTGTTGGAATTGGATCCCAATCAAAGGTTCAGAAAAGATCTGGATATATATTTGAAAGTGATGAATTTAGAGGGCTATGCGGGTAGGGCTGGAGAGTGAGACTAGCTCGGTAGCTCTTTTGGGACCTGATACAGAAATGATGGGGCTGAACCGTACTGTAAAATTGCATGATACTACCATGCAATGACCCTGCATTCTCTGCGTTCTGAGGGAGAATTTCAAAGTTGTGCCACACATTGCGAAAAAACATCCCTCATCTGTATCCTACAGGGTGACCCCTAATGTTAAAACAGAGACTCTGTTTGTGTACACGCCTGCAAAAGGAAAAATCCTTTTCAAGACAGTTCTCTCTTTATAAACCTCAATCAAGTTACGCCCCTTTCTTCCAAAACCTAGTGAAAACATATCCAAATTGTCAGGCCTTCACTCATGCAGCAATCCACTGAGTCCAGGTATCGATCCAGTCAACCTCCTCTAGACCTCCTGCAATATATTTACATCCTGTTTCTAGTTCCTTTCCCTGCAACAAATATGTATTCATTCCTTACTATCTCCCCAGTTCAATTTTGTGTTTTATGTGAAGTGTACAGTTCACTAAATGACAATTATTTTGGGGTCATCTGATGGTCTGTTTAGAATTTATTTTTCATTTCTGACACCATCTATTTTTCTTGATGATTTGTTGGAGGTATCATCTTTTAAAATTTATTCTTTCATGGGATGTGGGTGTCATTGACAATATCAGCATTGTGGAGCATCCCAAATTGCCCTTCAACTGAATGTCTTGGTGGAACTTATCTGAGAACTGTTTAAAAGTCAAATATGTTATTGGGATTCTGGAGTAACATGTGGGCCAGACCTCATACGGATTGCAAATTTCCTTCCCGAAAGAGCACCTTAAGGTTTTCTTGACAATGAATGATAGTTTCGTGGTCACTGTTTACTGGGGCTAGATTTAAACTTGTGTCCCCGCCCTATTTTCCAGGGCCTTTCCATTATTAATCCGGTAGAAGTATCACTTCACCACTATCACCTTGGAATGTCACTGACCAGTATCATTACCACCTAGTAATAAGCACTATTCTTTTTCCTGGGCAGTGTCATGGGGCTTTCTGAAGTGAAAAAACTTGTGCTTCAAGGCATCTTTCACATGTTCAGAACAATGTTGAGCTCTTTTCAGCCAATAAGTTGCTGTTAAAGTGTGGCAAACAAGGAAGGAAGGCTGAATCTGATTTTTGCCAATAGAGAGGTGAGTAGGCATGTTTTTTCAAACGATAAGCTAGGGAAGTGGGAATACATCTGGGTTCCGTGTTGTTCTTGAACTTCCCAAGTACAGGAAGCTATGGACTCTGAAGCAAGTATTCAGCCAAATCATTGAGAAACCCAAACTTCCATCCTTAACCTCCACTGACCCAAGTGAGCTTTAGTTGGCCAAAGAAGCAGCTCATTATAATAAATGGTTTGTAACGCGAATTTGTGAATTTGACTGCAGATGAATGCACAACTGATCTCAGCATAGCATTTCAAAGCTTCAAAACCACTTCCCATTGACTCCCATTATATGGAAGTTCTCATCCAAACATAATAACTGCAATGTCAAATTTTGCTCCATGTTTGAAACACTCACTAATTATGCACTTTTCACCATTTAATGTAGAAAAAACAGTCAGTTATTTTCCCAATTCCATCATGGCGACAATGCGGGTTAACAAACTAATCCCCTGTGCTTTAAGTGTGTTTTAATTACGCTTTTGCAATTAATAATTTTTGATTCACTTTCTGATTAAAAGGACTGGAGTGCAAGCCCTTGTAAGGCAGTTATTTTTATCCAAGGTTTACAAGATCTGGGCAGAACATTTTGTGGCAAGTTAGTGTTATGTTTATATGGACCTGATAGCTCAGTGAGGTTTGACTCCACTTGAGTTAAGTTTTGATCCATCAGATCTAAAAAAAACAGCAGCCCTCCCATAATGTACACAGTTACAGAGAGGAGGCAGCTACCACCTCCCATCCAAAAATAAAAGCACTAGTGACATGATCAGTTCAAGGCAAATGTTGAAACATTGAATGGCAAGGCAGTTTTCAAAGCAGTCCCACCATGTATACATCATGTTTGGAAAGGGTGCGAGTTTTTCGTTGTTGTTTATTTTCTGTACTGTCAGCAGTGCGATGGCTTCACTGCAGCCTAGTGGCCTCACTGCCGTGCTGAATCATTTTGTTCCAGTCATTCCTGTGTCCCGAAGGAAACCGCAGAGGCTTGTAGATCCCTGCCAGTGGGTGCCATTCCTCTAATCCATCTCCTCCTCAGCTAAACATGAAGCAGTTTTAGGTATTAATTGGAATCCAGGCCTCCTATTTATAGCGCATTATGCCCGACCATGGTCCAATGAGTGGCTGCTTTGTTAGTTGTGGGACATCTTGGCATATTCACTGAGGAGCTTGATAGCTATATTATCTGACTTAATATTTCAATTTCACTTTTAAAAGTAATCATGGACTGAGTTAGCTTTCTACAAATATAAAATATTTTGCCTTGATTTCTGATTATTCACATTTACCCTGATCGTGGGTGTGATTAGTTGTCATTCTGTGCTCTGTCTCTCATTCAATTACTTTATGAAAAAGTAACCTTGTGAGTTTAACTGAAAGGAAAAACTGCGTAAAATGTTTCCTTCATTTATAAAGGATGGGTATAATTTATTTCCAATGCATGAATGCATGTGCTGACAACTCTTTAATAAGCACTTTGCTTATAGTTGACAATATACTAAAAGGGGAGATCGGGGTGGGAGGGAGTAGTAATTGCATTAGATTTGTCTTGCTTTCAGTGGACAGGACATTCCTGGGCAATATTCCACATTGTTGGGTAGCTGCCAGTGTTGTAGCTGTACAGGAACAGCTTGGCTAAGGGTGCGGCTAGTTCTGGAGCACAATTAGTCTTCAGTACTACAGCCGGAATGTTGTCACGGCCCATTGCCTGTGGTATCCAGTGCTTTCAGACATTTCTTAATATCACGTGAAGGGAGTCAAATTGTCTGAAGACTGAGAACTATGATCCTGGGGTCCTCAGGATGAGGACGAAATAGATCGTATACTCCGCCACCCGAGCTGCAAATCTTCTAAACAACTTTAAACTTGGAACTTCTGGCTGAAAGTGGCTGCGAATATTTCTGCATTGTCTTTTGCAGCCGTGTGCTGGGCTTCCCTATCATTGAGGATTCAGATGTTTGATGAATTTGCTCCAACAATTAGTGAACTTTCCTCCACTGAAACACAACTTTGGTCAGATCCACTAGTTATAAGTGAGTATAATTTGGCTGATGGCCCATTGCACCTCTAGAATGTCCAGTTTTCCATTGCTGGACCAATTCGGAATTCTTCCCATTTGGATCAATGGTAGTGCCACACAACACAAAGGATGTTGAGTCAGGGTACTGCTCTTCATAATGGGTTTAACCATCATTAATTCGTTTCTAGTCCCCTTCATTTCACTGATTCAGTGGCCACAATCTATTTTTTGTAATTTCACTGCATCCCAGCAAGAAATTTGACAAAATGTTTGATACCATGCATTCCTAAGAAGATTCCTGTAATGATTGCTGTGGCATAGAAACACACAAAAATAAGACAGCCATTTGGAAAGTTCCATAATCCCATTGTACACTTGTTAAGACAATTCCATCTGCATTAAATTAAACATCGTGCTCATAGAGCACATTTTCATGCCTACATTCTTTCACTGTTACACCGTTTCCTGATCAACATTGTTAATAACATTTTCATTCTTTCATAGCAGAGAGGTAAATTTTTCGTTCAACATGCCCCCCCACCCCCGCCACCCAGGTGTAAAACCAGGAAGGTCAACTTGCCATCAGTTAGAGAACCTACTCATTTTCAGTTTCCATTGATTCCTATAGATCAGAGTAGTTTCTGGTCAAATCTCACTGTCAGTCTTATTCTTTGACTGCAATTCACAAAACTTACCAAATGTTTCTTTCAACATTCTGTGAGCATTTCTGTAGCAGACCTACTCGTAATATATTGAACATCTTACACTTCCTGTACAATTCACCCTGCATTTCCTGTAATGCTTTGCCCATTATATTTTATTAGTATTTTTCTTACTGTAAAACTGCAGGTTTACTGTGGAATGCCGCAAGATATATTTCTTTAACAAAGGCAGAAAAATGCATGGTACCATATTTTTTAGTGTTACAAGCTGCCTCTGGAGCTTATTTTGTTTTAATGATTAAGAAAACTCTGTTTTTAAATGTGAAACATGACATCAGCAACATTTTTTAGTTAATAAGGATTTTAAAGATCCTAAAAGTTAACTCAGTGATAATTCTTTTAACTACATTCAGAGGTCAGTCAGTGTTAGTGTGAATCTTTACTTAAACTATCTGATTGCTTGTAGTAATCTCCAAACCCAGAGGTTCTTGAATAAATTTGTTCAATTGTTAATAGCGCTCAAAACTATATTCAGAAATCAACATATCAAAATTGATCAAAAATCAATTAAACAGTTCCCTGAAGTAAGGGTGTCTTGGTTAAGAAATAGTCTAGCCTTCTCAGGAAATTGCATGTTCTTACCTTAAATAAAATTCATTCCTCATGGTTTGGCAATAAACAGACAGATTACAGAACATTTCAAATACTTTAAGGAGTTTCAAATTTGTACATCAAATATTAAATGGTTTTTAAATTATGGCTTATATGGGCCAAAATAAAGGAACTCTGCAGTTTTCAGGCTGATGGGAGTCTGCGAATGTTTGTGCTGGTGGCTAGTGGCCGAGGTCGTGGTAATGACAAGGGGTACTGAAGGTGTCTGCCAAGTACACAGTGTGGAAACTGGTCTCATCCTTTCCAGTTGTCTCACAGTGATGCATCCTGCCATCTTGTTTATTTTGTCTCGCATCGCTCTGGAATTCTCTCCATTAAAATGTGAAGCCCACACTCCTGTCAGAGACGGGAGACCAAGTTTCACTACATAAACCTGTCAGATCAATCTTCAGTCTTAATCACTGTTGGCGAGAACGGGCTGCAAACTGAGTGAAGATCTCCTCGATGAAAGTACACAACGCATTAAAGTTTCTTTGTTTATTATCACTCTTTGGGCTGCTTTTCCTCAATGAGGACAGTAAACATTCAATTAATTCTAGGATTATTTTTAAGACCAGCCCTCCCTCACTTTCTTATCCAGGCTGCTCATTTCCTCAGATCCACATTGCTGTTTTGGTAAAAAGTGTAGACAATCTACAAATGCTTAGCACCGCTTTAACTGTTTCCAATCTTAAAACCGTTCAGAAAAAAAGAGTGCAAAAGACTGAAAACAAGTCAGAAAAAAGTGCAAATTCATGAGGAGGTCAGGCAGCCTCTGAGTCTCATTGCAATTAACTCAGTATCTTACTCCATGTGAGATTGTTAGCTTGTGAGCTTAAAGAAGAGCATTGAGTTGACTGAGTAAAATGGATAAACTTTTGGTTAGAGTGAAGGGACGTATTTAATCATTTGTGGGAGGAAAAAGATTAGGACAAAGCCACTCAGCAGCAGGTACAGGGAATCTGTGGGGTGATACCGCTGGTAGAGGCTGCCCCACAACAGAATCAGACAAGGTGGAACAGTTCATGCTCATTAAGGAGGTAATGAGTGAAATCAGACAATCACCTATCTCCACTCACTTATTAGAACTGGGAAGGTAACCACAGCCGTCAACTATATTGCCCCGACAAGACCTTCCAAGCATCTGTAAGAATGAGTCAACAGTTGGGCACTATTTCCTGCATTATTGTTAAAATGATATCCAAAACTCACGGTCCAGATAGTTTAACAAGAAACAGCAGTGGACTGGACATTGCAGTCATGGAATTACTGCTTTGTTCTTCCAATTAGTTGCACAAGACCACTGGACAGGTATGACCTGATTGTGTTGTACAATCTGATTCTGGCTAATATTCTACTGGAATTACTCTACTCAATTCTGATAGCTGGTGGTACCTTATCTACATCGACATTATATTCAGGTGGACATGATAATGACATGCAGTATAATCCACTTGTACACAAGGAGCTAGACCTTGACTTTGTGTGAAAGTGCAAAATATGAGTGACTCATTTGTGACTCAACAGGTTGTTTTGCATGTCTTCATCTTTATTTCCGTTGTTCAGGGAAATCTGGGGAGAATGAACTGTTCATTTACTATCAGCTATTAATGCAGGACAGAGTCAAGCAATCTTTATGGAAAATAATCTTCCTACAAACCACACGTTTGTAATATGATAGATCTCAGTAGTTCTTCTGTCTCCTCCCTCCTGTTACTGGTGAAATGCTTTTGGAATTTTACTTGCTGTATCATTACTTTTATTTATTTTTCGTAATTAGTCACTTCATTCAATGTCCTTCTAACCTCTGCTGTTACTTTAAACTGAATTTATGCCTTACCTTGGCAGATGTTTATCTGGAACATATCCTTCTGCCAAGGCTCTCTGATTTATGAAGATGGTGCTGTGAGTGGCTGTTGAACATTGCTCTAGTTTCCACCTTTTCTACAAGTTTGGTAAATGGCCACTTCTGGAAAAATGAATTGCTGTCACACCAGTGCCAGGATGTCCTCTGTGTTTTGTTCCCCCACCCAAAAACTGCGCACGTAATAGCTGGACTGTAGACATTTTGTGTACTTGTAGTGCTTAAAAGGCTCATTAGCTGCAGGAACACACCACATTTTGTTGCTGCTGTTGCTGCTATCAAGTTTGTGCTCTCGGGACTTGTACAATTCATATCCCAACTCATGCAGCAGCAGCCTTTTACTGTTTCAGGGAAACGTGTTTCTCTCCTGAACGTGCTCTCTTACCCGTTTGCAGGGTGAGTAAACTGGGAGTTGAAGCACATCTCTGAAGATGGTTTGCTCTTTCCCCACTTGCTAAGATTTTCATTCACTGAGAGACAAGGCTGCCTATCAGCGTTTCCACGAAATGTGACCATTCATTGTGTTGCTGCAACAATGAACTGGAGAAACAGTTAATTTAGTAGTTGCTGCTCTAGCTTCAAAACCCATTGCGACAGGACTGGAAAGCTAACCTCTCCATCTGTTACACCATCAGACCATGCAACTTTCCTGATTAAGTGTCAAAATCCCACTAATTCCAAATTATTTTGTGATAGTTCACAATATCCTAAACTCTGGACATCTGAAGGGAATATGTGCGCCTGATAAAGTTGCATATGTCATGTCTTCAGCCAACAGTAATTTCAATTATTTTAACAAACTTTGTAAGAAGAAATGTCAAAAGCAAAACAAATTAAAATTCCTTCCTGACATATTTGTGATTTCCACAAGAATATTTATTAGAATGATATCTTATCTCAATCCTTCTGCAAGGCAACTTTAAATATACAAGCAGAACCTTTTGCTTTTACTAAGATCTGTAAGTCACTAAGGGGGAATTGAATATGATATAAAAAAGGCACATTACATTGCTAATTTCTATTTATTATTACATATTGATGCTTTTAAGAAGAGTCACTCAGCAGAATACAGAAGAGAGACTGACATGTCCCAGAAAATTAAGAAAATAATCTGGATTTGTATCGCACCTTTCAGTCAAGTTCTTTACAGCCAATGAAATAGTCTTTGGAAATGTAGTCACTGTGTAATGTAGAAAAACCAATTTGCACACATCAATCTCCTGAAAACAGCAATGTGATAACATGCAGGTAATCTGTTTTTATGACATTGTAATGGCCAGATCACTGGCGATAACTAAAATAATCCCACAAAGACAGGTATCCCATCACCAAATCACCCTTTATTTACACATGGAGGGTCCCTGACGGTGATCCCTTAGAACCAGCACTCAGAGTGAACAGAATATCTGACACTCCTGTTTTTATCTGTCAGCCAGGGCTCCCTCATTGGACCAGATTAACATCCCCAAACAGGGAACTCATATTTGATGAGGTGCACCTGGCTGACCTCGTTATAATCACGACAAAAACTTCCTGGCTCTGCCTGAAAAAAGTATTATGGGATGTCTTATGTTGTGTCTACCTGACTGGGCAGACGGGGCAATGGTTAACATCTCATCCTAAATCCAACAGCACTCTTTCAGTATTGCACTGATGTGTCAGCCTGGTTTTATGCTGAAATCCTGGGGAAGAATTTAATACCCCTCTAGAGGCATTTGGAAATGGAGTGTAGGATGGGGACTTCATTGCCTTTCCTCTTCTACCAGTTTTAGCTGCAATAGAAAGACTTACAGGCGGGTTTCTAGTCTGGAGGCTGATTGAAGCCTTAGAGCGGGTAACTAAAACCACTTAAAGGCCTTGGCTCATTGTTGCTGGTATCCAATTTGTGACAAACAAAGCAAGTCCAAAAAGAAATCCTCCTGTGTGACTCTGGGGCTCCCTAATTCAAAGGCTAATCAAGGGATTCAGCATCAGGATAGGGCATTAGCCATAGCAATTGGAATTGGATTGGAAAGCCATGATCTATTCCAGTCCAGCCATGTACTGGAAATCAATGTGCTACAATAGTGTCCATTTTACCCCATCTGCATCTTTTGTGTTTTGACAATGAAAATGATTTCATGTACTTATTGGGTCTTAAAAGAATGAAGCTTATCATTCCATTTGGTAAGCTGTGATTCTTCAGGAATTTGTTGTTTTCATTTGATTGATCTCAGAAAGAATGTCACTGAAGACTGCTGAAGGGTTTGCTGCATTTTTACAAGATTAATTCCAGGTTGTCTGAGAGCTCAAGAGAAGAACAAGACCTATTTAAAACAGGTTCGAGTACAAACCCTGTATGATTGCAGTATCTCAATTCCAGCAATAGAGAACAAGATTTGTGTGACAAAACCAATTGCGTTCTCTGAAGAAACTTGCAAGTTGCAACAATCTGGGTTGATGGAAGAGGGAGAACCAGTTATCAACACAGGAAGCCCAGTTTTGCAAGTACACAACTATAATAAGCATCCTGCTTGAATTATGATTTATACAAGAGCAGCTGATCAAGAAATTCACACCTTGCTGTAGCACAAACTAATTGATCATTCATATGGGTGTTTGAAAGAGAATACTTATATAAAATAGATTAAAAATTCATCACAATGTATTTCTTGTGACTCCTCAGATACTGAAATAATATATGTCAAATGTAACAGGATCTGAACAATATTCAGGCTTGAACTGTTAAGTGACACGTAATGTTTGTGTCACACAAGTGTGAGGCAATTACTTTCTCCAATAAGAGAATCTAAATTCTTAGTTTATCATTGATCAGGTACTGAGCTGGATTAGCCATATAAATACAATGGTTATGACAGCAGCTGAGGGACTAAGAATTTTGCAGTGTGTAACTCATCTCCTGACTCAGCAAAACCTACCCATCATTTACAAGACACGACTCAGGAGCAGCATTCCATCTATTTTCTTTCTGACCTCCAGGAGCCCTGCGCAGCATTGACAGAAGTCAGTGCACTGATCACCATTTCAATTCTGATCGCCATGCAAGGACAAAGCAGCCCGTTTGATTGGTATGCCATTCACTCCCTCCACTATTGACACAGAGTATCTGCTGTGTGTACTATCAAAAAATGCACTGCAGAAATTCTCCAAAGTTCCTTCAACAGCACTTTACGGACACATGTCAACTACAATCTAGAAGCCATCTGGATCCCATGAATGAACAATTAAGAAAGAGGAAGTGAATTTGTCATGACGTATTTTAATTTTCAGACAGCTTTTGAAAAGTACCATATCACGTAGGAGATGAGTGAATAAAGTTAGAGTACATGGGAAATATATTATTATGGATTTGGAACTGGTTAGCAGACTGAAAGTAGAGAGTGGAAAAACCTATTATTTTCAAGACGGCCAAAGTATTTTGGAGCTAAAGTAGTCTGTCAATCTCATCGAATTTGCTCCATCTTTTATTGAGATATCATTAACTTCAAAGTCACTGTCCTGCTTTATCGCCATAACCCTTGATCCATTACTGATTAAAAATCTGTCTCAGACTTGAGCATATTTAATAACCCAGGCTCAATAGCTGTTTCAATAATTAATTTCACAGATTCACTGCCCTGAGAAAAAAGAAATCCGTCTCATCTCTGACTTAAATTATTGATAATTTTCTATGAGATTAAGCACACCCTGCTCCAAGGTCATCCCATTTGGGGAGGTAACCTCTCACCATCTACCTTGTCAAGATCCTTAAGAATATGACATCTCTCAATAAGCCCACCTCTCATTTTTCTAAACTCCAATGAATACAAGCCCAACCTACTCAAACTCTTCTCACAAGAAAATACCTACCTAGAATCAGCCTTGTTATCCTTCCCTAGATTATCCCCAATATCTGTGTATATTTCTTCACGTAAGGATACCCAAACTGTTCACAATATTCTAGCTGTGGTCTGAGAACCTTGTACAATTTTAGCAAGGCCTGCCTGTTTTTTATACACAATTCCCTTTGAAATAAAGGCTATCAGTCTATCTGCCTTCCTTATTACCCACTGAACTTGGATGCTAACTTTTTGTTTTGAATGTACAAGGACTCCACATCCCTTTTTGGGGCAGTTTTCTTCAGTCTTTTCCCATTTAAGTAATATGCAACTCTTCTGCTTTACCTGAGAGTGCATAACCTCATATTTTTTCACATTATGTTCCATCTGTCAAGCATTTGCCCACTTGTTTAATGTGTCTACATCCCTCTGTGAATTCTGTGTGTCATCCTCACTATTTATCATCCCACCTACTTTTGTGTCATCCACAAACTTGACAGTAGTACATACATTTTCGTCATCCAAGGCATCAATATATGTTGGAAAGAATTGTGATCCCAGTACTGATCCGTGTGACATTCCACAAAGTACATGCTGGAATCATGAAAATGCTCCTTTTATCCCAACTGTCTTCTATTAGTGAATCCATGCTGGTGAGATTAGCCGATAATATTTGAAGATGTATTAGCTGACTTTGACTGCTCTGGTAACATTTAAACTTTTTTCTGGCACTATAATTACACCATTAGAGCTAGACTCCTTGTATTGGGCTCCTTGGCTTTTGTTTCTATTTCCTTCATTGTGCATCTTGGTTCCATGTAGAAAGGTGCCCACCCATCTCCTTTCCCTTTCCCAGATCTAAGCTTTTCAGCTTTGCTTCCTAATGGAGGTGACAGGGTAGGAGGATTCCAGGCTCCTGACCTGCCCACTACCTCTTGTGTGACTCATTTCATCTTTCATTTTTAAAACATTACTTTCCTCTGTTTAATTTTTGAATCAGTCTCAATTTTCCCTCTTCCTGCAGCTGTGAAGGTGGAGAGAGGTTGTGGAGAGCTGTTGAGTGGTGGATCCAGCCCATTCCTCAAGGTCATGGCAGTCACTGCTTGAGCAGCTGTTCCCATGGTGACAAACCCGGGTCCGTTCTTTTCCTATGATGTTTTGACGGCAACAGTGGCACAGTGGCTGATCTCTCGTGTGAGTGATCTCCCGTTCCTCGGGAGTTCATTTGGAAGGTCAATCGGTTCTCAGAAGTTGAGATAGGCCCTGGTTCATGAGAGTTAGAAACATAGAAATGTAGAACAGTACAGGCCCTTCGGCGCATGATGTTGAGCCAAACTTTTACCCTAAACCTAAGGCCTATCTAACCTCCACCCCTACCTTACATTATCATCCATATGCCTATTTAATAGCCACATAAATGCCCCTAATGAGGCTGACTCCACTACCCTCTCCAGCAATGCATTCCATGCCCCTACCACTCTCTGAATAAAGAACCGACATCTGACGTCTCCCCTAAATCTACCTCCACTCACTTTAAAACTATGCCCCTTTATAATACCTGCCTCCACTCCAGGAAAAAGTCTCTGGCTGCCCACTCTGTCTGTACCTCTGATCATTTTGTACACCTCTATGAAGCCACCTCTCATCCTTCATCGTTCTAAAGAGAAAAGCCCTAACTCTTTCAACCTTTCCTCATAAGACCTTCCCTCCATTCCAGGCAACATCCTGGTAAATCTCCTCTGCACCTTTTCCAATGCTTCCACATCATTCCTCTGGGACAGTCTCCTGGCTATCGTGGCAGTCAGAGTATCGGCAGAGATGAGGCGACTTTGGCAGAGGTGGCATATTAAGTTGCCACTTAGAAAAACCAAGGAACCATGTCAGGAACAAAAAATGTAACTTGTCCTAACTTTGTATAATTTACGCAATTTTCTTTTTATAATTTATACAAATAAAATGGTGCCAGCTTATGGTGACTGATAAACATTTTACTATATTTGCATGAATGTATGATACAATAAATTACTATTTATTGTAAATACGACTATTACAGAGTCCATTGCTACTCTTTCTCCCTCGTGGGGAGCAGTGCCTGCTGTAATCAAAATCCATTTCAGCCTTCTGTAATGTAGGCAGGCTTAATGAAGTATAGGTTACCATTGACTGTGCTAGCCTTACATGAACCTGGGCCTCTCAACAAATAGACAAGTAGTCAACACTGTATTTAGTCCTGGCATTAGGGTAGTGATCATATAGATGAGCCGGCAGAAGTCTGTTTACATGCTTCCTGCAAACTTCATTTGGGCACAGGGAAATCGTCCCCACACGTACAAATGAGTCACATCGAATTTTTAATCCTTTAGTTTCTTGTAACCCATATGAACTTCTCTCCTGAGAAAAAGCTTGCCAAGATACGGTTAAGCAATGACAAAGCTTTTTGCAAAGTTATTTGCAGAGATGTATAGCAGTGAGACTGCCCTGATCTTCAAAACCGCTATCAAAGAGATAGAGCTAACTGCCAGGACTTTCACTTTACACTTTGCTCTTACATGAACGTTTCAAAATGAAATACTGGATCTATTCACACATTCTTCACTGAGAATGGCCATGGTCCCTTGCTTTTAATCAGCAGCTCTGCACTGCTCTGACGCAGTCAGTTGAGAGGATTAGTAATATACCGGAAAAAGTGACTGCCAAAATTTGAAGCTTTTAGTCAAGTGTCTGCGTGTAATGTCTGGGTCGCACAGCAAGAATACATTTTTTTTGTATAAGCCTGAGCCACGAACATTTTCTAATTACAAAAGGGGCTGTTCACCAATATCAACAGCTAATCCACAATATTTTGAGGTTACCTTTGTGGTTGGTGAAATAACTCCACAGAGGCCCCGTATCCCGTCAGCAAGTCACCCTTTATTGACTCGTGGAGAGTCCTTGACACTGACCCAGCTCCCTCAGAGCCAACTCTCAGACCGAACAGGACGTCTGATGCTCCTGTTTATATCTGTCAGCCAGGGCTCCCTGATTAACAGCCCCAATCAGGGTGCTCATATTCTATAAGGTCCACCTGGCAGATCTCAGTGCAATCATTGCGTCCCTCCCCTTCTGTGCCCAAGGACTTAGGCTGGTTCTTTCTTTACTGTAGCTCCTGGGGCATTTTAGCACCAGGTCAGGCTACTCCAACCCTGCCTCTGATATGGGAGGTGGGTAATGCACAGTAACTTTACCCTGAACGTCTCGGAAGAAATTAATTCTCTTCTAGAGGCAGCAAATGCATCGAGGCAGTGACACCTACCATGCCCATCTCAGATTCCAAGGCCTCTTCAGCACTTGATGGAGTGAGACAGCCCACAAAAGGACCTGCATAGTCGATGTGTAACTGACTTCAGGTTTACCTGGCCATTTCCACAAATCTGAAGGAGCTGCTGGAGGTAATTTTTGCCCTTGATGGCACTGTAGGCACTGCCCCACCAACACAGCTATGGCTGCATCCAACCCTGGCCACCAGACATAACTTCTCACCAACGTCTTCATTGTGGAAAACCTTGGATTGCCCTGTTGGAGTTCAGTCAGTAATCGGCCATCATATTTGCTCGATACAATCATTGTCACTCCCCATGGTGATGTGCTATCCTCTACTGTGATCTGGTATTTCCAGATCCAAAAAGGTTTTGTTTCTGGTTGAGACCCCAATCACCGTCAGTTGTTTCAGTTTTACCAGGACTAAATTTTTCTTCATCAAAACTCTGATAGTGTCAGCTGTGACTGGAAGCATGTCCAGAAAAGTCAAAATTGTTACAGACTCTTCCACTGGCAGTACGATCAGAAGTGTATCTGCCAGCGGGAGGCAGCTCAATGTATCTGCATTTGCTATTTGGTCTCTTGGGGTGTTCACCTTGTAATTAAATGTACTTAGTGTCAGACCCTACTGCTGAATTTGGCCAGAGGCTATGGGGGCACTGCTTTGTCCTCTCTAAGTAGTCCTAACAGGGGTATGTGGTCCATTATTATTATGGATTTCCACCTGTAAAGGCATTGGTGGAATCCCCTGACTCCAAATAGGACACCCAAAACTTCTTTCTCGATCTGGCGTACTTATGGTCTGAATTAGCCAAATCCTAGAAGGATATGCTACTGAGTGTTCCTCTACACCTGTGAGCTAATACTACACCGATACCATATGGGGAGGCATCACATTTCAATGCCAGATCTTGCTTGGGATCACAGTGTGCAAATGTCTGACAGGATGATAGGTGTTTCTTCATTTCCTTGAAACTTATGCTTGGCTATGCAACCATTTTGAAGGCTGACCCATTTTTAAAAATTGATACAAAAGTTCCAGGATGTAGGCCAGGTTTTGTAAGAATTTCTGTAATAATACAACAGCCCGAGGATGTACGGGCATGGGAGCCAGGGCACCTTTGATCACCTGTACTTTATCTTCAACCGATGTAACCTGGTCTTGTCAACTCCGTTGCCTGAGTAGGTCACTTGGGGTGCCTCAAACGCATGTGTTTGTTTTTCTAAGGCATATGCCTGCCTGGAATAAATGTCTAAGGACTATGTCCAAGTTCTCCGAGTGCTTTTCATTGCCATCCCTGTTATTAGCATGTCATCTAGATAAATGGTGACCTAAGGCAGTCCTTGTAAAATCATGTTCTCCCTCATCTGCTGAAAAATTGCACAGGTTCAAGATTTGCCAAATTGCGGTCATGTATATCAATACAAATCCTCATGGCTATTAAATTGCAGCATGCCTCTGATAACCCTCATCCAACCACAAATGCAAGTACATATGGCTCATGTCCAGCTTTGTGAAGGACGGTCCCCAGCCAGCTTTGCATATAAATTCTCTATGTGAGGAATCGGGTATTTACTCAGCTGGGAAATACAGGTTACTGCTTGTTTAAGATCCCCACAAAGGTGAACTGACTTGTCAGGCTTCTCCACTGGCAGGACTGGTGCTTCCCATTCCACAAACTGGTCTGGTTTGATGATCCCTTTGTTTTCCAGCCTTTGGATTTCTGCCTCTACTTTTGCTAATAAGGCAAATAGCACTGCAGAATCCTGGAATCTTGGCCAGCATACAAGATGGCTTTGGCTCCTTTGATAGCCCCTAAACCTTCCTGAGCAAATACCAGATATTTAATTAGGACTTCACTCAGCGGGCATTTTCTGATCAAAAACGTTGAACCAATCTAAGCGAATCATCATCAACAAACTTCACCCCAACGAGTTTGGGACTGAGCCTTTTACTACAATCAGCGGTGACTGAACCAATTGTTTCTCACAAGAGAACAGAACCGAAGTTGTACGCTTAAGCTGTAAAAGTTTGATTATAGGTTCTCAGTCTAGCCAAGTTCTTGCACATACATAAGGGGTGGAGCCGAGAGTGAATTTTGTTAAAGACTGGTTCTTTGATCACTGAAATAGCCATGCTGATATCGACCTCCATTAGACCACTTACACAGATGTTTATTTAGATTGGGGTAACATGGTGTAGAGCTGGGTGAACACAGCAGGCCAAGCAGCATCTGAGGAACAGGAAGGCTGACGTTTCGGGCCTAG
Source organism: Stegostoma tigrinum (assembly GCF_030684315.1). NCBI lineage: Eukaryota > Metazoa > Chordata > Chondrichthyes > Orectolobiformes > Stegostomatidae > Stegostoma > Stegostoma tigrinum. The sequence continues at coordinate 18,535,996 of NC_081375.1, forward strand.
GCCCTTTTTTTTCTGATGATGTTTCTAGGCCCAAAATGACAGCCTTCCTGCTCCTCTGATGCTGCTTGGCCTGCTGTTTTCATCCAGCTCTACGCCTTGTTATCTCAGAATTTCCAGCATCTGTAGTTCCTACTATCTCTGAAACAATTTATTTAGATTGGTTCTGATTTGGGCATTGCTGAGCAATTTAACAGTTCCAAACCAGATGTAAGTTGGATTTTCCAGGCTGAAAACTCTCCTGGATCCTGGCCTATGAGTGGTCTTACTCAATTTAGGTCCAGTGGGACTCTTTTGCTGTCTCGAGTTTGAATACCAACAGCAACTATGTTTTCCGGCCTGGATCCTGAAGAAAATATAAACCTCTTGGACGAGACTTGGCCCTTTTTTTTGGGATTTTGCTGTGGGCTGATCTGGAGTTCCTCTGTTCAGGGTATGTCCTGCAGAAGGCTATGAAATTGCCTTCACTCAAGTAGTCTTCCCCACGCTCAGTCAGACTGACGAGGGTTCCACTTACACCAGAATATCCTACAATCTAAATGCTCCGTTTGCCAGATATTTCAATAATAAACGCAATTGTAGTGCTTGTTTGAAGACCAGTTGGGCTTCAGCACAAGGTCGTTTCGCATGGTTACATCATCAAACCTACATACCAAACAATCTCTCAACATCTCATTAAAGGTTAAAACAAAGTCACATGCCTCTGCCCGTCATCTTAACCAAGTCAGAAATCCTGCTACGGATTCTCTTGATTCTTGAAGTACCAAATTAAAATGATAACATTTCAGAATTAGGGGAATCTTAGGGTCATAATATTCCTTAACTAGATCTGTCAACTCTTAAATGGTTTTAATACCTGGTGCCTCAAGGAAAGTTAGGTTCCCAATAACCAAAAGCGCCGAGAGTCCACAAGCTGTCAGGACAATTACCTGTTGCTTTTCATCTCCCCTAGTGTCATTTGCCTTGAATAATTAACACATTCTTTCCACTCACTGCATCCATTCTTCGACAGTAGGGTCTAGGCCTGAAACGTCAGCTTTTGTGCTCCGCATGCGCTGCTTGGCCTGCTGTGTTCATCCAGCTCCACACTTTGTTATCTCAGATTCTCCAGCATCTGCAGTTCCCATTATCTTTGAATGAGTCAAGTTTCCCAAATAAAAGCATTGTGCAAGCAATTTTTACCCCAACTCAAAGACAACTGTCGCAAACAAGTTTCTTCAGGGCATACTTTGCTCGTGTCACCACTGAAATAACTCCCATTTATGGGATGCCAATTTCACACTAGGATTGAAGAACAAAGTGTCAGTTTTGAAAAGAATAAATTGATATTTCTGTAAGGTGATACTGGGTCAATTCCTCCTTTAATCAGAAAGCAATTCCATGAGCTATTAGTTAGAAATCCTCTGCTTTAACAAAACACATTAAATTAAACTAAATATTTTTTCCTCTGGGGAAAGATGATCTTTCAGACTCAGACATTGCAGGTTTTTACACTCTAAAACATTTTGGGAGATACTTTTGCTGACTTCAGCATCGCCACATTTGGTGCAAGTGAACCAAGTGAGTAGATATTCTAATAGGCAGAGGGCGAGTTACAGAAGTTCTGTTGACTGCTATAAACCCTGGTGTTCAGTCCTGAATAATACTGAATATGTGCCATCCATTGGCTGCTGACAAAGGCAGCGTGTGCACAAACACTGATTCACTTCCCCATTCTTCCTATTATAGACTGAATAAGTGAACACAGCACCTAAGTGTTTTCACTCAACAATCATTTGTGCCTAATGTGATCTTATTAGATTACTTCAGAGGGCACGTCTCCATTAGATCCTTATCCTTTGTCTGCACAACATCAAATAAAGATGCAGCGAACCTTGACTGAGCTGATCCATGTTTAGTTTGATAAAGCTTAGGCACAGCTTATAGAAGCAGTGGGTTAATAATCAATGAGAAAAAAAATACAAAACACATATATTAATAACAACAATTCATAGCTGTTACCACGTTGTTGAGGGAATGAAGAGGACAGTTACAGCACTGCTCAGTATATAGCTAAATCCCTTTGTTGCAGGCTTTCTACCACTAATCACATAGCTTGAGCACTTGTACTGTTCAACAAGCAAAGGTAAGTGCAGCAGTTGCTTATTCTGATCTAATACAATCTGAACTGTCAGAACACCACATAGTTCAGTGGACACATTTCATGGAACATGGATCCCAAAAACCTCCAGAAAACTACTGGTTTTACATGAAGCAATTTGTCTTTGGCATATCTTGGAGCAGATCCAGCCTTAATAAATGTGAGCATCAATTCAAAGTAGACTCATTCCATTTATTTTGAAGTTGCTCTGTGCTGAGAATGGAACACTAGGCTTTGGCCTTCTGTTAACTGTGGCTTTCTTACCTTTCAGCAAGCTTTATTATTTCAGTATTATTGCCTATTCTGAGTCACTTTCTTCCTTGGCATTTTACTAACAAGTATTGCTGGTGTTGTCAGATTTTTTAATCTGGGTAATACTCAGGAAGTCATGCAACTAACTCTCCATCAATCCAGCTATGTGGAGTCACAAGCATGGAAAATGAATTCAGTGAAAATGACATAATTACTTTGAAGCAAGAACATTTATTTCTCTTGTGCCTTTCATATCTATGTAATATTTTAAGGTATTTCAAAGTCAATAAATTACTTTTAGAGGTAGAGTTGCTACTGGTATGTAGACAAAAAAAGTATGCATTGTTGTGTACAAGGAAGGGCAAATAAATTGCTCCCAACCCCAACCCCTGAGCAATTCCTTTCATCAACTGAACACGAGCAGAGATTTTTTTTGAGATATATGATCATAGAATCCCTACAGTGTGGAAACAGCCACTTTGGCCTAAAGGTCCACACCGAGCCCAGGATACCCACCCAGACCCATCCCTCTATAACCCACCTAATCGACACCTCCCTGAACACGACAGGCAATTTAGCATGGCCAATCCACCTAGCCTGCACATTTTTGGACTGTGTGGGGAAACCTGAGCACCCAGAGAAAACCCACACAGACATGGGGAGAATGTGGAAACTCCACTCGGATGGTCACTTGAGGAATTGAACCTGGGTCCCTAGCGCTGTGTGCTGACCACTGTGCCATTGTGCTGTCCCAATAGAGCTCTATGTTTATTAGCTCTCTGGACATATGGTCAATTTAAAAGCAACAGCCACAGAATTAGTTATTCTTGCAGTCACCTCCAAAAATCTCAATGCTACATCGCACTGCACACACTCAAGAAAGACACAGTTAAAGATATTGGTGCACTTCTTCAAGTACTAAACCAAAATATGGGTTCACAGTTTGTGTGTTTAATTGTAGGAAAACCAGTGTTTGCAGATCTTTTAAAGAAGAATGCACTTTGCCCAATTGAGCTGTCGCTTGGAGGAGCTCCAATACCTGGAGTTGGATCTGCAAATTAATCTCAGATTCCTTTGAAAAGATGCATGAGCAGTCACGAAGTTAGGCACTCGTGGATCTTGTATTGGGAGGTACAATTTCTGTGGACGTAAAGTCTACAATCAGCCTGGAGAGTTTTTTTGACTGACCTTATAGATTTCTGATCTTCAAAGTCAAAGCTGGCACAGGTTTTATCTAAAGCTGTTGTCTGTATCCTTCTGTGGCCTCATGCATGCTACACAAATGAGAAAGTCTGAAATAGACCTTCAGGTCAAAATTAATTCTCTCCTGTGTTTTGGTCACATGAACAATATTTGTGTTGTCCACGTAGAAGGATTTAACTGAAAGATTGCATAGAAATGGCTAGCTAACAGATGTGTTTTCCATGTTTAATATGTTTTTACTCGTGTTTCATTTTCAGAGCTTCAGCTCTGATGCATGAAGACTGAACTTCATGTGAATTTCCAAAGAGGAGTAAGTGTAAATTCCACAGATAAGTTCCACCTGGATATATTGATTTAATGGGGAGGTTCCCCACACATGATGGCTAAGTTTGAACTTACTAGATGCTTGTGATAGACATGCTGGATAAGACTCTTTGACTCTTGTTAGCTGTTTTAATCATTCATCAGTATCCATTTCAGAAGCTTCTACAAGAACACAGCTAATGTTTGAAGTTTCAAAAAAGACAAGCTTTTACTCAGCATGACAATACTCTTTATTCTTTTGTGGGATGTAAGTGTCACAGGCAAGATCACTGTCTAATTTCACTTGAACTGCATGGCTAGTAAGGCCCTTTCAGAGGACTATAAAGAACAATAAGCATTTCAGGCAAGAATGGCAGATTCCTTTCACCATTACTAAGACTAGCTTTCAATTCCAAAGTTGAATTTAAATGCTACTGTCAGATTTGAACCTGCGTCCCGAGTAGCCCCATGACATTACCACGGTCTACCAGTTCCACACTAGGAAATTCGATGAACCGACATCTGTTTACGCTGATGGACACATAGAGAGCTCCCTGCATTTTTCAAAAATAAAATCTATGCACCTGAACAAGCAGACAGAGCCTGGTTTAACATTGTGACAAATTGCAGCAATCCCTCCTGCTGCAACTACAGTGTAAATAAAAAGAAGACTTGCATTTAAGTTTATATCATATGTTCTTTCACAATTTCAGGGTTACCCAAAATGTTTTACAGCCATATCGATAAGTTAAAAGATTTTTATTATTTTTTCACGGGATGTAGCGTCACTGGCTAGGCATTTCAGACGGCAGTTAAGAGTAAACCGCATTGTTGTGGGTCTGGAGTCACATGTAGCCCAGACCTAGTAAGGACAGCAGATTTCACTCCTTAAAAGACATTAGTGAACCAGATGGGTTTTTACAACAATGGTTACACCGTGGCCATTAGGTTAGATTTTTTCTGCCTTATGGTTCTATGGTCCATCCCAATTCTCCTTCACTCTCCTAAAATGGCAGAGCTGTTATTTACAAAGTTATTGAGGGTTATCAAAGGAATTTCAGGCTACAATTTTGTGACTTTTACATTCAAATTTCACCATCTGCCATGGTGGGATTAGACGCCAGAGCACTTACCTGGCGTTTTAGATTACTAGAGCAGAGTCATTACTAGTTCAGCGATGTTATCACCCTGCCACCATCTCCCTCCCACTGCAGTAATGAAAGAAGCGAGGCAGATAATTTACACACAACACAGTCTCACAAGCAACAAAGAGATATTGGTGAAATAAAGTGGCTTAATTTTATTGGTTGACACATCAACATTAGCCAAAACACTGGAGAGGATTTCTTTGCTCTTCCTTGAAGTAGTGCCGTTGACCTTCTATGCTACTTGAAACGGCAGACTTGCCTCGTTTAATGTGTCATCAGAAAGACAGCACCTCTGAAAGTGCAGCATTCCCACAACACTACAGCATCAGTTCAGACTTGTGCTCAGGTCTCAGCGGTGGTCCATAAACCTACTACCAGTGGCTAGAGTCTGGAATCCTACCACTGAACCAAGGTTGACAATACAAGCATTAAAAAAATGTCTTCGGTACTTGAATGCACAACCAGTGTAAGTGGCATTGTTTTACTGCACATACATCATTAGAACGTCAGATATATCTTGAGTGTAGAGAAGATTCATCAATAATTATTAAATTCTGTAATTAGAAATGTTTATCAAGTTTCTAATTCCTTATTCCCTTCTCTGTCTTCGTGACTCATAGTCATGCCACACATGAAACATACTCTGTGTAAACTGAGTCATGAATTTTTACCGAACTTGTGCAGAAGTTAGTTTTAATGCTTGAAAACACTACATCCTACTTCCATTTATTCTGCACTGTCATTAAGCAAAGTGAAAAAAATGTATGTCATATTCTGCTTGCCCTCCTATCGCTCATATTGATGAATACATGTACAAAAGTCACTGAGGAAAGTGTGCAACCAACTAACACTTTACATTAAAAGGAATGGTTACAAATGGTTCGACTGTTACTGGACAAAGCTTACTTAATACACAGCAGTACTAAGTCATTTCCAATGACAAAAAGACAAATTGCTTCCTGTATTTCAAACATCACTGCAGCTACTATACTTCTGGCGATGCACAGTAGTTCTTATTTATCCTGATTGCTTTGGGCTACACCTCTTGGCAGCAACAAGTGCTGTAGGACTGTTAGAGAAAAGTCTGTACGGGCAGGCTCATGTGTGTCACATTCTAAGAATGCCGGTCCAATTTCTAACTACGTGCGGCTGCCCACGAGTAAAAGCACAGCTCTGTTGGAAAGATCACGATTGTCACTCTGTGGGTTCACTCTGAACAATACCCTCACTTCACCTTCTGACCTCACTGGACTCATTTACAGCACAAGAAAGTTTGGAATGTTCTCATTCTCATTAATGCAAATAATTGGCTATTACTAAAATGCCCAAAGGTAGCTTTTTCCCTCCTTGGAGTTAATAATCCCCATTCTGTTGAATTTAATTTAACCCAAGTGAAAGGCTCATAAAGAAAAGCAGGAATTGCATTTATATTCTTGACTTCAAGATGTTCCAAGGGCTTCCCAGCTTTACCTTTGAAGTGTAGTCACTGTTTAAAAGTCGATAACAGGAGAGCCACTTTGCACACAGCAATCTCTAGCAAAATAGAAAGTGATCATGTTTTGGTTTTAGTGATGTTGATTGAGGGATAAATATTGTCCAGAACAGTAGAGAGAATTTCTCTGCTCTTCCACAAAGTTATGCCAAATAGTGGCAGCACAGACTCAAAGGGTTGAAGAGCCTCTTCTCTACTGTATGATCTTGTGGGGCCTGCTATATTCACCAAAACATACAGACATTGAAATGATGTTTTATGTGAAAGGTGGTATTGCATGTCTTTCTCAATCCTGCACTGAAACATCAGCCTAAAATTTTGTACTCAACCCTCTGGACTGAATAGCTCTATTTAGTTTTAGTCCCTTTGTTTCCAAAATCTCCAAGCCAGACTGTTAATAATGATAAAAACCGAAAGAACTGCAGATGCTGTAAATCAGAAATAAAAGCAGAAATTGCTGGAAAGGTCAACAGCATCTGTGGAGAGAAATTACAGTTAACTGAGGAAGGGTCACTCGAAATGTCATCTCTGATTTCTCTACACAGATATTGCCAGACCTGCTGAGCTTTTCCAGCAATTTCTGTTTTTGTTGCTGTCGACAATGATGCTGCTTTCACACATTGCAAGCAACTAAAGTGATAGCCAGATGGTATAAATGGTGAAGAATAATTCAGCCAATTTTCAGTCTGCTGCCTGCTTTCATTGAGCAGGCATTCACTCCACGGCTGTATGAGGGAAGGGTGTGTGTATGCCTGCTCTGCAGTTTTTCACTGAGCAACAGGCAACGCCATTGGCAACCCTGCAACAGCGACTGGCATTCCATACACCCTACATTCACAGACATGAGAGAAACATTCCCAAACGTTCATTTTGCTGCAGTGATAATTTAGGGTTTATGAAGCAAACAGATCTTAGGCTTGTCTAAATTGGAAAAACAACTGCCTGCTCATCGATTACGTTTCGGATTCAGTGGGTGTTGCGGCTGGTTGGGGTTGCTGGCAAGCTCTAACATAATGAGGTAAGGTAAATTATTTATGAAGGATTTCCCCAGTCAACACACTTGGTACTGGAGATGCACTGGTTCACTTTCAAATAACCAGATGTCGAATGATTCCAATGTTCAACATAAAAAACTGGATAATGTAGTCAGCCTGAGAGCCACAGCATGTGGTTTCTGACAGATTCTAGAGGAGCCAATGCTAGGGCATGCTTCTAATGCCAGCATCTTAATTATACAAGGCTGTGAGTGCTGTTCATTGTCATAGTGTTTTATATCATGATCAACTTCACAACTCATGATTACAGGCAACAAGCAAAGTTTATTTTGTTCTTAACATAATCCTGTTTTGCCATCAAAGTATGTGTTTTATATCACAATATATGTGGATTAAAATGCCAAAGCAATGGAGAATTTGAACAAGTAGGTGCACATGCACAAACCAGGTACCTGCCTCTGTGTGTGACGGCATTACTATTACTTATTTGGAAGTACTCTCATTTCTGGCTTCCACTTTAGGATTGAGCTCCACCCTACACCTTGTTTACATAATAAACAAGCCCTGTTAACAAATCCTTCAATGATAGGTGGAAATCTAAAATTGTTACCTAATTGTAGGAAATTTCATTCCCTTCTGTAGCCTGAAGAAGCAACCACTCTCTTCCGCAACATGCCTTTCAAAATTCGTCTCCACGACATATCGCCCTCCTGGCGACCATTCCTTAAATGCGCCTTGCTGTTGACGATTTGTTACCTTCCCACCTTTTCAGCTGAACATCAGCAGGCAACCTGCAGAAAAGACTTGGAAGTGAAAAATTGCTTGTGCCTCATACACCAGCCACGCACAACTCCCTCAGCCCATTCCCATATGAGCGTAAAATTGGAGATTTACATGTAGGCAATTTAATTGGAAACCAATGTATTGTTTGCATGCTATAAACTTGGGAGAACAAAAATTCATTTTTAGCATTCAGCTATGCACAAGTAAGGTCATGTTAAATCAATGTTATGTTCGCGGCTAATCTTGAATATTACAAAAATTAACAATGTTTGGAATCCTGAAAACAGTTGCACTCATGACCAGCCTTGGAATAAACCAAAAACAAAAGCTGTACTTCATGCTTCTGTTCTATCACATAACTTTACTACTTTCGTCAAGGGGTTAAAATTCTATCACTTTGCTGTGACAAAATAATCACACATTGTTTGTCCAGGCACCAAGCGTGTTCTAGGATACATTATTAGTTGTGGCATCGGAGGTTCAAATGTTTTTTGAGGTGGGCACCACATGTGGGCACTGATTGGCTTTTAGAAGTGGGCACTGGGTGTTACTCCATTGACTCTGGAACTCACCCACAGCCCAACATGCAGTTTTTGGAGAGTGTGTGGGAAGCGCATTACAGATAACTATTTCTTTCCTTTCATACCTCATTGCCAAACATAAATATGAATTGGTTTCGCAGCCTTACATGTGAGTACACTCCTAAAACCATGAGGAGAGGCTCAGCTTTTCATGCAGAAACTGTCTCTTTAATGCCAATTTATATGGCCAATGTGATGTTACTTATTAAAGATGAGTAAGGGCAACAGAAGATAATGGGATTGTGAAATGATGATTGTGGCAAATCAAAAATATCAATGTGGCAGGACAAAATGGTTCATGCACGAGAGGTTTCTTACCAACCTAAAAACAACGTTCAGATTCTCCCAAATTAGTTATAATATTTTGAGGACGATTACTGTATTCAAGTTGACCTGAGTGTGATATCTTTCAATACAGTTCAGTACTCAGCAGGTCATTGTGAAATGATTGCTTAGAGTTTACTAGTCAATTACAAGTACTGTACAAAATAATTTTCAATTACCAGTCAATATCGTAATCTGAAGTGATTGTTCTCAGTGGATTGCAAGTTAAGAGAAGCACATGCGGGTGCAGATGTAAAAGACACAATATCCAGTGCATATTACAAGGTCAGTGAATATGTAATGTAAGCTACGAAGGTAACACATGCCCAAATTACATTGGAGATCAGTCAATAGGAATGTATGATATACATGTAGTCAATAGGAATAGCATTATAGAAACAGTTCACTCTTACTTGTTTTTCCTGAATGTATCACACAGGCTGACCTGCCATTCAGATTATGTAGTGTACTCCTATTTTCTCAACTAAATAGCTTTTCTCAATTAAATAACTTTTCTCAATTAAACAGACTTTTAAATAGCTTACAGCTGGAATCCCCAGTGAAGGCAGTGAGCAATACATATGAGGCAATTTTAAGGTTCAATCCTCATTCTGCTGGGTTAGTTGTAATCAGCTCGACAACCACGAATTTAGGAAGGGGACCATCAGCCAGGACTCTCACCCATGATGGTTGTTCAATCTCCTGGGCTGAGTGTGAACAGTAGAGGACAGAGTTCATGTGTAATAAGTCCTGTTTTTGATTACCCAGCAATGCTCATTTTCAGCATTGCATTTGAATCACGGTCACTTGGATGAACTAATTGAAGGCAACTAAGAAATTGTGGTTCTATTTTGAGGCTGTCAGAGCCCAGGAGACAAGAGTTTGTAGCACTTGTGAAAATTAATTCAACACAATTAATTATGTCAGCACCTTGAGTTCTGGCTTTTGTGGCAGCACCTCACACTGTGAGATTCCTCAACTTGTACCTCTTGCAATAACATAGCAACCAGACACAAAACATTAAGCTTGTGTATGGATTCCAAAGATAGCATTTTGGAAACAGTTCACTCTTACTTTTTTTAAATATAACAATACTGTGTGTGGTTAATGGCAAACAGCTGTATCATTTGCAACGACATTATAGCAAACCGTATTCCTGCACATAGGAAATCAGAAAACCTTTTAAAAAATTGACATTACTATGTCCTTGGTGATATTGTATATTGTCCAATAATCTTCTTGATTAATATTAATTTTATATTTACACACAGTGTTACTGTATCAACAGCTTCTAAATAGGTTGTTTTTCCAGCATCAGTAGACGTGATTGACATTGATGTACAAGGTCCTGGCTCAACAATGACATGGTCAGCATGGTAGTGACACTGAGGCATGTGGAGATGCTCTTCTATCTCAATGTTTGTTTTTCAACATCATCTCGTGCAGATAAGAAATGAACAAACTTAATGATAAAACTAACGGTGAAATTTCCTTTGATCCTTGTCCCCATAGAAATGCTGATAGCAGTTAGAGTTAGGGCGCTGAGGCCTTGGACTCCTGTAATCCCATGTTCATATGGCCTCAGAAACTATCGCACAGCTATTTAATATCTTACGATATCAGCCCCCCACAAGGAGAGCCTACCTGACAACTGGTCAAACAAACACTTGGAACGACGGAACCCCACCCACAGCCGATGCCGACGGAACCCCGCCCATAGCCGACACTGACAGAACCCCACCCACAGCCTATGCCAACGCAACCCCACCCACAACCTCCACAGCCAGCAACCCCAGAGAAGACAGCCACACTGAGCCCTGCCGCATCTTCACCATCCCCGCAGACCTCCCACTGACTGAGGACAAACGGTCAGTCCTAAGCAAGGGGCTCACCTTTGTCCCCCTCCACCCGCATATCAACGAATGCCAGTCACGTTTGGACATCGAGCAGTTTTTCCGCCGCCTTCGCCTCCACACTTACTTCTTTAGCTGGGAGCCTAACCCTCCCTCCACCGACTCCTTCACCCTCCTCCAACACAAGCCCTCTTCCTGGACACCACCCCCAGGCCTCCTACCCACCCTTGACCTCTTCACCTCCAACTGCCGTGGAGACATCAACCGCCTCAACCTCTCCACCGTTACATTGATGACTGTATCGGCGCTGCCTCTTGCTCCCCAGAGGAGCTCACACAGTTCTTCCACTTTACCAACACCTTCCACCCCAACCTTAAGTTCACCTGGGCCATCTCCAACACATCCCTCACCTTCCTGGACCTCTCAGTCTCCATCTCAGGTAACCAGCTAGAAACTGATGTCCATTTCAAGCCCACCAACTCCCACAGCTACCTAGAATACACCTCCTCCCACCCACCCTCCTGCAAAAATTCCATCCCCTATTCTGAATTCCTCTGCCTCCGCCACATCTGATCCCAGGACGAGGCATTCCACTCCCGCACATCCCAGATATCCATGTTCTTCAAGGACCACAACTTTCCCCCCGCAGTGGTCGAGAACGCCCTTGACCGTGTCTCCCGCATTTCCTGCAACACATCCCTCACACCCCGCCCCCGCCACAACCGCCGCCAGAGGATCCCCCTCGTTCTCACATACCACCCCACCAACCTCCGGATACAACGTATCATCCTCCGACACTTCCGCCATCTACAATCCGACCCCACCACCCAAGCTATTTTTCCATCCCCACCCTTGTCTGCCTTCTGGAGAGACCACTCTCTCCGTGAATCCCTTGTCCGTTGCAGAACACCTCTGCTCGGTTTGCAACAAACAACTGCACCTCCCTGTCGCGAACCATTTCAACTCCCCCCTCCCATTCCTCAGACAAAATGTCCATCATGGGCCTCCTGCAGTGCCACAATGATGCCACCCGAAGGTTGCAGGAACGGCAACTCATATTCCGCTTGGGAACCCTGCAGCCCAATGGTATCAATGTGGACTTCACAAGCTTCAAAATCTCCCCTTCCCCCACTGCATCACACAACCAGCCCAGCTCGTCCCCTCCCCCCACCGCATCCCAAAACCAGTCCAACCTGTCTCTGCTTCCCTAACCTGTTCTTCCTCTCACCCATCCCTTCCTCCCACCTCAAGCCGCACCTCCATTTCCTACCTACCATCTCATCCTGCCTCCTTGACCTATCCATCAACCCTGGATTGACCTATCCCCTCCCTACCTCCTCACCTATACTCTCCTCTCTACCTATCTTGTTTTCTCTCCATCTTCGGTCCGCCTCCCCCTGTCTCCCTGTTTATTCCAGTTCCCTCTCTCCATCCCCCTCTCTGATGACGGGCCTAGGCCCGAAACGTCAGCTTTTGTGCTCCTGAGATGATGCTTGGCCTGCTGTGTTCATCCAGCTCCACACTTTGTTATCTTGGATTCTCCAGCATCTTCAGTTCCCATTATCACTCAAACACTTGGAACACTCTGAATAGACATATTGAAAATAGCACTCAAAATGTTCACAGAAATGCTTCAGAGAAAGTAAGTCTTCCTCAGATTTTCCTGCCTCTTCTAAGGTAAAACATTAAAGTGATAACGCACGTTGGTGGAATTTGACTAACTGGAATGAAAATTAAACATGAAGCCCAACTTGTGTAAATAAGTCGTTTTTCTCAGACAACAGAGGTAAAAATCTTCATTCTGTTTCCGAAATTCGTGTTTGCATTGTTGGTATTAACCTGGCACAAAACCAGTGCCTGGGGTCATGAAGAGATAAACCCACCAACATATTGTTAGCTGGTCAAAGATTCACTTTTGAACAGGTACTATTTCCAAACGCCCAATTGCTTGGTTGGCACTGAATACTTTGATGTAGTTTTCACCCACAGTCATTATTCCATGTATGCCAAAGAGGTGAATATATGCAGTAAACAGAGCGTTCAGAAAAGATATACCGTGAGGTTATTAGGTGCCACATGGAATGTTTGGAGGCATCTCACCAATTAAGAAGGAAGTAAGTATGGGACATTACAATGGGAATTAGGGTTGGGTAATGGACAGGCTTAATGAATTGACTGCTGGTCATACTCCTTGCTTGAAATGAGGCAGCAGCGATGACCCTAACTCCACAAACCATTAGTTGCCAGAGCATCTGTGTAACTCAAGAGATCCTTAAAATGTGCAAATTAACACACATAAGACTGCAACTGACATTTTAGGATTCAACTCTCAGAGCTGCTTTTGGCTACCTTGCTGATTAATCAGCTCATGGTCAAGTTGAACAGGAGTCCAAAAGTCACCGTTTTGGCAGATAGCATATGCTCCAAAGTCCAATAAGAATACAGCTCAGCCATTTGCCTCACAGTATTATGGTGAGCTGAAGTTCACAAAATGCCGCAGTATATTTGTGTTCTGTTCACAGTTGGTGATCCTACATAACTAAGAATGTTAAAATAGGACCCATATAACCCATAGGGAGGATCAGTTTGAAACACTAGGTAGTTTGATGGGTACACTTAATAGGGAGGTACAATGAACCTTGTTGCTGTGAATGGAAGTAAAAGACAAGTTGGTAGTACAGTAGATGTCAGTTCATTAGCACCAACCTTATGCATCCACTAAAGTCAATTTCCAGCACCCAATATTTATTGCTACGGTAAACTCAGGTTTGATCAGGTTTAGGAACAGAATCATGACAGGTACCAGAACAATACAATTCCAATCAAATAGGACATACGTGCAGTTGTTAACTGATGTTACTTTGGTATGATCTCCAAGACAAAAAGCTTCATACCATTGTAGTTCACATGCAGCATTTATAATCAATGTTGTGGTGCATTTAATTCAACAGCCTTCTCAAAACCCTCACCAAAATCAAATTCTTCCATATCCTGTTTTCAGAATAAAAGTTTTAAAAATTTATTCATAAGATGCAGACTTTGCTGGCTAGGCCAACATTTATTGCCTATCCCTAATTGCCTGGAGGACAGTTAAGAGTCAACTGGATTGCTGTGGGTCTTGAGCCACAAGTAGGCCAGACCAGGTAAGGATGAGAGATTTTCCTGCTGAAAGGCATTTGTGACCAGTTGGGATTTTCTGACAAGTGACAGTGGATACGTTAGACTAGCATTTTATTCCAGATTTATTTTCTTGAGGTCACTTTTCATCATCTTTCATAGAGTCAGAGAGGTTTAGAAAATGGTAACAGGCCTTTCAGCCCAACTTGACAATGTAGCCCAGCTTTCACAATTAATCTAGTCCTATTTGCATGTGTGTAGTTTATTTCCTGCCATATCTATCCCATCCATGTGCCTGTCCAAATGGGTCTTAGATGACAAAATGGTATCTGCCTCCACCACTATCTCTAGCAGCCTGTTCCGGACACTCACCACCCTCTGTGTGAAAATCAAATTGCCCCTCTGGACACTTTTGAATCTCTTCCCTCTTGCCTTAAACCTATGTCCCCTAGTTTCATACTTTCCTAGCATGGGAAAAAGTTGTTGGTATTCTACTCTATCTATGCCCCTCATGATTTTATACACCTACATAAGGTCACACTTCAGTCTCCTATGCTCCAGGGAAAAAATGTCCGAGCCTATTCAGCCTCTTCTGATAGCCCAAACCTTCCAGACCAGGTAGCATCCTAGTTAATCTTTTCTGGACTCTTTCCAGTTTACTAATATCCTTTCTATAGGCAGGCAACTGGAATTGCACATAGTTGTCATGGTGGATCTGAATCCCTAGAACCTTAATCTTGCAATATGGATTATTTGCCCAGTAATATTAATACTACTCCACCATCTGCTCCTTTTGCTAACTGTGTGGTTGACTTAATGGATCAGATAGTACTGAGAACGACCTCTGTCACTTAAAGCTAGTCCTAAGTGTCCATTGACTATTATCAGGTGCTGCAGTATTGGAATCTGAGGAACACTGATTTTTGATAAGACAATAAATCAAGATTTTTTCTGCTACCCTCAAAGGATGCAAAATTCCCACAGTACTGCTTAATGAGAAAGAAATTGTTTCAGATGTCCATAACAATACATATCCATTGACCAGCATCAGATAAAATGGTTATTCACCTATTTATCACATAGATGTTTGTGGGAACTCTCTGTACATGGTCTGGAAGCTCTCCTTCCAATATTATAGTAGTGGCTAAAACATAATTCATTCGTCAGGACATTCTGAAGTAATGAAGAATACAGTGTAAATGTTACAGTAAACTCACAAAGAAAGAGACAATTAAGTTTCCTTACTACAGATGGCAAGCTTTGTCTACAAAATAACCAGAAGGGCTTGATCCAACTTTTCCAGAAAGTTATTGAAAATTCTCAATCCTTAGAAATGTCTGAGAATTCAACTATTAGTGCACTGACAGCCTTAGAAGATATTTAATTACTATATGGATTCAAACAGTGTACTCAATTCAGTCCAGTTTCCATTCATTGGATTTATAGGTTTATTTCAGTTGACAGGCTTAATAAGGAATTAGATGAATGCACTGAGATGTAAGGAGACTTATCTCACTGATAAAAATTAACCAGATACAGGGTAGTTTTACTAAATGGATGTTACCTCCTTGACTAACTCATTCTAGGCTTAAGATTTATGTAAAACATATTAATTATTTTGTTACAGACCAGCAAAACAAAGGAAAAGAAAAGAGCAAGAAAGATTAGCTGAAGTCTGGAAATATGGATAAATACTGGACTGTGAAAAATCCTGGAATTTCTCATTGAAATTTGTATCTAGTAAAACTGCAAAAAGCATAATCATTGCGGAGGATTCCTTTTGCAGATGTCAGTACTGTTCTCTAAGGCATGATAGGCATGGATTTTTTTGACTAGTTCAGTCTAAAATTCCGAAACTGAAAAATATACCTTTACATCTTATGAAGGAAACAAGCTCTATACCTCCCAAGAAGCCACTCCACCCTCAGGGCTAGGAGATAGATACATCATTTCATTCCAATCTACAGCATACTTCCGTGTACTTAATTTTGTTTAATTTAGTAAACAGTTGAGACTTGTTTTTATTAAAGTCAGGGTTGATATGAAGCCATGACAAACATCACTTTCACCATTTCTTTCTGAATGCTTCAGATAAAGTTGCTGTTGTTAGCTTGCAGGTGGCTTTAAAATGTTGATCCAGATCAACCTAGAAATTACAGCTGGCATTATTACTATATGAGCTTTTAACAGAATCCTCTGTTTGTTATTGCAATAGAGGTTGCCAGTTCACATCTTTAAAACCTGCATGAAGAGCAGACAAAGACTGTCCATGTAATTGTCTGATGGTGCCCTAGGCTGTAATTTCTTGGATGCCTTTAAGTGCACAATTGTGGTTTAATGCAGTGCATTTTCTTCCCTTGGCATTTTGTTAGATACAACTTGGCACAAGAAGCCCAGCTGGTGACAAAATGCTTGCAGTGAGGGTAAGAATGAGAAAACCAACCATCTCTCATTTCTTGGAAAACACTCAGCAGAAAATCTAAAGGCCATGACATTCAGAAAGCAGATGAGCAGACTAGGGATCCCAGCGTACAGCGTATTAAATTTCATACAGAGGATTGGCATCATTAGTGCAGTAATTTGGACAGATGTTGCACCCTAGGCAACACATTATTATAATAAAATTATCCTAAGTCAGTTGTAATTATAATTTAAAAAGAAACACATTTTCATTAATCTGACAGGGACCAGTTACAATGAGTGCTTCAGGAATTCGTTTCAAATTTCCACATTACCTAAGGGCATTAGCCTGGCCCTTGACAGATACATCAGTTCACTTCACTGGTTCCTGGTTATAGGCATCCCTGTGCTGAATGGCTGTGCCTCTGTCTCTGATCATGATGATCAGATAAATGATGCCACTTCTTCAGCTTTGGTGCCGATTCTCTAAGAGAGAAAAAAACAAACAGACATGACTAAGAGAGAAGAAGCAAAAGATTGAGTTAAAAATGTGAAGCAAAACAAAATTTAAATTATATAATGAAACAAATACTTGTACTTTGACAATAGAATTAGCACACATTATTCACACAACACAAAATACCATTTTATTAATGAAGAGACATGAAAATAGAAGAGTATAATTGATCATCATGGAGTGGGGTGGGGGCGGGAGAGGATGACAGGATACCCCTGTGCAGGCTCAGTCTGACCCACACTAGATCCATCTTCCCCACTTAATGACCTGTTTGCCCCAGGGTGACCACTTGAGATTTCTGTTAATGTTTCATGATTAGAGTGAAGCTGCTCCTTTGCTTCCTACAAGTGTCAAATAAATTATGAGAAGCAAGCTTGCAGTTAGTGACACCAAAAGCACTGAGCAGTTTTCTCGTATAAAGCAGAAAAGTCTCAAGGAGAACAAGTAAGCCATTGTTGAGGCATGAATGAACCCTCAGGGCTTCATAATAGCAATCTTATATCAAGTAGGACAGAAATCTGTGGCCTTATCATACAACTTTTCAGTGCGCAGACATATCGTGAGTCAGACTCAATGAATCTCCACATGTTGAGTTCCTCTCCCGGCTCATTTGAGAAACTACTTCCTTGAAGAGTGAAGAAAGACCAGATGACATGTGTTCCTGCACACCTCTTCAGTAATGTTATTAGAACTAAAATGAGGGACTTATCCCTTTTCAGCAACACAGTTATGGATGAACAGACTTTACCAGTCAGACAAAGCACAGGAAAGATGATCAAACTGAATAAGGCTTATTTACTCTTATTTTGAGCATTCAGACTGCTTTGCCATTATTTACATGAACTCTAAAAGAAGTGCCTTTGGGAAAGTATGTCACATAAAGTTGTCACAGTGGTAGGAGAGAGTAGAAAGGATCCAGACAGAGTTCTGGACTTGAATCGAAAATAGTGATAGGGCACCCTCATGAGTTAAGCGACAATTCCTCATTTATTCCCAATTTCTTATGCTCTTGTGCTAATTTCTGAAATAATTACCATGAGGTAGGCAAGTAAACATTTTTGAATATAAAAATGGCTTGAGTCCAAAAGCTATTGACAGGAATAAATGTTGTGATGCATCATAAGATACAATTTCTGTCAACAAGCCCTGTGTTTGTACTTTCAATAAGTTTTAGTTTCTGAAAATTTGGCAAATGAAATTCAAGCCACTTATAGTTGCATATCACCATGTTTTCTCCATTCCCAGCGACAAGATCTTGCATTTCATCAAAACATTATAAAAATATCCTCTACCAGATCTGTTAAAGAATCAAGGCAGTGCCTCAATCAACTTTCATTCAACTGTGAGGCTAACCCTATTGATCTATCAAGTAAATCCATTGTGATTCCCTTACTTGATAGGAAACTCAAAACGAATCTCTTGTTCAAAAGCAAGAAATTGTGGATGCTGACAACCTGAAATGAGAATAAATAAATGAAAAAAGTTCAGTAGGTCACGTAGCATCTGTGGAGAGCAATAGCATTTCAAGCTGATGACCTTTTAATAGAATTGAAGAGAAACAGAAACGTAAGAAATAGTGGCTTGATGCAGCAGAATTTGAAAGTTGTTGAAAAAGGACACATTTTGCTGCTGCGCCAGGGACTCAGGTTCAATTCCAGCCTCAGGCAACTGTCTTTGTGGAGTTTGCACACGTGTCTGTGGGAGTTTCCTCCATGTGCCCCTGTTTCCTCCCACAATCCAAAGATGCACAAGTTAGGTGGATTGGCTGTGTTAAATTACCCACAGTGTTCAGGGATGTATAGGTTAGGTGCATTAGCTATGTGAAATGCAGGGTTATAGAGGTGGAGGATGGGTCTGGCTGGGATGCTCTTCGGAGGGATGGTGTAGATTAGTTGGGCCGAATGGCCTTTTTCCACGCTGTAGGGATTCTATGGAGGCTTTTAATTTTGCACTCATCAGGATAATTCACAAGAATAACAAAAAGGGGAAAACCAACATTTATACTGATTGAGAGAAGTGTGTCAATTAATTGGCATGTGGACTCTCATAGGTCAGGAAATTGCCATAGTGTATGTACCAATTAATGATGATTTAAACAAATCTTAGCAGTTAACTGTCAATCATCATTACTATTCCTCTTCAGCTCTGACAAAGTGTGAATAGTCTTAAATATAAACTCTGTTTCTCTCCATGTATGCTGCCTGACATGCTGAGATTTTCCATCAACTTTTTTAATGCTAAAAACACTCTCAATTTTTTTCACCACAAATGCCCAATGCTACTGTTCTTCAAACAGGTTAAAAGACAAATATGACAATGTAAATAAATGTTAAGCAGAATCTGAAACAACTCCTTCAAATATGGACAAGGGGTGCCATTTAGTTTTGCTAGACAAGTTGTCATAATGGATCAATTTCAAGACTCTGGATTTGATACTTGTTATAACTTAGGAACAGGAACCACAGTCAAAAGATATTTATTGCAATTTTAAAAGCGTAGTTAAAGCCTACCCTGTCTGGTGGAAAGAGTAAATAAGAGGACAAGGTCATGACAGATACTCTTGTTCTTAGGAATCAATTACATGCTAGCCTATCATAGTTAATTGGAAACCACCATGGTCTACCTTATCGTAAAGTTTTCGGAGTGGTTGGGATGAATGGTAATTTTAGCCTAACAAGGCCAATAGACAAATGTCAGGATCAGATAAATCATCTTGCTTTACTCCAGCATTGGTTTATAATTTCTGTTAAAGTTGATGAGTATAAAACAAGTGGACACTTCAATCCTCTCAGTTTTCTCACTGGGTAGATGAGTTCATTATTCCTGCTTCATATGAGGGGGATTCAAGCCATTCAACCTCAGCAATGACATTTTATAAAGTCAACAGTGATAACACCAAAATTATTATCCTGTAGGGCATCTGACCTGTCTCAACAAATTCAGGAAAACTGTCGGGGGCCATTTGGAGTTTGGACAGTAGTTTAAAATGGACAATATTGATTAAACTACGCCGTACAAGTTTTCATTTCAATAATAGAAAAAGTCAATGGGCATCAAACATTATATCACCAACTTTGCGTTATTGACCAAAGCCAACATTATCCCTGCTATTTCTAACATTATTTTCTGTAGATAATTTGGCATTCCTTATGAGAAAGAATGACTTGTCATATGCTGTTGATTATCATTAGATTATTATCTGGAGCGATGTCATATCAATGCATTCCATCTTCTGCATCTGATAATAGCACAATCTAATTACAGACTTCAGTGTGAGACAGGAAAGGGAATGTGTGTCCAAATTGCTGCCTGGACAGCAAAAGTGCTGGAGGGCTGCAAAGACCAGACAAGACAGAGCAGGTAGTGCCAGAGAAAGCTGGCCAATGTAATTAATTAAGTCTTAAAATACACATACTTCAGTTTGGAACAATTCCAGTAAGTATCACAGCACAGCCTGTACTCAACTAGTTTCCACAAGTCTCTCTTACTTAAAATATTCAGCAACGACTAAGGGGCTGCTTTATAGACACAATTAATGAAGGCAACTAAAATGTGATTGATTTACAAGCTGAGTCGAATTTAAACAACACAGAAAAAATCAATCATTGGGAATTGCTTCATTGTGTCATCCTCTATAATAATGGTCAACTTTGCCGCCTCTCGTGTCAGTTCTGCAAAAGGGCAACTTTCAATGTTATTTGGTAACCCACTGAATATAAAGTTCACTTCCTTCAAGTTGGTAGTTTTACAAAGAATGATTTTTCTTTATTGTATCAGGAGCAAAAGGTTATTGCTGAGCTTGAATGACCAAAGCAGATTACAGTCTGGCAAAAAAACTGAAAATGAACTGAACGTGTCTTGAGATTGAAAGTCAAATATGTGTAACCAACAGCAAAACACTTGAAAAATAATTTATTAGATGCAAAACATTTTAATATATGCATGGAGTGGATATGAATGAAATTTACCTTGTTCTTGACACCCCTCCTGATGCTCCATCTCTCACACTGACTTTCTTTTGTGGTGAAGCTAGTACTCATTTAATAAGTACACTGGAGTAAACAGTGCAGGAAATTTGTGCCCACACAAGTTCCCATTGTAATAATTTCCCCAATTATTTGTATTCTTCTAACATAACTATTCACATGGTTCTTTGACTTTCACCATTTATTGCCACATTGCAAAGAGTGAATTAACTTTGCAAAAATAACATTATCAATGGCTATAACCCACTGCTGTGATAAGAGGAATGTTCTAGAAATGTGACAATTGGTGAACTAAATGTTGTTCTGAAAACATGCATATGTAGTCAACAGTAAACTATCAAAATTAATACCCTATTAAATTGAGAATATTCCTGAAATAATTTCTGATCTTTGTTGCATGATAGAACTCTGCAATGACAGAAATTGACAGCATTTTACAGGCTAATCTCACAATCTACCAACCCTCTTCTTTGTCTTCCTTTTTGCTTCATTTTCTCTTTAAATCTTTTTATTTTTTCAATTTACTTGTGAAGTTTTAATTCTTTATTTTATGATACACATAATAGGAGAATGTAGCAGAATATGAGCATATAACACTCAAAAAGTTGAAATTTATGTTTATAGATTTTGGTAATTTTGAATGACATCAAAATGTTCCTTAATAAATGATATATTGCTGTGTTTTCATTATTTCTTTGTTACATTATGTACTGTGGCCAATTATACCTGAGATTTGATGAAGATAGTTTTATTTCAAGAAATTATAGAGAATCAGAAAATGTTTAAAATCATATTGATATGCGTGTGCACATTTGTGTTTCTGCATAGAATTCTGTGTTGCAAACATGTGCCTGTGTTTTATATCTGTATGTTTCCATTTGTAAGTGTGTTTATGTATATAACTTGGTTCTAGCCAATAAATTTGTCTGTGTACTTTTATGGATGTTTGCTTGGTGTCATCACAAGTCTTTGGAGTGAATACAAAACTGGTTCTGAATTTGTTCACTCCTTAATTATTGGAAGGCATGTACAAGTGAGATGTGTGGATGTAAGATCAATAAGTTATGAGGGGAGCCACAATTTTATATCTATATATCAAGAATTGACATTAAGATGCTTGTGGTAATGGTTTAATTGAAAAATTAATATTTCTGTAATGTAATTAATGATTATCTTACATGTACTGGCACATTGTAGAAATTGTAGAAGTCATAGATCGCACTTGAAAGATAGAAACTTTATTAGTTTCAAACTTTCTTGTAAAATTAGGTAAAATGTAGGAAAAGAAATTCAGGAAAAGAAAATTCAAGTTTTATAGCTGAATTAATTCTATTAAAATGGATACCTAAAATAGCAGGTAGGAAATTTCCCTTCAGTCCATTGTATATTATACATTGATAATCCTTTAGTAATGATGGCAACACAATCTGAAATGGCACTCAGGCTTTGGAATGTGGATGAAGATTTATGTTCTTGAACATGTCATACATACTGAATAGATTACAGAAATCATGGGTGTGTTAAAGTCTCCAAACCAATTGCAAAAATCAGAACCAACCTCAGTTTCAAGTTTCTTCTACTTTTATTTGAAAACTTTGCCTCATCAGTTCTGACAATCATCTGGCACGTTACACAGAATTTAGTGGCAGCATTGTGGAACTGTCCACTGACTAGAAGATGGTGGCTACTCTACCACAGCCATTTTCAGGAAGCCCAATGGGATTCAACTTTATTTGTGCACTTGTCCCACTTCCTGGAAGGTTTCCTGCGCCAGCAAAACCACCAGGAATGGTGGCCACTACAGATACTGCAGGGCAGAGTGAGTAGAGAATCAACGACAGAGCCCAAGTAAAAGTTGTGTCGAACAGGTTTACTCTGGCCTGAACAGGAAGGCCTTGGCAACTGAGATAGAGTGGGTCATTGTAAGGCCCAGAGAGGACTCTCTTTCTGGATTCCCTCCCTTCCTACGTGTTATGTATTCATTGGGCACAGAAGGTGGAGAAGGAGCAACTTCCCCTTCATCCCACATGAGGATGTCTTTCAGGGCCTCAATTGGCTTCTAGGAAGGATTGTTTGACTTTGAGTGTTTCCACCTCAGACTTAAGCAGAGAGAGGCAACAAATTAGTGGAAGCTCAATTCTGCATCTTTCTGCCTAATCACATGCCTCCCCTTGCTCTGAGCCCATCTTCAGATGGATTAATTATTATCTACTGAGCCTTTTCAATTTTGCATGCACTTTCAGCCTTATGTATTCACAGCCCTACAAACACACCCATGTACACTCGTGTACACCATGTGTGCTCATACCTCTACAAGACATCCACTTACGTACAACAATACAAACAAACCCAAAAATGATTCCCCCATCCATATACGTATGTAATACACGCAAGTACAAAAACACAAGCAAGTATAGACAACTTCCGTAAACACAGACACAAATAAAAACACATCTCTCACACAAACACAGACACTTACAAGCACAGATAGTACTTGCAAATATATCCACTTACAGGCATTCACTCCACATAAACTACTCTCACACCTATGATCACGCACATGACTACTTGCATATCCTCTACTCACATACACACAGATACCGATAAACACAACCAATATGAACACACCACATACACAAGGACCCAAACACAGAGAGACACACACAACCACCCACATCTTTAATAAATGTCAACAGAACAAATTGTCCTGTTCAGGAAGGGCCCAATGTCCCTCAATCTTCCCAATCAGCAATTTTGGCAATGTCCAGTTGGAACCAGCCTGGATTTCTTCAAGTTTATCCACAATTCTGTGACTTCTGTATTCAGCTGAGGGGTTGATGAGGCAATGCTTATTAACTATTTCATCCCTTATCCCAAGCAGGAATGAAATAATTTAAGCAAGTCGTATTTCAGATTGTACAATGCTTTGTGAGAACCACAACCAGTACTCTTGAAAGTGTCAATCCAATTATGAATATAGGTAAATATTTTAATAGCTCTTGAATTAATTCTTTCCATTTGGAAATGCTATAAAGTGCATTTCCAATCAACAAAGGAGAAAAAAAACTCATAATTCCGTTCATTAAAACAAAACAAATATGTTGCAGTATTTATTGGATTACAAAAGATAGAGAGCAGGACTATTTACCATGAAAAGGTGTAATATTGCTGTGGCTGAAAAGTTGTATAACCTCTTTGTAAGCGTTCAATTTGTGAAAAACCACAAATTACCATTAGAGTAGGCCCCTCTACTCTAACTCCCCCAAACCCCCACCCCAAATATAAGATTTACAGCATCTGTACAAACAAACAGCCCAACGGCATGGAGTAAGGTGATATTTAGCCTTACTGAGAGTCATAGAAAATTGGCTGTCAGCCCTGCAGTGGTACCAGAAGAGCAATCAATTCCCATCACGTCCAATGAAAGCAATTGCACTAATTAAAGCAAGTTTTTCATACCAGTGCTCGAACGAGAGAGGTTTTTGGGAGGTGGTGGCTTATAGGAATGTCACATACAAAGAAAAATATTATTTTGATGTTATATCCAGCGTATCCAGCAATATTACTTCTAATTAACATCTTGTTGCATTCCACAATTTAATGTTTATGACCAAACCAAGCATCTGAGCTATTTTCTTTCCAAAAGGAGGCTAATAGGGCACATGTACTTCACTTTCAGAGCAGAAAAGTGACAAGTGTGGTGCACCATGAAGGAATTAAGAGTAAGCTGCTCCTCAATCAATTCCATTTATTTGGGTTTTTTTGTACAAACAAGCTAAAAAAATCCCTTAAACAGCTGAAAAGGGGGAAGTAATCTTTATCAAGGAGACATACTGCTGCAGAGTCTTATCTAAGATTTATTTTCCAATTAACAATGAAATCCATCAAGTGGAGAGAAAGGTTCCATTTGGCAATCTTTTAGATATTTATTCACAGTATATGATTGCCACTGCATGGCTAGGCCAGCATTTGTTGCCAATCCTAACTGTCCTTGAGAAGGTGATGAGCTGCCACCTTGAACTGGTGCAGTGCATTGTTGCACCCACTGTGGTGTTAGGAAGAAAGTACCAGGATTTTGAGCCAGTGATAGTACACAAATGGCAATATTGTTCCAGATGTGGCTTGGAGAGAAGAAATTGGAAATTAGCAATATTCTAATGCTTCTGCACTGCTTGTTTTTTAGGTGGTGGAGGGTGCAGGTTTGTAAGATGCCTGTTAAGGGAACAATAGTGAGTTGTTGCAGTATATCTTGTAAATATAGATAGTGCTGCCTGGTGGTGTGAGTCGGTGGTGGAAGGACTAAATGTTAAAGGGGAGGGATGGAATGCCAATCAAGTGGCCTGCTTTACCCTGGATGATATCAGTGTTGCTGGCATCACACCCGTGTCACACTCATCTAGACAAGTGGAGAGTATTCCGTCGCATGTTTAACTTGTGGCTTGTAGAAGTGGGCAGGCTTTGGGAAAATAGGAGGTGCATTACTTGCTCCAGAATTCCTAGTCTCTGTCCTGTTGTTATAGCCACAGTACTTATATGGCTGGTACAAGTCAGTCAATTCCTGGTCATTGGTAACCACCAAAGATGTTATTGGCAGGAGATTCAGCAATGGTAATACCATTGAATGCCAAGGAGAGAGGGTTAGATACTTTCATTGCTTGATATGAGAAGGCAATTATTACTAGCAGCACAGTGGCTCAGTGGTTAGCACAACTGCTTCACAATGCCAGAGAACCAGGTTTGATTCTGACCCCGGGTGACTGTCTGTATGGAGCTTGCAGCTTCTCCCTGTATCTGCATGTATCTCCCCTGGGTGCTTCAGTTTCTTCCCACAGTCTAAAGTTGTGCAGGGTAGGTGGATTGGCCAGGCTAAATTTCCCATAGTGCCCAGGGATGTGTAAGGTTAGATGGATTAACCATGGGAAATACAAGATAATAGGGATAGGGGTGGGTCTGGATGCGATGCTCGTTCGAGGGCTGGTATGGACTTGATAGGCCAAATGATGTAATTCGACACTTTAGGGATTCTATGATTGTGCAATGATCAATGCACACAGTCACTTCTGATTTTGTGATAGAAGAAAGGTCAGTGATGAAACAATTGAAGATGCTTGAACATAGGTTTTTACTCTGCAGAAACCAGCAGTAACATTTTATGACTGAGGTGATTCAACAATCACAACCATCTTCCTTTCTTTTTGGTATAACTTCACATTGTGCCATGCCTCCCAGGTCATTGCCACGAGGTCCATTCATCCATTGTGGGTTATTTGTCTGGTTTCCAACTAACTGAGACCAGACGATCTGGGTCAATTTTGTTGGTCAAATGTATTAATTATCCAGTCATATACAATCAATGTTTAACATCAAAATAGTGCACAATCATGGTGTACTGGGTAATATTCTCAGCCTAGTTTTTATTCATTCATTCAAGGAAAGCGGCCATCACTGGCCTGGCCAGCATTTATTACCCATCACTAATTCCTCAGAGTGTAGTTAAGTGTCAACCACATTGTTGTGGGTCTGGAGTCACATGTAAACCAGACCAGGTAAGGATGGCAGATTCCTTCCCCAAAGGTTATTAGCGAACCAAATGGCTGTCTCTGACAATCAAAAAATAGCTTCATGTACAAAACTGGGCTCTTAATTCCCCACTTCTTTTGTGTGAATTCAAATTCCACCATCTAACACAACAGGATTTGAATCTGTGTCCCCCCCAGTCCTGGGACTCTGGATTAATAGTCTAACAAATAGTCTAGGGTAGTAAATCTGAAATCCTTGCTCTCTATGTGAGTTCTGTGCCAACATGATCGGCATTTAACTTCCCTCTGAAATGGCCAAGCAAGTGCGAGAAAAGGCGAAGAAAGAAACATACAGGAAGATGATATTTACGAACTCACCATGTTCTTAATCCTAAAGCTCATACAATATAAATCAGCATTACCACACCTATGGCATATTAATCTCAACCTTCAAAATGAATTCTTTCCTAAAGGCAGTTCAGTATTGCTGTTTTTTGTGCTTTAAAACTCCCCACAGTATTTCAAATACTGGAATTTCTGAAGCTTCTTTCGCTAGGTGTTGTGCTCAGTGACTTCCTTTGTGTAACCCTGATAAAATCAAGAAGCAATGTAATCTGAAAATACATATTATGAGCAAAATAGTCTTGCGGTTATTAAACTACATCAGGAAGAGTTTGGCATGTCTGAAAAGGCTCTTACTGAAGCAGGAAGGGAATTAACTCTTTTAATATCAGGTTCTATCTGGAATGAGATTGCAGTGAATGTGTTTGTTTCAGACACTGCCAGAAATCAAAACATGGGGTAAGCAAAGAAATGCTTTCAGTAAATAACTTAAAAACCGTTCTTGGATCACAAATCAAAGTTATTCAATTTGCCTTCAGCCAGGCGTAACACTGAACTTACAGCTCTCAATCCACTGGTGAAACTTTGCTGGTTTCAAACAGACCACTGACCAAGTTATGCTGGTGGATTGGGAGTAGGTTGACAAAAATTAATGTGATGTTGTATTTCCCACAACCCAGAGTGTTTAGCTTTTAAGAAAGTGGAATATAGGACAGCTGCTCTTGGAACAAATTAACTTAGATTCCCAGAGTAGGCAATAATTAAAAATATTTGCATTAAAATTAAAAATGATTGCATTCTTTTATAAACGCATGCTTTAAATAAAAAGTTGATAATTTTTATCGTGTGCATGTAGTGCTAAATAACGTACGAAATGTACACTGAAAAGTGACTTGGTTCCAGCAGTTTTAATGGTCATTCTAATATTACCTGTTATGGGTTTGTGATAGGAGCCATTCTCATTACAATTGGATGACAATTGGCCATCCGTAATTTTATCTACAGCAAAAAATAAATAAATATTTATGTGATTCAATATGGTAAATGTTTCAACATTTTGTTAACTGAATTATTGCAATGTCTGACCATTTTGACTGAGGGAAGATTAAACATTTCAGCAGTCATTTAACACAAAGACATAAATTAGAGAATTACCTCAAAACAAATAAACTTAGCTTGTAGTTTGTCTGATCAACACGAAGCAAAAATCAAACAAGATCTGCAAAACTTGCTTTCATCAAATGGTGGCAGCAGGTAACTTCACTAAGAACCTGTGAGCCTTTTGAGCAAGGACTCCACTCCACACCTCTCCCCCAATTGCAAATGAACAGAGCTGTGGAGAAGCTTAAAATACCGTAGCTTGCTGCTTATAACACAACCTGCAGATTAGGGATAGACACTCTGTCACT
The DNA here is from genome assembly GCF_030684315.1 of Stegostoma tigrinum. NCBI lineage: Eukaryota > Metazoa > Chordata > Chondrichthyes > Orectolobiformes > Stegostomatidae > Stegostoma > Stegostoma tigrinum. Next base: position 18,564,357 of record NC_081375.1, read on the forward strand.
TTGAAACTTGGAATTGAGATTTTGATAGATATTTTAGAAGTCAGAAGAATGTTAGTCTGAACAAAGAACTATAGATGCTGGAAATCTGAAACAAAAACAGAAATAGTTGGGGAAACTCAACAGGTCTAGTAGCATCACTTGAGAGCAAGCAGAGTTAATGTTTTGGGTTCGATGACCCTTCTTCAGGACTCAAAATGTTAATTCTGTTTTCTCTGTACAGATGCTGTCAGCTCTGATGAGTTTCTCTAGCAAATTCTGTTTTTGTTTCAGAATGTTTGTCTGATCTTGTTTGTGTTTTACACCATTTAGCTTTTATTTTGAAAAGTTGTTCCAAGTCACATCTTCAAAGAGAGTGTCAGTCAAAAAATGTCCGGCTGATTCTTATTTCCTGAGCACCTTTTCCTGTTTTTCATTTCTTTGCATCGTTATGTGGCTGTTTACAAACCTGTTTGCAATGGCTGTTCACCAGCCGGAGATGATGGTGCCAGGTTTCTCTAAGCAAGCTGATAGATCAGGATACCTTATCCAAGTATTTGTAATTGGAAATCATTGCAAAGGCACAGGACTTCTTTTCAAACCTGTTAAGTGTGCTCTTCTCAGAAGAGTTGTCTGAAAGTAGAACTGTTGCCCAATGGAAAACGGGTCACACCGCACTTGTATATCACTTGCAGAAAATACAATGCCAGTATGGACAAGTACATTGTCCTGCATTAAGAAAATACAAGACATGCAGACCAGAGTGAGCACTTCAGCTTTGTACCCACATTCAACTCTGTATCACTTTTCAAAATCATAACACAGCACTCTTTGTTTCTTTGGGCTTAGAATGTACCTGATACGCCAACTTAACATTTCCTTTAGGCAGGAGAACTGAAAATTATGCAGTCTTGTTCACAGTTGGTGTGAAAGGCAGGCTATATTCAGATGCAACAATCTTTAGCTTGTTATTACACACAAACGTAAGCTGAAAATGTCATCATAGGACAAGGCTGAAGTTTTTGCACCCATTTTTAGCAAGAAGTGCTGGGAAGATGATTCATCTCAAACTCCTTCAGGTGTCCCCAACATCACAGATACCCGTTTTCAGCCAATTCAATTCACTCCGTGATATCAAGAAATGGCTGAAGGTGCTGTATACGATATAGATTATAGGCACTAAAAATGCTCCAATCCTGGCACTGAAGCCTTGTGCTCCAGACTTCTCATGCCCAAGCCAATCTGTAGCGATACAGCCAAAATCCTGGCATCTATCTGACAATGTGGAAAATCACACAGGTCTAGTGCATAAAAAGCAAGAAATATCTAACTCAGTCAAAAGTCTAGTGATCAGTAAAGTGATGAGAGGGGTCATCAAACAGTACTTGTTCGACAATAGCCTGCTTATTTACTCTCTGTTTGGGTTCCTCCAAGGCTCTTGATGTCATTACAGCCCAGATTCAAACATGGATAAAAGCACTGAACTCTCAAGGTAAGGTGTAAGTCACCCTTTACATCAGGGTCACATTTGACCTAGAGAGTGGCACCAGGAAGGTCTAGCAATTCTGGAGTCAATGGAAATCGGGGGAAAGCTCTCTGCTGGTTGGAAACTCTTTCATACCTTGCACAAAGGAAGGCAGCTGCTCAAAGGAGGTCAGTCACCCTGGCTCAAGGACATCTCTGCAGGAATTCCTCAGGGTAGGGTCCAAGACCCAAACATTGTCAGCTGCCTCATAAATGACTTTCCCTCCATCATACACTACATTCCTTCTCATTTCTTCAACTGCTGGTTGGGCATTCAAGGTCCTTGTCCAGGAGTTTCTGGAGAAACAAGGAATGAATGCATCAGCACGCCGAGAGGGATTGTTGTCCACGATGTCAGAAGTTTCAATATTCACCAATGGTTTCACAATATTCAGCACCACTCATACTATCTCAGATACAGAAGCAGTCCATCTCCAAATGCAGCAAGCCCTGGACAAGAGATAATGGGAACTGCAGATCCTGGAGAATCCAAGATAACAAAGTGTGAAGCTGGATGAACACAGCAGGCCAAGCAGCATCTCAGGAGCACAAAAGCTGACGTTTTGGGCCTAGACCCTTCATCAGAGCTCTGATGAAGGGTCTAGGCCCGAAACATCAGCTTTTGTGCTCCTGGGATGCTGCTTGGCCTGCTGTGTTCATCCAGCTTCACATTTTGTTAGCCCTGGACAAGATTTAGGTTTGGGCTGACAAATGGCAAGCAACATTCATGCCAGGCAACATCCATCTCAAATAAGAATGAATATAACCATCATCCCTTAACTCAACGGCATTACGATTACTGAATCCCCACAGTCAAGATCCCAGGTGTAACTATTGACCAGAAACGTTAACTGGGCCAACCACATAACTACTGTGACTGCACAGGAGATCAAAGCTAGGAATCCTGCAAAGAATAACATGTTGTGACTCCCCAAAGCCTATCAGCCACCTAAAAGACCCAAATCAGCAGCATGATGGAATACATTCCACTTGCTTGGACAAATGCAGTTCCAACAGCACTCAAGAAGATTGACACCATCCAGACAAAGCAGCCCACTTGACTGGTACTGCACCCCCAAACATTCACTCTTTCCATGACCAACGCTCAGTAACAGCAGTGTGTGCTATCTACAAGACACCTCCCGGACCCATGGGCGTTATTGTCAAGAAGGACAAGACAGCAGATATATGGGAGCCACCTGCATATTTCCCTCCGAGCTACTCATCGTCTTGACATGGAACTATGTCGCTGTTCCTTCACTGTTGCTGGATCAAAATCCTGGAAGCCCTCCCTAACAGTATTGTGGGTCTACGTACAGAAAATTCTAGAATGCAGCTTATCATCACTTTCCCAAGGATAATTAGGAATGAACACCTAATAGTGACTCAATCAGGAAAGCCCACGTAGCTAATGAAATAAAAGCAAAAATCTATATGTTCTAAGGTTCCTCAAAACTATTCATTTTGTTTCTTGCATCAAAACAGCGATTAGTATCTATTTTGGGATGTCATTGTTGTTTTTACAGCAATGTGCTGTAGATTGATCATGATTCCTTTTTTCATCTTAATTTATATTTCTGCTGATTTTTATTTGTAGTCACTGCTGTCAATATTTGGCTGGGTTTCCTTTGTTACTTTGGCAATAGTTTGCTATGGACCAGAACACCCAGGATCAAAATATAACGGAGATTAATCTATAGTGTGCCCCACTGTAGCATTTCTGCCTCAATGCTTGCAACAGCACTCAGATGACACAATTGAGTGTTTCACCTCTCACACCAAACAGTGTTATAAATTGGTTTTAAGCTTGCAGCTAAGAAAGTAATTCTTTAAAAATTATTTCCTTACTTAATTTTCACATTTCTCCTCTAGGAAGAATTCCTCAGCTATCACTCATTCCCCAAATCTTGCCTGAAATATTTGTTTTTGTCTGTTAAATGAGGTCGTCATTCTGGAATTATCCTCTTCAGGATGGAATTTCGGTGAGCAAAGCTTCCAGTCATTCCTTTGGATGTTCCTCCCTCTTTTACCTATTTTTCTAAGTCTGGGCTCGACAAATGCTATTCATTGCACATTGTAGGATACTACTAAATTTCTACTCTCAAGAAGGAGCCCACAGATGTCAAAGAGTGGGAAATATTTGCAGGACTGCCGTAGCCAAAGCATAGCTCATGTCCTAACTCACACTTAGCCCCAGTCATCCATCACTCCTGTTCTCATCGATATACATTTGCTCCTGATCCAAACCTGTCAACACCCATTTCTCGTTCATGTTTCAAAATCTTCCATGGCCTTGCTTCTCCACTTTCCAATAACTTCCTCTAGCCTCACATCCTCTGGGAACTCTACATTTCCTAGTCCTGACCTCATGTGTATCCCTAAATTCATTTGCTTTATAAATAGCGATCATGCCTTCACCTGTTGGGGCCCTAAGTTTTGGAATCCTCCCTCTAAACATTTTTGCTTTCCACATCTCTCTCTCCTCATTTAAGGTAGTCCTTAGAATCTACCTCTTTGACCAAGCTTCGGGTATCTGACCTCCTGGGTATCTTCTTCTGGAATGTCATTGACCAGAAACCATTTGCTCCATTTCTCAGTCCACAGACTCATTGAGTAGTTGCAACATTTATACTTCATTTTCAGATCTCCAGCCCCAGCCTGTAGTTTGCTTCTAGGCTAGCATTTTCTGGTTCAATCAATTTGATTGGTATGTATTTACCACATTACAGACTGCTTGTAAATGCGAACTGTTCTTGTGGCTGAAGATGCAGAAGTGCCCCACAGATCAGATCAACTGCCCTGCTGAAAGCCTCTGCCAAAATGAGAATATTTGATATCCTAGAGTACTCATTGTCCTAGCTGATGGAGGCCTCTCATCTCCAATGGGTGCAAATAGGAGAAGCTAAAGTCCTTTGGCACTATATTTTAAGATGTAACTTTAAGATGGTGAATCAAAAACATAGGAGTAGATAGGTTGGGCATATTTGACAGTACGCATGTACTGCAGAAAATTGATGCATATGTGCTCAAATCACTGAAAGTGGTGATGTAGGTAGAGTAGTTAATGAAGTTAACAATAAACCGACATCCATTTCAAGCCCATCGACTCCCACAGCTACCTAGACTATACCCCCTTTCACCCACCTTCCTGCAAAAATGCAATCCCCTACTCCCAAATCATCTGCCTCTGCCTCACCTGCTCCCAAAACAGGGCATTCCACTCTCATACATCCCAGATGTCCTCATATTTCAAGGACCGCAACTTCCCCCTTCAGCGGTCGAAAATGCTCTCGACCGTACCTCGTGTGTTTCCCGCACCTCTGCCCTCACACCCCCTCCCCACAACAGAAACAAAGACAGAATCCCCCTTGTCCTCACGTAACATCCTACTAACCTTCGGATTCAACGTATCATTCTCTGCCACTTCCGCCACCTGCAATCTGACCCAACTACCAAGGATATATTTCCCTCCCCAACCCCACCTGCCATCTGTAGGGACTGGTCTCTCTATGACTCCCTCGTCCGCTCCACACTCCCCATTAGCACCACAGCTCCCCACCCCCCAGCACGTTTCCCTGCAACTGCAGGAAGTGCTACACCTGCCCCTACACCTCCCCCCTCACCTCTATCCAAGGAACCAAAAATACCTTCTATATCAGACAGATGTTCACCTGCACATCAGCTAATGTGGCCTATTGCATCTGCTTCTCCCAATGTGGCCTGCTCTACATCGGTGAGACCAAGTGGAGGCTCGGTGACCACTTTGTAGAGCACCCGTGATCTGTTCGCAACAAACGACAACATCTTCCGGTTGCTAACCATTTTAACTCCTGTTCCCACTCTCTGGGTGACATGACCACCCTGGGCCTTCTCCAGTGTCACAATGGCACCACCCACAAACTGGAAGAGCAACACCTCATATTCTGCCTCAGGAGCCTACAGCCCGATGGCCTAAACATGGATTTCACCAGTTTCAAAATCTCCCCATCCCAGCCTCATCCCATGACCAACCCTTCCTCTCAACCCCACATTCGACCTGATACAACCTGTCCATCTTCTTGCCCACCGTTCCGTTCCTCCCACCTCACTGGCCAATCCCCACCACTGCCTACCTGAATTCACCTATCACCATCCCACCTACCTTCCCCACCCCCATGAACCACCCCCTTCTATTTATTCTCCAGCTCCCTCCCCCCTCTGCCATTTCTGAAGAAGTTTTCCGACCCGAAACATCAGCTTTCCCGCTCCTCTGAAGCTGCCTGGCCTGCTGTGTTCCTCCAGCTCCGCACTGTATGACCCCTAACTCCAGCACTGGCAGTTCCTACTGTCTTTGAGTTAATAAAGTACATAGTGTTCTTGGCTTCATTAATAGGAGCATAGAGTACAACAGCAAGGTGCTCTTGCTACAGCTTGTACAAGAAACTTGTTAGACCTCAGTTGGAGTACTGCGTACAGTTTGGACATCATATTCCACAAAAGATGTGAATGCATTGAAGATGGTGCAGAAGTGATTTACAAGAATGGTTTCAGAAATGAGAAATCTTCAGTTATGAGGATAGATTGATACAGTTGGGCCTATACTCCCTGGTGGGAAGAAGGCTGAGAGAAGATTTGATCAAAGTTTTCAAAATCATGAAAGCACTAGACAGAGTAGAAAGGGAGAACCTGTTCCTTCTCATAAAAGGAAAAGGAACGAAGGGGAATAGATTTAAAGTGATGTGCAAACATGGCAAGGATGTGAGACAAAAAAATCTTTTTCACAGAGCAAGTAGGTTGGGCATGGATAGCACTGCCTGGAAACATAGTGGAGGCAAATTGAATTAGGGTATTCAATGGGCATTGGATGATTACTTGAACGGAAGTGGTGTGAAGGAATGGGACCTGTGTAGATACAATTAGTTGAATGCCTCTTTTTGCAATGTTACGATTCTGTGTTTCTGTGATTCTGCGTTTCTGTGATTCTGCATTGTCACCAGGATGAGATTTCCTCTTTCATACCTGGACAAAAAGTAATGAAGAAAATCTTACAAACAGCATTGCATCCCAGCTGATTTGCTTTTGTGTATTTTTGCCCAAAAGCGGAAAATGTCTGCCACTATCTTCAGGAAAAGGTAATAATTGAGGGTGAGGAGAAAAATTGCACAATTCTTTACAAAACTTTAAGAAAAGAAATCCCAGATAAATTATTAATGACAGTCTAATAAACATCTCAAAAATGGTGGTGGGGTGGGTGGCATAGATAAGCCAAATAGCAAAGGTCCTTTCCTGAGGGTAGGTGAATTCAAAATTAGAGGGCGTATTTTTAAGGTGAGAGGACAAAGATTTAAAAGGGGCTTGGGGGGCCACGTTTTAACACAAGAGAGTGATTCGTACCTAGAATGGACTGCCAGAGGAAGTGTTAGGTACAGGTACGGTTGAAATAGTTAAAAGACATTTGAATAGGTACAGGTATAGAAGGACATGGGCCAAACACAAGCAAATGGGACTAGTTTTAGTATAGGAAACTTGGTCAGTATGGATTAATTGGACTGAACAGTCTGTTCCCTGTTGTATGACTGTGATTCCATATTAAATATTTCCAAAAAGTAATGCTTTTATCAAAATGCATATTTGTAAAATAAAGTTTTATTTTGTCCCAGGTTCATGAAATTAAAATGAAGATTCTAAAAGAAATTTCCTTCAAACTCTATGCTATTTCCCTGCAACATGTTTTCAATAATACAGTTACTTTAAACCAAATAGATTTACAGTCGGACCATGAAAGAAATGCACTTATCGAAAAAAAAATAGCTCTCAATCTGTACACCATAAACCCTGACATTTCAAAAGCAGCCTTGAAATCCTATCTGAAGTTTAGCTGTTGATCCTTAATAATACATTTCAATGTGCTTCACTTGAAAATCTCTCATGTCTTTGTTCAGTGATGACAAGTGAACAATGTTGCCGTGGCAACTTATTTCTTATTCAGAAGGGTCAAATGTCACATTTCCCTGGGCTGTCAAAAGCCCCTTCTTTAACTTTGAAGTTGCAGAAAAAATTACAAATGGAATTCAGAAACATTGTGAAGGAACTCCTAGTTAACCGACATAGGCTATTATATTTTTATCTGGCTGAGTGGTCGAAATCGAAACACAGTGGAACTTTGTTAAATATAGCATCCTGAAATGACTAAACCACCAGTATCCCAGCAAAAACAACCAGTTGTAAAATTACTGACATGCAACCAACTAATTTGTGACTTTGTATTAACTTTCAACCTTGTTTGTGGAAATGTTGCCTAAATTCACTCCTGAAAGACTGGGCTCAAAATTTTGGGCAAAATCCAAAGGTAGATTTTGCAATGGAGGTCAAGGCCCAATGACAGGGCCAACTGGAGGTCACAACCCTTCACTAGAGTGTAACAGTCACCCAGCTGTAATTTTGTCTTGATTGGACAAATGGTGGCCAGGAGGTGGGACTTATTGCTCATTTGAGGGTGGTGGGTAGGTCGGTGGGCTTTTGAAACACAAGGGTCAAACGGGGGGGCCATCCATTCAGAAAGACATGAATTACAAAAGAGGGCTGATCTGGGCCAGGAAGTCTTCAGTCTGCCCAGTGTGCTGTCTCTTTATTACCTACTCTCCAAAGTGACTTTCCCACCCTCAACCACATATCGGCTATTCCAACACTGGGCTTCTACTGGGAGAATGTCCCTAATTGATTGAATCCCCAACATTTTGGTAGGTGGGGTGAGGAAGGGGGAGTTGGTGGGATAACCATAGACCCCAGTAGTCCTCTAAGTCTCTTTAATTGCTATACACTCAACATTAAAAAATTCTATACTAAAGGTTTGCAACTAATTCCACGTGATGTTTTTCCCGAGATTTCTGAGTTACAGAAATGGGTTCTGGTGTCTCCAATTCAGTAATCTTACATTGGATGAACACCCTGATGTTTTAAATATTAGCGTAATTCAGATTAGGGGGCAATCCCTGTTCCAATGGCAGGTGGGTACTTTCTAGATGCTGGAGGAGTTAAAGGAAACATGACTAATGTCTGATTCTTCAGCATATTAAAACTTGGAAAACTCAAAGCTTTAATTAAAAAGGGCTGTTGAATGTTTGAAGTAGTCACAATAGTCAAATTGAAAGTGTTGCTTATGGATTGAAATACATTACCTTCCACAATAGAAATCCTTTTGGTAGTTTCTGCATTAATATTTCCTTCTCCCAAGGTTGTATGATAATAAGTTGTTTGGAGGAGGGAACGTCAGTAACACACAGCACAAAGCTTTTGTCACTGCGTAGGGTTTAGGTAATGGCTCTGGATGAATGATCCTTCAAATTTTGCAAGAAGTGCAAAACAAAAATTATGTCTCACTGAGTTCCCAGTGTCTGCTTGCTTCTGCCTTTCTCTGGGATAAGGACTCACAAGTAAATAACAATCCTGCTATCGAGTCTAGCGACAGACAGTGCTTTGGAATTCCCTGCCCAATTCTATTAACTTTTCCAATTACCTCTACACTTTAAAATTCTTCTGAAAACTCTCCAGTTCAAGAAAATCCATTGAATCCCCTTCTCAGCTTCTCCATTTCCTCCCCCTTCCGTCTGAACAGTATCAATTATTATCCTTTTCGCTCATTGTAATGCCCCTACTGGCAATAATAGTGAGATATCAGCCCATTTATGTTTGTTTCATCATACAGAAACATGCTCAAGAGCAAGATTAATGGAAGTTGAACCTAACTGTGAGATGGAATGAAATTTACTTGCTTGGGAACCAGGAGAGTATGTAAATAAGGGAAGATAAGGAGGTCTGGAGGTGAAGACATACTTACTATGTTCAAATGTCAAGTGCCGTTACACTTAAAAATCCAACATTGAATGTTTGAATTCAATCATAAAAGTCATTTTGAAAATCAGAAGACATGGAAAGGTTTGACGTTTACTGTATTCTGTAAATAACTCTTGAACAGTGATCTACAGTTTCAACAGCTCGTACCAGAATTAGTTTTCTGTTCATATCTACTGCACTGCTTTCCTGCATTGAAGTTGAGTTTCTGGCCAGACATGCCTGTCTTCCCAGCTCAAGGCATTTCTCATGTCAACTGACTGCACACAGGCAAGTTACCAGCACCTTTCCAGTTGGCCGATCCTGTGGCAGTAAAGGTTGTCGCCATGGAGAAGTCAGCTCCTTGGACCAAGTAAAATAAAGCATGAGAAAAGTTCCCCACCCTTTCTGGTTTTCACTCACATAAGGCCCCTTGTATTCATATGGCTTTCTTCAGCCACAATGATGGTATGGTCTGGACCGCAAACATCTTCACAATCACCTGGCACTGTAGTCCTTTACTCAGTCAGCTGCTAGGAGGCTCTCATGGTACAGCCTTTCCCTCTGAGAGACAGGCATTTCACCTAGCAAGTTGATAAAAGTCACCCTAACTTCCAATTGTAGACAGTTAAAGTCTCATTTGCAATTCACCTCCTTCGAATTGACACCACGTCTGATTAAGCTTGCTCTCTCAGGCAGCAACTCGCACATCTCACTTGTAGTGTTGTTATATTTCCCGAAGACCTTCAAGGATACAATGAACACTTACATTAGAGTGTTCTGTTTTCTGACATGTCCTATGACCAGTTCTCTCCAATTATAGTGTTTTCACTCCCATGTTGAGCAGCTTTGTTATTGAGGATTCAGACCACCTTCAGACAGCTGCAACCAATTCCGCAAAGGTTCATGTAGTGAAAGAGATTTTCTGTGTCGTCAACTGTTTTGTGACAAGAAACATGGAAAGGAGCGTGGATTTTTTTTTCTATTTTTACACAGATTTTTTTCCAACTTTTTTTTTCCATTTTAGAACCATAAGTGGTCAGTCTTAATAACAGACTTTATCCAGAGATGAAAGAAAAATACTTGCAGAAAATTATGTAACAAGAATTTTCTGCTTTTTGGGGGTTTTAGCATTGCAAGTAAATAAGTGATGGTCATCAGGAGTTTCCACACTTTGATTTTGCAAGTTTTGAATTTTTTCAACAATGTGACTTCATTGCTGTTATGCCCGTCATTATTCTTAAATACAGACACAGATTGTTCTCTTACAGAAACTTCTGGAACTGGCCCTATATATTTTAAAATGGAAACTTACAAAGTTAAGATGGCTGCCAACAGTCTGGTGATCTTTGCCTGCTCAACACAGACGATATTAAGATTCCAGAAAATTCTAATACAATCACCTTTGGTGAAAATTTCTGCCATTTCTGTAAGTGAATTTAGCAAGATGAATGTTATCGGTCAGATTAACTTTTACTGTTTTCTGTGATTAACTTAAAACATAAAATTGACAAACTCCAAGCCTCTTGTCTCCAAGGTCAATGTTTCACAAAACAGACCTGACAGCACAGTTATCCACAAAATAATTGTAAAAGATTATCATTTCCCTTCAATTGAATGTTATTGTTACTTTAGCTTTATGTACTTCTGGGTGGATCATTGATCATCTGACTGAAACTAGCCTCTGGTTCCTTTATTATCCCAACCCTCAGGAAAAGGCCTGGGTAGTCTGCAAAAGAAAACAAAGGAGACAACAGCTATAGAATACACCTGTGCCACCTTTGCCTTTTTAAGAACCCGGAGACTGTAAAATTCTCTCAGTCAGATTCCTAAATCCAAGTCTAGCTGTAAGGGAATTGGACATCATGATATTAAAGCAACAAGTGTCCAGCTTCATGACTGGCTGAACAATCCAATAAAAATTTTGCGATCCAACTTGATGGACTGAATGGCCTCTTTCTGCACTGTAAGATTTCTATGACTGTCTTTCCCCAATAAACTCACAAACACAGTCTTCTTTCAATGAGATAGATGTGTAAATTTTCTAATCAATTATTTTTGTTTGCAACTCATTCTCCATAATTGTATTATCTTCAACTGTTTCAGAAACGCTCAGGTGCAGAAATGATTGCTGAGCGGTTGGCCTAATACTTAGACTTAGAATGAGCATGTGAATGAATGTTTTTATGATACACAGATGTCCTGGATATTTAAATTGATCACACGCTGATGGTACATTAGAATCTACCTTTATTATGAGCCACACTAAACAAAAGGGGATGGAACTTGGGGATTCAGTTTAGCTCTTTATGAAAATTACAACGTAATGACTGATGAGAATGTTACCAGAGCTGAGGGATATTAACTACACTGTCAGATACAGAGCTGTGTTGTTCTTCTTGGACTAAAGGAGATTGACAGGAGATCTGATAGACCTGAACAAGATGGTGACAAATTTATACAAGGGCAGGAGAATGCCCCTGTGGATGTTTCAAGGACTAGGAGGCACAGATTTAAGGCTTTGAAATGATATTAGATTCATACTTAACAGATAGTTGTGACAGTTTGGAGGTCAATCACCTCAGACCCAGGACATCTCTGCAGGAGCTCCTTAGGATAGTGTTTCAGGCCCAACCATCTTCAGCTGCTTCATCAATGACCTTCACTCCATTGTATACTTAGAAGTGGAGATGTTCCCTGACAATTGCATCATGTTCCTCACCAGTAGTGATTCCTTAGATACTGAAACTGTCCATATCCATATTCAGCAAGACCTAGAACACATCCAGCCTTGAGCTGACAAGAAATTTGCATCACACATGTGCCAAAACGATCATCTCAAACAACAGTGAATCTAACCACCTTCCCTTGACATGCAGCAGTATTATTATTGATGAATCCTCCACTATCAACACTCTGGAAGATGCTGGTAACCAGAATGTAGGTCCAGGCAGGAAAATGTTCCAGCTACAAGAGCAGGTCAGAAGAACTCTGTGGGTAACTTACCTCCTGACTCTACAATAATTGTAAATCATCTATAAAGTACAAATGAGAAGAGTGAAAGAATATTTGTAACTCCAAGAACATTCAACACCCTTGACAACATCCAGGACAAAGCAGCCCTTTGATTGGCAATCATCCACTACCTTCAACATTCACTCCCTTCACCATAAAAGCACAGTAGCAGCTGAGAGAACCATCTTCAACATCTATTCCAGCAACTGACCAAGGCTCCTCTGACAAAACTTCCTAAACCTGTGACGTCTATCACCTAGAAGCACAAAGGTAGCAGATATATTTGAATGCTATCACTTCCAGATTGCCCTCCAAGCTGTTCATCACCCTGATGTGCCATTATATTACTGTCCTTTCATCTTTGCAAGGTCAAATTCTGGAAAACCCCTTCCAGACAGCATTATTGGTACACTCAGCTGCTATTGTGCATTTGTGGTGGAGAGAGCGAATGTTGAAGGTCTTGGAGGATTGATAATCAAAGGGCTGCTTTGTCCTTGATGTTGTCAAGGGTGTTGAATGTTCTTGGAGTTACAAATATTCTTTCATTCTTCTCATTTGTACTTTATAGATGATTGACAATGATTTAATGGTGGTTAAAGGTAACTAAAAGTCACCTTTGCAAGGACACTTAAGGATTGGTAGTAACTGCCAGCCTAGCCAGCAATGTCTACATCCCATGCAAAAAGTTTTAAGAATGCAGTGGAGTTTGCAAGGAATCACTATGTGAAAGCGATGTCCTGAAACTCACTGCCTACAAGGAAGATGAAAATGGAAACATGTGAAATTGGCTTTCAGGACTATGGAGATTGAACACAGGGAAGAGACTGACTGGATTTATCTCTACGGAAATGGCATTGACCTGAAAAGACTCTCTCTTCATCATAATAACTATAACTCTGTCAGAAGAATTTAATGGTCTGACCTGTTATGTGTGCAAACATGGGCTGCATTTAATCAGGTGCAGGGGTTGGTGAGTTTGGTAGCTCTACCTCTATCCCAATTAAATTTAGGGCAGGGAGGCTCTCCATTGATTTCCTTCCTGCTCTGCTCCAATTAAGGCCATTATGTGAGCAATTGATTGCCATTCAAGTGTCTCATGTTGCTGCTGCTGAAATCAACTGGGCAGTAGGTGTGGGTCTCACTTGAAAGGAACATGACAAGCCTGGAGTATTCCAGTGTTAAAAAGACACTCAGAGCCCAATTGGGTTCCTGGCATCAGGAAGATGTCTACCTCTGAGGGTCACCCTTTCCTCCTGTTGCTGAACATCTTGCTCTCTCTGTCCTCACTCTCTGTGATCCCAAACTACAACACACCATTCACCACCTTTCGGTTGTGGCCTGGGATCCGGTGATAATCGTAGGGCTCGAGTAAGGGTTGTACCTGTGGAATCCATTGGGTCCCAAGTGATGATGCCATTCAATCAGGTTAGAAACTCTGATTGGCCAGGAGCAGTTGGCAGGTGGGATTTCTAACCTGGGCATCCTTGATCGGAGAAAAACCCCACAGCTGCGTGACGTAGTGTCTCTTAATCCAATGGATTTTATCTCAAAGAGGCAATGTTGGGCTCTTAATGTCTCACTAATTAACAAGTGAGATCTCTATTATCTCAATTAAATACTGGCCTATAACTCTATAAAACACTCAGCACATGGTGAATTTCGTGTTTTCAGCTTGTTCTCAGATGTGTGTATTTGATTATCAATGTCCATCTTATGGGGAGCTAAATGGATTCCTAAACGTCTCATATAGTAGACATTGAGTGTATGCTCATTCAGAGCTGGAAGTGGCTCATTGGTAAAATCGGAAATATTGGCCTGAAAATGGCAATGGCTGAAACAGATCTTATACCCGTTGCATGTCAGCAACAACAGTACTGCATCACTAATTGTGCCTAAACACTGTTTGTTTCTCTTTTTCTCGCATGCTCAAACACATAGACAGACTGAGACTTGGAACCTAAACACTGAGAAGTTTTGAGGTGATGAATATCAGCTCCTTTTCAAACTGCAAACACTAGACATTCACTTTCTGCAGCATAGAGAGAAAGGGGCAATACCCATCCTGCAGAATCTGAAACCTCACCTGCATACAGGTGGGAGACCCAAATTGCAGTGTTACTGATGACTTTCATTTCTATGTTAAGGAGAGGACCTCAAGTTAATCTGACAAACTGCAGTAGCAGCAGCATATCTCAGCACCCGAGCCAAGATGTGCCTCCACCCACTGCACCCATACGGTTCTGAAGATTTAAAAAAAGTATATGAAGATTTCCCCTTGTCTAGCAACAAATGAGGCAGACACAGTACATTTTTATGTCAGTTCCCATAGCCAGGGAACTGGATTCAATTCCAGGTTCAGGCTACTGTCTGTGTGGAGTTTACACATTCTCCCTGTGTCTGCGTGGGTATCCTCCAGGCGCTTCAGTTTCCTCCAACAGTCCAAGGATGTGCAGGTTAGGTAGATTGGCCGTACTAAATTGCCCATAGTGTCTAGGATAGGAAATGCAGGAACACGAGAAGGGGTGGGTCTAGGTGGTAATCTGTTCGGATGGTTAGTGTGGACTCGATCGGCCAAATGTCCTCCTTCCACACCGAATGGATTCTACGATTCTATGAAAGTCTTTCTAGGAACAGGCTGCTAGCCAGTCTTCAGCGTCAAAATTCACATGACACCAGGTTGTAGTCCCACATGTTTATTTGAATCACAAGCTTTCAGAGTGTTGCTCCTTCATCTGGTGAAGCAACCTAATGGACTATAACCTGATGTTGTGTGGCGTCTGGCTTTGTCTACACCAGTCCAACACCAGCACTCCACATTTGCAGTCACCAGGGATTATAGCTCAAGGGGCATCAGTCCACATGAAGTATGGTTGACCAGGGGACTGTCCCTGCCTGCTTCCAAATGATTTTGGAGGTTACATGTAGATAACCAACCTGCATGACCAGGTTAGGAACAAACCTTCCCTGTTGAATAAGTCCTAGGCTGGTACTTGAACATAGAGCTCCTTGCCTCAGAGGGAGGGAACTACTTACTGCAGGACTTTTTTATCAATAAAGAAGGGCCTGAAAAAGAACAATTTAAGAGCAATTACAAGAAGAGTTTTTTTCTTGTTATTTTCATCACATTTTGAGATAACTGAAATGAAAATGATCAAATGAAGAAATTCTCACTACTGAATTTTAAAAAATTCTACTTGGAATCAGTCAGGTTTAAGTGTTTTTAGAACAAGATGCTAAATGACAATGATGCAAGATTCAGGTTAAACATCCAAGGCTGATTTAGATTCCCTTCCTGCCTTTGGAGGCTATTCCATTTTATTCTCGACACTGATGTTCTATACCATCATCACCAAAAAAATTTCACTCAGCTTGACTGAAACCCTCTATAGGCAAGGAGTGATTGTTTAGCCTAAACATAGGAGCCTAGATCTGCTTCACTAATCTAGCCTACTTTCTGTTTTTCTGGAGATGAGTTGAAGACCAGTGCTGAATACTGAAACTGAAAGGAATCAGTCAGTAGTGCTATATAGCATTAAAGAGCAATTCCGCATTTGAAAATATTCAGCACATCAGTAGATACATCCATTGAAAGATTGCTTTGACTGGAGGAGTTATAAAATCATCAAAACATATTACATTCAAAGAGGGAGACCCATATTCTCACAGATATCCAAGATTAAGTTGCAGTAATTAAACTCCTTGCAATTTACTTAGAGTCAGAGTCAAAACATGGGTGGGGGGTAAATTAATAAACTAAAGTAGACAACACCTCATGAATAACATTCACTCATTCAAGCAGGACTAGACATACAGTTCTTTATTCAAATTGACACTGAGCTCTGCTTTTGAATCTACATCCTCCCCATCACAAAGATTCCAATGTCTACCTCAATGACAGTGCGCACCTCTTCTCTCCTATTCTAGTTGGTAAATGATTCATCCATGCCTTTGTGACACCCCAGACTTCATTATTTCAATTTTCTCCAGGTTAGTCTTCCTTTCCTGAGAAGGAGAGCAGGGTATAATCCAGGATACCTTACTGAACTAGCCATCAACAGGTGCAGAATGACACAAATGATGGGATTTTCCTAGATAGATCGAAGTGGACTTGATGTGAGCTTGGACAGAAGCAGACAATGATATTGGGTCAGGTTCCCATCATGCTCCCATTTTCTCTGACCTTTCCAGGGGTGCGTTGAGACTGCAGTAGGAAAATACCAAGGGACGGAAAGTCATTTGAAGTACTTTAGACAAATAAAATTGAACTTGCACATTCATTTTCTTTCTTTCCTAACAGTACTGATGCTCCAGGCAGCTTAGAGAAGATAAGTTCATGAGTTCATAAGGTATAGGGCAGAATTAGGCCATTCGGCCCATCTACATCTGCTCTGCCATTCGATCATGGCTCATGTGCTTCTCATCCCCTTTTTCATGTCTTCTTCCCTTAACCCTTCAATCTATTACCAATTAAAAATCTGTCTAACTCCTCCTTAAATTTACACTCTGTCCCAGCATCCATCACACCTTGGGGTAGTGAATTCCACAGATTTACAACCCTTTGGGAGAAGTAGTTTCTCCTCAACTCTGTGTTAAATTTACTCCCCCTTATCCTAAAACTAATGACTCCTTATCCTAGAATGCCCCACAAGAGGAAGCATTTGCTCCACATCCATTTTATCTGTAACTTTTGCCATTTTAAACACCTCAATTTGATTTCCTTCCATTCTTCTAAATTCCAGAGAACTGAATCCTAAACTGTTCAATTTCTCTTCTTACTTCATCTTTGGAATCAATCTAGTGAACTTCCTCTGAACTGTCTCCAATGCCACTAAATTTTTCCTCAAATAAAGTGACAAAAACCATGCATAATACTCCAGGCACAGTCTCACCAATGCCTTATATTGCTGCAACAATATTTCCTTACCTTTATATTCTATTCCTTTAGCTATTTTATTATCTTGGGATTCTATTTGCTTTCTTTGCTACCTACTGTACCTGCATGCTAGTTTTCTGTGACCCATGAACGAGGGCACATCCATTGAAAGATCTGGGTTCTAAGATTGGTTCCAGATTGCCCTGTACTGGAGCACCCCAGCTCCTAAGATGCTGCTTGGCCTGCTGTGTTCATCCAGCTCCATACTTTGTTATCTCAGATTCTCCAGCATCTGCAGTTCCCATTGTCTCTGCCATAGTTTGGCCCACTGTCATAAGCTATGTATATCTATTTGTAAGGTTCTTAATTCATCATTGCAATTTACCATTCCATCTATATTTGTGTAATCTGCAAATTTGGCTATAGAGCCTTCTATCCCTGTATCCGAGTTGTTAATGTATATTGTAAATAAGCACATACTGGGAAGATCTATGAAGCTGTGAAGATTTTAGTCAGTTACATCAAAGAGCTCCTGCTAAATCTAGATACATGGCTGCTGCGAAAAGCTTCTCTCAGAATAATTTATCTTTGTGTGACAGGTGATTTCCAACTGCTTGGAAGGCATTTCTTCGGTATGTCACTTCACCTGGCTTCGCTGTGTTGCAGGAGCAGCTTACAAAGGCCCGGAGCCCTGTCTGCTATGGGTCGAGGGCAGAGAAATCAAAATCAGCAATTGGCCCAGCAAGATAACTTCTCAACACATCCACAACCAAACAGGGAGGGCAGACACCAGGGTCAAGCTAGAAGGAGGTGAGACTCATATACATTTTCTACATACAGAGTGGATCAGCTCTCTCAACAGAACTCTGCATCCCTACCTCAGGAGGCTCCAAATCTCATGGGAGGTAGCTATTGATATGTACAGCCTCACAGATCATGGCCTGCTGTTTAGTGGAGCAGCTTGTCAGTGGCCTGTAAAGTTCTTGGAAGCCTACCATTCCATATCTCAAGTGTCAACCTTTCCTCACCCCATGTCTGAGCATCTTACCCATTTTTTGCTGTCTGCTGCAAGAAGAGAAAGCAGAGGAATGTGAATGTTTGTAAAAGCTTGTACCTGTGGAGGAGGGAAGGACAATATTTATGGAGAGTGACTATGAGGCATGAGCATGAAATGGCAAAAATGTGATGAAGGATCATAATATGTTGCTAGTATTGTTTGCAAACTGAGGTCCTAAGACGAAAGGAAAATGGAATTTTAGTTTCAGTTCTATGAAGCTCTGACTATTTAACAAAAAGGTCAGAAAATCATTTAGAACAGTGAACTGAAGGTGTCATTACCATGAAATCACATCATGTTATCTAAATGACTGGTACATATTTTTGGGCAGACAGTTGCAAAATTGTTTGTTGATTTTCATTTTTAAACCCACAAGGAGAGAGGGAGAGATGCACAGAGACAACTTCTCTGAGAAGTATTCCTCTGTGAAAATCATGTTACAGAATTTTCCATATGTTCATGATGTCATGTGAATACAAATTGTTGCAGTAGATGATTTTTCCATGTTCTACTAAAAATCCCAATGTACACTAGATAAAGATTATAACATATATAATTGCACATTACTTCACCCTACAGCAATACAAAATGAAACAAACTTTCAAAATCATAATTGAAAATGCTTTTGAAATGTATTGTGTCACTTTGCACCACTTCTTTGAAAAGAAATATTTAATTCATCAAGAGAGATTTGGAATAGTAAACATTGAATGATGTAGGCCCTGGGATAGGGATGTTGATATAAAAATGATTGCTCAGCTTTAACTGTACCATATTACATGCTGTGAAAGACATCACTGTGGACAATCTGCAAGCTGTTTCAGTTAACAATTAATCATCTAGTTAATCTGTTTCTGCTTGTAACTGCCCACTGAAAAGGAATGTGTAAGACACAGTATGTGGAATGTTACTGTGAGTGGGCCACCAAATAAAGAATGATCAGTGAGTGGGTATCAGGTTTTAAAAATAACCTCTTAGAAATGCTTAGTGAAACAAAGGAACAAAACACAGCAGCAGGCTGATTCTGGCACTGTAAAACATACCTTCCTTTCTCCATACCAGTGGCCCATTTTGTTTTAAGGAAATGCAGCATAACTCCATTTCATGCAAGCAATGTATGGAGCACCACTGAGACACAGGTTGGACAGATTAATCACCTGTATACACCAACAGGAGATGTCTCTGACTTAGACATCACTCGAAATCTCTGGATAACATTCTGTTTTATCCGGAAGAGCATAGATGATGTAACCACCAGCTCCGTAAATAGAAGACATGGGATGACTCAAGCATGATTTTGTCAATTAGTTGCAGGCCATGAAACATGCCAAGTCTGCAATAACCAGTTGTAGGATGCATCTCACTCGACAACCTCAAGAAGTTATTTAAACCAATTAGGCCTGCTGTGTTCATCTAGCTTCACACCGTGTTATCTCAGACATTACAGTCTTTTTTCTCTGTTACAGTAAAGCAGTGGAAGTATAAGACAAGTTATGTTGCACCTAAGCAAGTACAATGGAAAAGCAAAGCAACTAACATACTGAACATCACAGAAGTATAATTACAGTATTGCTGAAAGGTGAACACATACTACGGACTGAAAGCTGCACCATGATATAATTGAATCAAGATCACCGGTAAAATTAAGAACTGTGTGAATAAAATTTGAATCAGATTCAAAAACATCAGAAAACCAAGGTCCATATTAACTCTCCTGTTTTGGATTTCAGTAAGATCATATTTACTCTTGAAAATTGTTTTGTGATATTTTGTGTGATAGACTAATACACATTTCAACCTACAACAGTGCTGTGGATGCTTTTCCAAAACTACAGTCTCTAAATGTTGATACTCAATGAGTTAATGTGCCAAATAACCAGGGATCTGGTCATTTACACTAAACTTTATTCAACATCAATGATTATTTAGCCTGTAACTGCATTTAATTATTCATTCTACACCCTGGAAACAGACAATAATCAGTAGACTGAACCAAATCTTATTTTGGAGTAAAATTAACTTCACATAAATATTAGGGATGAATCAAAACAGGTTCCATGTTTATAATAAGACGGAATGAAAGAACATATTCCTTTGAGATTAGTTTAAGTCGTGAATTTTCATTTCTCAAATGTAAGGAGCAAACTCTCTTTTAACTCCAGCACATAATTTTAAATGCTGAAAATGCTTCAAAGACTCATACCAAGACTTCCAACTGATGAAGACATAGAAAATCAAAGGCAAGAAATAATTAATCTGTGCATCAAAGTTCATTTCTTCATATGTCAAGCAAAGTTCTACCTGAAAATCTGAGGGTAAAACCAATAGTGTAGCTCTAAACTCTTCTTTTCAACCGCAAATAAATAATTACCCATCATTGCTAAACCAAGAACCCCCATCTAAAATTCATCTGGCCTTATTAGGACCACACTTCGCTTCTCATTTTTTTCTCTGGTCACTGCTGTTTGCACAGTTGTTGAATTCTTGATCTGCTCAGTTATGTAGTAATTAGAATATTTCACCATCACCTTGGGAACAATATTTCTGGTTATCAGTTCTTCTATTATCAATCCAAATGTATTATATCAGTAGAACCTGTTGGAAATATATCACAACAAATTTGTATGGTTTGAAAATGACTTATAGAGTCATAGAGTCATTCAGCACTGAAACACCCCCTTCAGTCCAACCAATCCATACCGACCATAATCCCAAAGTAAGTTAGTCCCACCTGCTGTTCTTGGCCCCTGTCCCTCCAAACAATCCTTATTCATGCTATTATCCAAATGTTTCTTAAACGTTGTGACCGTACCGATATCCACCAACTTCCGCTGGAAGATCATTCCACACGTGAACCGTTCTGTATGTAAAAAATTGCCCTCATGCCTTTTTAAAATTTTCCTCCTCTTATCTTATAAATATACCGCTTAGTCTTGAAATCCACCACCCTAGGGAAAAGACACCTGCCATTCTCTCTATCTATACCCCGCATGATTTTAAAAACCTCTATGAGGCCATCTCATAACCTCCTATGCTTCAGTGAAGAAGGGCCCAGTCTATCCAGCCTCTCCTTATAACTCAAACCCTCCACCCCTAGCAACATCCTGGTAAATCTCTTCTGAACTCTCTCCAGTTTAATAATATATCTTTCTATAATATCAGGAATTTCAGGATTACCTTGGTTTACCACCATTATTTAACCATGTGCTCCATTGGGTAACATTGCATTTGAGCCACTCTAAGGCAGGCTGAGACCTTGAGAAATGTTGCCATCTGAGGACAGATTGGACAGACCAAGCTTGAACAGAATGGAGTTTAGAACAATAAGACCTGACTTGTTTGAATCATTTAAAATCATGAGGGGTATTGACACTGTGGGCATGAGCAAGATGCCTTTTGTGGAACCTAGGACTAGAGAACATGATTTTAAAAAGATGGAGATGAGGAGTAACATTATCTCACAGATGGCCGTTAGTCTTTAGAATTCTCTTTCTCAAGATACAGTGGAAAGAGGGTTGTTGACTTTTTTCTTAAGGAAGAGGTCAATAGATTCTTGTTGAGTAAGGGTTATTGTAGGTAGGCAAGAATGTGGAGTAATCAGGTCAGCTGTGATCTTATTGAAGTAACACAGTAGTTTGAAGTTGCCTACTCCTGTTCCTAATTGATCCATTTGTATTTGCACAAACTACCCAAATCTCTTGGATCCTCCCTGTCTCAGGTAGGACAAGACAGGAACTGAGAGATTACAGGTAGCAACATGAACCTTTGTCCACTATAATCAAATCTCTCAGGGCGAGTTTTATTTTAAATTTGAAATTATTTACAGCTTGAACATATATTCCAAGAGTAACTGACCAACACCTTCCGACAATTTCTGCAATCCATGCCTTTTAATTGCTAGTGATAATGGGAACTGCAGATGTTGGTGAATCCAAGATAATAAAATGAGCTCTCTGATGAAGGGTCTAGGCCCGAAACGTCAGCTTTTGTGCTCCTGAGATGCTGCTGGGCCTGCGGTGTTCATCCAGCCTCACATTTTATTATCTTTTAATTGCTACTCCAGTTTTTGCAGCTCTCGATGCTTTCAAAAGTTTCATTCCAGTTACTGCTTTTAGTTAAATGGACTATCCTATCCATGCAGGAGAACAGTCCAGCTGTTCAACTGTGGAGTTGTCATAGAAGCAACAAATGTGAACCACCAGCGGAAGAGGAAGCTATCTTACATTGTTGTCAGTATGTTGGTCCAGAAGTCCTGTCTCCAGTTTACAGGCAGTCCCCGGATTGCAAAAGGGTTTCATTATTGAGTCCATGCACAAGCCGATTTGTACACAAGTGGAACACAATGCAGGACAACATAAAGTTGCCATTTATAAGCTCATAGAATCATGCAGTGGAGAAAAGGCCTTTTGGCCCATCAAGTCTGCACCAGTATAGCTACCACTAAACACAGGCTGATCACAATTTCCTGCACTTGTCCCATACCCTTGAATGTTATTATATTCAAGAAATGTTTATGTGTTGAATCTTTAAAATTACACATCTGTGTGGGGCCATTTTCATAAACACAAGTGTTTGTAAGTAGGGCATTTGTCAAACAGGGAACCCCTGTAGTGGATTACCGTCATCACTGCCATCCTAATGAATCCTTTGACAGCTAAATTTAGCTCATCAGTACATTTCTCAATACATCAATACATTAATCCAAAGTTTCCCTGTAGTGGTATGATCTGAAACTCCTCCAAACTAAGAGAGAGGGTTTAACAGCTGTTATAATTTATAATAACAGATCCATTCACTATCATTGTGGATTGCACGAGGATATTGCAAACCTGAAAAAAGAACATTCAAACATTAATAACTCAGACTGTTTGCTTGCAGTTGATATACTGCTAATGAGTTAACGCATTTAATTTCAACTTGATGTAAGGTTTCATAAAAATATGTAACATCATCTTAACATCATACTTTTTTGGGCTAACTATATGAAGATGTTTGAAGAAATTTTGCCTCAAAAGAAAACAGCAGAACACTTTGCTCATTCTGCCTTTTGTATGTGAATTATGTTACCATCCTGTATTATTACATTTCAGGCTTGTTTACTTCAAGATAAAGATAAAACACTATTTCTTCTGGCCATACAATCTGTAAAGCTTATTATGGTTTCACTGAAGTGATAAAGTGTATTTGTGTTTGAATTCTCCACGTCTGAAGTGGGCTCTTTATCATGACCCAGTAATGTTTGCTAACAATGATATCATGTCTCAAGCTCTGCTGTAGACCCACAGGGCAGGAGCTTGTCCTGCCCTCACCCTTTCGATGTCTAGATTTAATGCACACTGCCAGCTAATGCTATATCAGTGGCTCCAGGTTGACTAAACGTTGACCTAGAACAGCCGCAGCAACATTTAAGCAGAGTGCCTATCAATACATTTAAAAGGGTGATCACTTCCATACTGACATTTACCATCAACTCCCATGTTAACAAGATCCTCTTTGTACCCAAAAAATCAATATCATTTACATTTGTCTTCCAGCTTCTCATCAGTTTTCAAGTAGAACTGTGTATAATTAGTAGGATATAAATCTTACCGACAGTCGGAAAATCCTCACTGTCTAATCACTTTTAAAATTGAAAGACATACAAGAAATGTAGCTGAATGGCTGATTAATTTGCACTTCTTAATATTGCTACTTCTTTAAAAGAAGTCCAATGTTCTTCCTTCCCCTTTGGGTTGGCTGCACTGATACTTGATGGCTGCCCCCACCATTTTCCCCGGTTAATTTTCGCAGATAACCAATAATCATATGCTGGTATGTGAGTGTTGGCCTGCATTTGATCAAGGAGGGTAATCAGATTTAAGCTTGATCCTTTTCTGTCTTCACTAAATGTTAATTCACATAATCTTACAGCACGAGTTGCAATATAACGTGGAAGTCTGTTGCTGGCTGCTTTTTCCCTTTCCTAAGGCAGGGCAGCAGAAAGTAATTCTGATTATCAGTACTCCCACAACCAATGTTTGATCATTTGTCCAGGTACCACTGAGGACTGATTTGAGACATTTACTTTTGTCAAATGAACGGTTTGGAACAAGCAAAGCTCTTTGAACAGTGTTCTAATTACATCCGCTTCACACAAAGCACACACACAATATTATACTATTATATTGATGGTATCATGTTGTCATATTAAATGTTATCCCATTAATTTTCTTCCACAAAAAAGGATAGATTGCAAAAGTTTAGCAGAGAGTCCAACTAAATCAGTGATCATACAAATATTCTTCAAACGTTTCTTTTTACAAGTCTACATACTTACTCAGAATGACAGCAATTCACAGATCTTGAAGGTCCAGCTCCCACATAATTACTGAGTAGGTTTCTGAATTAACAGACCCTTCAAATTATCCAACATGTCAGTTGGCATTTTTGAATTTTGTAACCTCTTGTCCTCACACAAGTGAAAAACATTAATTCCCCCCCACTCAAACTATAAATCATTTGCACATAAAATGACAGTCTGTTCCATGAAATTTACATTTCTTTTGCCTTTTTTGTATTTAGTTTCTGACCACAAATCTGAAAAGTCAGTTAAATTTGTACTACTAATATTGAACTCCAGACTGTTAGAAGCATCTGTGCTTATAATAGGTGCTTGTATTTAATATGATCCAGCAAATATCATGAATTTTTTTTTGACCATCCATTTAAGATCTCAGCAGCAGAATTGCAAGGCTGATGAGTTGTCCAGAATTACAACAACTTGGTGACTTTAATATCAATAAAAGACAAAAGTAGAAGTAGCAAATAAAAGCTCACTTCTCATCACCTTTTTCTCTGCTGTTCTCCATTCATTTTTGTTTTATTTTTATGTTGGTTTTGCTACTTTGCAATATTATTGTTTTCCTATTCTTCAATGGCTTAAGAGACTTCAGTGAAGTGAACAGATTACAGAAAGTGGGGCTATTGTCCTCTGAGATATTAAGGGGAAATGTTCTTGAGGTTTTCTATGTAACAACTTCTGGTCAAAGTGGTTAGAGAAGAAATTGAAACGAAGCATCAAAGCTGATGTAAATCAAAACTTTTCAAGATCTTCTTTCACATGTTGGAGATCAAACAAAGGAAACAACAAAAACAGATACAGGCAGAAACATTTCCGGTTTGGCGCAGTACAAAAAGATAGTCTTGATATTCAAGTGAAGTTCAGAGACTTGAAGTCAGGTTCAAGAGAAAGCCCTGATCAGGTCTTTGGAACTTCACCAGGTCCCAGAGGAGGCAAAGAAACCCACTAAAACTGGTGAATGAGCCATTACGCTCTGAGTCTCCTTGTGAACTTCAAAACAGAGCTCCAATAAAATCTGTGCATTAATTCCCAAGCACAACTGCTTTATTTATAGGTTTTTCCCTCTGAGTAGGCTGGGGATGGGCTGTGAATTCCAGATAAATGTTGTTCAAAATAATGATTTGCTTGATTGTTTGGACTAAAATGCATCTACTATTCAAAATGGGAGACCTTAATCAGCAGAAGTGATGCTTTAGACAGGAGGCTGAGTAACTGATTGCCATTGGACCCAAGCTGTTAAAACCATATGTGATGTATATGTTGCAATGCCAATTACTACCAGCTTATAGTTGAAAGTAGTTTAACGCACCCATCTGCTATCCTCGACTGGGTCAAAGTGCCCATCTGGGTTACTGTGCAGAGGAAAAGCTCTAATGTGTCTGAACAAGAAGAGACACCTATCTTAAACAAGATGTACTTTTTTTGCAGGATAGCAATCAATTGCAACTTTTAACAGGATAGACAATCGTTAATAAGCATATGAGGAGCCCTAGGATAACAGCTCTGCCTTCTTCAAGATCGTAAAAGTTTCTGCCTTTACTCACCCCCCCACCCCAGTCCTTATGACAGCATTTGATTGTGTAGTGGTTGATGAAGTCTCCAACATTAATCCTTCCAGATACATTAACTTATACAACAAGATGATCGTTTTGGCTCAAAACCATGGAAAAAAGGTGCAATTTTGTAAATTCACTAATTGTTTGTGAATATTCCTAGCAATGCTAGCATTTGTTTTCCGTCCCTAATTAACCGTGAAATGGTGATAGTGAGCTCTTGAGCCACTGCGGATAATATGGTAATAGGTAGACCCACACTGCTGAATTGAAAGGGGAGTTTGAGGATTTTGATCAGTTACAGTGATCAAATGACAATATAGTTCCAAGTCAGGGTAGTGTTTGCTTTGGAGCAGACTGCACTTGTTGCTTCACCACTGAGTAGTAGAGGTCACATGTTTAGAAAGTATTGTTGGAAGTACCCTGATGGGTTGGGTGCAATGCATCTTGTAGATAACTGCTGGCAAGGTTCTCTAGTGGTGGAGGTTTTTAAGGTGGTGGGGTTCCGAAGCTTTCTGATAGCATTTATATAGCCCTGAATCAGTGCAGCCTGGAGTCTCTTGCTGCAGATAAGAAACTAACAATGTTTCAAATGTTTATTTAATTCTCATATGATTTTAATGCAGTCTGTGCAGCAACTTTAGTATAGTTGGACAGATTAATGAACACACAAGGACCAAATAGATGCAGAGGGTAGCAGGTATATTGGCATGGATGAATTCGGGCACTTGATCTCATCCAGACAATTGAAGGCAGAAAGCACAAACAGCTGGTTGTCCATGTTCCCAAGTCAGCCAGAAGTGAGGAGGAAAGGGTATGATTGGAAGTCACAGGATCAGTAATCCAGAACCCCAGGTTAATGTTCTTGGGGACATGGGCTTGAATCACAGATGGTGAAATGGGAACTCAATAAGTATCTGAAATTGAACAAAAATTGGCCTAATGGCAACCTTGTAGCTACTATAAGTTGTCATAAATGGCATTTAGTTCACAAATATGAAGGAAAGGAAATCTACCGTCCTCACCTGGTATTCCCTACATACCACTCCACTATGACAAGACGATTGACTCTTAACAGTTGATTCAATTACAGTTCAGTAATAAATGCTGGCCTAGGCAGTGATGCCCGCATCCCATGAACAAATCTAAAAAGAATCATTCGTGGCAGCTGGACGGATGGACGAATATGTGCAGGACATGCTAACTCCCTCAATCCCCAGAATTGGAGAACAGTTTTAGAAAGCGTTTCCAGACTACAGAATAACTAGTGAAGAAATATTCATGATACCTCTGGTGGCCTGTCCTATCTTCAGCATCAATAAACATAGTCTTCCTGAAATAACATTCGTATAAGCCATACTTCACAGTGCCCTCTTCATTGGGTGGCATAGAGGGGGAAGGCTCAAACTTACCTCCAAGTTCACAGCATTACATTCTTCAGAATTTTCATATCCTTTCTTGCAGGACAGATTAATGTAAGTTTGAGGCTACAGGGTTTATAAGAAAAGGCAGGAAAGTGGAATTGATTATTATCAGATCTCATTGAACAGCAGAGTCAATACCTGAATGGCCTATTTCTGCTCGAATGTCACATATCATTATAGAGACTGAAGAGGGCTTCCCCAACCCTGCATCCCTCACTCCTTTACTAGAGGAAATGGAAGTTGTTATGGAGACATTCTGCTCTTGCTGCAGAACATAGCGAATTTAGTGGTATTTTGCCAGCACTGGGTCCTTGACTTGAATGCATACTGTCACCCTGGAATCCCTGTCTTCTTCAAAGGAGTGCAGAAAGTGCTATGTACTCATGAGAGAAACAGTAAACATTTTGTGTAAATAGGGGTGTGAATCAGGGAAGAGCAGTCACTCTCTGTGTGAAGCTGGCAATTGTTCAGTTTTACAGCTAATGGAGAAAGTTAGTCTCACGTTGAATGTATTGCTTGTCAAAAGGTCAATTGTTAACTCAGTGTTAGGCCAGGGGTCAGGGATCATTCAAAATTGTATCAGCAACTACTCCCAGCAATGTTCCAACAAAAGCTGCTCCATTACTTCCAAGTCATTGTGGTGTAATATCAGCATATAGCAAATGAGCATCATGTGTCTTAAGAAGACTGCATGAGATACAAACCTGCAGTTCAGAAAATCATCAATACATTGCTTTAAAAAATGCATCAAATAATCCAAGTAATCAGAAGCTGAAGATATGACACCTTGTGCTGTAGTTTCCAAATTGCAAATAAGTAGTGCTGCATTTTAATTTCCTCGGATTAAAAAAAAATCACTTGAAATATGACAAAATTAATTGTCAGAGTTGGGGAGTCCAAAGCTAGGGGGCATAGGTTTAAGGTGGGAGAGTAAATATATAAAAGGGAACTAAGGAACATCTCTTTCACGCAGAGGGTTGTGCATATACAGAATGAGCTGCCGGAAGAAATGGCGGATGCTGGCACAATTACAACATTTAAAAGGCATCTGGATGGGTTCATGAATAGGAAGAGTTTATAGGGGCATGGGCCAAGTGCAGGCAAATGGAACTAGATTAATTTAGAATATACAGACGGCATGGACCAGTTGGACGGAAGGGCCTGTTTTCATACTGTACAAGTCTATGACTCTGTGATTCTAAGAGGATAATTAACTTGCTTACATTGATATTTGTGGGGCATACAATGCTTATCATGCTTCAGTATACTAATCACATGCATGCCAAATATCTCTTATTTCTTTTTCTGAATTGGGATATATTACACTCAGCTATATATCTATTAGCTAAATCTGTACAAAATGCAAATAGCATGTAAACGTATAGTCTCTGCTAAAGAGTTAAACAGAGTGAAGACAGTCTTTGAAGTTTTTAGTAGCAAAGCCATGGCTAAGTATGTTTGCTTTAATATCGTTTACTCACTGAGTACAGGTAAGACAGAGAAATCAATGGAAAATATAGTTTGTGAGAAAATACCTTCCAACTGGAAGTGAACGTCAATTGAAAGAGCCATGAAAGAAAAGCTACACCTAGCCTCTTGGTGGTCACAGGAGATCCCGTCTGGCTTGATTTCAAAGAAGAGGAGAATAATTTTCTTCTGTGACTGGCCAATATTTCCGTACCAATCAATATCACAGAAAGAGATGGTGTGGCCACTATTACTGAAATTTGTGGGAGCTTGCTGTGCATAAATTGACTGCCACATATTCTGTATTACAGCGGTGACTGTACTTCACGGACAATAAAGCTCTTTAGGACTGCCTGAGGTCATGAAAGGCACTATGTAAATGCAAGTCTTTCTTTTCTGATGCCTTGATGATTTGCTGGTCAGTATGGAACGTCAGCACCATTTAATAAATAGTGATGACAGCAGCAGCAGCTGCTGCTAGGAGAGGACTGAAGATATAACAGCCTGGAGACAGCAGAGCTTAGTAGGTGACAATTGATAGAAAAATGTGCACAGCAGCAGTAGAGACAAGAGTAACATGGGAAACAAAAGCAGATGTAAATCAACAAAACACAATCAAGGAGTGTCGTCACAGAAGGGAAGGTGATTGCAGGGAACTAATCATAATCCATGAGGGATCATCTGTCTCTGTTAGACAGACAAGTGATTACGAACCTTGAGAGGCACTAAAACAGGTCACAGTCAGTGATCTGTCTACCTACAGTCTGGGGAGCAATCAAACCTGTTGGATCAGCATCTGAATCACATATGGTCTGCTTATAACACAGCGGTCAGGGGTTAGTCAGTCTGGAGTCGCTAGAATTGGACTGAGGTCTGAAATGGTGACAGTCCTGGGGCTCCATGTGTTGAGCGATGAAGAGAGTGTGGGGAGGTGGTGGAATCTGTCGTGACTCATTACAAAAAAAGGGTGGGTCAATCAAGGCTGGGGATGGAAAGCTGCGATGTGTTGAGCTGGGACTAGATCAGTGAAAGGAATTGCCAAGTTATAAGGGGGAATCAAGTGGAGCAGCATCAGAGGGAATGCTAGGCTAAGGGATGAAGATTATCACCACTGTGGCTTTTGCTGAAGTGAGTATAGAGGAGCAGGTTGACCATCATTAAAGTGTAATGCCGGGGCTCAGGAGGCAATGGGGATAGTTGGACGCAAAGTTCAATGTGGTAGATCTCTTCTGGAGGTGGGAGCTATGTGGGAATGGGCTGCCAGGTTAGTGCAAGTTGAAAGGGGACTTAAAGGTTCTGGGGAGATACCTGGTGACAAAGAGGAGTCCAGTGCTTGACTGTGTCCAGGGTGAGCCGTGTTGCCCACCATCACTTGCAGGAACTGCAACTAGTAAATGCCTGGGGCAATGCCCAGGGTGAAATGAGTCAGTGTCAGTTTAATTGGCAAAACCACAAGATCCATGTCTGCTGGACACAAGGACACTGAAAGGACAAATACATGGAGAATGCACATTCAAAATACAGCTCCATTTATTTTACAATCATCGCATACAGCTCCATTTAATTTACAATCATCGCATCATCCATTTGCAATGCACCTAGAGTGAATGTGTTAAGGGTGCAAGGCAATTTGCATTTGTACTTGGTCGTTGCAAATTGGACATTGCCACTAACTTCTGCATCATTGTGATGCCAATGACTTAAAAAGAGACAAATGTTGGCTGAAGTGACATATCAGTTGTGAAACATGCAAGGGTGCTGTGGGAAGGTGACACAATAGTTTCTTCCTTTGTCACAGAAGTATTCCAATGGGCTGTGCTGAATGCAATATTAAATTTCATGGTTGGTGCGGCTGGGATTGCATGAGGGGTCAGAGCACAACAGACACTCCTACTGCGATGTAACACGTTGGGCACTCAGCTGGCACAGTATCTTCACCAAGTCGGTGTGCACACTGAGGCTTAAGCTGAAGCTGAATGAATAATGGGGGAGAGAAAGCCCTCCTTATGAGAGGGCTGCATGTAGTACTGTGTGGAGGAGTGTATACAATGCTCATCTGCAAGATATGCCATCACTGATTGAGAACCTGTTTTACTCCTTGTGCTGTGAACTCAGGTCATTGCCACTGAGAGTGATATACCCTGTGCTGGTGGGATGTAGATCAATATAGCTTGCCCTTTATGAAGGTGAAGGCAGAGATGGGAGGATCAGGGCTGGCTTAAGGCCCAGGAGTAGCAGCGAAGTGACACAGAGAATGAGGAGCAGCCAGCTCAGGCAGAGGTCACACTATAGAGTCTCTCAGGATGCATCAGGGTCTTGGATAGACCAGGGCATCTAGACCCTGACATCAGGGCCTGAAGATGAGTGAGACACAGTGCTGAAGCAGTTCCAGGACACTGTGACAGAACAATGTCAGATGTTGAACAGGGACGTATTGGCTGCAGGAGTACACACCATCCTCTCCTAGCCACTGTGAAGATGACAACTACATTGAATTTCCATCACTTTCCAGGGACAAACAGACAGATGATCTTTGTGGGATCTCTCAGTTGTCCACCCCAAATGCTTTAGGACAATGATGACATCATCTGTGTAAGATCACACCATCTCATTGTGGTCCCCCCTGATGAGGCCAGTGCAGCCCAACAGTAGGATTCAGGAGTTTTGTTAGCTTCCCCCCAGGTGCCAGTTGTACCATCAAATGCACACATGTAGTTCTGAGAAAGCAGTATCACAAAGTTGTGGAATTCAGCAACAGAATGGGGTTCCAAGCGATATTACCATTTCCTGGAGGTCTGTGTCCACAGCTGCCATGAGTTCTACATCCTGCAACACTGAAGCATTGAGGGTCCAATTGCCTCACAGGACTGGTTGCTGTGGGACAAGGAATGCTCACTCAGACAACGCTGATGACATGGTTGTGCAACCCGACTGACCAATGTGGAACCCAGATACAATTCTGTCCATGCGTCAAACAGAGCCATAGTGAAGTGGACAGGTTTGGGGGCCGCCCAGGATAGGCAAAACAGAGTACGAGGCATCATGCCATTGTGCTGTGCTTTGCATAATGGCAGCAGGCAATGAGGTGAGGCGATAGATATTGAGGATCTGGGAGAATGAGAGCAGTCTTCCAAGAATGAGGACATGGACATTGAGGAGGAGGAAGCTCTTCTTGTGGATGATCAATAACATTTAGTTGTGTCGAGTGATGTAAACCTGACAGGACCCGATAGACACCTACTTCAAATAGAGAAGAGCTGGGTGGAGCAGTCAATCATGGACTACAAAATAGTCATTGGTCATCATTCCAGCATTTCATTTTCAGCATGGGAGCAAACTGCAGTCTCCACTCATTTTATCTATATTCACTTTTGCTCACTGTAAATAAAAGATCAGCTTTGGAATTGACTAATTGATGGCTTGTATGTGATGATCCCCTACCAGGCAATGACAAGGTGTGAGTCCACAGTGGACAGTGGAGACAGGGTAGACGTGATTTAGAAGGGATACTTAGACAGAATGTGGTTAAAGACAGGCAAATTATGTTGCTTGGTGCTTACACAGGGGCCTTTTAAAGATGGCGTGGGTGTCAGGGATGCTGGTCTTTAGAGGTTAATTGGGTGAGTGATGGGCTCTTATAGGAATGGCAGGTTATAGAATGGGGCTACAATCAGGTGAGAAGGGCATTATAGGGGCAGGGCAGCTAGTTAATGAGGTGACTTTGGTAAGATGTGGCAGGAAAATTTGCTTGGCTTTGTAGAGAGACTTGCCCTGTGAAAGTCAACAAACCTTGATACTTAGCCAAAAAGCATAACATTCAAAGTATAAGGTTCATAAAATCAAAAGGCAAGAAGAGGACAGAGCAAGAGAAGAAGCATGAGCTTCATAAAGTGTCTTGTAAAGAGATGACTATTAATGTTGATACTTAATGAGATATAGGGAATTGTGTATGCCTATTTCTGTGTTGTAAATTTTATGTTAACCCATTTCATCATCTCTCTACGCCAATTTTCTCCTTTAAGGCATTATTTAGAATTTAAACCTTCCTTTTTGACTCTTTTGACCCAATTAGCAGACTTTATATTGAGAAAATAGTAAGAACCTGCTTAGAGAGCCCTCCCAGATGCATCTCCACTCCCAAGGATGGTACCCAGCAATGGGATGAAGGTGCATCGGCTACCCATTGAAGAGAGGGCAGGCAGACAATTTAAATCATTAAGTAGCCTCATAAAGGTGACACAGGATGTGGTGGCCTCCAACATTTTGATGACTGTCTGAAAGTACTTGAAGAGATTATAAAATTTGTTGAAGGATTAAGACTGCCCACAACTCCTGATAAGTCTGTGAAATCGAGTCACACAAATCACCCAGGTATTAAAAGCTTCAAGTGTCGGCCTATTAAATTCTTAGTAGTTTGTGGTTAGTTGAAAGACTTTAATGATTAATCCTTTCAACTGACAAGTTGGTTAAAAACAATGGTGAGGGGTTGAAATAAATATAAATAGAGGTTTAGATGTCAGCAACCTCACTGATCAGCATGCACTGCACAAGGGGTAACTCAACTGGATGCTGGAGGGGATAACCAGTTTTGTTATTTCCTTGTCTCAACAGGGCAAATTATACAGGAATCAGGGGGAATTATTTGGCATCTTGAAATTCCACAATCTTAAGCAGGTTTCATTGTGCTCCATCCATAGCAGAGCAAATTACACCACAGTACAGGCACAGGTAATCATGGTGTAATCATGTTGTATCTATAAGGGAAACAGTGCCACAGAGAAGTATGGAAAATTGAGGTGAAAAAACTCAAAATTCTGCAGTACAAGGTAGTTTTATTTTAACAATATTGAATAAAATTGCTAACATTACCTTCAAGAACACACAATTAATGGAGACATCTGCCAACAGACTAAACTAGAGACTGTGCTAAGATGTGGTATGTATCAGTAAAATTCAAACAGGCAGTAGCTGTTCAGGCATTATTTATACCTGCAGAGGTTAAATTACAGTGCTCTACTGATCATGCTATTCTCCTCTCATTTCTACATGTGTTACATGGGTGGCAGTACCACCAAAGATATTACAAGTTAGTTTTTATTTCCGCAATATTAACAGACGACTAAGCTCTCTTGTTGATCTGAAGGAAAATATCTGATTCCTCGTTAATCTGTCAGGATAAAACAAAGACCAAGTGTCGAAGTATAAAGTATGTTATTTACAGAGAAAACATAGGCTTTATGCTAGGCTGAGTTCTATCATACCTATAAAACAACACTACAGTTAAACATTAGAAAGTGTGAGCTTTGGCTATAATGGCTGATGACAATGTCAACAGTTTCCACAGCAAGAGACCTATCCCACACACCCCTCTGCTCCTATTCTTTTATCAGCCACTATATTCTGTGTAAAGTTTAATTTCTTCAGCAATATTCTTTAACAAGAGGTAGCTTTTAGTTTTGTGCATTACTGAAATGTTAAACTTCACAAAAAAGTGGAAAATGTAAACATTTTTGGCAGAACTTTTCTGTATCCATTGCCTATAGGCCAAACTTTCACTTTTTATAATCTTTAAGATTCTTATGCCTTATCATCACTGCCCCCACTTAACTCCCACCCCAGGAAGCTGTCACTGTTTATGATTATCCAGAATTGTCCAAAATGTTTCATTATCTTTCTGACCTGTCAATCTCCTGTTAACAACCGTTCAAAGTCCTGATTTATTTGCCATTCCTATCCCATTTTTGTGATTGCTGTTCTTCATCCTCAGGGTCCATTTTTATTCCATTCATCTGTCTTTTGATCCATCCACTGTCATTCATCATACTCATGACCTAGTTGTTGTCTCTCATTATCTTTGGATCCATTCATCATCCTTGGAACTCAGCTTTTCCCTTTCATCATCATCAAAACCCCTCAACTAGTTGTC
The DNA here is from genome assembly GCF_030684315.1 of Stegostoma tigrinum. Classification (NCBI taxonomy): domain Eukaryota; kingdom Metazoa; phylum Chordata; class Chondrichthyes; order Orectolobiformes; family Stegostomatidae; genus Stegostoma; species Stegostoma tigrinum. The sequence continues at coordinate 18,599,321 of NC_081375.1, forward strand.
CATACATTCTTATGGACTTCAATGCAATCTCTATTCATTGCAGTTTGTCAGGAAGTTCCCACAGGCAAAAACACTGTAGTTCTTCAGGCACAGTGCTTTCTATACTCTTTTGTCTAACTCTCTAACATGTAACCTGCAAGTTGAAAACCTATCAATGGAAATCACATGTAAAATTCAAAGTATTTCCAAATTATCGATTTTATAGTCATTCATGATAATCAAAATGATCAGCCTGTTTGATCATTCTTAATCCTTTTATCTATGTATCCTTACCATTGCCCATGCTCTGCTATTGTATCAAATCAACGATGTCAGCTCTGCTACCCTTGTCAGATGTGCATGATAGGAATCATATTAACAAATTGGTCTTAAAATCTTTTGGAATATTTCTGGAAAAGGTATCTGTTTGGTCTTTGACAGTTTGGTGTTGTGTGGGTATAGACAAGACTTTATTTATCCATCTTGAAGCTGCAATGATGTTTGCAAATAAGTGCTCATCTTTAGCTATTTATCTTTGACCTGTTCGAAGAAGGGTCACTGCATGCGAAGCATTAACTCTGAAATCTCTCCACAGATACTGCCAGAACTGCTGAGTTTTAGGAAAAAAATTGAACACCTTCGATCTAAAGTTACTTCAATATAGATATGTCTGTTTCTGTTTTTTAAAAAAAGTCCCACAGAGGTTTCAAATGAGTCCAAGTAAGTTTGCAATTGGTTGTTACAAAATGCTTTTTAATTGAATTTCACTTCAACACAATCAAAGCTGAACTCAATCTCCAATTGGAAACTGAATACATAATCCTACACAGCTGTGATATTACAATAATTACTCACAAAAGAAAAAAATGTAAAGCAGACTTGAAATATCACCTAACACTGACCAGGAATCATGTTCTTTAAACCTATAATTGTACAAGTCTTTACTACATTGGAGGTTTTCACTACAAATTGAGGGCTGCAAAAGATTGCACAACACAGTTGAGGTTTACTTTTTAAACTTCAGACATGACACAAATTCAAGCACACCATTTCCAGTCAGAATGCTTTTCATTATACCTGGGGGAAAAATTAAAATCCAGAATGGGGAAAATTTTCCCCTGTTTTGGCAAACACTTGAGGGAGCTATAAGATGGCAGTCAGAATAGTGCAGGTTTAGTAATCCCGCCAAATTTCATTTCTGCTCTGTAATGGTGTTCCTTTCAATTTTCCTAACTTCATCCCTGAGATAAAGGGAATAATCCATGTCAAATTGGATTTGTTCTAGTCTGTCTCTCTTAGCACTGTAGCTACACAGCAGACTCTCTGTTCTGTAATAACTGCTTCCCAATATGTTTCATTCTGGTTCAATTCAAAACATGTCAAATTACGTATATTTGTGTAATGGCATATAAATCTATTATGTATATGTCATAATGTAAAACAAAATAATATTCGACATCACTTCATAAAATAGTTACTTTCTACTTCAAGGAAGTCAACTTTATATTATTATAAGCCTCAAGTTAAAGCAACACATTTCGTGCTGCTGAACATAGTGTAAACTAGCCAAAATCTGGTATGAATTGACATTGTCAGCCTTACTCAAAGGAGTAATAAAGACTGCCTGATTTGGGAGTGGGAAGGGGTGTTTTATATGACCAGAAAAAAAAATGATCTGGCTTTGAAAATCTTCGTGGAAATCCATATCAGTAAATTATAACTAATTTTGTGGCATGCATGAGGGTCAAACTAACAGTATGTCCCATTACGCAAATTTTCGGACAGCACACATTCATTGAGTAAGGGTAAGATTACATTGAGGACTCTGTTCAAATAGTTGGAGTTGGACCTTGAAAACTTCATCTGTGATAGACATTGCATATGGTAAATGTCAGCTATCCCTCAATTAAGAATGGCCAACTCAGGGCCGTGAGTTTTCGTCATGAGCCTTCATGTGATTTTGAACCTGCATATTATTGAGAACACACAACAAAATGTCCCAAAAGGTAATGGTACCTAACATGCAGGATTTGTTCCTTTTTCTTTCCTTCTCTGTCACCAAGTCTGCCTCTTCACAAAGATGATTCAGGGGCCCCATTGTAGTGTAGTGGCAATGTCCCTACCTGTGAACTGGAAGGCTCAGATTCAAGTCTTGCCTGTTTGAGCAGTGTGTAATAAAGTCTCTGAATGGGTTGATTAGGAAAAAAAAAGGTAACTGAAGTTTAATTAAAACAGTTACTAAACTGAGAGCGTGCCATTTTTCTTAAGGATGGTACAGTGGCTCAGTGGTTAGCATCAGGGACACAGGTTTGATTCCAGCCTCAGGTGACTATCTGTCTGGAGTTTGCACATTCTCCCCAAATCTGTGTGGGTTTCTGCCAGATGTTCCAATTTGCTCTTACAGTCTAAAGATGTGTAGGTTAGGTGGATTGGCCATGCTAAACTTTCCATGGTGTTTGGAAATATGTAGGTTTGGTGCATTAGCGATGGGAAATGGGGTAGGGGGGATGGGACTTCATGGACTTGTTGGGCTAAGTGGCCTGTTTCCACACAATGCATAATACAGCTTACTGGACAAGTTGTCAGTATTTTGAACAATTAGTAACAGTCTCCTCCTGGTCATTCATATCAATGCTGCCACATTTCAAGGAGAGCTTCAAAGTGTTTTTGGAGCATTTTTCTTTTATCCTCCATTAGAACATTGGGCATTTGAGAATCAAGAAAACAAGATCTAATGGAGAAATGTTTTTCAGTCACCTAATGTTCAGTCCACCAAAGTTAATCATGCAGGAGTTGGCTGGATTATTTATGGAGCTATTTTCGAAAAGGATATTAGCATTTGTTTGATGGTCCTTCCATTGAGTCCAAAGCAAGTGTTGAAGGTATTGCTGATGGAATTTTTCTAGGGCTGTTATGGGTTGTTGGGTTACAAGTCTCACTGGAGTACAGAATTATCGTGACAGCTTCAACTTGGTAAGCCAGGACTTTGGTTGACTTGTGGAGGTCTTTCTTGTTAAGCACTCACTTCTGGTGCACCCTGGTAGCAGCTTGTGTATAGCACTATTTAACATCCAGAGTTTGAGGCATTATCATTGTCAAGACAACAACGATGCTCAGGTGACAAGATTTCAGCAATGTGTTGAACCATAATGACTAAAACCATCTTGTTGTAGTTTTCTTCTGCTTTTGCAATTGGTGAGGTGCACAGTCTTCTTTCATCTGATCAATCACTGGGGATTATTTGTTCTACACTTCGCTTAGCACCTTCTCACTACCTTAGCACTACCAGGAGCAAGAAACTCCCAACAGCATTGTTCAAAGGATTATCAAAGCACATGAGCTTCTTTAACTCATCAGCACAGTATTCCATAAAAGGTGCAAGGAGTAGAAGATCCTAGGAAGATCAATGTGAATGTGTTTTATTGGCAGTGAGGCTGAGGTGGGGTCAATTAATGTCATGAGTAAATGACGTAACAATGGCTTTCCCACGTAAGTGCTCTAACACAGAATTGTTTGCAGTGAGACAAGTTGACAATGTGATGATACACCTATTTTGTGGTCCACTACCCATTGATTTCAATGGATGAAATTCCATGTGCCTAATTGGTGAACCTATGTCCAAATTCCAAAGATGGCTCACCTCTTCTAGTAATTTAGCATTAAAGGATGAATGTCTGCCGAAAACATCAGACCACTGAACTTTTAAACATTGCGTTTTATTAAGTGACTCATTTGTTTCAGGAATTTTAAAGGCATGCTGTTAATTTGAGGAGTTACTTAACACACTAGAAAGAGCAAGTAAAAATTGAAACTGATTCCTGAAGCATTCCCTCACATAGGTGAACTTCTAAAATTCCTTTTATAAGCAAATACTAATCTTATAAAGGTTATGGTGGCATTTTATTAATAAAATACTACAATGGATTTTTTGGATCAACTCCCATTACAAAAGTACTCACTTTTTCATCGTAGTTTTAATTGAACACTGACAGGAAATGACTTACGTAAATAATATACAAGAATGATTTTACAGGTCACTTATAAAAAGAAGTTTGGTACCCACCAACTTAATAAAAACTAAATTCATTCAATTTTTTAAAAATTTAATTATTAAAAGTCAGGATATCATGGACATTATTTGCCAACATAGGTTACCCAGCATCAAAAATGAGTCAGCAGTCAACATATCTGGTTGGCATAACCTACTACTTTCGTGGAGGGAGTCTACAGCTGTTTCTCAATCAGCTGCTAAATCTTGATTCACGCTATTCAGTGCACTACAAACTAGCAGTACTGCTACTGGATGTTTATGCTTTCCTTTTTTGCATTTTGTTACTGGTTTAAGCATTTGGCAAGTCAGGTGTTGAACCTACAAATAAAATTGCAAAGACATTGTCACCTTCTATCAAACATCACTTTCCAAATATCATGTTTTGAAGAGATAGATATATTCCTGTGCCTACAAGGAAGGCACATGCATTTCAATGGCAGCAGATCATGTTCTTAGGGTGTTCCAAAATTATTCAAATCAACGAACTGCACTCAAAATGTAGTCACTATTATTGGAGCCACACATTGCACGCCAACATTCTAAAGAATTATAAGGCAATAGAAGGAGTTAAACAGCCTCACACATTTCCCTAATATGAAATGTAATGTGTGTGGTCTGTTGCTCTAAGATATTACATGTGGCTGTATACTCCAAAGGAATTATACACTCTATCAATCTGAATAGGTGGGAGATTAAGCAGTATAGTTGATGCCTGACATAAGTAGCTAAAATGACAGAAATTGAATAATTAATTGACAAATAATTTGTCATAATAATGGAGAATTGGCTCAGTGAAGACACAGCCAAGGAACCAGTCATACAATGAGGATGATAAGATTAAGAAGAAAATATTGTCTTGACTGGATCCAAACTATTCATTGCCTCATGAAGCTGTAATAAATGGAGCTCTAATCATTCATTCCAATTGACTGATTTCATACCCAAAACTTGTATTTAAACCTAAACACCTTTAATAGAGTCAAAGCGTTTGTTTTAAATAGCTGTTTTGCCCAACAAGTTGGCCAAGATTCATATTGTGTCACAAAACGGATGCCTAAACAACATTGCTAAAGAACTAATTTGCATTCAGGTGATTAAAACTGACAAAATGCACAAAGCAATTTGTCTATAGGAACAACCAGAGACAAAAGGGACTCAACTGGAACACACTTGGGGCAGCACGGTGGCCCAGTGGTTAGCACTGCTGCTTCACAGTAGCAGGGACCCAAGTTTGATTCCACCTTTGGGTGACTGCGTGGAGTTTGCACATTCTCCCCGTGCCTGCATGGGTTTCCTCTAGGTGCTTCGGTTTCCTCCCACAGTCCAAAGATGTGCTGGGTAGGTGAATTGACCATGCTAAAGTGCCCAAGGATGCTTAGGTTAGGTGGGTTAGGCATGGGAAATTATGGAAATCAGTCTGGGTGGGATGCTCTTCAGAGGGATGGTGTGGTCTTGTTGGGCCAAATGGCCTGTTCCAAATCCCCACTACAGGGATTCTATCCAAATACTTTGCAAAAATGTTAAGAAGTGTGCCGAGGGCCCCTTCTGTTTCAATAGCATTTTGGTAACTTTGAAATTGGGAAGTTGAAGCTCAATTGGTTATACCACTATTTTATACCAATGGTCAGTTATCACATGATCAAAACACCTTCTCATGAAAACCTATGATTAAAAGCTTTTCTTCTGTTAGTTGCAGAAGATAGTAACATCAAAAAGGCTGGCAAGATGAAAGACGCAGCAATTGCTCAACATTTTCTATAAACTTAAAGCTTATCCTTTTACAAGTTGGAATATATCACAAAGACGGAGAATTAAAAAAAGAGAACTTTAAATGTTTCAGCATCTATTCCAGAAAAGTACAGATTGCAGTCTGAAAGAGGCTGCAGGAGAACCACCAGCTTGGCCATAACCCCAATAAAACTTCAAAACCAACACTGAAACATATAATTCTTCTAATTATGAGCTTTAACAATTTTCTCCAATTCCATCTCTCATCACTTATAACTTGTTTCGTTTGCTTATGTGCTTATTTGTCTAATATTTGACATAGGTTTTACCTTTTAATAACTAGTATGTTCTTCACAGTTGTACACAAGGTAAAGTACAAATTGAATTGAACAAACATATCTCTTTAAAAAGATTAAACTTTATCATACCAACTTCAGAAGTGAAAAAATGGTGGTTTATTCATCTGTCTATGCTTGATTCTAACAACTGAGCTTTCGAAACTTTTTAGCATTTCATGGAATAAAGAGAAAATAAGTTATTAATAAAATCGTACAGTGCTTCATCTTCAAGGAAGAAATTTTCAACAGATGTATTGGAGTACTAGCAGTAGAATTTGAGAGATTAAAGAACAAAGTATAATATGGTTTGATATAGCTCAATGTTCAAAATCTTAGGAGGATGAAAGAGTTCACTGCTATTCTTGTACCTGTGGAAAATAACACTGTGACAATGCTAGATAAACAAATTCGTTGAAAGAATGGCTAGCAATGGAGCAGGGATATTATAGGATGTACCAGCAAATACACAGTGCTGGAGTCAAAACAAATCATTGTTATCCATTAGTTTGTTCCATGAAAGCCAAGTGATCTAAGATACTTCTTGAAGCCTGTACATATTAGCATACTTAAAGCTACTTCTCACGTCCATTTTGCACTGGAAGTTATTCCTGAGAATAGCTCCTTGAAGTCCTTGACGCTGTTTACCTTAACAAATCTGCACTGAAATAAACTGATTGAAAGGTTTTACACTTGGCTGGACTAAACTCTTTGAACTCCCAAGACAACAAAACTTAGACAAGTGAAGATTCTGCTCTGTAAATTCATGGGATGAAATTTGTCTGAACACACAACTCAACAGCTTTATGTGCAAAGGAATCTGAAGATCTCTGACCCGAGCCAATCTTAGACTGGGTGCTACTTTAGCAGTGAAAGATAAGGCAAGGCATGGATTCTGTGATCATCCAGGTAGAGTGAATGCTCAGAAAGCAAGTGAGCAACACTAAGATGTAGCCTGATCCAATTCATGAGTTGGAAGCATGCCGCTGCACGTAATGTGTCCTTGCAGCAAAATTGTGATGATAGTTGCTGTTGTGTTTCAAAGTGCAGAAGTGTACTGTAAGTGTTTTGGAGATGCTTCATGATGAATGCAGAGAGCCTGGCATGTGTCAGATGCCAGCAACCATGGGCTTGGTATGAAGGGCCACAGCCCACAGAACATTCCCTGAGATGTTTGTGCTAGAGTTAAAGATGGAACTCCAAGGGAGCAAACAACAAGCTGGAGTCATCAGGCTTATATACCGGGAATTCTCAGGTCTGGTTTCTATCTGATGGGTAGTAGGAAACCGCATAGTCATATGGAAAGATTAATCAATGATGGGGGTACTAATCATCATTAATCCCCCCTAAATAGGTCCCTTGTCACTTACTTGCAAGAATGCATCATGAAGTCCAGAAATTGGGAAGATGTGAATTCTGGCTCCCGACATTAAGAAAAGTCTTGCTTAACTTCTAAAGCAATTCTCCCACATTTCTTGTCACAATCATCTGTGTTCAGAGCCTTATAAGATTTTGCCCCTTGTTCATCATTCACCGTAACTATTTAACTCCTGCTCAAGGCTTCGGCTAAAGACATGACATCATATTTTACCAGTGACCTGTGTTCCTTACTATATTGTTCCTTAAACACGTCAAATACAGTTTAGACTATTCATCTTCTAGAAACACCACATTTCAGGACCATCAAGACATTTACTGGAATGTTACCAGAATGAGAGATTACAACAATCGGAAAAGCATCAACAGGCTGACCTCTTTACTTTTACAGAGAGGATTAAGGGGTCATCTTACAAAGGTCTTTGAGATAATGGATCGCTTTAATAGACTGGGTACAGTGGTAGAGCTTTCAATTGTGGGGAAGAGCAAAACTAGATGCCATCTATATAGCCACAAAGAAGTCAGAGGTAATACTGATGAAACGTTTTTACCCAAAGAGTAGTAAAAATTGAAGGATTTTAGTAGAAGAGCTAGATGAGGAAGAATGAAGAGTAGTTGATTAAAGCATAAACCCTGGCATAAATGTGCTAAATGGACCTATGTTGTGCATTCTCTGCCATTCTATGTGATCAATTGACGTACCATCTGAGTCCAGCTGTATTAAGGTATTGTTTAGAATCTTCACATGCCAGTTATAGATACAGTTAATTGTCAACATGTGAAAATCAACGCAGAAGGAAAGGATAGATAGCTGCTTTTCTACACTAATAAACAACAATGACTAACTGCAGGAGTTAAAACTCTGAAACCTGCAACTTTTTGAGAAATCAATTAGATTTTGGGCCATTAATTATGAAGGAAAATAATACTGACATCTTTCTGTCTTTCATTCCAGAATTGTCTGACTAAGCTAGCGCATAAGTGAGAATGCAAGTCATAAGAGAGGGCTAAAGATGTTGTGGTTATTTTTTACTGGGCTAGTCATCGAGAGGCTTAAGTTAATAATCCATAGGACAAGAATGCGAAATCCTTCCACGGCAGTTTGCGAATTCAAATTCAGCTTAATAAAAATGAAAACAAAATAAATTAGGTTGTTATAAAATGAAGCACTGATTCACCAATAACCACCAGGGAAAGAAACCTGTTGTGCTTGGTTACCTGTTGTCCTGTATGTGACATCAGTCCCAAGTCAATATTCTTGACTCGAAATGGCCCAGCCTTTGTCGTGAAACTATTGCTCCAATAATCACATCATCGCACCAGCATGGAACAAATAAGTTTGGACACCATTTGACACCACATTTCAAGAAGGAATATCAGAAAAATCGAAACCATTAGTCTTCAGCTCATAACCTAGCTTGCTCAGTTCAAAAATGCTTCATACAAACAATGAATCTTTCAATGTATTACACACTACATGTTCCATCGAACAAAAACAGTGAAACACAAAAAGAAGAAGATCTGTTCTGTGCTATCAGGGCTTAGGATTTCATTACCCAAAGCATACAGAGGAAATCTCTCAAATAGTCCCATGTGTGCTGTAATTTTAACTATTTTGAACTTTTATACCCCATAATACATCGGGAACAAAGGAAATGTAAATGCCAATTTCAATAATGGACGCACTGAAGCGAGGATTTGCAGAATGCTGTGTTTGAACAGACCTCAAAATGCAATGTCATTTACCGGTTTAAAAATAAAAATCAAATATAAACATACATGATCCAAATTAGAACTTGCGTCGCACCAATAGCTTAGGTTTCTTCGTACAAGATATTTGCAAGTCGGCAGAGGTAGGGTCACTTGCATCAGAAATCTAGCTAAAATTGTTGCTCATCATTAGTGTGCCAATATGAGCCTTTAAGGTGCCACAGTCCAAGATTTCAATGTTAATGCAAAAATTTGTTTTCAATATAAAAATATTTTTTGCCGATATGAAGTCTCGCTTACGCCAGCAACAAACACAAAATTCAGTCTTCCGCCAGGACAAATAGCACAAAATCAAACCCCAAATGTTCAGTGGAAAAATGTATTCTTTAAACAAGCATACTACCAGACTGCTTTGTAAACATTATATTCGGCTTAAAGCTAATAGAACCTCAAGATCCTCTGAAACTAGGAAGGGCTAAATGAACTATTGAACTTAACTATGAACATTGGTCACCTGTACACAAAAAGGACTAATTGCTGATTTTCCCATGGGTGGTGTCACATTGCAAATCAGTGTGGCTGTGTTGTGGAACCCTCTGAGGAGGAATCACCCTTATTGATAGGTTCACGGTCAATTAATAGCTTAAGCTGCTAGGCTCCAGGAAAAATTATACAAAACATCACACTCGACGGTTACAGGAAAAATGGCATGAAAGGAAAGACTGATAGTATGTGTGTAAAGGGAAAAGCCTGTGTCTTTTTTTCCATTTGTGGTAACTGAACACTTTTAATTAGCTTTTTTTGGAAATATTATTGAAGCAATAAATAGATTAAAACAGTACTTTCCATAGCTGGTCTCTTACCTACCAACATTTAAGTCAAGCTTTTTCTTTCAATCATTTTAACTACTGTTAGTAGCATTCTTCCCTGGATAAGTACAACTACAGTATTTCTATGTGAACTCTTAATTACTATGCCATCTTCATCAGTTAATTGTTGCTTTGCAATGTGGCATCCTTTGGAGTAAGTGATCAATTTGTCCTCAAATTTGTATGTGGTACATTAGGTACAATAGAGGCAATCACAAATAGTTACATTTGTCTCATAGCTTTACTTCAGGATTCTAGTATTCAACCTTCTTTTTCTATTATGATCTAACACATATTTAAGCAAGATCTTTAGTTCCATTTCACTAGCTGTTAACTGTTGTCAGTTATTAATGTAGCTGACGTAGATGTGAGATTTTCTTTCTGTTTTAGACCAGTGGGATAATAGTTTAATTGTTGAATATTTGCTGAATGTGATCAACAGACCAAAGTAAGGATGTCATGGATCACATCCCCCTCCCCCTTACTGAAGAAGACAATATGGACAAAGAGCCACCATTGAACAAGTTAAGAGCAAGGTACAGGGCCAACACTAGACAGCTATTGATTCCTAAACTTTCAATAAAATTCAGAAGTGGCCTTGAAAGGAACTTTAATTGTCAACACATTTGTAAAACATGGGAATAATAAGAGTATGGGCATTGATGTCATGACCTGTCTATCCTGAAGCTAGATCTCTTTACTGTATTCTCATCTTTCACTCATAGCTTCCAATTTCTGCAGATATTTCATTTTCAGTGGTTAAAATAAATATAAAGGTCTGTATTAAGTCTTCCACAACAGGAGGGGAATGATAGGGATCAAGCCAAGCATCATTGTACAAAGGGAAGGAGGTGATCTTGGTGATGGAATGAATATAAGGAAGAAAACTCAAGCCAACCACTTGGTTTTCACACTAACAAACCACAATTAATATGACAGCCAGGATCGTGTAGCACAATCTTTGAACATACTAATTTAAACATCAGGGATAAGTGGACAAAATCAGGCACCCTCTATTATCCATGCTCCCTAACTACTAAAATTCCAAAGGCACTCCATGCCTCGGTACATTGACTTTATAATCATTATCATAACTTAACATCATTTTCCATCTATTTCATGTGCTTTTTCCAGACACAAGCCTCTACATCAATCTTCTTCTCTGACACTGTTTGGTCCATAATCCTTCATTTAACTAGCAATAGCTACATTTCTAGGCATTGCACACCTATTTGACGAAACTCTCACCTTCAATGATTTCAATAAAAACCAAAAGAACTGCGGATGCTGTAAATTGATTGGTTTTCAGAACAAAACTGATTTATAAGTAGACCATCAACACAAGCTATTAGAAATAACAAAATGTAAGTATACATCAAACCTAAACTGAAAATTTGGTTTCCACCGTTAGGAAGAAAAATATTTGTAGAATTAATATTTGTGAACATCATTTGACAACATTAACTTGCACTACAGATTAATGCAAGAAAGCCCAAGACAAGTTGAAATCATTGAACAAAAACAAAGTTCCTGGAAAAGCTCAGCAGCTCTGGCAGCGTCTGTGAAGGTAAAAACAGAGTTAACATTTTGGGTCCAGTGACCCTTCCTCAGAACACCTCCTTCCCTCTGTTCTGAGGAAGGGTCACTGAACCCAAAATGTTAACTCTGTTTTTTCCTTCACAGATGCTGCCAGAGCTGCTGAGCTTTTCCAGGAACTTTGTTTTTGTTCAATGATTTCAACTTGTCTTGGACTTCCTTGCATTAATCTGAAGTGCAAGTTAACGTTGTCAAATGATGTTCACAAACATTAATTCTACAAATATTTTTCTTCCTCATGGTGGAAACTAAATTTTCAGTTCAGGTGTGATGTATACTTACATTTTGTTATTTCTAATCGCTTGTGTTGATGGTCTACTTATAAATCAGTTTTGTTCAGTCACTTTCATGGCTTTGAATTTTGAATCTTGTTCAGCTGGAATCTTGTGCTTACATTTAAATGAGCATCTTGTTTATCCTAATTGTAAAATAATAGATCCAGTTTCCTTTGTAGGTTCATCATTCTGTTGTTGGGATAAAGAAATCGAAATTAATAGCACGAGTCCACTCACAAATGCACAGGTTCTGCTTCAACTAGACAAGGATAAAAACATTTGATTGACCTTTCCATTTAAAGCGGTGTTTTGTGATTGAGAGTTGGAAGCTAAGCTCTGCTGTACTCCAAAGTACAACTTACCTAAATATAAGGTAGTATTATATAGGTAAAAAATTTGTAAGGATACGGAGAAAAAGCAAGAGACTGACATTAGGTAATAACACTTATTTATTGAACTAGTGCAGACACAATGGGCCAAATGGTTACCCTTTGCATTGTAACACTATTGTGATAATAATAAAACATAATTAAATTTAGAGGCATGATAAGAAAAGTATGGAGAATCTCTACTGATTGTGAATGACATAATCACTGTTGAACAGCAATTCAACATATTACTGGTTTTATGATGGACCATAACACTTATAGCTTTAATTATACATAGAGAAATATAATGACAAGTTAGTATGAATTATAAACTGGTGATTACAGACAGGATGGTTATACGGATTGATATAACACAGCCTAGGTGCTCTCCACTGACGTAAACAAGGTGAATCTGATCATCTGCTTTGAAAGCGTTAATTAGAAATGCACAACATAAATATTTGCTTGTTAAGCATTTGATAAGGTTCCCCATGGAAGGCTCATTCAGAAGGTCAGGAGGAATGGGATACAGGGGAACTTAGCTGCTTGGATACAGAATTGGCTGGCCAACAGAAGACAGCGAGTGGTAGTAGAAGGAAAATATTCTGCCTGGAAGTCAGTGGTGAGTGGGGTTCCACAGGGCTCTGTCCTTGGGCCTCTACTGTTTGTAATTTTTATTAATGACTTGGACGAGGGAATTGAAGGATGGGTCAGCAAGTTTGCAGACGACACAAAGGTCGGAGGTGTCGTTGACAGTGTAGAGGGCTGTTGTAGGCTGCAGCGGGACATTGACAGGATGCAGAGATGGGCTGAGAGGTGGCAGATGGAGTTCAACCTGGATAAATGCGAGGTGATGCATTTTGGAAGGTCGAATTTGAAAGCTGAGTACAGGATTAAGGATAGGATTCTTGGCAGCGTGGAGGAACAGAGGGATCTTGGTGTGCAGATACATAGATCCCTTAAAATGGCCACCCAAGTGGACAGGGTTGTTAAGAAAGCATATGGTGTTTTGGCTTTCATTAACAGGGGGATTGAGTTTAAGAGTCGTGAGATCTTGTTGCAGCTCTATAAAACTTTGGTTAGACCGCACTTGGAATACTGCGTCCAGTTCTGGGCGCCCTATTATAGGAAAGATGTGGATGCTTTGGAGAGGGTTCAGAGGAGGTTTACCAGGATGCTGCCTGGACTGGAGGGCTTATCTTATGAAGAGAGGTTGACTGAGCTCGGTCTCTTTTCATTGGAGAAAAGGAGGAGGAGACGGGACCTAATTGAGGTATACAAGATAATGAGAGGCATAGATAGAGTCGATAGCCAGAGACTATTTCCCAGGGCAGAAATGGCTAGCACGAGGGGTCATAGTTTTAAGCTGGTTGGTGGAAAGTATAGAGGGGATGTCAGAGGCAGGTTCTTTACGCAGAGAGTTGTGAGAGCATGGAATGCGTTGCCAGCAGCAGTTGTGGAAGCAAGGTCATTGGGGTCATTTAAGAGACTGCTGGACATGCATATGGTCACAGAAATTTGAGGGTGCATCCATGAGGATCAATGGTCGGCACAACATTGTGGGCTGAAGGGCCTGTTCTGTGCTGTACTGTTCTATGTTCTATGTTCTATGTTCTAAGCAGATTCTCCAGATACATCATTGACACGTTTTTGTCATTTTATTGTCATGCCTTCCAAAATTTATTTCCTCTTTACAAGAATAAGATGGAAATCTTTAAAGCTGGAACACAGTGGAGGCGATTGCCTCATGGTATTATCGCTGGACTGTGAATACAGAGACCCAGATAATGTTCTGGGGGTCTAGGTTTGAATCCTGCCACATCAGACAGTGGAATTTGAATTCAATAAATATCTGGAATTAAGAGTCTAGTGATGACCATGAATCCATTGTCGATTGTCAGAGGGAAAAACCCATCTGGTTCACTAATGTCCTTTAGGGAAGGAAACTGCCATCCTTACCTGGTCTGGCCTACATGTGACTCCAGACCCACAGCAATGAGATTGACAACTAACTGCACTCTGGGCAATTAGGGATGAGCAATAAATGCTGCCTGGCCGGCGATGCCCTCATTCCGTGAATGAATAAAGAAAATAAAACTTAGAAAAGCCGTAGGGGTGACAAAACGGTAGAAAAATGAGAGACACTGATAATTATTTTTAAGGAATCAATACTGGGAAGCTCCTGGAAGATTGATAAGAAGGAGACATTGATTCCTATTTTCAAAAAGAATGGCAAAACAAGTCTCAGATTATCACAGGCTGATTTGTTTACTATCAATAACTATCATAACAAGATGGAATTGATTATTATGGACAAAGTTGAGGAGTAACTGTATGATAACAACGAGAATCTTAGAATCCCTACAGTGCAGATAGAAGCCATTCAGCCCACTGAGTCTGCACCAACTCTCTGAAAGGCATCCCACTTTATGCCCATAACCCCACATGTTCCATAATTAACCCACCAAGCCTGCACAATACAGGGTGATTTAACACAGCCAATCCACCTCATCTGCACATCTTTGGGCTGTGTGAGGAAACCAGAGCATCCAGAGAAAATCCACACAGGTACAGGGAGAATGTGCAAACTCCAAGCAGTCACCCAAGGCTGTGCTGTGAGACAGCAGCGCTATTCCATGGTGTAACTGGGCAAACTAACTATCAACAAAGAAAGATAAAATCTAAACTGATCAAGTTTCTTATGTTTTCTTTTCCAGAAGCAATAATGTAACAAGATGGTGATGAGTTCTGTAATATAACGTACCTTGAACAAAACAAAAAGTTGACAAAATGCCGTACAAGATGTTTCATTTGCCACATATCTGTAGTTGAGGAACAGTGCCTCCATCAATCCTTCTTTCTATACTGAGCCCAAGGATTTTTGGTTAACATTGGTCGAGGCTGAAACTCTTGTGAATCTTATTAAGAACAGGTACTTGTCATAGCAAGATGTAGTGTACTGAATATTGAAAAGGCAACATTTACATTGATAGGTTAGCCATAATTTCAAAAATTATCAGGAGCCTAAGATAACACATCTGACCGCTTCAGTATCTCGAGCCCTCATTTGAGGTCTGAGTCAATGTGACATCATCAGGTTGAATGAAGTCTGAGTCTCCAACATTGAATTTTTCAGAGTCATTGCTTTGTACAGAAGTATTTAGCCTTAAAAAGCAATGAGAATGTGAGGTAAAACCAAGGAATTGATAAGAAATTGTGTGAAGGACAAGAATTTTAACAACTTATCAGAAGAGTTAAGTCAGGATGGGACCGCATGCCGTGTTAAGTGGCCCAGGGATTGGGAGTGGGAACTCACAAACTGGTGAAAATTGCAGATAACGGAAAAGAAACCCTCAAACTGAAAAGAAATTCTGTTCAGATGCTTCAGAAATTAAATAATATGTTTGGTAAGGTATACATAACTAATAAAATTCAATATAGGCAATCTTGAAGTCTCAAACATATCTAAATGTTAAGTTGAA
The DNA here is from genome assembly GCF_030684315.1 of Stegostoma tigrinum. Lineage (NCBI taxonomy): Eukaryota > Metazoa > Chordata > Chondrichthyes > Orectolobiformes > Stegostomatidae > Stegostoma > Stegostoma tigrinum. The sequence goes on from NC_081375.1 coordinate 18,615,091, forward strand.
AGAGATTAGAAGATCTTTGTTGATTCAGTAGTCCAAATCTCTGATCACTGTAAATCAATAATTATTGCAACAAATACAGTCAAAACAAAGTGTGTAGGAACATAGGTATAGGAGTAGGCCATTCAGCCCCTCAAGCCTGTGTCAACATTCAAAGACATCATGGCTGATCTATGGTCCAACTCCACATACCTGTTGTTGGTCCATATTTCTTTATACGTTTGCTTAACAAAAAATGATCTATCTCAGATTTAAAATGAACAACTGATCCAGCATCCACTGCAGTTTGTCGAAGGCATTTCCCAACACCGACTACGTTTCATGCGTAAAAGTGCTTTCTAACTACTCTTGAATGGATCTGAAGAATATGACACTTGTTCTAGAATCTCCAACCAGTGGAAATACACAATGTACTACAATGGACACAATACAAGGTATGGGCTTCTGAGAGAGCAGTGGAAGTGACCACTTGAAATCATTCAGGTGGCAGCTGGATCCCATGATGATGGATGGGATGGAACAGGCACTTCAAGAATGTTTTAATCAAACCATCTTCAATTTCATGATCTTATATTCTCAAAGCACTTTTTCAATTCGATTTCAGAAACAGGTTAAAGTGTCAAAGAGGCATTGGTGCCATAGAGTCATACAGCATGGTAACAGATTCATCTGACCTGGTCCCATTTGACAGTATTTGGCCCACATCCCTCTAAACCCTTATTGTTCATATACCCATCCAGATGCCTTTTAAATGTTATACCTCTATTCAGTGACTACATATAATCTTTGACAGCAGAGATAATTGCTTAACCGCAAATAGTTGCTAATTTAACTTGACATTTTATCAGTTTTAGAATAGCCAGCAGAAGGAAGTGTCCAGGGACATCCCAGATCAGTCATTCCAGGAAAGAGACTTAGAAATCTGGATCTGGGTGCAGGCTTACTTGCAGAATCTGCTTCTTATGGGAATTGAGAATAACGATTTTAGTGCTTGTACCAGCTCATATTGTTACATAGGTCTCATGGTTAATATTACATTTATATTGCACAGATCCACTTCAAAAGAACCACTTTTGTTTATAGGGATTGTCAATATTCTGGAACTCACATCTTTATACAGATTCCTGAGCAGTGTTAGAAAACAGGCGCTGTGAAAAAATATCTTTTAAAATTCAATAGGAAGTTCATTTCTTGGGGGTGCAGTAGGTTACTCTGTCATATTATTACTGGAAAGTATGACATCTCTTGTGGAGGTGGTCTGTGACCACAGCCAGGGATTCTCTCTCTTTCACACGCCCAGAAGAAACATTGTGACTGCAGCATCAGTATTCTAAGGAATTCCTGCAAGCTATCATGTGAAAATAAAACAAAGAATGAAGCAGTAATAGAGAACACTGGAGAAACTCAGCAGGTCTGGTGGCATCTGTGCAGAGGAAGCAGAGTTAAAATTTTGGGCCCAGGAGAAACAAGGTCACTGGAACTGAATTGTTAACTCTCCTTTTCTGTCCACAGATGCTGCCGGATCTGTGGAGTTTCTCCAGCAACTGCTGATTTTGTTTCATGCTTTCATATGATTTCTGTGCAGATGGCTCACACAGAGAACAATTACATAAACAGAAGTTGCCACAGGGAAGATAAAGTTGAACAGATACAGAAGACTAAAACTAACTCACATTGTGTATAAGAAGTTCACAATGGGTCAGGTATTCAATGTGTCTGCACACACACTCCTCTAAGCCAAACTTCCATGAGAACTTTGAACACGCTGTTACCATTAACAAAAAAATTAAAATAACATGAGACAATATTTTCGGAAATACAGCAACTTATGATAAATAACTGCTTTCTGGTCGGTCGTTGAATCTTTCTGGATTTTACGCAAAAAAGGCAACAAAGACAATGTATGAATCAGAGATTTCATTTTAATCTTTATTTATAGTAAGTTTCGGGAAAATGTCTCCAACCAGCTTTTACGGAATACATACGGCATGGAAACTCTGTTCCATAGGGGCAACTTGCAAAATAAATCGTGAGCTCTAAGGGGTATTTATTGAAAATAAACCATTGCTTCTAAAGCAGGATGGAAATTATCCATCAATTACTGCAGGGTTTACATTTAATTTATTTTTTTGAAAGTTTAAACTGCTCTCCAGGATTTGTTTAATAAAAATCAGAAGGAGCTATGAGGTCATTCATTATTAAATTTTAATGATGTGTAAATAATTATATTTACAGCTTTTCCATAACTTCAGGAACTCAATGTTTTAGCACACATAATAGTTGAGGTGTGAAAAATAGTCTCACCCCTGACATTGTTAGTCCATTTATGTGTGCGTTTATGTAAAAAAGAAACAGGAAAACACCTCGCATAAAATTGTTCAGCAAAAGGAACAAATATAGGAGGAAAAAAAAACATATTTCACAGCCCAGGGCTTCTTTTCCTACAAAGTGGGTTTGGAAGAAAATTTAAAAAACAAATAGAAGGTGCCAGCCATTCTTTATCTTACCTGGAATTGGATACATTAAATTCCATGGGCTGTGCCCAGGCGCCAACGATAGAATATGAAAAATTGCACCAGCAGCTCAATAAAGTGATTACTGAATACTTCAAAGCTATAAAAACTAAACAGCAAAGGATGTATGTAATACATTATACGATTTAAGGCTGAAGGGAGCTAAAAACAGGGAAGGGGAAATAGAGAAAATTGAAAGGCCCTGCTGTATGCGTGCCAGAAATTCAGTACCAGATAAGGCCTGGGGTTGCTAAGGCAACCAAAGTCTGCAGGAGCCAGCATCTTGCTGGCAAACCACAAGATCAACAAATGAGTGTGCAAATATGCTGATATTTGGGGAAATTAATGAATATGGTTTACAGGGATAATAAAAACATTTTTATCCTGTTTGGTAACGGGTAATATGAAAATGAACTGATTGATGGCCAGTTTCTTTCGGAATTTTTACCTTTTGGAAAAACTGAGTTGATGGTCCCATTTTAAGTTTAAGAAAGAATTGACAAAGATCTTCAACACATACAATTTACCTCGAACATGTTAGAGTCCAAAATTGCTAGCTTTCCCAGAATGATATTGTATTTTGCCTCTGAATCATATTGCTCCCTTATCAACAACAGCAAGTAGTTGCATTCACATTGCATCTGTAGCAAAACTATGGAATCAAAAAATGGACTCCAGTCTGAAGAGATATCAGGAAGAGTGATTAAAAGATTGGTCAAAAAGATGGATCTTGAAAGAGTTAAATGGTCATAATTATTTTTCTTATCTTTTATTATTCTGAATGAACTTATAATTTACAAGGTGAAACCAATCAATGAAAGTACCTCTCTTCTGTAAAGCAAGCCCAATCTCCCATATCTTTTTGAATGTACAATGACTAGCAGTTCACTGGACATGGAAGTCAAATTTGATTTGGCAATTACCTTTACAGTATATTCTGCAGCACAAATGCAGGTTAAAGAGCAAAAATGTGAAGAGAATGAATACAGATTATTAACTCAACAAAATCTCACTGGTATAATTGTTAATATCGATCTCACCTCTGGAAAAAAGCATGCCAGCAACAACAGAGTGAGATTGGGCCATCTGTTTATCCTAGGCTCCGATTAACTGAAGATTTGAAAACATTCCAATTTGTACTCACTGTATTATGAATATGCTTTAAGAATAGGGCAGGGTGGGGTTGCCCTTTAAGAGGTATTTTGGAAGCATTTTAATTTCTGTTGCCAATTCTTACGTACCTTAAGTACCCAGAAATCAGTGCTGTCTTTGTCCTTGCCTGCAGATTACATAATGATAGTGTATATGTCTTCTATGTCTTTTCTCTTTTTGGTGTAAAATAATTCCATTTTCAAGAACCTGAAACAAATATTGGGAAAATTGAAGGTGGACAATGTGGTATTGCTGGAATTCAGTGGCATCACAACAATGAAAACTGAGTTTTGTTTGACTAGTCTCTCTACAGAAACACGTGGCAAGTTCATCACCTGTGTTTAAAATAGCCAGAGGTAAGGAATAAAAAAAAAGTCAGTCATTCAGCCACTTGAGATGGTTTCACTATGAATTTGATCATGGCTAGTCTGCTCCAGCTCTCCCCAACCATCTCTATTTTGTAACTTTAATACCCACAACTTATAAAAATCTATCCATTTCAGATTTGAGATTTGTATTTATTCAAAGTTTAAGAGCTTTTATAGATAAAGGTCACAATTCATGTGTTTACCTTGTTTTATTTGGCACATTTCCATAGTCTCACCTGCCTAATACTTCATTGTTAAACCAATCTGCACAGGGTATTGCTTAGTAAACTGAATGTGCTTATAATCTACAGCATTGTCAAAGTCTGGAGTGGATGGTTTAAATGCATTTACCTGTGCTGGTTACAAGTCGACCAGTGTAAGGCCATAAAACCATAAGATCATAGATATAGGAGCAGAAATTAGGCCATTTGGCCCATCAGGTCTGCTCCGCCATTCAATCACGGCTGATAAATTCCTCAACGCCACTATCCCGCTTTCTTCCCGTAACCCTTGATCCCCTTGATAATCAAGAACCTATCTATCTCAGTCTTAAATGTACTCAATGACCTGACCTCCACAGATAGTCTTATACATGTTTTGCTCACGTTATCAGATGTTCCAGAATGTAGCATGTTACATTTTAAAATGATGCACCACTATTTGCAGGATTATGAGCTCAATGATTCCTCACTCTGAAATTTTTTCCTGAACCCTGTTATACTACTGGGTGAGACATAGAGAGAAACTGAGGAACATTTTCACTATGAAAGTGATATCAGAAATAGAATAATTCTGAGTGAATACCTCAGGGATCCAAAGGATCCCAATGATCTCCGAACTTGTTTCAGTTGCCAATGAGAGTTGCTGAAGAATGTTACAGATCATTTCCTTAAATTGGCTTGCAATTTTAATTTGGTTTTCAACTTCTCTGAAGGAGATTGCTCAGATTCATCTGGAATGATAGTGTTGCATATCAAGATATGACAACTGTGTGAGATAAACTGGATGGGCCAGAAGGTCTATTCCTCTTGGTCACTATTCACATTGAATAGCCTTTCCCGGCCCTGGAGTTTTCTGAGATATTCAACTTGTGGAGGGAATTCAATGTGAGCAGGTTTCCAGCAATTAGCTTGCCATCTGCCACTTGCACAATGAAACCATGCTGATTTTGATCAAATAGCCTTATTGACATTGGGCTAGTCCATTCCTCACCAGGAACAGGAGATCCTAAGGTGTGAGGATTAGACTCATCAAAAGGAATTCTTGCCAGCAGGGGAGGCCCTGAAACATTTCCTTGTGCTGCCACAGTAACTGCTCTGGTACTCCTGAAGAACAATAATGTTCTTTAGCTTCCCATCCCGCATGTTGGGTTCCACTGGCTATTACTCAGACTGGAGTTATAGTTGCTGGCTGGATAAGATACGGGCTCATACAATTATGATAAGATATCAAGTTAAAGGTGTAACAGTAAAGTCACTGGACTAGTGATTCAAAAATCTAAGCTACTGTTCTTGGAGCTTGGGTTCAAATCCCAAATAGTCAAATCTGAATTCAATGGCGCAAGCACCTCTGAGGAAGGGCCACAGGGCTTGAAACATTAACTCTGCTTTCTCTCCACAGACACTGCCAGACTTGCTGAGTTTCACCAGCTATTTCAACTTTTGTTTCAGATTTTCAACACCTATAGTTCTTTGTTATCTTAACACTAATTCCTAACCTTTCATCAGCAAGGTTAAGAATTCCACTGAAGCATGAGGAACACTGGTGAATATGAATTGCTGCTTATTTGATGATTCTGTGGTTCATCTACTGTTTGAAATATAATTTGAAAGTGCAGCAGAGCAATTCATGTGTTCAATTATTTGATTTGATTTATTTATTGTCGCACGTATTTTGTTACAAAATAGAGTGAGAAGTGTTATACAGTGTTGCTGCTCTTGCTGCCACTTAAAAAACAGAAAAATAACCCAAGAAAGCATAGAACTTAAAGACAGAAGAATAAAGAAATAAATATAAAGCGTTCAACTTTACAGTCCTTTTTGTTAAGAGCTCCGCCATGGCCATGGGACTGATAGGAGACACGAGTTCCTTCACTATGCTGCTGCTGAAATGAAAGTCACCATTTTTTGGCACCATCTCACCTCTCCCAGTGCCTTCATCACGACAAGTGCTCACTGGACCTCACCAAAGTAGACACCACCAATGCCTGCGAGTACCACACTGGCCCACACTCGAATCTGTTGCCATGAGTCCATATTGCACCTACCTCGCCGATGCGGCCGCTGCTGGTGGTACAGGGTCTCGTATTCTGCCCAAACCTGCCTCTTCTGCAGCATTAGATGCTCTTCGTGGCTGGGAACCACAAGTTGGCCCTCGGACCGCCTTGCCAATGTGGAAGCCATCAGGAACCCAAACTGTTTCCAACATCGCTAACACAGGTCCGCACTGGGCTGGATCGAATCTGAGCTGGGCACCATTGCCAACCACCACAAGTCCATGTGGAACATCATGACATTTCCTATTAACCACCTACACCTGGACAATGAACGACACTTTTTGTAAGGTGTTATTCACCAATGCATTTATTGAAAATATGTTCATCGTTTGGACACATCACTGGCTGGCAAGTATTTAGTGTCCATCTCTGACTGCCCAGAGGACATTTAAGAGTCAATCACATCACTGTGGGCCTATAGTCACATGAAGCCCAGACCAAGTGAGAATGGCAAATTTCCTTCCCCAAAGCAAATTAGTGAACGAATTACATTTTTACAAATTCCAGTGACCCTTCTTCAGAAGTGTGGCCCAAGGACATAGAGCCCCCAAATGCCACACAGCCCACCTCTACCCTATTCCCAAAATTCTCACACAGGAGTGCCCAGGCAAACCCATTGCCTGTTCCTGCCTCACGGAACTTCCTACGCTGACTTGACCATTTCTCCCTGTTTTCTAGTCCCTTCCCCCTTACATCTGTGAGTCTTCTGATGCTTTATGTCAGAGTTTTCAGTTTGCAGGCTCCATGTGCCTCCTTTTCATCATTGATGTGCAATCCCTCTAAATTTCTACCTCCCAACAGGGTTGTCATAGGGCTCCCTACTTCCTGGAAAAAAGGCCTGAGCTTCCCTATCCAATACCAGCCTCCTCTGCATTGGTGCAGTTTTGAAAGGGTCACTGGACTCGAAACATTAATTCCACCTTCTTTCCAAAGAAACTGCCGGACCTACCGAGTTTCTCCTGCAATTTCTCTCCATATGTCAGGAATTAGTGCTGCCTCTTTAAGAGCAATGAATCAAATCAGATACTCCTGGATATAAATTTGTGTCAAATAAATCACCTTTACAGGATGCATTAAGCAAAAAATGACCAATTGTGGCCATTTAATGTTGGCATTCAGGAAAACTATTGATGCATAATAAAGAAGTTCTCAGCAGTCTGTTTGAGATGAATGTTGATAATTATGCGAGGTATTGTGAGGGGGCACATTTTGCCAAATTATATCTGCATTTTTCCACTTTGCTAAAATCTGTACAGCTGTTGAAAGAAATGCTAAACTTCAACATACAAGAAAAATTATAAAATTTACTATGTTACATTTTAATGATGAGTTTGCAATTTTTATGTAACACAGAGCACATATGTGGTACAAATTGTATCCAGCATACAGCACCACAAGGTTGTCAGATTATTTCTATACTGTGCTTGGACATTAGTGCTTTGAAAGGTAAAGTACATTTTTCCAACATTAGTACCTGGATCTCTGAGGTGCTTGAGATATGGAATGGCATAAATCAGCAACTGCATTTAGCAGTAACTATATGACAGGACCAGGCAAATATACAATAAGTGAAGCGTGAACACAACTGTAGCTTGGAGCAGTCAATGAACTTTCTTACGCAGACACAATGCCATGGTATGTGAGGTTAAATAACTGCTTTGGTGGCCCAGGCCCCTATATTTCACCTGTGGAGACCCAAGTTCAAAATCTAACACACGGGAGGGCAATAAAGGCCGCCAATTCATCATGGTTGCTGAGGGTCACAAGGCGATGAACCCAAAGCAGGCTCAGTTTAGCCCCCCTGGTGAACATGTGTTTATAATATAAACACAAAATAAATCCCTTCCGTGCACTATACCCCAAGGTTAGTCCCATACATCCTTGCTATCACAACCTGCTTTAAAAATCAAAGTCATGTTTATTTAAATTGCTTAAATCTTGTCTTTCAAAATAAAATTTAAATCAAGAATTCCCATGCACATCAGGGACGTGAATAATAGTGTATAATGAAGTAGAGTGACAGCAGTAAGAAATGGTATGACAGTAAACGATTGCTGCGTGCAATATATCTAATATTTTAAAAAGGAACAATTGAAGTTTTTGAAACACTTTGCAAGGTATTGGGAAGCTCTGCAATCACATCCTGTTCCAAATTCAATTTATTCAGCATGTTAACACATTCAAATTTACAAGCATTGTGAACACACTGTTCATGTTACTGATCCCTTTTCAATACGTATACAATTAGAATTCAAAAAGTTAAACATACATAAAATGAAAATGCTTTGATTAATGTTTGAATTTTTATGAGTGTTGTAAAACCAGCCTGTACAATTAAATTGATGAATGAAGGAAAACATAAACAAAAAAGGGCCTTTCTGCCCCTCATTGAAATATGGAAGCAGACCATTCGGCCCATTGAATCACACTGACCCTCCAAAAAGCATCCCACCCAGACCTACCAGTCTACCCTATCCCTGCATTTCCCATGGCCAATCGCCTAACCTGCATATCTTCAGCCTGTAGGAGGAAACTAGTGCACCTGCACGAAACTCATGCAGGCATGGCAAGAATGTGCAAACTCCACACAGACAGTCACCTGAAGTTGGAATCAAACACAAGCCCATGGCACTATGAGGCAACAGAGCTAAACACTGAGCCACCATGCCATCCTGTACTTGTTATTTGATACAATCATGGCTGATCTAATTAAGGTCTTTACTTTCTTATCTATTCCATATACCAACTAACTTTATCGAACAAGAATCTATCCCAGCCTTAAAATTATTCAATGACAGAGATTCTAATATTCTCAAGAGAAGAGAACTCCTCAGATGAAAGACCCACTGACAGAACATTAAATCTTTAATTAAAGACATTGATTTAGCTAAGGCCACACAATACAGCCCAAGATGGGCGGCAGTAGCAGGCAACCCAAGATCTCCTAGCATTTGTGATGACATTGAGCATGGGTGAGGTCGAGCCAGTACGGGCAGAGCAAGCTGTTACGGTAGCAGAACCCAGCAAGGTCAAGCCCTTGTGGGTATTGCAAGGCCAGCATGGCTAAGCACTGAAGACTAATCACTAAGACTGTAATGTTCAACTTGTATCTTAATTTTTGTCTTTTCTACTTTGGAGCTAAGGTTTGCATCTAAGTACGGGAATATCGACTTTGTACACTTTTCACTGTTATCATGTATCGCTGTACTTAAATACATGTGACAATAAAACCTCATTCTAATCCTAACATCATGTGTTAATGTTGTGTTGTAAACAAGATGGTCTACATTGACTGTAATGTCAGTCACTACCAGAAGTATTGGGAGGTAATCCTCTTAAATGATTTGTGAAAAGTCTTACCCTGTATAGCAATGAAAAAGCAACGTTCAATAATGAGATAACCAAGTGTGGAGCTGGATATACACAGCAGCCCAAGCAGCATCTCAGGAGCACAAACGCTGACGTTTCAGGCCAAGACCCTTCATCAGAGTTCAATAATGAGAGCCTGGCCTCCTGCAGTATTAATCAACCTTGTTCCCTGATGTAACTTTGATGATAATCACAGACAGTAATAATGGAAGCACTGATTCCTGGAGCACTCCATCCCTTTCATTCATAATTTGATCTCTTGAACACAAAGTCGGCACATGTTGTGTTATACTCTATGGTCAATATGTCAGTGTGCCTTTAAATGTCATGTTTATGATGCGATCAATGTATATTACTTGAGGGTATAAAGTCCAATCTGGCATCTTTCTTGGGATCGCCTGAAGCATGATATGCTATATGAATTATGCTGCTTTATATAACCGAATAGCCTGATACTAGTCCAGCCACTTATGTGGCTGTCAATGTGATAATTTCATATAATTGCCAGCCATGATAGAAGTCTAATAGATCCTTCAATGGCAGATTATCCCTGCCTCGAGATAAAAGATAACACAAGCATTGCCACAGCAAGTGAAATAAACTGATGGAGGCAAAGCCAACAAATTCATAGGAAAACAAAAAACTATGCTTTAATTGACAAACAAAAAAAAGGATAACAACAGGGAGTAAGCATACAAAAGAAAAAGATGGAAACATTTTGTTGAAAGGGATGCATTAGTAAAAGGTGAACAGAATATACAAGAACTATGTTCAATGATCTAAATTAGGCATTCCTCTTAGGCTAAATCAGTCTAATTCTTACTTGTATTCCTGACTTTGCTAGGTTATCCTGCTTCAGTTCCGCTGGATCATAGATTTGGAATTGGGAATTAGAGAGGGGTATTGAAGGATGCAATAGAGCTCTTGTCCACTGATTGGTGATAACAGTGTGGAGCTGGATGAACACAACAGGCCAAGCAGCATCTTAGGAGTACAAAAGCTGACATTTCGGGCCTAGATCCTTCATTAGAAGATAGGCAGATTTTTAATTAGTAAAGCAGGCAAGAAAGTGGAGTTGAGGCTGAGATGAGATTGTATCATTGGTGGAGCAGACTGAAGGGGCTGAATTGCCTACTCTTGCTCTTAATTCTTATGTTCTTACAATTTTTCCAAGCTACATTGAAATTAGCAGAGACTGACACTACATTGCACTTAACATAGTGATATAGTAACACAGTCCCATTAACAGTAGGCAATTGAGCCCCCTCAGTCTGCTCCACCATTTGATACAATCATGGTTGATCTCATCTCAGCCTCAACTTCACTTTCTTGCCAGCTCTCCATAATATTTCACCCCATTACTAATTAAAAATCTGCCTATCTTTGAAAATCTGCCTATCTTCTTCTGAAATTTACTCAATGTCCCAGCATCCACCATACTCTGTTAGGCAGCCAGGCGGCTCAGTGTTTAGCACTGCTACCTCATAGCCCGAGGGCCATGAGTTTGATCCCAGCCTTGGGTGACTGTCTGTGTGGAGCTTTCACATTGTCTGCGTTTGTTTGCTGGGGAGGGTGTGGTGAATCTGGGTGGGATGTTCTTTGGAGAGTCAGTGTGGCCTGTTTCCACAGTGTAGGGCTTTTATTATATTGTACAAAATCACTCAGATCAAGGGGCTATTAAGGATAGATAATAAATGCTGGCCCAAGCAGAGCACCATGAACAGACACATAACAGATGCTCAGGAACCTGCCTGCCCTGGTTGACCCTTTGTCTCCGCCTGCTCCTGCCCTGTGCTCCTAAGATGCTGGTTGGCCTGCTGTGTTCATCAGCTGCACACCTTGTTATCTTGCATTCTCCAGCATCTGCAGTTCCCATTATCACTGATTGGTGAGCCAGCTCTGGATTACCTCTTTTCAGGAAGGCCTGTTGAATTATGTGACAATCAGGCACCTAACTGGGCAAGGACCCCAGGCCAGAAATCTCATCTCCCAAGTGCTGCCAGATATCTTCACTGGATGAGCAATGTTCGTAGCTGGATATCTACCCACAAGACAGCCAATATCGGTGAGGTATGCAAACGAGTTAGATTTCGTGGCACTGGGGATCAAAGGATGGGGGAGCTGTGTGGTAGTACAGTCCAAAAAAGGGTAATATGATGGCTCTCAATTGGCTATTCCAAGCCAGCCTATTAGATACGTGTTTATCAGTCAATCTGCATTATTAGGTGATTACCAGCAGTGGTGGGATGAGGCCATGAGATGTCCATTAATTGCCCAACTAAGAGCCTCAAGTGGTAATGGGATGTTAAGACTGACAACAAACCTCTACACCCTGCCCTTAATCGGGGCAGAGTCAGGGTTGCCACCTGGCACCCTTCAGCTTGATTAAATGCCCCCAACCACCAAAGTAACCCAGGTGAGGGTGAAATGTAAATACAGAGTAGCAACTGTGATGCCCTGAATATTTGTTGCCTTATTTTTAAAACTGCTCACAATAAATGTTCAAATAACTTTGAAACTTTACATTTGTTATGATTAATATTACAGCTTTTGCAAATTTTAATGTGATCATACATAATTATTATACATCTCCTAATTTCAATACATTAAACAGTAACTAGACATCAAAATGGAATATATTGCAGAAACAGTGCTGTATAGATGCAAGTTTTTTCATTAATTTCATTGCAGTGTTAATGCAAAATGCAGTGCAATGTGTTGCATCTTTGATCATAGAATCCTTTCAGTGTTGAAACAGGCCATTCAGCCCAAGAAGTCCACACCGCCCCTCTGAAGAGCATCCCACCTTCACCCACTCCCCTATCCCTACATTTCCCTTGTCTAACCTACACGCCCCTGGGTACTATAGCATAGCTTATCCACCTACCCTGCATGTCTTTGGACTGTGGGAGAAAACCAGAGCAAACAAACGCAGACAATGTGAAAGCTTCACACAGACAGTCACCCGAGGCTGGGATCAAACTCGCAGCCCTGGGACTATGAGGTAGCAGTGCTAACCACTGAGCCACCTGGCTGCCTAACAGAGTATGGTGGATGTGATAATGGGAACTGCAGATACTGGAGAATCCAAGATAATAAAGTGTGAAACTGGATGAACACAGCAGGCCAAGCAGCATCTCAGGAGCACAAAAGCTGACGTTTCAGGCCTAGACCCTTCATCAGAGAGGGGGATGGGGTGAGGGTTCTGGAATAAATAGGGAGAGAGGGGGAGGCGGACCGAAGATGGAGAAAAGAAGATAGGTGGAGAGAGTATAGGTGGGGAGGTAGGGAGGGGATAGGTCAGTCCAGGGAAGATGGACAGGTCAAGGAGGTGGGATGAGGTTAGTAGGTAGGAAATGGAGGTGCGGCTTGGGGTGGGAGGAAATGATGGGTGAGAGGAAGAACATGTTAGGGAGGCAGAGACAGGCTTGGCTCTTTTTGGGATGCAGTGCGGGGAGGGGACGAGCTGGGCTGGTATGGTGGATGCTGGGACATTGAGTAAATTTCAGAAGAAGATAGGCAGATTTTTAAAGATAGGCAGATTTTTAATTAGTAATGGGGTGAAATGTTATGGAGAGCTGGCAAGAAAGTGAAGTTGAGGCTGAAATGAGATCAGCCATGATTGTATCAAATGGTGGAGCAGACTGAGGGGGCTCAATTGCCTACTGTTAATGGGACTGTGTTACTATATCACTATGTTAAGTACAATGTAGTGTCAGTCTCTGCTAATTTCAATGTAGCTTGGAAAAATTGTAAGAACATAAGAATTAAGAGCAAGAGTAGGCAATTCAGCCCCTTCAGTCTGCTCCACCATATGATACAATCTCATCTCAGCCTCAACTCCACTTTCTTGCCTGTTCTCCACAACATTTTACCCCATTACTAATTAAATATCTACCTATCTTCTTCTGAAATTTACTCAATATCCCAGCATCCACCATAATCGGTTGCGGTGAATTCCACAGATTCACAACCCTTTGAGATATGTAATATTTGCTCACCTTGCTTTAAATTTGCTACCCCTTATCCGAATCTATGATCTCTCATTTTAGTTGCCCCATATAAGGAAGCATCCTTCCTACATCTACTTTGTCAATCCCCTTTATCATACGTTGTATCTTCTCAACTCCAGACAGTGCTGGCCTAAACTGCTTAGTCTCTATTCAGAAAATAAATCCCTCATCTCCGGAGTCAATCTAGTGAATCTCCTCTGAACTGTGTGCAAAGCAATTGCATCCCTGCTCAACTAAAATTGTATGCACTACTCCAGGACCTGAGACATAATGTTGGGTCAGTACAGAAGGAGCTTTAGTCAATACTTAAGCACAATGGTTAGTACTTGGAACAATCAATGTTAATTTTAAATTCCAAAAGAAAGATAGGCTAGGTTTCTGATGCTCTCATCTCATATCTGAAGACTGCCAGAAACATCAGTGAAATAAACAAATAAAAGTTGCACCCATTTCTGGAAGATGCTGTTGAGAAGTCCTTACTTCTTCTTTATAGTAAGGTGGATGAGAAGGTGTATAACTTAGTGAATGAAGGAAGAACTCGAAACAGGTCACTGACATTTCAAATGCGCATGCGCAATCTTTTTAAAGGTTGTGAGGTCACCTGCCTCAACTACTCTCCCCGGTTGCACATTCCAGACTCCCACCACTTTCTAAGTAGAAAGAGATTTCCTCAGATCCCTTCTAAACCTCTTGCCTTTCTGCTTAGATGGATGCTTCTTGATATTGACTCCTCAACGAAGGAGAGTGGCTGCTTTCTATCCACCCTGTCCATTTCCCTTATAACCTTACATACCTCTATCAGGTCTTTCCTCAAAATTCTGTGCTCCAAAGTAAATAACTCAACATTATCCAGCTTCTCTTCACAGACTAGAAACAAATTCTTTACTCAAAGTACAATAAATATTTGAGATAACTGGTCAAGCAATTAAACACATTGGGGTGATGTGAAATACATTTGGATGCTAGGCTAAGTCCAGGTGGGAGAAGTTTTTGAAAAGGTCTTGTACTTTATTAACATAACTACTAACTTTTCTCTGCAATTCCTTACCAATATTGCAAAATTGCATCAAATGCATGTCTGTAAAATTTAATAATATAACAGAAAAGCATTCAAACCATGAAAACTTTGCTAAAACTCAAATTAATTCCACTGTCCTTGATTTATCCTACAGTCCTTTAATTTCATGCATTTACTAACATATGTCATTTTACAAGAATGCTCCCCACTATGTGTCCTAAATCTATTCAAGCATTAATTGTAAGCCAACACTTTTGTTTTCAGTAAGGTAATCGCTTTGCGCACTTCTATTCTATCACTTTTTGCAACTTGCTAACAGAAGCTCTCTGTAGCAGGAAATAGGAATTGATTGCAAGAATATGTCAGCAGCTTTAAGACAGGTAACTATTCAATCAATTGTGACCAGAAGGTCCTTTTTTTTCTAGATGAGAGCCTGTGCTTTTAATGGAAAAACAGCAGCAGATGAAATGTTACTACATTGATTTAAAATGAGCTCTTAGAAAGGAGCTACACAAAAAAAAATCATCTGTCAATGTCCCAGGGAACTGGCAAATGCATGTGTATTTGTGATACTTCTGTGCCACAGACCACAGTTCACAGTGTGTTAATTAAGATCATTTCTGGTCATTTTTGTATGATACCAAGAAATTTAAAAAAACACAATGACAGTATTGAATGAATCTACTGTAGCAATGGAGTATTATGAAAATCCGTTTTAGCAATGCAGCTGTGCTCACTTGGTTTTCTAATAAAGTAGAGGCAGTATTTGGAATATCCTTGAGCTTTCCAAACATTACCATGTTATCTGATAAGTCCCAGTGATAAACAGCAATATAAATCCTACCATCAGGCTGCAGGCAGCCAAGTAATCTTGCTCCTCTGCGGTCTTGCATGGACCTCACACCCTGTACTGTGAAAGTCAGAATGGAAAGGCTTTCCAGAATGCAGCAATTTATGCTGTTTTCCTTACCCCATTTCTTACACCACTGCTTCAGGGTAGCCATGATTGCAAATGTCACCAACTGTGTTTGAAGATAAAAATACAGTCTACATTCAGCACAACTGTTACTGCAAATTCTCCCAATCTTTTATTATATATTCTACTTATAGGCTCAATCCCCAAAAATATAACTCTGAATTTGATAATTTTGAAATCAATATCAGTAAATATTCACCTTTCACACTTAAGAGATAGAATAGCTCTGAAATAGTGTGACCATTTTGTTCGATTGAGGTCCACAAAAAGCATGAGCAATGCCTTAAATTTGATTTTAATGTCAACATTTTTGCTGCTTCTCTTTATCAACCACCAGACTGGTTCAGATGCAGAAGGTCTCTAAATTCATTTGACTTCATCTTTCCAGAATAGCTACTCAAGAATTTTACAGTCAATGGTTGTAAAACCTCAGATGGTCAGAGGTGAGAAATTGTGGAGGAGCTGTGTGAAAGTTAGGTCTCTGTTGTCTCAAGTTACTAAAATCAAATATTATTTGCAATCATTCGTAGGGTTCGGACATCACTGGCAAGGTCAGTCTTTATTGTTCGTCCCTGACTGTGTTTGTGGAGGTAATGGTGACTGGCCATCTTTCAAACAACAGTGATGTTTGCACAGCCATTTTAGAAGGAATTTAAGAGTCAACCGAATTGCTGGATAGCTGGAGTCAAATACAGACCAAACAGAATAAAGGCAACAGGTCTTCTTCCATAAAGGAAGAGATTAATCATATGGGATTTGTAACAGTCCATAGATTCACAGAGTTTTTATGGCACAGAAGGAGTCCACTTCTGAAGAACAGACTTGATGCTTTAGATGGATGTTAAAAAAATCCATTTCACCTTGGAAGGGGTGTGAAAATACCACTTTATTTAGAAAACATGGGGAAACTATAAATGAAGTGGGTAGCTACCATTTTGATTATTAAAAGTCAGTAAAACCTGAAAACTGTGGGAAAACCCAGTAAGGAATGCAGATATATTGTTGTGAATAAACAAATTTAAAAAGCCTGAACGGTAGATTACTACAGGGCAACCAGTAATAAAATTTAAAGGTTTATTGAGGAATTCGATAAAGTGTTGCAGAAATAAAATAATGGAGAAATGATTGACAAATAAAGGGCATATTGTGGCTTTGCTGTGTAACAAAATCTAGCAAGTTTTGCCTTTACAAGTCATTTGATTTAAAATAGCATTGATGAATGCAGGCTTTAAAAACAGAAAATTTAAAGCGATATTGAAATATTCAACATTAATCATGACTGAGAAGAAATGCTAAAGGTACAATATTTCAAGCAAATTCAAGGTAAGTGAAGGAGTATATATTCAAAATTGGACCTCATGGCGGTGACATGGAGTTCTTAAGATATAATAAAGTTTCAATATCGGGATGGCATAATGGCTCAGTGGTTAGCACTGCTGCCACACAGTACCAGGGGCCTACTTTCAATCCCGGCCTCAGGCAACTGCCTGTGTGAAGTTTTCATGTTCTCCCCGTGTTTGTGTGGGTTTCCTCCGGGTGCTCCGGTTTCCTCCCACAGTCCAAAGATGTGCAGCTGGATTGGCCATACTGAATTACCCGTAGTGCACAGGGCTGTACAGACTGAGTGGATTAGCCATCAGAAATGCAGAATTACAGGGAAAGGTTGGGACTGTGAGTCTAGGTGGGATGGTCTTTGGAGGGACAGTGTGGACTTGATGGTTGAATGGCCTACTTCACTCTCTGGGGAATCTATAAAAAAACAAATTTAAAACTGAAGCTGAGTAAGCACTATTATATTCAATAAGTCCAATTGTCAATGATGTTATTTAAAGACAAACTATCAAAGAGAGCATAGACATTTTTGAAAATGTCCAAAAAGACTTTGCTAATTTATTCAATTTAAGAACAAATACATGTCTTGAACAAACACATTTCTTGAACAAACATGTTTAGTGAAGGTGTTGAGCTTCCAAATGAACACACAGAATATTTCATTGATGACCTCCACAGATTAATGCACATTTGTGAACATGGAGTCTCAAACACAGAATTCACACAGACAGAATTGTATTTGGGACTCTTGATTAAACTTTGTTATATTTTAACACTCGAAGGAAGACTTAACATGAGAGAAATATATTCAAATCTTGCTGGTAGCAGAAACCAGAAAAACCTCTAGTCAGATCCTGAGCTGAAAAGATTCAACACTACCTCAGAAGGGGAGGGCCACCAGACCTGACATGTTAACAATGGTTTTTTTCTTTCACAGATACTGCTAGACCTGCTGAGCTTTTCCAGCAACTTTGTTTTTGAGTCTATTAACTTTACATGGTTTGGGCCCTCTAAAAAAGCAGATTACATTCCAAATACTTTATGCCAAAAATGTGTCAGCACAGTAAGCTTTCATCGGGATAGACAATGGCCAGCTATCAGAAAGGAATGCTGTATTTGAAAAGCTGAAGGCCTATTTCAGAAGTGATAATGGGAACTGCAGATGCTGGAGAATCCAAGATCATAAATTGTGAGGCTGGATGAACACAGCAGGCCCAGCAGCATCTCAGGAGCACAAAAGCTGACATTTCGGGCCTGGACCCTTCATCAGAGAGGGGGATGGGGTGAGGGTTCTGGAATAAATAGGGAGAGAGGGGGAGGCGGACCGAAGATGGAGAGAAAAGAAGATAGGTGGAGAGGAGAGTATAGGTGGGGAGGTAGGGAGCCCAGGGAAGACGGACAGGTCAAGGAGGTGGGATGAGGTTAGTAGGTAGGGGATGGAGGTGCAGCTTGGGGTGGGAGGAAGGGATGGGTGAGAGGAAGAACAGGTTAGGGAGGCAGAGACAGGCTGACTGGTTTTGGGACGCAGTGGGTGGAGGGGAAGAGCTGGGCTGGTTGTGTGGTGCAGTGGGGGGAGGGGACGAACTGGGCTGGTTTTGGGATGCGGTGGGGGAAGGGGAGATTTTGAAGCTGGTGAAGTCCACGTTGATACCATTGGGCTGCAGGGTTCCCAAGAGGAATATGAGTTGCTGTTCCTGCAACCTTCGGGTGGCATCATTGTGGCACTGCAGGAGGCCCATGATGGACATGTCATCTAAAGAATGGGAGGGGGAGTTGAAATGGTTCGCGACTGGGAGGTGCAGTTGTTTATTGCGAACTGAGCGGAGGTGTTCTGCAAAGCGGTCCCCAAGCCTCCGCTTGGTTTCCCCAATGTAGAGGAAGCCACACCGGGTATAGTGGATGCAGTATACCACATTGGCAGATGTGCAGGTGAACCTCTGCTTAATATAGAAAGTCATCTTGGGGCCTGGGATAGGGGCGAGGGAGGATGTGTGGGGGCAAGTGTAGCATTTCCTGTGGTTGCAGGGGAAGGTGCCGGGTGTGGTGGGGTTGGAGGGCAGTGTGGAGCGAACAAGGGAGTCACGGAGAGAGTAGTCTCTCCGGAAAGCAGACAAGGGTGGGGATGGAAAAATGTCTTGGGCAGTGGGGTCGGATTGTAGATGGCGGAAGTGTCGGAGGATGATGCGTTATATCCGGAGGTTGGTGGGGTGGTGTGTGAGAACGAGGGGGATCCTCTTTGGGCGGTTGTGACGGGGGCGGGGTGTGAGGGATTGTTGCAGGAAATGCTGGAGACGCGGTCAAGGGCGTTCTCGACCACTGTGGGGGGAAAGTTGCGGTCTTTGAAGTACTTGGACATCTGGGATGTGCGGGAGTGGAATGCCTCATCGTGGGAGCAGATGCGGCGGAGGCGGAGGAATTGGGAATAGGGGATGGAATTTTTGCAGGAGGGTGGGTGGGAGGAGGTGTATTCTAGGTAGCTGTGGGAGTCGGTGGGCTTGAAATGGACATCAGTTACAAGCTTGTTGCCTGAGATGGAGACTGAGGGGTCCAAGAAGGTGAGGGATGTGCTGGAGATGGCCCAGATGAACTGAAGGTTGGAGTGGAAGGTGTTGGTGAAGTGGATGAACTGTTCGAGCTCCTCTGGGGAGCAAGAGGTGGCGCCGATACAGTCATCAATGTAACGGAGGAAGAGGTGGGGTTTGGGGCCTGTGTCTATTTCAGAAGATGTTCAGAAGTAAGACACAGTGGCAGAACAACTGAAGTATCAGCTGTCACAGTCATAAAGAGGATCCACATACTTTAGCAAGCATCACCAAAGAAAGCTGCATTTGATCAGATACTTTCATTGGAAAAGATAACCTAGGTATTCCTCAAGGAAGAGGCTAATTCAGAAGGTACAGAACTTCTCTGCATCAATAGAGACTCTGTTGATTTTGTGCTTGATGTGACACCAAGTGTTACTGTGCCCTCAGGCCAATTGCCATAGCCAAGAAGCAGTTGCTGCAGCCTACAGAAAGAAAACTAAAAGGTGCAGGTGGAATAACTGTCAGAAGCATGGGAACGCTATAGGTTACACCACTTGCAACTTGCATGAGAGAGTTTAAAATGTGTGTGCTGTTCTCAATTAACCAGATTCAGTTTGAGATTGTGCACGTATCTCAGTCTCAATTTCCTCAGAAGAGATGAAGGACATGAACAACCTCTACTCTGCAGCTTTATGGAATATTGTAGAATCCGATAACAGTCCTTCACTAACACCTAAAAAAAATTAAATACAAATTTTTCATTCTTTTGTTTGGAGCTACAATTATTACAATTACATTTATGTCAAAGCTGAGGATATATAAAGACCTCTGGGACGTTTCACAATCAAAGGTAGTCATCAACTATTCGTGCACACTCAGGTTAAGCTTTGGCTTGTTTGAGTCTAATAACACACAGATGGCTTACAGCAAGTTTATCAACAGTAGAAATAGAGAGACTTTTAACACACAGAATACTATGCACCTATGGATAAGGACTAGCATGCACATCCAACCAGTTGAATCTGTATTTTAAGGAAATATATTCTCAATTGTGGATGATCAGTATACTTGAGGATCCACACTTTGAGGACTTAAGTTCAAGGCATTTACAAATACTTTAAGACATCCTGCTGACTATAGCAGTTCTTCTGGATGGGTTCAGATTTTAAGAACGCTCCTCAAAAGTGTTAATGAAACATCGTACGCAGAAATAACTAGTGTTATCTGGTTCAATTAATGATGAATACCTTAAAAGACAATCAATGGTCCAATGGATAGCAGGATGGAAAATGCTATTAAAATCTGAGATAGTAATCAAAGCACTAATCCATGAAAATTAATTATATTCCCCATAAATTGCAGAAAGTTTGGCAAGGGGACAGTCAGTTCTCATTGAATGCAATTCTGTTACAGCTTATACCTTTTCTTTTAAGCCAAGGGGAACCCCTGAGGTACATATTCATAATAAATGAATAAAACTGAAGCACAATAAACACAATATTCAGCATGCATGGAACAACATGGTTCACTTGACACTGTAGTACTGTTACAATTAACAACTGATTAAATACATTTCAGGTGTCAACTCTGGGTAAGTGGAAAGGTTGCCCTAGACAGCGCAATTGTGTTCCCCAAGGGAGAAAACACTATTGTTGCGATGCAGCAGTGGGGGCATTTATTGGGGCAAGAAAGGCATGGGCTCCTTTAAAAGAAATGCCAAAGTGAATATCTAGCTGCAAATGCTGTGTTAAGTCAAAAATCTGGAACAACATCAAAAAAAGTGCTGATTTTATCCTTACTATCACTGAATTCTCAGTACACATTTTTTTTGGTCAAGAGGGAGGCTATATTTCCAAGAAATAATAAACAAAATTTAGAGCACATTTGGGTGCAGGATTTAATTACTTCTCTCATTATTTAGACCTCCGTGAGGCAGCCAAGGACCTGCTGAAAATTTACATTAAAGCTGAAAGCCTAAGAACAGAGAAAGGAATCAGATTGCACGTGCTTGGGTGGAGAAGCATTTTGCCATCTTAGCGTGGTCCTCATTTAAAGTTGCAACACAACTTGGTTGGGAAGGGAAGACAATATTAACATCAAATTTAGATTACAAAATAATTGTTTTCTTTCTCTTTTCTGCAAATCTTGCCAAACTCTATTGACAAAATTTTCATATTCAGTCCGTTCCAAATCAACATCATACCTGTTCCAGGCATAATTCAGATCCAAGCATAAAATTGCTAAGGTCCAAACCACTTCCCATTCAATCCCAGTGTATAGGATTCATGATCCAAGCATAACACTTAAGTACAAAATCTTCATCCAAGTATAAAATATTCCCCCAATTATCCATTCTTTACTGCTGAGCAGACAAAATATGGCAAGTTCACTGCCAGGATTCACCTGCAGGCTGTTGCACATTTTTTACATTTGATTCTTTTTGTTGAAAGTTCAAGGCTTTTGCTAAGTACTTTTCTGTTTTGTTGAGACTGAATTGCTGAACGAGTTTTTCTATCGGCCTTGATTTGCAAATTGATTGTGTTGCCAGCGCGCTGTAGCAGTTCTGGTCTACTATATATTTTTTGCAAGTTAATCATGTTCCTGCCCAGATTTCACTGTTTTTGGCCTTTATTTAGGTCATGGACAGCAACACAATTTAAGACATGAGGAATAAGAGCAAGTTGTACAGAGACTGTTTTCAATACTTGTTCTTCATTGATGGATAAGTTTAAGAATAGCCTAAAAGTTCACTTCCTAACCAATTTTTTGAGTGTGGTAGGATTTTTTAAAAAAGAATCCTTTAAATTATGCAGCAGTCAGCACTTGTAAGCGACACTCTGTGTTCAAATCAAAACAGGATTCTAAACTCATATTTTATAATGATCCTGCGTTTTGTAATATATGACACAGCACAAATATATTAAGGCTAACCATGTTGCAATGGCACTGATTTATTTTTCTATTTAAATAATAATAATTCAATAATAAATTGACTAAGATAAAGAATGCTCACTTTAACAGGAAAAAAACATGGAAAGCATAATAGTTACTTGAAATAACTTGCAAGTTGCATATAGATCTTGAGACAATGATCTAATTTTCAGTATTATGTCAATGGTTAATTTAATTCTTTGGTAAAATGGATGAAAAAGTAACCAGGTTTAGTTTGAATTCTTTAATTCTGCCATTGTACAATAATGGGATAGGGCTCTTGTATTGTATTAGTAGTGGCCCTACCTCTAAGCTAACAGGTCCAGGTTCAACGCCCACCTCCTCCAGAGGTATCTAACCCTATTCCTTAACAGATTGATTAGAAATTATTACAGAATAATGTGATAAATAATATATTTATTCATGACTCAATTGTATCAACTTAATTTGATGCAACAAATGATCTATTAAATGTATCTGACCAGACAATTCAAGAGAGGAGTCACTCAGTTTAAGTACAAAACATACTGTGCCTTTTGCACCTCTATCATGAAAATGGATTCAGAGAGTCCATAGTTGGAAAGCCAATGAGAAGTTGTTTAGCTTGAAATCCTGGCAGATATACCAGAATGTAAGGGAGGGGAAAGGGCAATTCAAAGTTGAAATGCTATTTTTTTTAACACTTTTAATGTTCAAATAACTTTTGAAGCCAGGCCTTCACTGTGGAAGAGGAGGTCAGTAGGATGTTGTGGGATGGGGAAGAAATTTTTACTCCAGTGTGGCTTGAGGTCACTTCTGTAGCTAAGCAAGGAGTAAGGATTTCTAAGTTGGCTTGGACTCCAGGCTCCCACTGGTCTGTTTTTGGGGCATCACCTCCTGACATTTCAATTGGGTCCTGCTGCATCCTGGAATATTCCTGACATTGAATAGACTTATGGGAATCTTTTACTTCTCCCCAAAAGGATTAACTGGGCTCTGGGTTAATGTCATACCTAAAAGTTTGCAATTGTGACAGTGAATTAGATTTAGAATTAGAATTAGATTGTATTGTCATATGTAGTCAAATTTAGAAGTGCATGACTACAGTGAAAATGTACAATATCACCATTTTGAGCTCCATCTTAGCCACACAGGTACCTAGGTACAAATTTGGAAAATAAAGGAGTAAAATTAAAATTAAATGTTACATTTCTTCTTAGTATTAAGTAGAAAAACGGAAAAAAAAAGTTTAAAGTTCAACAGTCTTTTTTAAGTGCCTAGCCATGCTGGCCTTGCACTCCATGTAAAGGTTCAATCTCCTTCATTTTGGCCCAGTCTCTGGGAGACTTTGAGCTGTCTGCTCTTGCCGCTGCTGCGGATACCAGGTGACCTCCCTCACTACCACATTGGGTTTACTCTTCTAGCATTGGGCACAATCTCTGACCATCAAATTCCTGCTCCAAGCTCCAAGCTGCTGCTACGGCCCAGAGAAGAATAAAGCCACAAAGCTGTCGTTGCTGCTGCTTCCATGCCGAGCTCTCTCCAGAAGGTAAGTAAGTAGAAAAAAAAACTAAAAACAGAAAAAAAGAAAAAACAAGAAAAGAAGCAGAAAAAAAGAGAAAGAAAGACAGTTGGAGTGGATGAGACTACTCTATGTACTGAGTGGCAATGACCTGGCAGCTTGGACCTTTGTGCTGAATGATGTGGACCTGGAATCTTGCAGAGACGGAACTCCATGGTGTGCATGTGCCAATTTATTGTCACCATTCCTAGAAGCAGGATGATGCTATCCCCAAGCACAGAGTTAGTCAATTGGACTTGTTAAAAGGCCATTAATGCCCATAGCCAGGCATGTGTAGATGCCTTTGGAAACAGTGTCATTGCCTGGAGACATTCTCTCAGGTGAACTGGGATATGATTGGGACGATACTGCAGGTGGATATTGGTGGCCTAGCTGCTGATTCTGCTTCTCCTTTGAAATTTTAAAATGTTGGAGCAAGGATGTTTCAAATCTGGCAGCACCCTCTGTATTGCTGAACTGAAAAGGCATAGAATCCCTACAATGTGGAAACAGGCCATTTGGCTCAACAGGTCCACACTGCCCCTCTGAAGAGCATCCCACCCTGATTCAATCCCCTATCTCTGCATTTCCTCATATCTAACCCAGACATCCCTGAGCTCTACAGGCAATTTAGCAATGGCCATTCCACTCAGCCAGCATATCCTTAGACTGTGGGGAGAAACTGATGGTGGAAAACGCACACATACACAGGGAGAATGTGCAAACTCTACACAACCAGTCACCTGATGGTGGAATTGAACCCATGTTCCCCAAAGGAAGCATACATGAGGTCTAGGCGACTGAAGACAGGAGAAGATTTGCAGGAATATCGGGAATATAAAGCGAATCTGAAACGAGGGATTAAGAGGGCTAAGGGAGGACATGAGATATTGCTGGCAAACATGGTTAAGGAAAATCCCAAAGCCTTTTATTCATATATAAAGAGTAAGGGGGTAACAAGAGAAAGGATTGGCCCACTTAAGGACAAAGAAGGAAAGTTATGCGCTGAGTCAGAGAAAATGGGTGACATTCTTAATGAGTACTTTGCATTGGTATTCACCAAGGAGTTGGACATGACGGATGTTGAGGTTAGGGATAGATGTTTGCTTACTCTAGGTCAAGTTGACATAAGGAAGGAGGAAGTGTTAGGTATCCTAAAAGACATTAAGGTGGGCAAGTCCCCAGGTCCGGATGGGATCTATCCCAGGTTACTGAGGGAAGCGAGAGAGGAAATAGCCAGGGCCCTAACAGATATCTTTGCAGTGTCCTTAGACACGGGTGAGGTCCCGGAGGACTGGAGACTTGCTAATGTTGTCCCCTTGTTTAAAAAGGGCAGCAAGGATAATCCAGGTAATTATCGACTGGTGAGCCTGACGTCAATGGTGGGGAAGCTACTGGAGAAGATACTGAGGGATAGGATCTATTCCCATTTGGAAGAAAATGGGCTTATCAGTGATAGGCAACATGGTTTTGTACAGGGAAGGTCATGTCTTACCAACTTAATAGAATTCTTTGAGGACGTGACAAAGTTGATTGTTGAGGAAAAGGCTGCAGATGTCATATACATGGACTTCAGTAAGGCGTTTGATAAGGTTCCCCATGGTAGGCTGATGGAGAAAGTGAAGTCACATGGGGTCCAGTTTGTGCTAGCTATTTGGATAAAAAACTGGCTGGGCAACAGGAGACAGAGGGTAGTAGTAGAAGGGAGTTTCTCAAATTGGAGACCTGTGACTAGTGGTGTTCCACAGGGATCTGTGCTGGGACCACTGTTGTTTGTGATATATGTAAATGATCTGGAGGAAGGTGTAGGTGGTCTGATCAGCAAGTTTGCTGATGACACTAAGATTGGTGGAGTAGCTGATGGTGAAGGGGACTGTCAGAAATTACAGCAGAACATAGATAGACGGGAGAGTTGGGCAGATAAATGGCAGATGGAGTTCAATCCAGGCAAATGTGAGGTGATGCATTTTGGAAGATCAAATTCAAGGGCGAACTATACAGTAAATGGAAAAGTCCTCGGGAAAATTGATGAACAGAGAGATCTGGGTGTTCACGTCCATTGTTCCCTGAAGGTGACAACGCAGGTCAATAAGGTGGTCAAGAAGGCATATAGTATGCTTTCCTTCATTGGGCGGGGTATTAAGTACAAGAGTTGGCAGGTCATGTTGCAGTTGTATAGGGCTTTGGTTCGGCCACATTTGGAGTACTGTGTACAGTTCTGGTCATCACATTACCAAAAGGATGTGGATGCTTTGGAGAGGGTGCAGAGGAGGTTCACCAGGATGTTGCCTGGTATGGAGGGTGCTAGCTATGAAGAGAGGTTGAATAGATTAGGATTATTTTCATTAGAAAGACGGAGATTGAGGGGGGACCTGATTGAGGTCTACAAAATCATGAGGGGTATAGACAGGGTGGATGGCAAAAAGCTTTTTCCCAGAGTGGGGGACTCAATTACTAGGGGTCATGAGTTCAAAGTGAGAGGAGGAAAGTTTAAGGGAGATATGCGTGGAAAGTTCTTTACACAGAGGGTGGTGGGCGCCTGGAACGCGTTGCCAGCGGAGGTGGTAGACGCAGACACATTAGTGTCTTTTAAGATATATTTGGACAGGTACATGGATGGGCAGGGTGCAAATGGACACAGACGGTTAGAAAATAGATGACAGGTTAGACAGTGGATCTTGATCGGCGCAGGCTTGGAGGGCCTGCGCTGTAGGTTTCTTTGTTTCTTTGTTGTCTGTGGTACTGTGAGGCAGCAGTGCTAACCACTGTGCCACTGTGCCACCCATTTTAGCTGTCACTTCATTAGGAGTCCTCTCACAGCACTAATTGTATAGCAA
Organism: Stegostoma tigrinum; assembly: GCF_030684315.1. Taxonomy (NCBI): domain Eukaryota; kingdom Metazoa; phylum Chordata; class Chondrichthyes; order Orectolobiformes; family Stegostomatidae; genus Stegostoma; species Stegostoma tigrinum. Next base: position 18,641,937 of record NC_081375.1, read on the forward strand.
ATGCTCATTTTAGCTATGACAGGGTAAATCAATGCTGAACTACTGTCCTTCATACAATATTGCACTGTAATCTATTTAGTAGAGAAATCATCCTGCTCTGAGTGTTTGAAGTGGAGTTTGAATGCACAACTTTCTGAATCGAGGGCAAGCTGTTTCCCACTGAACCATGTGAGGCAACACTGTTACCTCTATCTTGTGATCATTTTTTTTAACAATGTGAAAAAGTTTGCAAATATGCTTCGCTTTACTGGCTGTCCTGTGCTGTAGCCAAATTAAAAATCTAAATGATGGTTTGCAAGAAGGTACATAGAGTAAAAGAAAGACTTTCTGACAAGGCCATTGTCAGACTTCCCAATTGACAGACATAAGTTGGCAGGGCTGAAATTCCATGAGAATCTCTTCATGCTTCAAGTGCTCAAAAAGAACAAAAACTTCCCAGTTGACAGACATAGAGAGGCCATTGATTTGATGACAGCAAGGCGATGGCCCAGGGAATGCAGCAAGGTGATGGCCCAGGGAATGAACTGCTCTGATCAGCCAACTTTAGGAGAGTTCTTGAGCTATAGCTCAGGGGTTTTGTTATCTCAGTTGGCTGAATGACTGGTTTGTGATACAGAATAACAATAACGGTGAAGGTTCAAATCCAACACTGAGGCTAGCATGACAGTCTGACTTTCTCAGCTTTGCCCCTTACTCGAGGTGTGGTGACCCTCAGGCTAAACAGCTAACAGTCATCTTTCTCTCATGAGAAAGCAGGATTATGGGTAGCTTTTTCTATCGGGAAAGAAAAGCAAATGTACAAAATATCAAATAATTTCCCAACATGAGTTAAAAGGCATTGTGCATCGTGTTTGACTATTTCAGTCCCGAACGGTAAGGCATGCACTGACATGCTTTCCATGGACAGCAGGATTTTGATAGCACATACAGATTTACTTATGTCTCATGTAGCAAAATCCAGGCTTAATGTCTCAAGCATTGTCATGCTGTTCTAACCTTGACTTGCTGTGCTCCTAATCTTAAGTATATAAATTAGATTGGTATGTGCTGACGTTCTAGCCACACACCACAACCAAACAGCCTATCTTAACATGAACAAGTTGCATGGTCATAAATTTTCATATATGCTGGGAAACCAACTACTACTTGTTTATGGGTAGGACGCTGCCTTCACTCACAGTGCTGCCATCACTCTGTCTTTCAATAATAGAGTTAAGAACCTGTCTGATTAACTATGATAGATGAGAAGCTACTGGTGAGTCTTAAAAAGAAGAGGCACCTGGTTTAAAGTGATCTGAGTTAGTGTAATGTAGGCACTCAGACTATGAAGTAGTAGAAAAAACAAATGGCAGTATATTACACTGTGATATAACTTCAAAACATTAATTGCTTGAGCTGTTCACTGTAAAGTATATTTATTCTGTTATATTTTATTGATCATGACTTACTGCATCAGAGATTTATATTAACTAGTTTGATGTAACTAGCAGGAGCTATGGATGACTTTTCAATTTTATCAGTATCTCTTGCTCTAGTCTTTCATTCTCCACCCAGAATGGAATGACAGTCAGATTGGTGGAATCTATTGAAGTCTTTGACATTAGGCCTTTCAAAATCATTACCTTATACAACAATTAAATCAGAAAATAACCTGGTCTAAGTAAAGACAAGAGAGTTCCACAGAAAATGCTTTTGAAGAATATTACAGTGAAAAGGAGCAATGCCTCAAGTGGATTAAAATCCAAGCCTGAGATGCTGAGGAAACTGGATTGCTTTTACATCACTCAAATAATTCTATAATGTTGTAATAAAAGCATTGTCACACTCAGATCTGTATATTGAAAAAAACATGTACCCTATTTGTGAACTTTGGGAAATCGACATTGCTGAATGGCCCAAAAGCTAGATTAAGTGAAAGTATGCATGTGCACAGGGCATATCCAGATTGCATCATTATCAAATAGTAGGAGGGAGGGCAGGGAATTATTTTCACAAAAATAGATGACTATCACATTTAAAGAATTGAAAAGAGGACTTTGTAATTTTAAATAATTAAGCCAAGCTTTATTTCAGTGCTCTATAGGGGCTATATTCAGACCTCAGGAAATCTCTCTTGGTCTGAATACTACAGCGAGCATTGTTGATGTAGTCAGTGTTTCTACAAATCAGATTTGTCATCAGTATTTATTGTGCTTTCCAAAGGCCGTAAGCATGAGGACTGAAATTCCATGAGGAACTCTTCATGCTTCATGTGCTCAAAAAGAACAAAATTGTGGCTCATTAGGAGCAAACACAGTAGCAATTCCCCCAGGTCATGTGGTTCAGAAAATAAACTTGAAACGGCTACATCATTTTTTGTGCTGTTGCAGACGGTATGGCCTTTGAATTCCAGGAATGAGGCTGCAAAGAAGCTAACATGGAGGTCCTTCCCAAATTGTCAGTATGTGGGCTTTGTTCAGCAGTGTGGTGCAATGCTTGAATTGCTAATCCTAGCTTTACCATGCTACAAATCAAGAAACATAATTGATGTGAACACTCTCCACATTGAATCAGGTTTGAAGGGTGGTCTGTTTTTTATATGCTTTATTTAAGAATTCCAGTGTATACTTTTTATATTCTAAACACTATCAAACACAATTAAAATTTGCGTCACATGAAATCCTTCAATTGTAGTTATTTCAGTTCTTATTTCAAAAATTACCTCTGGCCACTGGGAAAACACGTTTGACATTCGCTGCTTCAATATTCTTTTAAGTCAATGCACGTATTCCAAATTAATTTTTGAATGGCATTCAAAGGAAATTGGTGTTTAATGTTCAGTGCAACTTGTGAATTTATTTCAGAGTTTGAAACATTTCTCTATCGCTAAAGAAAAAACACAATAGAAACTATGAGCACAGGATCAGGAAGCAAAAGTAACAAGTAGCAATCTGAGTGTAAAAGGAAGAAACGCAAGTGTTTCATGAATGAGAACAGAATGGTTGAAAATTTCAAGGAGTAAAATTAGCCAGTTTCAAAACTTCTTTGAAATGCTCAGATCTGAACTAATTTAGTTTTGATAGATTTAAACAAAGTACTACATATTCACAAAAACGACTGTGCATTCCTCTTTGTAAATGTCATACATTTCCATATATTTCTCCCTGTTCATCATTGTTAGGTGAATTAACTGAGGCTACCACTAAAGCAATTCTGCTGTTAACTTTAATGCAGGTAAAAGAATTGTTATGGAGAGGCTAGCTTTTCATTGCTAAATTTTCACTTATCCAACTAATTGACAGAGCCCTGGCGCATTTGGAATAGTTCATTCAAAACGCTAGAACCTGTATAATAAGCAAAAATAATTTTATTACAGCAGGTCATGTGCAATAGAATACAACAGAATAATTCTACTCTGCAGAGAAGAGTTCAAGTTAATTAATGCTTTGCAATTATATCACAGTGCAATTCATATATTCTTTTCTGTACACTATAGTCTGAAAGCCTATGCGACTGGAATAGGAGCAAGAGGAAAAAAGAAAAGAAAGGCTTGCTGCTTCTCACAACTCTCAACATCAATCGACTGTAATCAACTGTCAATAGTAATCAAAGGCAATCACATTGAAAAATTGGAAGCCATTTTGAGCCTCCTAAGATTCCACAAACAATAATGACACAACAATCTTGTTAATTTGGTATAGAAACGTAAATCGAGATGGAAGTTATAACCAGGATTCTTGAAAAATTTGTGGTGTTTGAATAATGTCATTAACCATGAATATCCACATGAAGAGGTAGACAAAACCTTATTTACTATTTGATGTGGATAATTGCAACTCGGGTAACATGTCACTCCCATGGGATTGGTGCACCAGCCTTAGTAATGTGCAAAAATCCCTGGATGATCCTTCATTGCATAATTTACTAACTTGGAGATTACCTCCAACTATTGAAGAAAAATAACTCAGAGGTTGAGCTGAGATGAATATGAGCCAAAGTGTGTAAAAGAAAGCTAAATGTGGCGCATTCCAAAACAGACTGCTATTTGTTAGTTAGACGTCTCTGGGATCATTGGCGAAATAATTAACTCAGCTGGCTACATGGCTGGCTTGAAATGCAGAGTGATGTTTACAGGGTGAGTTCCATTCTGACACCAGCTGAAGTTACTGTGAAGGATTCTCTTTCTCAATCTCCCTCCTTACATAACCACCACCAATAGCATCCCTGATGAGACAACAACCCCAAGGTCTGGTAAGAAAACAGTGACTTTACCTTTAACCAAGTAATCAGTTTTTATTTTCTCAGATTCCCTTTGCCCTCATTGGAGGTTAGCTAAGTTGATGCACAATATTCCACACTCTTAGATTTTTGACTTGTGGTATGTTTCACCAATAGTTTCGTTGTTATAATTTAGTCTTATGAAACAGCAAATACAGTTACAAGGTGTTAGACATGGATTAAAAATATTTTGGGGGGGGGGTGAAACAATTTTTGTAATCTGATCCATATATTTCAAATTTAAAAATATGAATGTGATGCATGGTCTCTAACAACAGCCTTCACATTGCGAGAAATATGTGCTACAAATTGCCAATTTTGTCAAATTAGCTACAAGTTTAATGATAGAGAAAATTTTAGCCCTTGGATTGTTGTGCAGCCAAACTTGTAGCTCTAAAACACATGGAAATTGAAGGTTTAGCAGCACGTAAAGGTTGCACTGTTTTCTGAGCCTACAGTATGAACCTGTTTGATACTGTGGCCAATTTTAAAAAATTCTTTGCTGGAATGTGGACATTCTATCATTGACTGCCCATTCGTTATTGCTTTTATATTGAGTGGTGTACTTGACCATTTTAGAAAACTGTTATGTGTCAACCAGTTTGTTGTGGGTCTCTAGTCACGTGCTAGCTACTCTAGAACAGGATCAACTGGCTTTCTTCCCTCAAAGATATTTGTAAACCAGTTAGACTTTTAATGATCGTGTCAAGCCACTGTTTCTAAGACTATCTTTCAATTCCAGATTTTATTAAGTTTGAATTCTACCATCTGCAATGATAGGATTTAAGCTCGTATTTCCAGAGACTCTGAATTACTCGGGCAATGACATTACCATTATGTCACAATATTCCACCACGACACAATCCCTACCCAATATTGCACAATGATGGATCAAAATGGCTATCAATTACACTGACAGCCCTCAGGCCTCCGCAGGCTAATCATGTCAAATTAAACAGAACTGCCTTGTAATTAGATTGTAATTGAAATTAATGAGGCTTCTGTGTCCCATATATGTTGCATGCCAGACCTTTCACAATGTCATTTTTTACACATTACCCTGACTGTGTTTATGAAGCTCTAGGGCAATATCTGGCAGCAAGAGCAGTATCCAGGCGCATCCCTGCTGGAAGGAGCAGTGGTGTGGATAACACCGTTAATAAATGAAAAGGAGGAGCTGAGAGGGACAGACAAATCAGTCTCCAGGATGTGCAATGCTCTTTAGAACAATGGCCACTTAATCACCTTACAGCTGAGTTCATAAAACCTGTTGTAAACACTCAAGGAGATTAACGTTGAAAGGGAAATTTTATTGTATTAGCCATTTGCAGAGAAATCATAAACGTGTCATTTACAATGTCATATCAACAACAAATGAAGGGAATCTTCCATTTAACAGTTCTCATCAGCTTTTACAATAAAGGATCCTACTTCAGTGGTCATTACAATTCAAACACTAGAGCTGGGTGTGAGAGGGCTATTTTTCACATGAGCTGTGAAAATTGATATCATAATTTAGCAATTAACCAACCTGCATGAATTTTACTGCTCAACTCTGAGGCACCCTTTTTTTTGGTATTTGCACTCCTCTTAAGTAATTTGAATTTGAGGTTTAACGTTGGTGGAAGCCCTCCACTCAGAAATTAGTCAATGAGAGGAACAGAGAAGCTAACCTTACTCAGGACTCTTCAGGAGTTATACCCTCCTATAGGGAAAAGATGAGATCATGTTCTCCATGAGGCAACAATAATTGTTATGATCCTTCACTATAACTCGAGCCAGAATTCAAAGACCTAGACAAGGGCCACTTCTGCAACATGGTCTCAAGTGGATATCTTGACTCAAGGTGAGCTGTTTGCCCTGAATATATTGGTGAGGCTTGAGGGCCAACTTCCATCAACCCCCACCCCTCACCCTCACAACAATACCCTCAGTTCCTTATGCATCTGGCAACACCTATTCTGTCAACATCCTAAGATGTGCAATTTCAGTGCCTGGCTTTTTCATGTCAATTGTCTCTGAGGACTAATGGATATCTGTTGCCCAGCCTTCCTGTCCCTTCAGTATATTTATTTAATCAACCTGTAAGGATATTGTTATAAGACATCTTGGGGGCTGGTGCGCTTCGAAACTGGACCTCCTAGCCCCAAACATTATCATTGTGTCACAGCTCATAGCTCATTTGAAACAACCTGTTCAGGTGTGAAATTATACACCGCTGGAGCAAGTGGAACTTTAACTCAGGCCCCCTGGTTCAGAGGCAGAGGCACACCCCCTCTGCCACAGAACCCTCTCACCTGCCTTGTTAGCTTGTTTTGAGCACTTGCTTATGTTCACACTGTTGAAGCAATATGGTTAGAGTGCAGAAACAGGCCTGGGAGAGAAAGTTTCCAAATACCCAGCATCCAGGCTTAAATCTGGCTGACAGAGAAAGATAACATCCGAGCAAATCTCCCTTTGCAGTGGCATTATCTAATAAGACAATCATATTTAAAGAAAGAAATGAAACAAGGTGTGTTGCCATTGCACCTCTCTCAAGACTTGGTCATCTCAACTTGGGGCATTTCAATACACTTTGCTATCGATGGAGGACACTTCGAATACAGTAACTTTGACAAGCAATTGACAAGCCAATTTACGTGCAGTGAAGGAAAACAGCAACCTCATAAGACCAGGTAGTTATTTTACTGATGTTGATAGTAGATATATTAACCCAACTTGCCATGTAAACATTTGGCAATCTGCTATATGTGTAATAGTGTCTAATGTTGTTTTTCAATTTTCTTGTGCTCAAAGCATCTTACACTATGTTATAAAATTAAAGATATGAGGAAGAATATTTTTAACAGATATTTTAGAAGAGTTTTGAAAAGTAATTTTTTAGTCAGGAAAAAGAAAGCTTCTGTTTGTCAGAGAAGCAATTGCATTCTGTAGAATAATTAGCTCTATTAATCCCTGACATTCAGCTGTAGGGGCTGTTTTATTGCTTGAAGATTACAACAAACAGGTACCAAATCAGCCATCCATTATGTACCTTGAAAGGAGCATTGGGCAGAATGGATAACCAAAAGTCAAATAGACTATTTGCTTATCTGTACCGAGCTCAAAGTTGAAGTCTCATTCTGGATATCACTATTAACTTGAAGCTAATAAAAACACAAAACTGAAGATACTGTACAACAGCACATCATAAAATTCAAATTTCAAACCAAGAAGTTAGGCTTTGGATTGATACTCCAGGGCACTGCTGAGGAGATGCTGCATTAACCAAAGTGCATGTTTTAGGTGAAACATTAAAGTAGGGTCCTCACTGCTCACGCAGGTGAGCTCCAAGACCCAAACTGCCCGATTTAACAGAAAATAGCAAGCTCTAGATCTTGCACTCTTTGCTTATCTGTCTTAAAAAATGAAGAAGAATTAGGTTGCTATATCAATATTGAGGCTTTCAAAATGGTTGTCTTAAATACTCACAGAGAAATTGATGACTTTGTTTGTGTGTGAATGTTCTGGGTCAACTCTGACCAATGTGACAATGCACAAAGCTTTCTTTCTCCTGTACAACGAATACAGTGGAATAAATTCAAAACATCATCCATATTTTATCATATCATTTTAACCCATCAGTGACAATATAGCTGCATTTTGGGACTTAACTTTTTTACGATAACAAAGTTAGCAGTATTCTAATTAATGTAATTTTGCAATACTCCTGGTAGCAGCAATCTGTTATTTTCCAAAAGTGTGCAACCTGCCAGTCATAACGTCATCACAGTGTTTTATCCATAAAAGGCATTTTCCTCAAGTTATTGAAGTTATTTTGTTTACAGTTGTCACAGGTTGTAATTAATTTGGATAGGTAAAACACAGATTTTTCACTTGGTTCAGAGCGTTGAAGTCCTTCTGTGTTATACAATTTTTTGTCTACTTGTAATATTAGATCAATTTAGAAATGGCAAGAGAAATGTTTGGTGTATAGATATGGAAAGTTGAATGACATATTTACTTGTCATCAATTTCACTGTTTATATAAGATACACCTTTTGAAAGTGTTGAAAACAGCACATTGCTACTGTGAAACTGTACGGATCTTCAACTATTTTAACTGGTCTCAGACTGGTCTAGCCATTCAAAGAATGAACTTTTGGCACACAGGTTGAAATTTCCTGGTGAAAACACTTTTGTAAACTGGTTAGCCTCAAAACATCTGCAAGGGCTGAATACCTTCCTCCTCTCGGTTGCAATCTTTTCCAGTTCCTGCTGTTAGAGCGATGAGACTAACAGTACAAACAAGCTGGACTTACCCATGACCACAGTGAGGTATGTATGACACCACCATTGCCTTATGTCCTCTGGAGAGACCTAAAGCACGTAGACTGGGAGTAGGCACTGTCCACACGTACAGACTGTGTGCTTAAGCTCCACCCATGGTGCGGCAACTTGTATATTTCACTGGCATGATCCTTGACTATTTTTCTTCTGCTATTTCTGAAATTGGAGCGGCCTCAAATTCAATATTGTGACAAAGTGTGTCTGTAGAGTGCTGAATAAAGCCACAGTACTCGAGCAGCAGATTTCAACAAGCCTCCGCTTGAAGAGAAACCAAACACTTTTACAGCAATCAGCCACTTAGCAAAGGCCAACTGGCTCCCAGGTAGAAACTCTCTGAGCTTTCTAAGGCCTCAGGGTACAGTCTGTAAACTTAGAACTCACAGGGTTAGCTAGTGTCAACGCTAAACCTACAGAGATGCAACTAATAGCTCAAACTCATTTATAATACATCCACTAAGTAACTAATTGGGACACTATTGGACGACCAGCAGATCTTAGATCCCAAACCAACTTTCTCTGAATCAGGACAAAAATCTCAATTTGGTCCATATTTTAGAACCAACGTTAGGTATACCCATCTTTGCTAATTTATTGCTTTCAGTTCCACATTTTAGAGTAAATGCGCCAAATGACAACTGTTGACTTTGTGAATTTGGCCACATTTCATGTCATTGTGCAATGTTCTGCTCACTGGCAATGTACAGCATTAATAGAAGGAAAATATTCAAAAGTAAGTCATTCACAGCGTTTTTGAATTTTATGGTATTGTAATTTGTATCATCTAATTCCAAGGTTGACCCTGCCCCAGTTATTTTGTTTGGTGCCGGTGGCCTGACAGTCCATTTGATTCCTAACAGTACGGTGATGGAAATATGCAGCATTTTGCTGTGTTCTGTTGAACAGGTAACTGACTGTTTCTTGATAGTCAAATAATGACAACATGTTAGATTCTTGTGCAGCCTTGCTGCAGTTAAATAGCCAATTCTGTGCCATCTGTGATTAATGTGCACACAGTTCCCTCTTTGTCCACTATTAAGAAAGTAGCTGGATCCCTGAAATTTAATTATGGCTCTATATCTCCATTCTTGACATTGTGGTGATGGGTATGCATCCAAATGCCTGTAGGTCAAGTGTTGGGGAAGCATCTCAGTGTTGGCCGCAAAGTAATAGGTAAATATTCAGTTCCTAAATAATTTTGTGACTGATTTACAGCTGAGTTCTTGGCAATTTACTTATAGCTCTGAATCTGATTCTTTAACAGTTAAGTTATCACAAATGTCTGATTACATTGTTACCAGTTGGAATTTCAGTGCACTCAGATTTCAGTGACAGACTGCAAATCCAAGGTATGTTTTTTACTGGCCACATGTTTGAGCAAATTTTGGTCAGAAATAGGTGAAGGATGCCCCTGAAGCAGAACGGTATAATTTCACACTAGTGTGATTCAACACCATTAGCTAACCAAAACAGAAGTTGCTGAAAAAACTCAGCAGGTCCAGCAGCATCTGTGAGGAAAAAATCAGATTAATGTTTCGGGTCCAGTGACCCTTCCTCAGAACTTCTGAGGAAGGATCACAGGACCTGAAAGGTTAACTCTGATTCTTTTCTTCACAGATGCTGCCCAACCTGCTGATTTTTTTCCAGCAACTTCTGTTTTTATTCCTGATTTACAGCATCTGCAGATCTTTTGGTTTCTCTTGACCATTAGCTAACCCATGTAAACAACAGCAAAACTCTTGGTATTTAGTCTAGAAATCCTAACTGTAACCAGGAACACATAACCACAAGAGTGTGGTTTTTATCACCTCCCAAGACAAGCACTATTGATGAATACTGGGTAGTGAATTCATTTTCACGCCTCTCCAAGGTGTTTCATATAAGAGCCTAAGTGCTAAGATAGTGATGAGGGCCAGCAGTTTAACTTAAAAATAGATAGTGACATAGTGGAAACCTACTTTGCAGCCACTACTTTTCCTTGCATTGAAGATAATGTACTCTTTCATGCTCATAAACCAGGCAAGACTCAAAATCAGAAACAAGGGATGTAGGAGGCTAGATTTTCTCAGAGTCATTGAAAGTCCATGGATTTTTTAAAAATGTGGATAAGACACAGACCTGGAAATCTGTCCATCATTTCTTGCAGATCCCATTTTCTCCAAAAGCAAGAGGATAAGATTTGAAGTTCATAAGTGTAAATTATGGACTAGGCCATTTTAAACTCAGGGCACAGAAGATACAGACCTTTTTATTCCAAAAATGACCACAATCCACAGTGTGTACCCAATGGCTCATTGGTGGAGACATAAATACTCTTCAAGGATGGACAAAGTGTGTAAACTGTTAATCTATCAAGCTATTTAAATCCCCTGCCCTTTAAAATTTGGAAATAGCTGCCTTTCTATCCTTGAGGGTAGAAAATAAAAGCTTCGCAAACAGTTTCAATGATAACAAAATTCCCAGCCTCTGAGTTGTCTTATTTCTCCTTTACTTAACTGCTAGTCCATTTCAGTTCCTACAATAGGGAGCACAAGGATGTAGTCAGTGGCAAATTCAGTGATAACAATGCTATTGAATGGCAATAATTAGATTTACTCTTCATAGAAGCCCTACAGTGTGGAAACAGGCCCTTCGGCCCAATGAGTCCACACCAACCCTTAGATCATCCCACTCACTCATCCCCCATAAGCCACCTAAGCTCCACATCCCTGAACACCATGGAGAATTTAGCGTGGCCAATCCACCTATCCTGCTCATCTTTGGACTGTGGGAAGAAACAAGAGGATCTGGAGGAAACCTTTGCAGACATGGGGAGAATGTGCAAACTCCACACAGACAATCACCCAATGGTGGAATTGAACCCGGATGCCTGGCACTGTGAGGCACTAACCACTGCGCCACCTTGCCACCCTTATTGGGGATCAGTTCTCAAATTATTGTTTTTTAGTGAGTTTCTCTTGATGTTTTTGAGGGCTGTTATTTGGTTTTCAGGGACTTCCTTTTCATTCTCACTAACTTCTTCATTAGTTATTGTCAGCACTAGTAATTGTACCTTTGCTATTTATATTGACTTATGCGGGAGTTCCATTCATACAGAAGCAGAATTAGAAGAGTTCATCATTTTCCTCAACAAATATTACCATTCAATTAAACGTGAAGACACCATACATGAAGGAAGCATTAATTCTCATCAGTACAGTATTTAAATTGTCACAAGACGACAGAAATAAGTTAGGAACTTTAAACTTATGCAACTATCATGCTAAACATGTTTTCCATGAGCAGAGGCGGCCATAGCTAACTGGTTGCATGTTTGTCTATAACATGATCATTGCACCACAAATCATTCACATTATGTGTGATGTGACACTATATAAATACAATTGTTTATCAAATAAAATTATCTGATTGACAGTCTTCGTTGCAATAGCATTCAGTGCATTTTTACCACATCACCAGCTGCCTTAAGCTAGAGACTCTACATTAATCTCCAAGGAATTCATTGCCTCAGTTTTTTTGTATCCCAGTCAGCTGGGTTTCCTTTCTTATAAGGTTTTAACTTATCTCTCCCCTGTTACAAGTGACTAGATCTGGAGTACTCTATTACTGGCTGAATGTTTTCAGGGCCCTTTTTCAGTATTCATTGGCTTCAGCTATTCCTTGAGATTATGCAGACTGAAATGAATTGGTTGAAGACTAACATCGGCTAGGTGTATGATAGTGCTGTCTGAGATGTGGTCTGTAAGGTATCATTTTGTGAGTAAGAATATGTCAACAAGTCTACAGATCAGCTTCCAATTTTGGCACCTCCATAACCTCACCTCCAGTTTTGCTAAGAATGAATGGTAAGACGAGTATTGTGTGGTGTTGTCATTTCCAATGACTGGGTAACTTCAATTGGTATGTTTTGTTTTATTACTTATTGACTGTAGATATAACTTGATTTGATTAATTACTGTCACATGTACTGAGGTGCAGTGAAAAGTGTTGCCTTTCGTGCATTACAGGCAGGTCGTATAATACAAGCCCATCAATTCTGCGGGAAGTATCGATGGAGTTAACGGATGGGAGGATAGTTTGTGTAATAGACAGGGCTGTGTTCATGAAACTCTGTAGTTACTTTCAGCCTTGGGAAGAACAGTTGTCACACCACACAATGATACATCCAGATTGGATGCTTTCTATGGTGCATCTAAAAAATGTATAACAGCCTTGAATGACTTTCTGGGCCATTTCACATGGCAGTTTAATCAATTACATTGCTGTGGGTCTGGGGTCACATGTAGCCAGACTAGCTAAGAATAGCAGATTTTACTCTTTAAAGGACATTAGGCTTTTTAGCTGACCATCAAAAATGACGAGGGCCAGAGAGACTGATGTTTAACAGAAATGTGACAAGGTCTCAGAGAAGACCTTTAGATTTTTTAGCAGCCCCCTTTGTCACTCTGCAGTCCCTGTGCCTCCTTCAGTCTGCATCCAGGGCTCAAAGACTGATTCCATCCTGCAGCCTCCTTCCCCAGAATAAAAATCATGTATCCTTAGCTAAGCTAGGAAATTACCCAAATTGAGCTACATATCTCAATGGTGAAAAACATCAACCAACCTTCATCAGCTGCTCTTCATAAAGTCTGGGTGAAGTGAAGCAGACAACCCTACCATTCTCAGCTGTGTACCATTGTAGTGCTGAACAAATAAATAGAGAACATCATTGTACCTAATAATAGAAATCTCCTTAGTAGATTCTGTCTCTCAGTTTTATGTTTACCACTTCACAGGTGCTCAGTTTGCCAGTAAAACCATTCCACATTGTAATGCACTTTCTGACATTACTGCACTTTGAATTTTGTTTTGTCAGTACCAGAAGGCAGTGGAAGGGCCACTAATGCCAGTTTTATCTTTAAGCATCTGACATGTTATCCCGTCTCCAAGTCACTCCAGTATAGCAACTATTGGAACAAAGCCAATCTTCCATTGAATCTTTTAAGATTTTGGGAGCGCACAAAGCTTCCTTTTATTGGTTGCTTACTCAGTTCTTCTCCAGTAAATCACAATCCATACATGTGTTTAATATATGTCATCTTCTCCTCTCAATGAAGGTCAACGCATAAATCGCAACCAGAAGATCAACCCAAGGTGAAGGACACTTTAACAGGTATTTCTAACATTAACTAATTTATCACTTACAGAACTATGTAGATTTTTGTTCATTTTGATGTCTTATTGTTGCTATTTCTGACCATATGTAGCAGCCTAAGTGAAGAAAGGAATTAGCAAACATAGAATAGTGTGAAATAATAGTTCAGTATCCTAATTGTTCAGTTTTGAGGTATACTGTTGTTCCTGAATTATGGCTTGACCACCAGCATATCCCCAATGTGGTTGGCGAACTGTTGATTGATATCGTTCATTTAGCTGTCTTTTCTGATTTGTGTGATAGAAAATCAGAAACATAGAAAATAGGAGCAGAAGGAGGTCATTCGGCCCTTTGAGCCTGCTCTGCCATTAGCCATGATCATGGTGATCATCCAACTCAATAGCCTAATCCGGCTTTCTCCCCATAACCTTTAATCACATTTGTACAAGTGCCATATCTAGTAGCCTCTTGAATGTATTCAATGTTTTGGCATCAACTGCTTCCTGTGGTAATGAATTCTACACGGTCACCACTCTTTGGGTGAAGAAATGTCTCTTCATCTCCATGCTAAATTGTCTACCCCGAATCCCCATACTGTGACCCCTGGTTCTGGACACACCCACCATCAGGAACATTCTCCCTGCATCTACCCCGTCCGGTCCGGTTAGAATTCTATAAACCTCTATGAGGCCTCCCTCGTTCGTCTGAATTCTAGTGAAAACAATTCCAACCTAGTCAATCTCTTCTCACACTTCAGACCCACCATCACCGAAATCAGCCTCGTAAACCTTCGCTGCATTCCCTCGAGAGCCAGAGTAACCTGCCTTAGGAAAGGAGACTAAAACTGCACACAGTATTCCAGGTGCAGCCTCACCAAGGCCCTGTACAACTGACCAGCAGTCAAGCTTTTCTTGAACGTGTTAAAGGTTAGTTTATGACCAGCATTTGCTGGAAATTCTTCAGGAATAAAGCGATAGTAAAGAGATAAAGTAATCGACCAACAATTTACCAATACCAAGATTGAAACAAATACAGGTAAAACAAAAAAGTACTCAGAAGAGAAAGTCTAATATGTCTCTGTGGGGTGCTGTTGGGCCTGTGGTTGAGCTCCTTCTTGCTAAAATGAACAAGTGGAATCCTCAAAAGTCAGTCCCAGCAACTGTGACCAGCAGCTGTTATTAAAGAGTTGGCTTTTACATGAATGTAGAAACCAGCCGGAAAGAAAAGATTCAGGGAAAGAAAAGATTCCTGGTTTCTGGTCCTGAAGGTATGGTGCTTTTAACTATCCAGACTGTGAGCTGTTTTGAGATATCCTTTTCACTGTCTGGAGAGGAGTTTCTTCCAAATAGTTCAACATGGAATCTTTCTCCTTCAGCTGCTTATCTACCTTTCACTATCATGCTCAGCTGAGAGGCTATAATGGCCACTTGACCATATTACCTATGAAACAAGCTCCTGTTCCATTTAATATGTTGAAGAATAGATTTTCCATTCCCTCTGTATCTTGGCTTTTGTTTTAGTCAATGCCTATACATTCTCACAGTGAGATCTCAATGAAAATTTATTATCTCCTGGACAAAACCTTAATAAACCACAATTAAATTGTTGATCTTTGAAATAGAGGCAAAGACCGAAATCTATAATTCTGCATGGGCCTGGAGCCATTTTGAAACATTCTTTACCAAGTTCTGTGATGAAAAAAAGGCTCCTCTCTCTATGCCAGGCTTTCTCCTGAGACTACAGTTAGCTGACTGATTGTTCACGCTTCTGTAAGCTCCAAAACTCCTTAATATTGATAGGAAGTAGATGGCAGGTCCTGCAACCATTTTGCTGCTCAGAAAGGTATCAGTACATCTATCAACCAAAACACAATGCTCCTTTCCTCAAGAGTATGTTTTCAGTAAACCCATCATGCTGGCAATGTATAAACAAAAATAATTATTTAATTTTTTAAAACTATGTTCCATTGGTTCATTTGCTCCCTCTGAGTCTAAACCTACACAGAGAGGCAATAATGTAATGTTAATGCACTAGTAGCCTGGAGGTCCAGACTTACATTCTGCAAAAACAGATTCAAATCCCACCATAGCTAACAGAGCATTGAAATTTAATTCATCAATCTGGAACTAAAAAGCAATGATTAGTAACCATGAAAACATTGACTGTTTTAAGAGCCTATCTGTTTCAATGGTCTCCTTTCAGGAAGGAAACCTGCTATCCTTTCCTCCCTATATGTAAGTGCAGACTTATAGCAATGTAGCTGACTTTTCAGTGCCCTCTGAAATGTCCTGGCAACACATTGAGTTCTATCAAGCTGCCATAAAGCCTTGCAAGGAATGAAACGGAACAGACCATGTAGCATCAAATTATGCACTAGAAATTGGAAATTGGACCACGGTAAATCCAGAGGTAATGGGAACTGCAGATGCTGGAGAATCCAAGGTAACAAAGTGTGAAGCTGGATGAACACAGCAGGCCAAGCAGCATCTCAGGAGCACAAAAGCTGACGTTTTGGGCCTAGACCCTTCATCAGAGGTGAATCCAGGTAAATCCAGCCCTTTTTACCCTACAAAATTCTCCTTGCTAATCTCTGGGGGTTATTGCTAAAATTGGGAGAGACATTTTACAGGCTAATCAAACAACAGCCTGACATAGCTATAATCACAGGACCAAACATTACAAACAATGTCCCAGACATTGCTGTTACCAGCCCTGTGTATGCTCTCTCCCACTAGTGTGACAGGCACCTTGTTTATAGTTGGGAGGGAATTTCCCTGGGAGTCCTCGACATTGTCTCTATACTCCATGATTGATGGGGTCGGGTCAAGTATGGGTGAGGAATCTACCCACTGGCTATCATTTATTGTGTACTCAACTATCAAACCTCAGATGATGATTCAGTGCTCCTCTTTGTTAAACACAATGTAGATGAAGTATTGAGGATGTCAAAAGCACAAAATCTCTGAGTGGGTGATGTCAATATTCATCATCAAGGTAACTGCAGTAAAGGCTACAACTAACTGAACTGATCAAGTTCTAAAAACCTGCTAAACTGGTTCAAGTGAGGTGGTGAGAGAATCACCAAGATCGAATTACCAGCCTGGACTCATTCTTACCAATCTACACATCACACATGCGATTGACCCTGTAGTACTGGCAGGGAATCAAACCTGGTGGAATGAGGTTTGCAGGAGGGCATGTCAGAAACAGCAAGATGCAAACCTTAATAGACCAATCTGGAGAAGTAACAACACAGAACTATTTTTATACCTAGCATAGGAAACAGATTGCAATAGGTATAGCTAAGTAATCCCATAACCAATGAATCATATCAAAGCTCTACCATCCTATTATGTCCAATCATGAATGCTGGTGGACAATTAAACAACTCGTAGGATGAGTTTCCCCAGTCATTCCCATCCACATGATGAGAGGCACCAGCACATCAGAGCAGAAGACAGTACTGAAGTACTTGTAAACATGTTTAGCCAGAAATGCTGAGTGAATGGTCCATCTCAAGCTCCTGTTGAGGTCTCCAGAATTGCAGATGAAAAGTTTGCAGCCAGTTTGATTCATGTCATGTGCTATCAACAAGTGGCTGAAAGCATTATATAGGGCAAAGCCTATGAGCCCTGAAAATGGTCAGGCAATACTGCTGAAGAATAGTGCTCTAGAACCAGTCCCATTATTGGCTAAGCTGTTCAAGTACAGCTACAACACTGGCATCTACTTGACAACGTGGAATGTTGGTTCGGCATTTCCTGTCAATGAAGCCAACTCAGCCATTTATCATCTTGGACAAAAAGCTAAACTCAAGACTTGATGAAGATACTACTCTTAACGTCAAGGCAGATTTCACTGAGTGTGATTTTAAGAAAAAGACTTGTGAATGGGTGGAATGAATGGGAAGTCTTGTGTTCTGTCATTTTTGTAAGGGAGACAACTTGAAGATTTGCATTTTTGTTTCACCTTCCATGATCTTAGGCCATCATAAACTGTTTTACTGCTGATAAAGTATTTTTGAAATGTTAGAAACTAGGAATTGTAGTTGTTGGTATGCCACATCAATGTCCCATGCATTTTTGATCAAATAAACTCTTTTGTACATAAGCCTTTGGATTGAGATATTATCCCATAATGTCCTAACTGGGAATTGAGAGGGCTACAACTAAGTCACAACCAACAAAATGATATGTTTAGCGTAACCCTTGTAAAACAAGAGGTGTTAATAATTACTCTAGGTATTGTTGGATATGTGTTCTGAAAGAGTTAGTGCTGAGATGTGCCATAAGCACCACCCACTATAACGCTGCCAAATGCACTTGTGGGGCAAGAACAATACGAGGTGTCAGAGGAGCAAGACCAAATATCCAGTCCTTTCTCTAACAATGTTTATCATTATAATGTAATCTGTAAGAGGTTGCTAACATGCAATAAACCACAACATATTAACCAAAGGGTTTCTTCTTACATGGCCAAGAAGTGGATTTGCTTCAGAGATCTCAACCCAGCAGGCCATTTGGATCCCCATATTTGAAGAGGATGGTGACAGCAAAAATTCTGTGCAGACTTGCTTTACCTAGTCAAAACATATCACATGAAACTGGAGCCTACGTCTATCAGCCTGGTAAGATGTCCCTTTTTATCATCCAGCATGTGTAACTATGTTGCAATAAAGCCTGCTGCCATCCATTCACAAAAGCGTAGATTTCAATTATTTTGATGCAATCACTTTTATCATAAATTACATCAAGATCGTCTCATGCTTTCATTAAAAAATCCCAAGACCTGACACTCATTTATTTGCCATTTTGTGGCATGCATCTGGGATAAAGAGATATTGCTCAGATATACCTAATATTTCATTTACACCTACTTGATTTGATTTGATTTATTATTGTCACTGGTACTGAGATACAGTGAAAAGTATTGTTTTGCTTGATAACCAGATAACTCATATCTTACATAAGGACATCAAAGTAATAGAACAGAGTGTAGAATATGATATTACAGCTACAGAGAAAGTACAGAGAAAGGTCAATTCTAATATATGAGGGGCCTGTTCATAAGTCTCATAAGCAGGGAAGAAGCTGTTCTCAAATCTGTTGGCATGTGATTTCAAACCTTGTATGCTCTGTCCAATGCAAGAGGTTGGAAAAGAATATACCTGGGGTGGGAGGAGTCTTTGATTATGTTGCCTGTTTTCCCAAGGCAGCAGGAGGTATAGATGGAGTCAATGAATGAAAAGTTGGTTTTTGTGATGGACTGGGCTACAGTCACAACTCTCTGTAATTTCTTGCAGTCTTGGATAGAGTAGTTGCTACACCAAGCTCTTATATATCTGGGCAGGACGCTTTCTATGGTGCAACAACAAACATTGCCAAGACTCATTGTGGACATTGGTGAGGGTTGCTTGGTAAATGTTCCCGTTTCTTTCTTACTTTCCTATTTGTTGTGCCCATGTCCTGGATCACAGCGTGATCACAGTAGTTCTTCAGTAGATTTGGTTAAATGGAGTTAAGAGAAGGCTCGACAACAGCAATTTGCTTAAATATGAACATTTATTGAGTAATCGTAAAAAACAAAAAGGAAAGGAACATTCATTAAATAAATAAAAAGAATGAAAGTGCGAGGAAGGAAACAATAGACTTCACGCCCTTCTGACCATCAGGGGCCCCTCAACCGATGACCGGTCTGAAGGCTCAGCTTGTTCCTCGCACTGATCATGATTCCAGTCCCAGGTGAAGTCCCATGCTTTGGTGTGCAACTCCCTCTTTCCTGTACAGGGTGACAAACAGCCAGCACAAAGAAAACAGATACAGAAAACAAAACACAGCAACAGAAAAACAAGTTGCGGGTGCCATCTTTGGCCATAAAGGATTGTTAATAAGACTCATCCAAGGTCATGCAGCTTGTTGAGGATCATCAACAATTTTGGACATTCAGCCCATTCTATTGAATCTATCTATTCATGCAGTTGTCAAATATCATCATTAATTCTCAGACCTTCGGCCCATCCCATTTAGCCTAGTAGTTGACTCATGTATCTCTGGCACAATCTTTTGATTTGAAATTATTTAATTCTGATGACATGGGATAGGAAAGATATGGGTCAACATGCTAGCATAATCTGTTTTCCAAAGCCCAAAAAAAACTGTCCTGTGAATTCTGTGTTAACATTGTCTCTTTTTCCATATAAAGGAGAGTTCTGTACTAAAAGCATCTAGAATGGGCATTGACAGCCAAACCTCTGGAAAGCTGAGAGCAATTCACAAAAATATAGTGAGAATCTGACTCTAGACAGTGCTAACTCCAAGCCCACAGATAAAAGACTGTGCATGCTGTGATATGTGCACTTAAAAATAAAGAAGCAACAGAAATTGTTCCAAGTAGTTAATGTTTTGATTGACAACAGTGTGTGATTTAAATGATTTCAGTCCAACTTGATGGCAGCAAAGCACTTTCAACACATAGGTGAAGCTGAATTATAATTTATGAGGAATTTTTTTCTGTACTTTTATCTAAATAGTTTATCCTGATCATGGTATTGATATATCCATTATGGCAGTGTTTTCTACGAATACAGAAAAAATTACAGGAGAAAACATGAGGTTACAAACTCAGACTGTATTGACTTAAAATTAACTAAGATCATTCTTAAATAGCAATGAGAAAATGAACATCCAAATAAAAGACAAAAACAAAAGTATGATGCTGAAGAGAAAGAGATGGTCAAAGGCACCTGAAGGAATAACAGAGTAAGACAGGAAACGTAATCAATGTCAAATCAAAATTCCAGGCCTCCATGCTAATTTTAGAGATTACTGCCTTTCTGTGTAACGCCCATTGATGTTTGATAGGGATCAAGCAGAAATTCTTTTTATCATTTCTAAAGAAAAAAGTATCTTTTGAAATAAATACTTGGGCTGAAGATTATCCATTCTTATAAAATGCTATGTGTCATATTTATCAATACATGTGGATATATACAAGCACACCAACCTAAATCAGTAAATTCCCAAAGTCTGTGGGATGTGGACATGTTAACAATTACGGAGCATGGCTGTGACATTCTCCAGCTACACCAGTGCACTGAATGTTAGTCATGAGACGCACCTTAACACAATAACAGGTTAACTCATAAGTTCTGTTTATATAATTGCACCAAACTAAATCACTTTGTCAGAACCGAGACTTTCGGAAAATTGATGTTATTTCTAAGAGAAGGGTGTGGTGTCTCGCCAAATAAACTTCACCTAGCAGCACATTCTATTTAAGGTGCTGACAGTTTATAATAAATCTAACCAGTGGTATACTTTTGCAGAAACTTTACAAAATGACCATAACAGCCTGTGTTCGTTTCTATGGCAACGAGACAAATACATTAAACAAGAAGCCATGATATGAACACACACCTCCTGTGCTTCATACAGAAACTCTTTGCTTTATCTGTTGTAAGAGAAAAAGAATCAAATCCAAATTTTGTGACATTCAAGTTCAACAGAACTTTTGTGATTATTGTCAGCCAAACTAATTTGACTTTCAGTACTGGAAGGTATCTTTGAATGATCAGTGCTTTCATCTGGCATAAAAAGTTACCTTACACAAAATGCTTTCTTATTTTAGGTAAGAAAGGGCATGAAAACACTTCTATTTTCATCACAGTATTTTGAACTAAATGATGAAACTTGTAAACTATGTTGCATGACCTTGGTTAGGAGAGGTATAGTTTAACGCTTTCGGATTCCGAAACTTCTCATTAATGTCCAGTTTGTCGTTATTCTCTTTTCTTTGAAACTGAGCGCTTTGCATGGTTTGATTCAGATTTTGTCACTGAAATTGATGCTTTACCTATTACATATTGTTGCATCTTTGACTAAATGTGGATATAATAAAATCTCATTCAACAAAACTTGCCAGTACTTTGTGGCATCATTGGAAAGCAGAAAGTAGTTACTCTATTTTGCTTCATTAACCATATGACAGGTGACAAATATGCCACTGCTCTGAATGAGAAACTGTGCCCTGTCATCGTTAAGCAGCAATGCTTTCTGCATTCTGTCATTAACTAGCTATCAATGAGCTATCACTTCAATCCACCACTCAATGTCAAGAGCTGGAATTATGAGGTGCTAATTCTATGATCTAATACTCCCAGCAGAAACCTCCTTCCCTGGCAATGCATAGTGAAAATCTGGGTGCACTTTTATCCACCATTTATTTTATTGATCAGAAAATTGAGGGCGGTGTCAGTATGAACCCTAATCCTTCACGTCAATGCGTACCCTTTGATTTTTTTATTCCTGCTTTGATTTGCATCACACCTCCATTCGGAAAAAAAAGAGCTATCAACTATTTTAGACCGCACATGATGGAACACATATACCCAAATTTTTCTACACAACCCTTTGTTCCAGCCTCAAAGCTTGCTAATTTGACCTTGACTATACGCTCTCACTCCAGAGAGGATTCTAGCAACTTTCCCATTATGAGTCTGTGAAGTTTTGTACTTGCAGCTATTAGTAACAATGTCATATATGATTAGTTGGATCATGAGATGTTTAGCCATTAAACTATGTCAAGGAAGATGGGGATAATCTTGGAAAAAGGAACTGATGACCTTGCAATTAATCCTTCTTTATTTGTATGCAATTTGTGCTGTAAGCCAGCATTCTGCTATGAACAATCACTGGACACAAAACATTAACTCTGTTTTCTTCCTAGATATGCTGCCACATTTTGTTGAGATTCACCAGCAATTTCTGTTTCTGCTTCAGATCTCCAGCATCCACAGTTCTTTGCTTTATTTTTGAGGATTCTAAGCAATTACTATATTTAACTATTCCAAAAACATTAATTTCATACAGTTTTACGAAGCAAAACAGATGGGATTTGATGCAAGGTTTTCAATAGACCAAAGAAAACACTCTGGAAAAGTAGTTCCAGAGTCACAGTTGTCTGGAGAAAGAAGCCGACAGACATTGAACATCTATAAGTATGTTGTGTGACACAAAAGCACAGTCCATGTTTGGTAGCATGGTTGTTAACATTGCTGCTAAAGGCAACTGAATTGCATTGATTTTGTGTTGTGGGGTCTCAAGAAAACATTAAAGCAATGGAATAACCCCGTGGGGTCAGAAAAGGTCCAAGGAGCTCTGAAAGAGTAGGGAGAAACCTGCAACATACAAATAGTATCACTGAGACTGGGGTTTTGAAAAGCCCACACTTGATGCAAATGAGCAAGATTGGAGATCAGGGAAAAATCCAGAAGGCAGACTAGCTTGATGAGGCTACCTATCTGTGAAGAGCTGGAATTATGCCTGTCAGTGGGCTTTGGAGTGAGTTTCTGGAGTTCAGGAAAGTATTGAAACCAGAAAGAAGGACGATTGTCCAGAATGTGAAATGCACATGAGGAGTATTTTCAAGGTCAAATTAAAAAAAAAGAAGAGTGGTAAAGCCTTCAGAAATTATGAGATATGATGGTCCATTGCATGAAAAGGATTTGGGAAGGTGGATTTGCTGAAGAATCTAAACAAGAAACAAAAAACTTCAAATGCTGGAAATCTGAAATAAAAACTGAAATTGCCAGAGAAACTCAGAAGGCCTGGCAGCAACAGTGGACAGAAAGCAGGGTCAATATTTTGGTCCAGTGAAGCAGGGTCACTGGAATTGAAATGTTGATTGCTTTCTCTCCACCAATGCTGCCCCATTCTGCCTGTTAGAATAGAAGTTGTACATGTAATTTAGATTGTATTACTGCTCTAATGCCATAAAATACAGTTTATTATTGCTTGGTCAAATCCATTAAATGTTGTCGCCCTATAAGTAGATTTCTATTAACTCGAACTTTGTCTCTTCAGAATTGCAAATGTTTGAACCCGAACTCCAGAGAGAGTTTCAAAAAAGAAAGAGAACTTCAAAGATGAAAAGAAGTCAAAACCTTAAATGGGCGAAAGAGAAGCTTGGGTTACATACTTCAACGGAATCTGTTCCAGTCAATAGTATAGTATAGATAGGATAAAGAATAACAGTGATGTTAGGAAACCAGTATGCTTTCATTGCCAATAGACAAAAACAAAATACTGTAAACAGAATGATAAACCAGTTGGGGTTACATGAGAGCTTAAGCAGTTTTTAGAGAGGGCAATACCAGTAAAGAAAATGAGTGTCAGAACAGTTATGATTGCTAAACATGTTCCCTTACTTCTCAAACATCACAACTAAACAGATTCAAAACAAAATTTGCTGGAGTCTGGCAGCATCTGTGCAGAGAAATCAGAGTTAACGTTTCAGGTTGAGTGAGCCTTCCCCATAACACCTCAAGTAAACAGATTGCTAGTTTGAGAGCTACATTATTAATGTTGTCTAATGATAAGACTTGTATTACAGATGGTTTGATGAAAAGAAGGTATTAAGAGAATGTCCTTATTTCATTATTAAACCTGTTCCTTTGGACAATGATGGATTATGGAATGACTTCGTCAATAGAATTGCTTCTGTGAGAATTGTTTTTTCTTTACCTATTGAAGGAGTGAATTTTATGCTGGCTAGTGATTTAATAGTTTCAGTGTAGCTGAGAGTTTCAAGAGAACAAGTTGAGGAAGGAGAAATCAACATTTTGCAGGAAGAAGAGAGAGAACACAAGAAGTTACAGGGTGCTGCATGTGGTAAAAGTCATGGTAAAATGAAGAGTGGATAGAGTAGAAATTACATGTCCATAACAAAGAAAAGGGAGTGTCAGAAATGCAAGAACATCAAAGGTACCAATAGAAAATAGTCTCTGCAGAGAAAACACATGATTGGTGTCAAGACCAACTTATATACGTGAAGGACACATTTATTGTTGCAAACTTGTGAGACCAGTTGGGTATGTGCCACAGGAAGTAAAACTCGTGAATGATGGCTTAGAAGGTTTCAATTATATATCTGTAAAAGCAAATTCAATCTAAAGGTAACCTTCAGTTTAATCTTGATAAATTGCATGGACCTGAAGTCTCTCTGAGATATAATGAAAAAAATCTTGACCATGGAAAGGAATTGCTGATGAATCAAAACATTTGGCTGAGAGCGGAATGAAAAACAAAGGTTGATTAACTATTCAAATTCATCATGAAAATATTCGTGAAAGCTTTAAACACCAGTGTAATCTGGAGAGCAAATGTATAGTATGCACAAAACAAAATCCAGACTTTAAAAGCATCTGAAGAGAGCAAAATTTATTTGGTGCAGGTTTATTCATCTGGTCTGAATCAAAACAATGAAACGACAAAATTTGTTATGGAGGAAAACAGTCGAAAATTCATTTTGAACCTGGTTGTCAACCAGAAATATACAATTATGTCACAAATATCAAGCATTCATTAGAAGAGCATATCTATCAAAAGCACAAGAGGAAAGAAAGGCCTCAAGAGGACTGAAACGACGTGGTTTGTGAGTATTTTCGAAAACGAATGATGTAGGAAGTAAAATGAAAGTCCAGAATAAGGAAGCCAATTTAGAAATAAATAATGCACACTCACATGGTATTGACTAAAAGCAAAAATTGATCATGTTTGAGTTACAAAAATGTACTTAAAGGTGCTGTTACACCTCCAGCAATAGGGCTACGAACTGGACTGAAACATTATTTCTGGAGTTAAAAAAATAAGAGAAAAGTGCTGATGGTGAGCTATATGTAAGCTATGATACTTCAATCTTGCCAATCCCACTTGTCACAAATAACTTTATTTGAGCTACTTCTAAATAATTTTGTGAAGATGATACATGTAAATATGTAAATAAAAGGGTTGAAATAACTCCACAGAGGCCATTATCCATCACCAAGTCACTCTTTGTTTACACATGAACAGTCCTTAACTTTGGTACTGCCTCAGTCAGAGTCAGCTACCAGAGTGTCCGCCTCTCTGACCCTCCCTTTTCTACCCGTCAAACAGTGCTTTCTGATTGGACTTGATTAAGAGCCCCAGTCAGGGAACTCATATTCTATGAGGAGCAGCTGGCTGACCTCATTATAATCACTGCAAGGGTTATCTGTACAAGTTGTTTGACAGAAATTTAAGATGGCCAGAACTTTCATTTTGAAAATCATTCTGAAGAAACATTCACCATGGTGAAGCCTTCTTTCTTCCAAGAGATGCATCATGAAAAAGTTTGTAACTGTATTCAGTTTGTGCTTTAAGCCTGCATTCTGTTCAATTGGCGATATTTAAGGAACATAGCACTCCCATTTGGCTGTTCCAATAACATCAATTATATTTAATTCTGCTTAGCAATAGGGATGGGATTTGTTTCAAAATTTTCATTAGATCAGTCAAAACAGTTCAGGGATCACTGAGATGCAGTTACAGTGTCTCAATTAGCTAGGGGAAGAGACAGCAAAAATTAATATGCTGTGAGAATGTAAGAGGCAAGGAAGCAGATTCCATGTTCACAAGGGCTGTTGTGGTTTATACTGCTGGAGGCAACTGAACTGCATGGGTACTGTGAGATAATACGGTGTGAAGCTGGATGAACACAGCGGGCCAAGCAGCATCAGTGGAACAGGAAAGCTTGACGTTTTGTGTTGGGACCCTTCTTCAGAAGAAGGGCCCCGACCCGAAACCTCAAGCTTCCCTGCTCCTCTGATGCTGCTTGGCCCACTGTGTTCATCCAGCTTCACACCGTGTTACCTCAGACTCTCCAGCATCAGCAGTTCCTACCATCTCTGCATGGGTACTATGTATTGGGACTCAGGGAACTCCCAGAGTATTAGAATAACTTTGCATAGTGAGCGATCTCAAAACTCTTTGGAGCAAGGAAATGCCTAGAATAAGCCTCTGTACAGTCTGTTGTTTAATACGGCGGAGGCAGGAGTTTCAGAAGCACACAAATATTATTGCTTGATCCAATTGAACAAGATTGGAGAGTCATGATACTGATGGGAATCGAGGCCCAAATCAGATTCCAAGTGTTGTCATAAATGTGACATATGACCAACTTAATCATTAGGACATCTAATGCTTGGCTGCAAAACTCTCATTGATGAACAATAAAGCAAAGCTTATTTATTGTAACAAATCTTCAGTTCAATATGTGGCACAACAGACTAATAATTATTAACATGCAAGCTTAAAATATACTCCCTTGAAATCCAAATGTACACCCATTCACTCACACATAAGATGGACAAGACAAATAGATATTTCAGAAAAATATAGTCTTGTGACCAAGTTAAAGGGAAAATGATTTTCTCACAGTTTTTTCTTGGTTTGTGGTAACATCATGTTCTTGTCAACTGTGATGATCTGCAAATCATTAGCTGGTCAGCTGGACCTCAGGCTTGGCTTGAATTAACAGTCCTTTCATTTTGGCAGAGTTTTTGAGTGTTAAGTTTCTTCCACTCACAGCCAGTAAGAATCAAACAGACAGATGGAGAGAGACGGAGCTTTCTGGGGGTTCTGAGTTCCAACTGCTCTCACTGCTTTCAGATCTATGACAAATTGCCATCTACAATCCACTCCGAAGCTGTGGCTAGGCAGTCTTCACATAAAGTTACCATGTCTGACAAAAGTATCAAGTCCAGTTTCAGCAAAAAAAAGCAATTCCTCTTCAAATTGTGAGAAAAAAAGAGACTAAATCCAAACTTCTGTTTTCTTGTTTGTGTTTCCGTATTTAATGTATGTAGTCCTTACAGAAGCTACAGGAAAACTCTCTGGGCAGGACTGCCTCAGTGTGGCTAGCTAATCAGTGAAGTGCTGCAGATGTGCCTGTGACTGTGTGCTGGAGTGTGGTTTCCAGAGTCCAGGGCGTGTACACCCAAAAAGGTATCGACCGCAACAGTTGAAGTTGTTGAGGAAATCCATGATGAATCAGCTCTTGAGAGGGAGATTCAAGGCCTACCCAGAAAAGTGAAGAATTGTAATTACTTGTGATGTTTATTTACAGTTGATGAGCCACTGTGGCATTAATGTCTGTCAGGTGTTACAACAAAATGTTTTGATCACATTTGCTATCTGATGTGCACTGCACTGTAGTGAAACACAATCTATTTCTAATATGTATCGCGTGCTAATTTTGTGTCTCAGAACATATGCTGCACACGTCTTGTAGAATGCATTATTGTTCGAACATTGTGCAATAAAGTACTGTTGTTTGCCCAGGTTTGAAATCTTGTAGTTGCATTCTCTTCATAACTCACTTGGATCTCCTACTTTGTCCACTTGCCTTTTGATAATGGACAAGAATTACCTTAATAGTTCCTAGCCTAATTCAAGCATTCATTTGATAAAATGGTCTGGAATTATGACAATCTCATTGAATGGTGAACCAGTTCCAAAAGGTAATATGATTTATACCTAGTTCTAATAATGATGCATTGATGAGTAGCAAACTGTTGGGCCGTTTAATGTACTCTTTAAGAATTCTCATGATTTTCTGTACTCAGAACCCGTTCTTACAGTGTAATAAATGCTTTGCTGACAGGAATTCATCCAGTTGACTTTTTTTTTAAAAGATCTTTTGTGGATTATGTTGCACTATGCCTGTTTAATAGTTCTGCCACATGTTCCAAAATATGTGCATAAGTTTCCTACTTTTCTTTGACACCATAAACTTCAAATGGTGTCTCATTGACCCTGAATTCTGCTACTGTTACAAAATGGCCCTGCTCTCAAGTTACTGAGTCCTAGGATTACTTTAAGAACTTCTGTATGAGTTGGTCATATTTTTCAGTGAGCACAAGAAGGACAATCTCTCCTTCCTCCTCAGCCCTCTTAGAATAGGACATAACCATCTTCTGAACTTCTCCTTGCTGTTGCTGCAAACAACAATGCAAACAATTGCTACAGTTTGCAATTTTGAAGCGCTGTATTATTGGAGCACAGGACGGGATACACTGTAAGAATACAAATATTAAACTAACATTCCTTTTCCTTCTATCTTTACGGAGAAAGCAAGCAGTTTATAATGTAAGGATTTGCCTTTTGATAATGGACAGGAATTACCTTATGAATGAGTTCTATACTAATTTTACAAATGGCAGTTCCGAATTTACTATTAACGATTAAAAATTCTGATTCAACTCAACAATGTGCGTCATAATTAATTAACATGAATTCATCCCCCTTGGAGACTTCTACATTATTTCAGAATTATAATTAATGTTTGTTCATTTCAGGTGAGATTTCGCCTCACGAAAAACCCACTCAATTGCACAGAGTTAAAATTGTGTCTGATGTCTTATTTTATCTCCAATACATCTTGATAACAATTGTAAGTTGGGCAGTCTGAACAGGGTTCAATAACTTGATGGTGCTTGCTAATAATGAGGTTCCAAATTTTGCTGCATCCTTTCTGCCTGTATGTCTCTTATACGTCAAGTTCTGAAGAAGACCATTGAGTGATGAGCATAGTTAATTGTGGGCCTATGTCAGCAGGATCACGTCAGTGATATTGAAGTCATATTCCTTGTACTGCAATGGCAAACATCATGGGGCCTTCTGAGCAAATTGCCATTAATGGGATAATAATGGTCTTGTTCATGCTAATTGTTGATGAGCTGAGATATTCATGACTGCTCAGTGGCTGAAGGGTCTGCCTGAAACAATGGGTAGACTGCTTTCCCAGGTAGGCCAGATTGTAAGGGCAAAACATGATTTTACTCCAAGCAGCTTGTGGGGTCAAACTTAGAAAAGCCATGTTTTTCCCACTTGTGCGAGCATTCACTCAGAAAATGGCTAAAAATATTTCGGAAAATGTGATATTTTTGCATCATCTGAAAGAACAGGAAAAGTCTTCCTGGAGGTCCATTGCCAGTCCATCCTAGCCCCTCTGTGGTGATGCTCTGGCTTCCTTCCAATTGAAGATTCAATTCTGGGCCCCTGTAGGATGCCTGCTAGCCAATGAGCATTGAACTGCAATTGGATAGCTGTTTGGATGAAGAGACATGCCTGTTGAGTTTAAACTGAGAGCAGGGCCTGGAAAAGGCGACCACCACTCTAATTTACTGGTAGGAAATGAAAGTTAAACTCAGACTTTCATGTTCCAATTGCATTGAGGTTAGTTTGACCCGAGTAAGGTTGTATAAATTCATTGCATATTATGCAATGAATTGCTCCTTTATTTCCACTTATGGAGTTAGCCCAAAACGAAGTTAATTACTAGGTAAATCCAAAGATGCTTGTGTTGAGTACAAACACTGACATGGACCTCAAGGCCTAAAATTCTTGTTTTGATGTCATCCTTGAGGTCATGGGTTCACAGCAGAATGATTTTCCATTTTTTAATATCCTAACAGAAATCTAAATATAACATATGCTATGTTTCAAGGCTAGTTTATTTGAAGTATTAGGGTGTATTTACAAAAAAATTAACGATTTAGAATTGTTTAAACAGTTTGAGGCATAGTATTTTTATTGGCTGGATGCCACTCATATCGACAAACAATCCACAGCAAACAACTTGCATCTACGTTGACCCATTAGCAAAGCAAAATGTCCTGTGGAGTTTTTCAAGGTGGATGGTGTAAAGGTTAAAGGGGTAAATTTCAAGCTGGCCTTCAAGTCAAGGAAAGGAGAAATATAGGTGGTCAGAGCAAATAGGGCCATGATAGCTGAAGGCTATTGCATTAGGAAAAGAGCAAAAGATAAGGAATACACAGTGCTATAGGATTAATATGTAAAAATCATTTTATTTATAATGGAGCGAGCATTAGAATCGATAAAAAAAGCCAAATACTGAAAACGTACAATAATCTTAATTGGAATATAGGCAACATTAAGTCGGAGGGATATTATTCAATTGACATAATATGCTTGCTTTTAAAACATTCCATACCTAGCAGGTCACAACTGAAGAGAAAGTTCTGTCATGATCCAATATATTACAAATTTCCAAATAACGTTTTAAAATTTTAAACGAAGTGGGCTGAATTTTCCCAGCTTCTGAATGACATGGACAATGGTGAGTCAATTGGGAAAACATGGTCAGATCAGATAATTCAGATTCATGATCATGAGAAAAAAACCCAATTCTGCAACCTGGGTTTGATTGGCAAGATGAGAATCTCCCTGGAGGGTGGTGAGGTGTCTATTTATATCCCATTACTACCTAAACTCACTTCGTTGGTATGCAATTTCCTATTCTCTGACCAGAAGCATCATGTGTCATCACAGATTTGGGGGAGAGCGGTGAGGATGTTGGCAAAGGGCCTGTTCCTCCACAGTACGGTTCTTCGTTCTTTGCATTTGGGATGTAGTGAAAATGCTGACTGCTCACATTATTAAGGATCTGTTCAGTTTCAGATATTCCCCACTCATGTTCATTGGAGCCATGATTGATGGTGAAAGCACAACAAGGGTCATTGTGGCTCTGGTGACTTAGAAGTCACAGAGAAATGGAAGCGGAACAGATGTTTGAGGAATCCTAGGTCCAATAGCAACCTCCAGCAGCTGCCAAAGAGCCTCCACATGAAGAACACATGGCTGAAGATGCCCTCAGGACATGACGGAGGCCCAGAGTCTATTGTCCTTGATGCCATTTCCTCCAGATTGAGGAATGCCTTGGAAACTGCCACAGGACAGTGCTAAAGGCTGGAGCAGGTCCGACAATATGAGGGGTTGGGTGGCTGTCCTATCCCAGTGGCCGTGAATTTGCTAAATTTGTATGCTTTGGCTGCTTCAAAGGACCTGGGGACCTATGTAGGATCTCTCAATTCTCAACCCACAAATGCATCAAACTTGTAACCGTTGTCATATCACACCATGTCGCCTCATTTTGCCAAGATGAGGTCAATGCTGCAGCCTGGTCAGTAGGCTGTGGCAAGATAATTGGCTACCACCTCACCCAGTGCAGGACACTATATACTGTGCATCATGTTGTCAGGGCCAGATTATAAAGCAGTAGATTTCATTGACAGAAAAGGATTCCATTCCATCAATGTCCAAGGCATCTGTGATTTTTGGTACTACAAATCTACCTCAGGGGCACAGGAAGCTGCCATAATCGCTCTATTCTTGGGAACTTTTACATTCCTGCTTCATTTCATGGGCCAGATGCCCTAAAAGGATAGTAACTGAATGGTCTGCAATCTTTGCAAGTTAGGAAGCAGAAAGTTAATGAGGTGAGCTGTGGAGTTAATAAGGCATTTGCCATTATTTAGCAAGAAAGTCACGTCACAGCTTAGCAAATAAATTGGAAGAGTTGATGACCGAGTGGCATTAACAGTAGACTATTAATCCAAAGAGCTAGAAAATGCTCTGGGGACTGAGACTCAAATACAGCCATCGGAGATAGTGGAATTTGAATTTGTTGAAAATCTGGAATAAAGGGTCTAATTATGACCTTGGAACTGTTGTTTATTGTTAGTCGATCCCTAGCCTGGCCTACATGTGACTCCAGACACACAACAAAGTTGTTGACTTTTACCTACCGTCTGAGCACTGAGGGATGGACAATAAATGCTGGCCTACCCAGAGGAACCCATATCCTGTGAATAATAATTAAAATAAAAAGATGCACGAGTTGCTCCCAATGTGGAGATATGCCTGGTCAAACTTCTGTGATTCTGCACAAATCTCACCATTGCCCTTGTTGTTCATCCCTTATAAGACTCAGCCCTTGTGGCTTTTCCAATATTTTTCCATTTGGTCCCAACTTTTCTGCCATCTTACCGTGGGCAGGGAAGGCATTGGGCAGGCAGTAGGTTTATTCAAATTGGGACAATACACTGAAGGTAAGTGAACACAAATGCATCAGTTACCAACCATTTTGCTTCTAGCAGTAAGTAAGCATAGACATTCTATAATCAGTGGTAGTTTGTTGGTTGGATCATTCTTGCAGTATTTTCACCCATTGAGTGACTCAAGGTGGCATTGTTCAGACTCCCAACAATTTAACAAAGTTTGGGTATAAATATTCTACCACATGTTGTACTCAAACTGAAGCTTAATGTATTATATTTTGCCTGACGTTTGACGGACTGTACAATATTATTTATAATTGATTTCAGTCAACTTTTTCTGGGTGAAAACCATTATTGCCATGGCAAAGATGATCATTAAAATAAGTTGGGTAACAGCAAGGCGGTAACACTTCACAATGGTAAGTAGGTGAGCTAGTTTCTATGTAAAAATTGGAAGAATTCTCATGTCACTAATCATTGCTTTAGTTACTCAATGACTTCTGCCGGCAGATCCAGATTACATGGATAGGAAACGTGCCAAATTCCATAGATTGGACATGTACCAAATTCCATGGCTAGCAGTCTTAAGCTCTCTGTACAACTCAGGGTTGCAAAGGTCTGCTAAACACTTGTAAACTTGAAAGTCCTATTACTTTGTCAGAAATTTAGCCTGAAAAGATATTACTACTCTATGGAAACCATTTGTTTTAATTCATTTTTTTATGCTTTATGCCTTTGTAAGTAAACGCAAAAATTAATCTGCTCACACTGGTCATTTCATATTTTCACTAATAAAAGGAGCAAGGAGAGCATTATGGCATCCACAATTTATTTCTGATAGCTGATATCACAGCCAAAGTCTATTGTTATTCCTGGGCAGGTCATACTGCTCATAGTATGTATTTAGTAAAATCTACAGGTCAAAGAAGATTCACTTTAAGTAGAAAAACTGCCTTCCTAGCATAGGTACAAGCTAACCATGGCAGCATGACTAAAATGTAAATATATCTCCATAAATATAACCCTTCAATCCAAAGGGAAGGTTATTCCTGGAATCAAACTTAAATGATAGGACAATGGAGGCAAGCGATAATGTTCTTTCTCGTTTTAATTTTCCGAAATATATCCCACATCCACTTTGTTTCAATTATGCAGCTTTCTAATACAGTAAATGAAAGTCCTTTTCACACAAAATTTATAATTATATTCAAAGTTCGCTGGTACCCTGCACCCAATATATTTTTTTGAAACTATTATGAATTCTACAGATCTTTAAAATACAGGTTACATTAACAAATACACTACTGTGCTCAAGAAATGTATTAAAGAAATGCTCCAGGCAAGTCAGCACAAAGAAAAAATTGATCCTGCTCCAAAGAATTTGTATCAAGTACACTGTGGCCTTACGACCTTGCATTTTTGCATGTTGCCTTATCCTTTTTAGTACCTTTAATATTCCTCTATGTACTGTAGAACTGCAATACTCATGCTAAAACTATTCTTGTTTTTTCATTATTCAACTCAACATGAAGAAATATTCTTAATGAGAAAAGAATTGACATGTACATTATGCATAGACCTGTGTTATTTGGAAATGTATGCATTTTCTGTCATGCTAACATTTATTTTCATCTTTGTTAGCTGCTCCGCAATAATTCTTGGGCCATTAGACAATCTTGTGCACATTTCTTTATGTCACACTTGCAGGCACATACACAGATATGGTGACAAAGGAGATCATAATCAGATCGTGTTATTAGGATTTTTGTTCCTTATAAGTTTTGCGCTCTGAAGGGAGCTGGGGTTCACATGATTTTAATATGCTAACTAATAGGTTTTGCATTTAATTTCTCTGCACAAAACCCCCCGATCTTGACTCAGTTATCCAGAGTGGAATGGAGAGTGGCAGCACAGATATAAAATTGAGTTTTAAAAATATATGTACTGTTTGTTTATGACCATGTCTCAGGTTGTAACAATCCCCGCAACATCTTAATGCAACCCCCAAGCTTACTTTTTATCATGTTACGTTTCACACCTACTATGCAAAATACCTTTAAGGGAAATGCATCGAACATCAAGACTGTATCATGACATGTGGCCTAATGATGAAAACAACATCAGACTCAGACTTACTGGGGCCACTTGCAGCATGACATGCTGACATGAGAGTGCAACAACTTGTAACTAAATTGCTCAGTACTAGCTCAGATACACCCAGTGTCTATAATTCTAACATATGTAGATGCCAAGAACTGTAATAAGCATCGATTGAATCATTCTACAACATTCACTTCCAGTTCTTACATTATGAGAACTAAACAGTTACCATTTATAAAGAAATAACTCCCAGAACCCACATATAACTTCACACTACTCACTGCTGATCAATATTGAAAAGCGATTCCTTGTTTGAATTTATCAGAAGCTTAGTTGATGCCTAGGAATCCTGAAATTAATTTTAAGCTAATATGACATTAAACATACTTTAATTGACCTTGGAGCACTGAGAATAGTCCTCTGAAATTGTTGATATATGCTGTCGTTGCACATCCAGAAAAAGAAACAAAAAGTCAATTTCTACCCCAATTTCTAGCAAAAGCAAAGCAGTGTTAGCAACTGCAAATACAGCCCAGCCCAAATATCAAGCTTAAGTTAATAAACTTTACATGGTTGGTATAACCTAATAAAACACTGTTACTTTGAAAGAAAGTAAAATAATTCACAAAACTTTATTGGTAGCCTGAAAGGTTCCATTTATTTTGGCTCTGCAACATTACTGGATAATTCTCACTTCTTGCAGATCATCCCACAGTGTCTGCTGTTCCATGGCCAGGACAATGGAGACACAGGACCTGTTTCTGGAACTGTGTGCAATCTGTAGATGGACCAAACTCAGAATTCTCTTTTTTGGGGAAGTATCTGTCCTTGATTCATCAACTGACCCTTTTCTGGAACTCACTCAGTTGTACAACAGGGTGGCATGTGAACCTTCTACACCCCTAGCTGTATCAAAATAGACCATTTTTTCTATCCCTAAGCAGATTTGTAAGTGTGAACCCAATTTTGCTAAGAGCTTGATAATAGAATGGTAGCCACGTAAGTGTTAACGGTGTAGATTTTAGTTTTCTACTCAAAAGGTTCTCATTCATTTCAACTGCTTTCCTCCCATCACCTCTGAAAAAAAAACACTTAAAATTGACTCTAATAATGAAAAAAATAAAGAAAATAATTACAGCTATTGAGAATGCTGTTGTTTCAGTTTGGAGTGCTGTACAACAAATATCATTCCTTGATTGACATCTCACCAAATACAGTTTTAAAATGATAGAAAGTGCTGGAGAAACTCAGCAGATTTGACAGAATCTGTGGAGAGAAAACAGTTAACATTTTGAGTCAAATGCGACTCAATTTTGAAGAAGTGCCATATCAGACAGCACCTTTCAAACCCACGACCACTTCCATCTCGAAGGACAAAGTCAGCTGATATATGAGAACACAGTCACCTCCAAATTCCTCTCCAAGTCATTCGCCATCCTGACTTCGAAATATATCGCTATTCCTTCATTGTTGCCGAGACAAAATCCTGGAATTCCCTCCCAAAAAGCATTTTGGGTCAACACACTCCAGGAGGAATGCAGTGGCTCAAGAAGACAGCTCACCACCACCTTCTCCAGGGCAGCTAGGGATGGGTAAGAAATGCTGACCAGCCAGTGACACCCACTTCTCACAAAAAAATGACTTGAAAAAGAAAGACTTGAAACATTAGTTTTATTTCTCTTTCCATAAATACTGCTGGACCTGCTGAATTTCTGAGCATTTCCTGTTTTTATTTGAGGTCTCAGTCATCTACATTTTTTAGCTTTTATTTAAACATATCTACGTTGATATTTCAGATTAGTATTAAAGAAATGCTACTTCGTTTGCCTGCTCAGGTGATCTTACCCAACGAAGAGAGAGACATTTTCCCAGTATTCTGATCAACAATCCTGAATCAATCTGGTCAAGTCAGCAATCTGGTCAATCACACCCTGAATTGCTGTTGAGAAAAAAGTAATCATTTTGTCAATTCTGACTGTTGGATTTGCTCAACTTAACAATGATCAGTATGCTTTAAAAATACCCTACACCGTGTGAAGCCCTTTGAGATTTTTCATCCAGGCGATGTGTTTGCAGTCCTGCATAAATTCAAAGGGATAGTAATTAAAACGTGGTTGGATTGAGTGTTTGAAACTGTTAGCAGAAGTGGTTTTTATATTCATTTGGAATGCATTGCATGTTTATTTGTAAAATTTGCAGATCTATAATTTGACAGGCTAATGCTATACTTATTGTTTGATGTACGCTTAATCAATAATACTTGTTCTGAGTTTAATATGACCTATGGCTGTTCAATAGTATTTTAATTTCATAACTTCAAACACCAAAATGAATTTGGAAAAGGTGACAAGCTAGTTTGATGGCCTGTTGTACATTACAACATGAGGGAAAATCCAAGAGTTTCCCTCAACTATATTACATGACATCAATTCTCTTGCCGTAAAACAGTATCATTGGATGTCATTTCAAAATTGTTTCCTCCTATGTTGCCACAACACAATAAACTGGCTAAGTAGAACACATCCTTAAACAGAGTGATGACAAATCTAATGATAACAACCCTCTTCCTCAGTCTTTACAATTGAAAAAAAAATTGTCTCATAATTCAAGAGCAAAGTTTAATTGTCTATGTTACAGCTGTTGGAAGGTTACACATTGTAACATATATCTTCGACACCAGTTCCAAGCAGGATTTTTATGTATGGCTTTGAGACCTTTAATGCTTTAAAAATGCCAAAATAAGGGAGTCATTATTATTAAAATACTGACTCCAGTTCCTCACTGTGTGTGGCAAGAGCCGGTCAATAAGGCTTCCATTCGTCACCAATTACTAGTTGCTGCCACCCTGCCTATTGCTGCTACTTAACAGCAGCCAGTTTTAGAGACAGTAAACCTCTGCCAATATATGAGCCAAGGGACAGTCGAATCCCCTCAAAGCTAAACAAAAATAATAAAAGCTTGGGTTTAGCGAGGAACTCTGGCTGCAGGCTTCCTGGATTAATGTAGCCATGAGTCTCTCCTTAAAAACCTTCATTGTCTGACCTCTGTAACTGAAGCTTAAAATGACTAATTTATAGAAAGCCACCGACCCTGCTTCTTGCAATGCCAAGATTTTTTTCCCCCTAAAAGCTAAACAGCTGCATTTTTCAAGTTAATGTTATGTTATGTTAACTATATCGGTACAAAATTATAGAGAGTTAAAGTTGACTGTTTAACCAGACCATCGAGCTAGTATCTAATTCAGTAAAACATATGTGTGGGGCAAATATAACCACTTAAGCTCAGAATAAATATTTCCATTTTGCTAAGCTAATGAAGGGAATTTACCTTTATGAAGTCTATCAATTCATTCATGAGCTCAATAGCCCAAGATTCCACCTAAAATTCCATTTGAAGAAAAATAAAATGACATTCAAACTGCTGTGCTAGTGGTAAAAGTGTAAATCAAGGTGACTAAGAGACGTAGTATGCTCGGGTGGCACACCAGAAACCTGTTTCTCCCTTCAGGTTGTGTATAAACTGATGATTCCCAATAGTTCTTTGTCTTGGCTGGGCAACTGACTGGTAAGAGGAGAAATGTGAATGTTGTAGGAGTCAGGAAAAGGAAAATGATTGTATCTCAGTTGATTTTCAATCTTCATCCTCATAAATCATAGGGTTGTAGAGAGCCCCTGGAATAAGGCATAAAGAAATTATTCACCATTTCTCAGAGTTAGAATCATGGTGGTATGCTCAGAAGTTTCAATGCCATCAGAGCATTGTGTAAGGACAAGTAAACTTTCACTTTTCTTTATACCCTGGAAACACCAATGACTTTGATAAAGAACTAAATGGAATGGCATCCAGACTTGAGTGATACTAACACAGGCATAACAAATAACTCTGAGGAACAATGGAAGGTGCAAGTTGATACAACAGTGATAAATTGTAACATAAGCAAAATGGCAAATGGGATTCAATATCTGTAAATGTAAGGGGGCACATTGTGACTAAATAAAGTAAGAATTGTGAATAAGAGAAGGTTAGCTGATATAAAAGTGCAGGGGGATATGGAATTTCAAGTTCACAAGACATTATTATAAGCAGCACCCCAAGTGGATATGGCTATTTAAAAAAAACAATGCAATACGAGGTTAATGGCAAGAGGCACTGAACATAAAAACTGAGATGTAGTGGTGAGTCTATATAACCACGGTTGAAATATTACCTACGGTTTTGGTCTCTGTACTGTAGGAAAAATCTTGAGGCAATTAAGGAACAAGTTTAGATTCACAAGGATGAGGTATTACAATTGCAAAAATAAAACATTTTCCCCCATAAAGGTGCAAGAAATTGTGCAGTGATTGGAAAGAGATATTTAAAGTTATGAGGAGTTGGAAAATGGAAGATGGAAACAGATCTCTTGCTGATCATTTGCCACACCTTCAGCAGACACCACTATTTCTGTAGTACTTCCACAAACCCTCTCTGATAGGGCAGAAAACTGAGAAAACTCGAAGTTGTTCTCCCCTTGGCATTTTCCTTTGGGTTTCCAGAGGATTTTTGAATGTGTGGGCAGTAATATCAAATTAAATATGAGAGATTTAAAGGAAAAACAAAAGGAAATCCCCTGGCATCGAAGATTGTAAGACTATGGAATGCAGTGCTGGAATTAATGATTGAAATGTAGACCATGTCAACACTCAATAATAGTTGATTGAAGTAAAATGGGGCAATGCAGATAAAATTACACCAGATAGATAAAGATTCAAGTTTAGTTGCTTTTTATTCCAATGATACTAAATGTATTGAGAAAAGGTTACTTTGAGAAGACACCAAAAAATAGCTGAGAGACCAAACCCAAAATCAAGTAGACTCTGCCTTTAACAGGAGCATTACAATTACAACACTCATTCCATTGCCCATCAAAACTGCTCTGAAGTCCCCAGGGCACCATAGACTTAGATGCCTATACCGAGCCCACATTCCCTACTGTTAACAAATGTGATTGACAACCACCAAAACCATGTGTGGCGTGTCCAAGCCCAACTCCATGATCCCACTGTGCATAGAATGCTTCACAGAAGTTAAGAAAGAATCACGACTTTCCAGAAGACTATACAAACTGAAGGCATGTGTCAGTTTTGGCCTCCTGCTGGTGTGGACGACTAACAGCAAAATGGGCTGAGTGAGCTAAATAGCTTGTCTCCACATCGGAGCTTCAATGTAAATAACTAGCTTGCAAGACAACAAATGGTAACAAATAGCCAGTTGCAGGTATACTTTGGGAAGAGTATTGAGATTATTCTAATGTTAATCCCACTGCACTGCAGTTCCAAGAACAGAGTGAGTGATTTCAAAGTGACAGAGAATCAATTTAAGACATGGGCAACATCAATGTATCATTTGTTACTAAGGGAAAGGTAAATGGTTATTAATCTCTCAAAAAATGAAAATAATGTTTTCCTGGTAAAGGATGCACAGTAAGCAAAATAGACTTTGAAAAGCGAATCGCATCAATTATTTTTTAAGCACAAATATGTCTCCAAGTTGTGTAAGGCTTTTTATGGAGCAAATGATGTTGAAGGAATGCTTTGAAAAGTAACACTGCATTGAACCTGTACTATGCTGCTCATAAAGCATGGTTGTAGTAGGTACATGTAACAACACAGACTTTTGTAGTTTTTTCTAATCACTTTAAAAGTTTTAGTGTGGTGTAATATATTGGTGTGGTAAAATATCATTCTTTTCCTGTACAACAAGTCATTTTTGTTCAGCTGATTAATTGCAACTTTTGTTAGATGTAGAAATCAGACAAAATTGATATTGTTTCCTGTCACCTCCCTCGGTGCTTTTACAAATGGTTTGTATTAGGAAAAACGAAGGAGTTGAATTAGAAACGTGTGTTCCTTGTTGTAGAGGTTTTTATCCTAGTCAGAATGAGTCACAAATTCATCTGTTGCATTAAGACAAAGGATTATCAATGAAATATGGCAATTTTTCAAAGCTTCCCCATATTCTGCTGAAACACTTTCACTCACTGCCACGCTTTCTATTTTAAAGATTAACCCTTTGAGATTGATATAAATGTTTATTTTTCTATGAATTGTATTTCTTGGCATTCACTGTAACAATGGTATTAATGGCAAATGCTATAATCTAAAAATAATATATAAATAGAATCAATGTGCAGGGTTATAGCAAAAATAGACAGGAGAATAACACTAACTCATAATGCTCACTCAGTCAGTCAGTCTATAGATGATGGGCCAAATAACCTCCTTTGGCACCCTAACAGTTAAGTAATTATGTGATCCTGAAATTAGATTATTATTCTCACAATCGTTCAGTCATAAATATACATCAGAATTTGCTGGATAGCACTTTCAAGTGTGTCCCAGTGTTCTAAATGATGTATCAACACCAATGGCTTACTAATGTCCATCAAGGAAGGAAGTTTGCCATCCTCACCCAGTTTGGCCTACACATGACTCCAGGCCCACAGCTATGTGGGTAGCTCTCAACCAACCTCTGAAATATGGAGGAGGTATTGATGCCCATCCTTACTGATTGCAGCCTGTGGGTCAGGAAGACAAGACTCCAGTTGCACAGAGTGAAGCAGAATTCTTGGTCTCGGAGTTTAGAGATGAGTTTTGTTGGAATTAGAGAATTGAAGGTGGAGCTAAAGTGAATAAATAGGAATCTGATGTAAGTTGCCTTAATTTCCAGATGTTCTCAAGATGAGTGTATGGAGATGGCATCTGCTGTGGACCTATTGTGATGATAAGTGAATTGTAGTGAATCAAGGCAGCCTGGGAGGCTGGAGTTGATCTATGCCATGCGGCTCCACAAATATCCCCACCTTCAATCTTGGAAGATCCCAATACAGTGCAAAAGATAAGACTGAAGCAGTCACATTAATCTTCAGCCAGAAATGCCAAGTGGATGACCCAGCTGAACTTCCTCTAGTGGTCACAAACATTGCAGATATCAGTCTTTAGCCAATTCAATTTACTCCACATGGTATCAGGAAACAGTAAGAGGTACAGGCCAAAAAGACTATTGTCCCTGTTAATGTTCCAGCAATAGCAATGAAGACATGTGTTCCAGTTCCTCCCACTCCAATAGCCAAGCTGTTCCAGTACAGTTACAACGCTGGAATCCATACAACAATGGGGAAAATTGTTCAGTGATATCTGTATACAAAGGGGAGGACAAATGCAACCTCGCCAATTACTGCCCCATTAGTACACTCTTGATTATCATTAAGCTGATGGAAGGTGTCATCAACAGAGTTGTCAAGTGTGACTTGCTCAGCGATAACCTGTTCAATGATGCTCAGTTTGTGTTCTGCCAGGGCCACTCAGCTCCTGATTTCATTAGAGCCTTGTTTCAAACATGGGCAATAAAGCTAAATTCCAGAGGTGAGATGAGAGTGACAGCCTTGACATTAAGACTGCATTTGACCACCAGAGGTGTGGCATCAAGGAGCCCTAGCAAAACTGGAATCAATGGGTTTTCAGGGCCAAACACTTCACTGATTGGAGTCATACTTAGCACGCAGGAACAAGGTTATAATTGTTGGAGGTCAGTCAACTCAGATCCAGGACATCTCGAAAGAGTTCCTCAGAGTAGTGTCCTCGGCCCAACCATCTTCAGCTGCTTCCTCAATGACCTTCCCTCCATCATAAGGTCAGAAGTGGGAATTTTAATTGATGATTGCATAATATTCAGCACTGTTCATGACTCTGCAAATACTGAAGCAGCCCATGTTCAAATGCAATAAGATCTGAGCAATATCCAGGCTTGGGCCAACCACTGGCAAGTAGTATTCACGTTACGTAAATGCCAGGTAATGGCCATTTCCAATAATAAACAAGCTAAAGACTATATTGACATCACTTTCAACATCCTTGGGGTTACCTTTGACTTTGAAAGTCAACTGGGCTTGTGATATAAATCTAATGGCTACTAGAGCAGGTCAGAGGCTAAGAATAATATGGCGAGTAACTCACCTCTTGACTCCCCAGAGCCTGTCTTCCATCTACAAGGTAGAAGTCAGAAGTGAAATGTAACACCACCCACTTGCCTGGATGGGTGCAGCTCCAACACACTCAAGAAGCTTGACATTATCCTGGACATAGCAGTCCGCTTGAGTGGCACCACATCCACAAGCATCCACTCCTTCCACCACTGAATCTCAGTAGCAGCAGTGTGTACTATCTACAAGATGCTCTGCAGAAATTTACCAAAGATCCTCAGACAGAACCTTCCAAACCAATGGCCACTTCCATCAAGAAGGCAGCAGATGCATGGGAAGACTTCCACCTTCAAGGGCCCCCAAGAAACTCACCATCCTGACTTGGAAATACATCACCATTACTTCGCTGTTGCTGCATCAAAATACTGGAACTCCCTCCCCAAGGACATCATGGGTCAACGTACAGCACCTAGACTGCAGCAGTTTAAGAAAACAGTTCACCAGGATCTTTTCAAGGGCATCTAGGGACAAGCAATAAATGCTGGCCAGTCAGTGATGCCCACATCCCATGAATGAATAAAATACAATGACCAAAGTGAAAACCACTGTGGTGTGATCCTTCCCCAGAAGTATTTAAAAAACTGGCTTTCACAAGTAAGCCAAAAATAAGCATAGTTTAAAATGATACAGAGTTGATTCACCTTGAGGGTTTTTTCATGTTTTGTTGGTTGCTTAATGACTCCTAGCTCACTTCTCATTGACTTTTCTCAAAGAATTCAGAAACCAGAGGTGTTTAGTCTTCAGTCTCCTTACAACCAGCTTTTGACTTCCTCTTGGGATTGTGAGTATAAATGGATACATTGTGATTACAGACCACTTTATTAATGATATTCACAAACTGAATTAGGTAGATTAGGACAAGGAACCAGCAACCCAATCCTGACCCTGGCACAATCACGATCCAGACCCAGCTGCAACATTAAACAATTAAAAGAGAATCCAACAAGAGTGCTGCAATTTTATTTTTTTATTCAGAGCAAACTACAATCAGTGTGATTGTAGCAAACATACTGAACCCTCTAATGCATGGATGGTTTCGTGACTGAAAACAGGTTCATGAACCTTTTTTGGAATATCATACTCAAGCTAAAACATTTACAATGTCTTGCTATGTAAGACCAAGAGAGATTCTTATTCCTGTCAGCGTAGCAGTAACAATGTTTCATCTTGTTTAAACCCTAAAAGCAAACTTTTCTTGATTTGTTTTTGCCTGCTCACTGGGAAAATGATAAATGCAGAAATCTGTGCTGAAGTGTTGTTGTACCTGATTGAACAGTGTTTTTCAAACCCGTTTCTTCAAATCTCATATGAGTGGAAGAAAAATGAATTTTGATCCACAGAAATGGCAACTTTATTTACATAGTGCCTTTAACACAAGAAGATGTACTAAGGCTTCATTGGATATTATTAAACAATACATAACACATAACTGCGAAGGGCTTGTTAGGGTCAGATAACCAAAACCACTTGAAAGAAAGAGATTTTAAGAAGTGTGTGAAAGGAGGGAAGTGAGAGGTGGAGAAGTATAGAAGTGGGGGATGGGGGCGCGTGGTATTCCAGATCTTGGGGCCCAAATAACTAAAGACTCAACTGTCAACAGTAAAGCAAGAAAAATCAGGACTGCTCTTGGGCCAACAATTAGAAAAAAAAATGCAGATATATCAGTGCATTGTACAGCTTCAAGTGATGCCAGACAGACGAACAAGTGAGAACATGGTCTGATGTGTTAATATGGAGGAGAATTTTAAAATCAATATGATACATGACCAAGATCCTATGCAGATCATCAAACACAGTGGAGATAGATAAACAATAATTGACATAAGGACACAGGCAGCAAAGTTTTGGATGGTTTCCAATTTGTGAATGGTAGAATGCAAGAGGCCAGAAAGAGTGCATTGGATTGGTCAAATCTAAAAGTAACAAATGAGAGTTTTAATAGATGAGCTAAGACAGAGATGAAGCCATCAGTAACTCCTAAAAAAGTGTATAAAGTTTAACAATTATGGCAGAATTTCCTCCTTCATTCTGTGGTGTGGGCAATGGTGACACAGTTGGGAAAATGTAATGAAAATGGGAAATAATCATATTGTCAGTGAGAAAAAGTTTTCTGATTTTGTTATAAACGGTGGTTTCA
Source organism: Stegostoma tigrinum (assembly GCF_030684315.1). Taxonomy (NCBI): domain Eukaryota; kingdom Metazoa; phylum Chordata; class Chondrichthyes; order Orectolobiformes; family Stegostomatidae; genus Stegostoma; species Stegostoma tigrinum. Next base: position 18,686,569 of record NC_081375.1, read on the forward strand.
GAGCCTCATATTGACTGATTACTCCCTTAATCCCATGCATTTGCATCTCAACTTGAGTCCACTTGCCTTATTTCTTTACCACTCCAAATTCTTCTTCCCCAAGAAAGAAAACCGGGCAAGTTCCCTATGCGAAAGGGACTTGCACTCAGACGGATTGGGTGACAATTCCATCCCAATAGCTGTCAATGTCAAAGCCAGCCTGAATGTTTATGCTCAGCAGCTTGTTTCAAGAATTAACTGGTACCTGTGTAGAATCACATAATCCTGAAAGAACACATAAGTGCATTTGGGACGTCACTGGTGTCACTTCTCCAATGCACAGCTATTCATACCCTTCCCCCATAAGATGAAACACTGAGCAGCCGAGGCAGTGGGATCTGCAAGTTATCACTGGGCTTCCCTTGAGTGCAGGACAATATCAACTATGACTACATTGCTTTGAGAGCACTCTAACACTATCCTGCAAAATTTGTCAACAGTAAAAGTCTTCTATTCCAGCAATATTTAATTATTTGTGAACCAGCAATGCCAAATCTTGCAGGTCCAGGCCAGCTATCCTAGAAGCTGCCATGATTGAAATATATTGAAGAGCTCATAGGTTTCTGCCTCCTTCCATGGATGAGTCATAGAGTCATAGAGGTTTTCAGCATGAAAACAAGCCCTTCAGCCCTACTTATCCATGCCATTCAGCTTTCACAATTAAACTAGCCCCATTTGCCTGCATTTGCTCTATCTCCCTCCATAGCTACCCCACCTATGTATCTGTCCAAATGTTTTTTAAATGATGAAATTGTACTTGCCTCTACCACAACCTCTGGCAGCCCATTCAAGACACTCACTGCCTCTGTATGAAAGCATTGCCTCTCAGACCTTTTTGCATCTCTCCCCTCTCACCCTAAACTAATGCCCTCTAATTTTAAACTCCCCCATCTTGGGGGGAAGCTGTTGGCTACCTACCTTATCCGTGCCTTTCATGATTTTATAAACCTCTATCAGGTCATCTCCTCAATCTACCACATTCCAGCGAAAAAAAAATCCTAGCCTATCCAACCTCTTCTTATAAGCCAAGCCTTCCAGTCCAGGTAGCACCCTCGTAAATCTTTTCTGCACTCGTTCTAGTTTAATAATATCCTTTCTATATGTAATTCTAGTGACCAGAATTACATGTGGTTCTCCAAATGTGGCCTCACTAATGTTTTGTACAGATGCAACAAGATGTCCTAACGCCTACACTCAATTGCAGAGCAGTCCAGGTTGTGACACCTGGTCTGTTCTGGCAGAAGCTTGCCATATAGCTGCAAAAAGATGCCCAACATCACTGTGGCATGCTGTGCTCTTCACAAATGGTGCTGACAAAAGGAGATGTCTTGTATACAGAAGAAATGGTGGATCAACAGCAACCTCTGAGAATGAGGAAATAGACAAGGATCAGAACTTTTATGAGGAGGCTCATGCAACAGAGCATGTCAGAGAGTACATTGTCAAGTATAAGTAACTTGTGATAACCTCCTTGAAACCTGGTTCCAGGATGATTGAGCTGGGTTTATACTTTATTTAATAATACAAAATTCTGTCATCTATCAAGGAAACAGCCCCTGTTTAATGCATTCTTGTTAATGTCACAGTCCTTGACATTTTCTATTGCTGAATACAAGTATAATTTTTCTATCTGATTGTCTGTTTGATATCTACAAGTGATTACATTTTCAAGTATCTTCATACAACATGTCCTAGTGACCAAAAATAAGATTGTCTGGTGCTAATGTTCAGTTGTTTTTAAGGCATCAATCTATATCCAGGTGATGTGCAGTCAAGTCCCCCACAACAGCGAGCACATTGAGATAAGTAGTCAAGAATGTCCTTTTATGTTCAGAATGTGCATAGAATGTTAGGTTGCTCTGAAATGCTTGAGCATCCAATAGGATAACATTGACCTTGCAAAAGGCATTGTTTTGTGCATTTCATTTTTGGTGGAGCAATGTTCTGAGGGAGAGTGGATATGCCCTGAATTTCAGTGTGCTGCCTTGAAATGCTCACCATCGAATGAGCATTTCTCGGCAGAGATGCATGAGCTCATTATTGGTCGTGCACTCACACCCACAGGTGGGTGTAACTCTGGAATGATTTGACCAGGGCAGGCCCTAATGCATTCGCTGTAATCAATGCTTAGTGTCTGTGTTGCACATATCCAGGCACAGTGCCTTGGTTACATTCAACGATGGCATGGTGCACGGAACCTTGCTTTCTGAGGCTATCTGCCATCAAGGAGTCAGTTGGTTTTGAGGGGTGAGTAATGTTTGGCAATTCATTCTTCACGCTTAGAGTGTTGAAAATGATGCTCATCTCTCACATGGGCGTGGAGGATTTACTCATGCTGAAATTGGGCTGCCCATATACAGGCTCACCATCCTCAACTTAAACTTTGGTAGACTTCAATATCATAAATGAACAGGCAGGACACCTGCGGAGTTCCCAGGAGGAGGGGCCCCAATCCCTGTGAACATAGTTAGCATCACCCTATCTCCTTGAGAGAAAGGGGCAGTTGGAGGGTGGTTGAGGCTTTTTGCCATCTTCTTGTCTGGTCTTTGTTACCGACCACTGATGGTTCAAGTGATGGAGGTGCAGGCCTGTGCCATATCTGGCAGAGGCTTAGACATCAAAGCCAGCACTGTGCTGATAATGATGGTAGGCTCCATCATCCTTTGATCCAGCTTACCAACTAGCTCTGACAAAGGTGCATGTTGTCCTATACTTGTCTGTGCATTTTGACCAAGTCCAACACTATGGGATGATATTCTGCCTGGGGATGAACATGTGCTTGGTCTTTAGCAGTCCTCTGAGTTTCCAAGGTCTGGACACTTGTTCCTCGACAATCTGCAGAGATCAGTCAGTGATGTGTTCCTTACTGTAACCTAGATAGAGTACCCATGGAGATGAAATACTCTGAGTTCGTGGAAGTGCAGGGAAAGATATTGCTGGTATGTCTTTTAAGCATTGAATGGCTTCCTTCCCAGAGATGAAGGAGGAACTGCGAGCCTATTTCTCAGATTCTACATAAAATGGGAAGAAAGTAATTATATTTAAAGAGTAAAAGCTTGTTCAATTTAAGAATGAGTTAACATTTCTGTTAATAGACGATTAAAGATGTGCAGCACAATGAAACTCAATGGGATGGAAAGCACTGGAGGTCTCCACATCCCAACATGAGTAATTGCTCTCTTCTCTGGTCCAAGTGAGCATTTTATCCTCAAAATTAAGTTCACCAATCTGCCCAAAACCTAACCTGCACCCATCCCACCACAATTCCACATCAGTCTTCACATTCCCAGACCAGTAGTGAGATTCCCTTTCCTGAAATGTCACAAAAGGAAGGTTGAAAATGATGGAAGTTGGTGGAAGAGCCGTTAATAGTGTTGCAAGAGAAGGAGAAATGACGATTGCTCCCCAACCCCCTCCCATAAGTGAGTGGGAAGCTCAAAGGGCAGGAAAAGGTAAATGGATTGGGAGGATAAGTTGAAACTGCCTCTGTCATGCTTCTGTGCAGAGTATTCCATAGCCTAAATACTTGCTGTGGGGAAAGGGATATTTTTCTCACCTCTCATTTGCTTCTTTTGCAAAACCCTTCACAGCCCATTGATTCTCAATCTGTTTAAAAGTGGGAATACTTTCTCCCAATCCATTTCATCCAACCCACATCTCTTTGAAATCTTCTGCTTTGTCTTCTTTTTCCTATTCATTTTTTGTGGGATGTGGGCGTCGCTGGTTGGCCAGCATTTCCTGCCCATTTCGTGTTGCCCTTGAATCTCCTATTAGCTTCTTCTGTTCCAAGGAAAACTGTTCCAACTTTTCAAAACTATTTACATAACTGTAATTTCTCACCCCGGAATCATTCTCATAAATCTGTTCTGCACTGTCTCCAGTGTATTCAGATCCTTCCTGCAATGTAATGTCCAGAACCATACCTAATACTCCAGCAGAAAGAAAACAATCTGTTAGATAAGTTCATCATAACCTCCATGCTCTTGTGCTCTATGCCACTATTTATGCAGCCTAGAAAACTGTATGATGTATTTACAACTCTCTCTAGTTGTTCTGTCATCATTAATTACTTATGTACATATATACCGATGTCCCTCTCCTTCTACATACCTTTTTGACAGACAATTATAAAACAACAGGATATGGAAGCAGAATTATGCCATTAAACCATTTAGTCTGCTTTACTATTCAATCGTGACTGATATGTTTCTCAGCCCTTTTCTCCTTCCTTCTCTCAATAACCTTTGATCCCTTTAATAATAAAGAACAATCCATATCTGTCCTAAATAAATAACTTGGCCTCCAAAGCCTTATGTGGCTATGAATTCCACAGATCCACCAGCCTCTGGCTGAAGAAATTCCTCTTCATCTCAGTTTTAAGCGGGTGTTCTTTCACTCTGAGGCTGTGCCCTCAGGTGCTAGTCTCTCCTACTATTGGAAACATCTTCTTCATGGCTACTCAATCCAGGCTATGAGTATCCCATGAGTTTCAATGAGATCCGCCCCCCTCATTATGTACTGAGTCTCCATTCTTTTGTGCTGAAGTACGTCACTTCATATTTCTCTGCATTGAACTTAGCTGCCTCTTATTCGCCCACCCCACCAATGTGTCAAAGTTCTTTTGAGGTTCTACGTTGTTCTTCTCACAGTTTACAATTCTCCAAGTGCTGTGTCACCCACATTTAGTGGCATTGCTAGCATGAGCACTGGAAAGTCTTTTCAGCTTTAAGGGATTTCACCTCTAAGCTGCACGGTTCCATGAAAAGGTCACCAAGGAGCTTTTTTAATAAGACAGTGAAAGATTGTGTGGACTAGGCCTCATGAACTGCAGTCAACTGACTACAGGAAACTTTTGCCCGATGACTTTTTGATGTCTTCCCTCTTAGTAGCTAACAAGTGGCATCTGCACGGCAAGTTTCATTTTGTATCTTGTTCTATTCAACCATTGAGCAATTGATTTGATGGCCATGAGGATTATAGTTCTCCAAGCTTTGAGTCACTTCTGTCTCTTTGAATCAGTCTCGATCATTCAGAATTGACATCAAACATTTTTCATGATGAATTTCTAACAGGGCAAAACACAAAAGGATACAAATAAACCACCACCCAATTTGAACTACCATGGAAAAATTACAACTTGCATTTATTTAGCTCTGTTAGTGAAGCAAAAGTTGCTTCTCAAGTGCTTTTCCAGCATGTTATCATTCAAAATACAAAGACAAATGAGACAGCAGGTTAAAAGATAGGTTTTAAGAATGTCTTAAAGGAATTTTTCAACATCAAGTTTTCCTTACTTAGAAGCCAACGATTCATACTAGTGTAGAGGATCACGTGTGAGTATACAAAACGGGGCCCGCAAACTGTTGACTTTGAGGATCATCACATAAAAGGCTGTATATTCCACACAAATGCAGTTATCAGTAAGCGTCCCTGGACATTGTTCAGGAGTAGAAGCACAAGTAAGTTGTTAGACACATTCTGGGGCATTAAAGCTGTTTTTAAAAGACTTGCTATTGTCCTCAGTGAGATAAACAAATTTGCTTTTGAATATGAAGGACCAAATCTTCCCTCCATTTGTCCCAGACTGTGTGGTTCAATACTTGAGTTTATTGACAGTGCCACTGGGGAGCTTGAACAACATTTCATTAAAGACACTCATTGCATACTTAACATTTTCCAATTCTAAATTACAGTTAAACATATTTTCTAAAGTAATAGACGCAATGGCGAGGGGGTAAGACTGTAATTTACTTAAATCTTAAAATGAATACACATTTTTGAACAATTACATATTTTCCATGACCTTACACTATTTAACCAACTGTAATGTTCCTTTAAGAATGTTTTGGAACTAATAATCCTGTATAGTTCTTGGATACATTTTAAGACCAGAGAGAATAATAAAAAAATGAATATGTGACATGTGCTGTCTCTGTGAAGTTCGACCACAATCACTTTATTTTTGCTTAAGCAAAAATAACCTTTACTCTAAATTAGTTATTTGAAATCTATTTGTTAATTCTACCTTTCAAGGTGTTAACTTACAAACCAAAGAAATATAAAAGCAGACAACTCTTCTCATGATTTCAACAATATTTATTGATCAAGATATATGACAATGTTTAATTAATTCACAGGAAAGTAGCCTATTTTGTAGTTTTTTATATACATTCAAATTTTGTCTTGAAAAATCAAACAAGGAAATGCGCAGGCAAACAGAAAATATTTGCTGATCACATGTATAGTATTAAATACCCAATTTAAAAATGAAGTTTAATTGATAACTAGTGTCCCATGCTGAACTGTAAACTCTTAAGGGTTCATAAATAATATCTGTAAAGCTTTTAGATTTTAGGAACTAATTCACACTTCACAGCCAAACCACTAGATGGTGGAAGAAGTGGGAAAAGAACTATTCCATCTCTGAATGTGTTTGAGGTGTCGGGGAGCAGAAGCAGCAAGATTCTGTCTTCCATCAATGGCGCACAATGAGAGCAAACATACATAACTGAATTTAGATCACTTAACACGTTTAGTAAAATCTGGAAAAAAAATGGTCAAACTAAGCATTAACAGGTCCCTCAAGAGGGAAAACATGTCGAGAAATTAGATCTAGAGATATTGTGAAATTAGATAGCTATTGCATTCTTCAATTACCAATTTGAGCAATGATTTATATGGTTATGACATGTGTTTCCATTTGAAAATGGTTATAAAAGTTAATTGGCAATAGAGAACTTAAAAATATCTAAAATGAGACAGTTATCTGCTCCAGCTGCATCTCCATGCCTACCATGGTCCAATCAGCAGCCTCTTCTCATGTTTAATAAATTGATGTTCTCTTTCAAAAATAACGAAGCGTGGAGCTGGATGAACACAGCAGGCCAAGCAGCATCTTAGGAGCACAAAAGCTGATGTTTTGGGCCTAGACCCTTCATCAGAAAAGGGTCCTTTTCTGATGAAGGGTCTAGGCCCGAAATGTCAGCTTTTGTGCTCCTAAGATGCTGCTTGGCCTGCTGTGTTCATCCAGCACCACACTTCGTTATCTCGGATTCTCCAGCATCTGCAATTCCCATTATCTCTGAAGCTCCCTTTCAAAATTTGGTTTCTTGCATTTCTGTCCTGATGAGTGCACAATGATTAGCTTTGACTTTACATCTCTTTTTAACAATGTGTAATTATGTTGATCTCATCGATGTCAATAACATTTAAGCAGAATTTTGAACTTTCAGTTAGTTGAAAGGATAACAAGACATGATTTCGGACTAGTAACAAACAGTATAAAAAACTATTGACAAAATATTATTAAATGAAGGTAACTTACACTTTATAGTACAAAACAGCACCTCCCCCTATATAATGTCAGCACAATGGAAATTACTTTCAGCACAACTGAGAAATATATTTCTTTGGTATAATTTATACTATCCCTTTAAGTAGTCTTTTGATTTCCCTGGATCCAGTCCAAAATGATTCTGAGCTCCAAAGGGTTTTACTTCTACTTGAATGCTGGTAAACATAATAATTACTTCTCTTCCCTGGAGATTCTCCCTTGAGAGCAAGCTAGGTAAACCTTGGGTAGTTTCATTCAAATCTGCAAGAATTTGGTCTTTCCTATCTGAGAACATGCTGACCTGCATTATTGTGTGGTAAACTGTGGAAACTTTTGGTTTCTAGTTGCTCTATTTTACAGATCTTGGCACACTCATTGTGCCTGAGATCTTCAGGGATATCTTAGTAACCCTTTGCATCTTCAAAGCTTATTTCTATGGGAATGTGAGGTATATGGGCCTTGCATCCAGACAGAATGCTGATTGGCCATTTTTAAAAATAGAATCCCTACAGTATGAAAGCAGGCTATTTGGCCCATTGAATTCACACCTACCCTCCAAAGAACATACCACCAGAAATACCAACTACCATTTTCCTGTAACCCCGAATTTTCCATGGTCAATCCATCTAACCTATCTGTCTTTGGACCATAGGAGGAAGCTGGAACATCCAGAGGAAATCCACACAGGCAGAGGGAGAATGTGCAAACTCCACACAGACAGTCACTCAAGGGTGGAATCAAACTTAGTTCCTGACACTGTGAGAAAGCAGTGCTGACCACTGACCCACCATACCATCCTGTCCTTTAGATGCAAATCTATTATACTGTGGAAGGAAATTGGTTATTTGAAATATAACTGTTTAAAACACCAAATTTTCAATGCCTTCCAGAGACATTGGGGTCTACCAGTCCAGCTATTGGAAACACAGATGTTCCTACCATTGTATTAAAGTGTAAATACATGACAGGCTCTTTCCAGCAAAACAACCATTTAATGTAATAGTCACCTCACCAGGGCTGTTGTTAAGTAGAGTTCAGAACAGGTGACATAATTTACGTCATTTTGTTCCAAGCGAAAGATAACATACCAGAGAGCAACCTTATAAACTTTATATTTGAAAAAAAATGCAATGTACATAAATAAAATAACCATTCCAATACTACTATCTCTAACAAGTGAAAAGGCACTACTTTCTCAAACAAATGAAAAGGGAACATAGAACAGAACACAAGAATATGTAAATTAGGCTGAATTCAAAGATTACCTTTCAGATCTTTATTTTCAATGAAAATGTTTCCAAGATGCTCAAAGTCCAAGTGTATCACAGTGTAATGAGTCAGAGCATTGTTTCACCTATCAATGCATTATGTCTCCCTTTTCACCTTTCTCCTTTTGTGCAAATTATTCGAGATGTAACACTGAAGCAGGAAAACAAAAATTAAAAATACAAGGAAGTCGGATAGGTTTACAAGCAAGTAAAGGAAAGTCAAAGTCAAAGAAGCATCGCATTTTGAGCGTCAATGCAAAGGTAAAGGCACCATAAGGCTGTTCTCTCATTAGAGAGAGATGACTGCCAATGATTATTCTGAGGACCACCATGTCTTCGGTGAGGGGAGAGGTTGAGAAGGAGAGTCTTTCTTGGTAAGCCAGCTGGTGCAGGAATTGAACCCACACTCTTGGCATCACTCTGCATTTCAAAGCGAGCCATCCGGCCAACTGGACTGAGCAAACCCAGAGTGGAACCGAAGGCAATACCTGAGAGATGTATTTGCTGGAAGGGCAAGTGTAGTCAAGGTGTTCAGATGGAGAAGGAGTGATCAATCATTACAGAAAGTCTTAGAACATGATTCAAAGAACAAAGAAAATTACAGCACAGGAACAGGCCCTTCGGCCCTCCAAGCCTGCGCCAATCCAGATCCTCTATCTAAACCTGTCGCCTATTTTCCAAGGATCTGTATCCCTCTGCTCCCTGCCCAGTCGTTACACTTAAGTCTTCTTAGAGATGTATTCAAATTCGAATTCAATAAAATATGTTTGTTTTGCAGAATATACATAATAATAATTAAATATACTGTTAATGTAATTAAATGTTAACAAAACATGCACTTCTGATTTATTCAAGGGTGAGAAAATCAAAGCACTTCATTTCTGCACATGTTTCTCATTCTGATTTATATTGAATTGATTTGATTTATATTACACCAGAAAACATCAATTCAGTCAGATGGCAGTAAGCGATCCTATGGCGCAAATTTGAAGAGTTAAAGAAGAGTTCTCCCACCTGTTCTGAAAAATATTTACCTTTCAGTCACTAAAATACATTGGTCAGTTTTCTCATCACTGCTTTTGGAATTGTATTGTGTGCAGATTGACTGCTGGGTTTCCTTTCATTTCAATAAAGAACACTTCAAAAGTATTTCATAAACTGCACAACACTTTTAAGATCCACAGTTAGCATGAAAAGTGATGTAAGTTCTAACCTCTTTTTTAAAAGTTTGATTAGAAAGTCAGTGAAAGGTTTCTTTCCTCTTAAATAAATCATTGTTTACCCATGTAAAGGTCCTGCAGTGCTTAAGATTAACATTTGATTTGTGGAGTCAATTATCTACTCTACTATTGGGCAATAAGGAGCAAGAGGAGGTAATTTATCATCACTTGTAACTTGTAAAGAATGTTTTCTTCACAATATGGAAATCAAGCACTTAAAACAGAGTCTGGTAAGTTAATACCAAGATAAACAGCCACTGTTGAGATCATTATTGCCATTAGATTACCTTAGGTATTTACATTTTTTTCCATTTGAATTCAGAGAGACAAGCATTCATTGTGAGATTTTACCAATATTTTGGCATTTAGAACGTCACATCATTTCTCCAAATGAAATCCATCAAACATTATGAGTGGCCACAAGCAATCCTGCTGGGCAGTCCTCACTCATCACCTGGAAGAATCATTCCTTTGACTTTTAGCGCAGAATCCATTCCAGCCTCAGGCTTTTCCTTCAATTAAAGTATCCACAGACCAGTATTTTAGATAGGGTTGGCAGTGCCAAAATTTGTCATTTAGCACAACCAGTTCATTGCACCACTCAAGTCTCTTCATATACTTTCTCATCTAACTCTATCTGCATTACTGTCTGTTCACTTCTCTGTTGTATATTTGTGTAGTTTATATTTAAATACATCCCTACTCTTCATCTCAACTTCATTTCTGAAGAAGGGTCTAGACCCGAAACGTCAGCCTTCCTGCTCCTCTGATGCTGCTTGGCCTGCTGTGTTCATACAACAATACATCTTGTTATCTCGCCTTCATCTCAACTGCTCCCTTTGGTAGCAAGTTCACCTTTCTGGATAAACGAGTTTTTTTTCTTAACTCCCTGATTGATTCCTTGAATTGATCCCCTAGAGTTTTGATCTTCCCTCACAAGAAGAAACACTCATGCATCTACTCTATTCAGAACATCTCATAATGTTAATGTCTTGTGTTAAGATATCTACTCAGTGTTCCCTTTCCAAGAGAAAAGAGACTGAGTTTGTTCATCCATTCTTGAAAGATATAACATTTCAATTCTGATATCATTCTTACAAAGTTGTCTTGAATATTTAGAGTATCCTTTTTTTGATATACAGAACCAGAACATATAGTAATAGCTTTAAAAGAGACTTATATTTATATACTTCCTTTTATGACCACAGGATTTTCCAAAGAACTTTACAGCTAATGACAAGCTTCGAAGATTAAAAAGGCAGGCTGTGGTTTGTGTAATAGTCATTATATATTGTCTTAGTTTCTCTTGCAGTTGCAAACTGTGGTCATGATTTTTGAAAGCTCAGTTGTCTAGAATTCTCAAATCAAGATATGCAGCAGTGCTTTTGAAGTGTAGTCACTACTGTAATTTAAGTAAGTGGTACTTTGGCTGCAGTGACAACCAGTAACAGCTTGTTATTTGCTATAAGTTCAGTTTGTAGCTTTCTGCTGAGAGCATTAACTCTTTGCTAGAGTATGAATTCACACATGCGAGCAAGCCAAAACTGTATCTTCTAACTCACATGTTCAAGATTAGCAGCAAGTTGGATTTTTTTTTCCTCACTGAATCTCCACACTTGCAAGCTTTGCTGAAAGAGTTGTAGTCAGGGAGTTACGAGCTGGAACCCTCTCTGACAGTTTAATTCCTAATGTAATGAATCTAAAGTTAATTGTCATGTCCAACAGTCAAAACCATCCAACTCACTGTTTGCACTGATCGCACCTCAACTTTTCCTGGTCTTTATATCTGCAGGTCACCCTAACAACCATTGGGGTTAGTGAGTTTTGAGAAGATTTATAGCTCAGGTTGAGGTTCTGGATGTGAGTTTGCTCGCTGAGCTGGAAGGTTTGTTTTCAGACCTTTCGTCACCATTCTAGGTAACATCATCAGTGAGCCTCCGACGAAGCGCTGGTGTTATGCCCTGCTTTCTATTTATCTGGTTAGGTTTCCTTGGGTTGGTGATGTCATTTCCTGCGTTGGTGATGTCATTTCCTGTTCTTTTTCTCAGGGGGTGGTAGATTGGCTCCAAATCAATGTGTTTGTTGATGGAGTTCCGGTTGAAATGCCATGCTTCTAGGAATTCTCGTGCGTGTCTCTGTTTGGCTTGTCCTAGGATACATGTGTTGTCCCAATCAAAGTGGTGTCCTTCCTCATCTGTATGTAAGGATACGAGTGATAGTGGGTCATGTCGTATTGTGGCTAGTTGATGTTCATGTATCCTGGCGGCTAGCTTTCTGCCTGTTTGTCCAATGTAGTGTTTGTCACAGTTCTTGCAAAGTATTTTGTAGATGACGTCTGTTTTGCTTGTTGTCTGTGTAGGGTCTTTTAAGTTCATTAGCTGCTGTTTTAGTGTGTTGGTGGGTTTGTGGGCTACCCTGATGCCAAGGGGTCCGAGTAGTCTGGCAGTCATTTCGGAAATGTCTTTGATGTAGGGGAGAGTGGTTATGGTTTCTGAGCCCGTTTTGTCTGTTTGTTTGGGTTTGTTGCTGAGAAATCGGCGGACAGTGTTCGTAGGGTACCCATTCTTTTTGAATACGCTATATCGGTGATTTTCTTCTGCTCTGCGTAGTTCCTCTGTGCTGCAGTGTGTGGTGGCTCGTTGGAATAATGTTCTAATGCAGCTTCGTTTGTGGGTGTTGGGATGGTTGCTCCTGTAGTTCAGTGTTTGGTCCGTATGTGTTGTTTTCCTGTAGACGCTGGTTTGAAGTTCCCCATTGACTGTTCGCTCTACTGTGACATCTAGGAATGGCAGTTTGTTGTTGTATTCCTCCTCTTTTGTGAATGTTAAGCCAGTAAAGGGTATCATTGATGGTCTTGAGGGTCCGCTATGTGGATGACACCTTTGTCATCACTGAACAAAACAAATTAGAGGAAACCTTCAAGACCATCAATAATACCCTTTACTGGCATAACATTCACAAAAGAGGAGGAAAACAACAACAAACTGCCATTCCTAGATGTCACAGTAGAGCGAACAGTCAATGGGGAACTTCAAACCAGCGTCTACAGGAAAACAACACATACGGACCAAATACTGAACTACAGGAGCAACCATCCCAACACCCACAAACGAAGCTGCATTAGAACATTATTCCAACGAGCCACCACACACTGCAGCACAGAGGAACTACGCAGAGCAGAAGAAAATCACCTATACAGCGTATTCAAAAAGAATGGGTACCCTATGAACACAGTCTGCCGATTCCTCAGCAACAAACCCAAACAAACAGACAAAACGTGCTCAGAAACCATAACCACTCTCCCCTACATCAAAGACATTTCCGAAATGACTGCCAGACTACTCGGACCTCTTGGCATCAGGGTAGCCCACAAACCCACCAACACACTAAAACAGCAGCTAATGAACTTAAAAGACCCTATACAGACAACAAACAAAACGAACGTCATTCTACAAAATACTTTGCAAGAACTGTGACAAACACTACATTGGACAAACAGGCAGAAAGCTAGCCCCCAGGATACATGAACATCAACTAGCCACAAAACAACATGACCCACTATCACTCGTATCCTTACATACAGATGAGGAAGGACACCACTTTGATTGGGACAACACATGCTTCCTAGGACAAGCCAAACAGAGACACGCACGAGAATTCCTAGAAGCCTGGCATTCCAACCGGAACTCCATCAACAAACACATTGATTTGGAGCCAATCTACCACCCCCTGAGAAAAAGAACAGGAAATGACATCACCAACGCAGGAAATGACATCACCAACCCAAGGAAACCTAACCAGATAAATAGAAAGCAGGACATAACACCAGCGCTTCGTCGGAGGCTCACTGATGATGTTACCTAGAATGGTGACGAAACCTCTGAAAACAAACCTTCCAGCTCAGCGAGCAAACTCACATCCAGAACCATTGGGGTCATTGATTTCCTTTCAAAGACTGGGAACAGTTAATTAAACATAAGAACATAAGAATGAGGAGCAGGAGTAGGCCATCTGGCCCCTCAAGCCTGCCCCGCCATTCAGTAAGATCATGGCTGATCTTTTTGAGACTCAGCTCCAATTAGCCACCCACTCACCGTAACCCTTAATTCCTTTACTGTTCAAAAATTTATCTAGCCTTGCCTTAAACACATTCATTGAGGTAGCTTCAACTGCTTCATTGGGCAAGGAATTCCACAGATTCACAACCCTTTGGGTGAAGGAGTTCCTCCTGACTTCAGTCCTACATCTGCTTCCCTTTATTTTGAGGTGATTCCCTTTAGCCCTAGTTTCACCTGCTAGTGGAAACAACCTCCCTGCCTCCAACTTATCTATTCCTTTCATAATTTTATATGTTTCTATAAGATCTCCCCTCATTGTTCTGAATTCCAATGAGTATAATCCCAGTCTACTCGATCTTTCCTCATAATCCAACCCTCTCAACTCTGGAATCAACTGAGTGAATCTCCTCTGCATCCCCTCCAGTGCTAGTACATCTCTTCTCAAGTAAGGAGACCAAAACTCCACACAGTACTCCAGGTGTGGCTTCACCAGGAGCCTATACAGCTGCAGCATAGCCTCCCTGTTTTTCAACTCCATCCCTCTAGCAATGGCAGACAAAACTCCATTTATCTTTTTAATCACCTGCCGCACCTACAATCCTACTTTTAGAGATTCATGCACAAGGACACCCAAGTCCCTCTGTACAGCAGCGTGCTGCAATTTACCATTTAAAACATAGTCCATTTTGCTGTTATTCCTACCAAAATGGATGACCTCGCACTTATCAACATTGTACTCCATCTGCCAGACCTTTGCCCACTCATTTAGACCATTTATATCCCTCTGCAGAATTTCAGTGCCTTCTACACACTTTGCTCTACCACTTGCCTTAGTGTCATCTGCAAATTTTGACACATCACACTTAGTCCCCAACTCCAAATCATCTATGTAAATTGTAAACAATTGCAGTCCCAACACTGATTCCTGAGACACACTGTTAGCCACTGACCACCAACCAGAAAAACACCCATTTACCCCTACTCTTTGCTCTCTACTGGTCAACCAATCCTCTATCCATGCTAATACATTACCTGTAATACCTTGGAACTTTATTCTATTTATCAGCCTTTGGTGTGGCACCTTGTCCATTCCCTTCTGGAAATCCAGACACACCACATCCACAGGTTCCCCATTGCCCACCATGCAAATAATGTCCTCAAAGAATTTTACCAAATTCGTTAAACATACCCTTCATGAACCCATGCTGGGGGTTTCCAATGGGACAATTTATATCCAGGTGTCTTGCTATTTCTTCCTTAATGATAGATTCAAGCATATTCCCCGCTACCGAAGTTAAGCTAACTGGCCTAGAGTTACCTGCTTTTAGTCTACTTTTTTTAAACAGTGGCATCACATTGGCTGTTTTCCAATCTGTACGAACCACCCCAGAGTCCAGTGAATTTTGCTAAATAAGCAAGCGCAGAATCTTCTCTACAACTTACATTGAGGTATTACATATATATTACAATATATTGTAATACATAGATATTGACATGGATACTGGTACATTTCTCGATTTGAAATTCTGCACAACTGAACTTTCAAAAATCATGATCACAGTTTGCAATGAAAAGAGAAATTAAGAATAATAACTATTATACAAACCACAGCCTGCCTTTTTAATCTTTGAAGCTTGTCTTTTGCAATAGCAGATCAATTTTACACACAAACTAATAATTACAATTTTATTTCTTTTTAAGGAAAGGGTGACAAAGATGAGTCTTTGGTCTGTACAAGATTGAAGTGTACATAATCTGAACCAGTACACATCAATCACTAAACATCCTTTTAATTTCATCTGAAGGAAATAGATTTACTGTACATTGCATTTCACCATTTGAAATGAACAATACTTTGGAAGCACTTCTGCAGTTCAAGCCTTGTACTCGTCACTCCAAGGGAAGAAAAACAAGGGTAGAGAGTTGCTCTAATCTACCAATATAAACCCATACATGTGCATTGGTTCCTTGAAATGCCTGTGGAATATTGGATACCTATGCTGCACGTTTCCATCCTTCCTGCATTCCTGCCATATATTCAATACAGTTCACAACTATTTTCTATCCTGCGAAGGAAATAACCTGCAAAGCAGTTACACTACAAATTAAATTTCAAAACTAACTGTATAATGCAATTCGGGAGATGATCAGCACATCTCAGGGATGCATGCTCATAATCAGCATTTTACATCCACTTTATGATGAACTCTTTTCCAAAAATAATTCATCTTATCTTGCTCTTATCTTGTGGCTACCAATATAATTCCAATTTAGCTTGACACAATGTGGCAACAAAGATTTAACATAATAAGAAACTTAATATAACATGCAACTCAATGTCTGATATTGATGTAACTTTGTTTTGCTCAAGCAAGTCAGAGTTGGTAACTGCATGAATTACTCAAGTTTTCATTTACTAACTGTACCTTCAAATATATTTGACAAATGTAATTGAGGCTCTTGAAAAAAATGTATGTGAATCACACTACTGTGGGGTCCATGAATGTTATATTCGAAAATAAATTGGCTTGACAGTCACTTTTGAGTTAATTCACTGAAGGAGAGGATAAAATAAATGATTTCAAAATAGGGACCATTTTGAGAATGCTGAACCATAAGACCATAAGACATAGGAGTGGAATTAAGGCCATTTGGCCCATCAAGCCCACTCCGCCATTTAAATCATGGCTGATGGGCTTTTCAACTCCACTTCCCTGCACTCTCCCCGTAGCCCTTGAAGCCTTCCGAGATCAAGAATTTGTCGATCTCTGCCTTGAAGGCATCCAACGTCCCGGCCTCCACTGCACTCCGTGGCAATGAATTCCACAAGCCCACCACTCTCTGGCTGAAGAAATGTCGTCTCATTTCAGTTTTAAGTTTACCCCCTCTAATTTTAAGGCTGTGCCCATGGGTCCTAGTCTCCCCACCTAACGGAAACAACTTCCTAGCGTCCACCCCTTCTAAACCATACATTATCTTGTAAGTTTCTATTAGATCTCCCCTCAACCTTCTAAACTCTAATGAGTACAATCCCAGGATCCTTAGCCATTCATCATACATTATGAACTCTCATGTACCTTATCCAGAATAACTGAAGAATCAAATGATTTGCAATTCTACATCATTAAACAATTAAATGTAGGTATCCTTACTAAAACAATATAGTATGGGAGTTGGCTTGTGTGTAGCATAAACGTTAGTGTAGACTTGTCAGGCCAAGTGGCCTGTTTCTGTGCATTAAAATTCAAACAACTTAGTGTAAATCACCACATAATCCATTAAAAACCAACCTGATTTTGAACAGATTCTCTTCTACAGCAGCACTGCCTGGCTACAGGACTGAGTTGGGAAAGGAGAAAAACCTGGGTTGAGTTATTATTATTCTTTATATTTTTCAAAGTGAATACTAAATGAAGAATGCCCTGAAAGGAACTTCTTCTCTGAAAGGGTTGTGAATCCGTGGAATTCCCTGTCTAGTGAAACAGTAAAGGCTACCTCACTGAATGTTTTTAAGGCAAAGATTGATAGATTTTTGAATAGTAAAGGAATTAAGGGTTAGGGTGAACAGGCTGGTAAGTTTAGCAGAGTACACGAAAGGCACCAGTCATGATCTTATTGAATGATGGAGCAGGCTCGAGGGTCCAGACGGCCAACTCCTGCTCCTATTTTGTATGTTCTAATTGATTTTTAGACACCAAGATACAATGTTGTTATTTTGAGACCTTGGAGAATTTGAATGTTCAGATGATCTAATAAGATGCAAATAAATAAGGCAAAAAGGACAGCATGTTAGTCTGTACATTAAAAATATTATCTTAGAAACTTACCATATGCTAGCATGGTTCCTTGTCTGCTCATATGTTAAATGATATAAAATAGAAGTAGATTAAATGAAACAGGATTTCTCTGCAATTGCAGAATTCTTTAGCTCATCAAAGCATTTTTGAATCAGCTTCCATTTTTGTTATGAAAATCTTCCATAATTATCTATAACTGAAGATCGTGCTGCACAGTTGACCTGCTCTACAATACCGTACCATGTGGTGCAAGAAGGGACAAGATAATTATTTAAAATATCAAATAAATGTGCCGTACTAAGAAAATATACGGATGAATTAGGGTGATTTATTTGTTCTTTTAAATGCAGCTGTGACCAAAAGAATAATAAAACAAACCAGGGTATGTTTTCAATTATACACCAGGAAAGAAACACACAAACCCTTTCATATGATTTTACGGAGCTTGCTAATAGAAGAGTCTGCCTAAAGAAGAAGAGGAAGAGAGACGAATCCAAAGGTTCCACATTTTGTACACCTCGAATCCAATGGCAATAATGCGGATATGAAAAATACATTCAAACCAAAGCAATATAATCACTGTAGTTGGTTAGCACAACTTTACAAGCATCTCCAAAGCCCGGTTTACTGAATTACACAGTCATTATAAGCACAGCCAAAGGCCATTCAGCCTATTGTGTCTGCGGTAGCTTTTTGAATGAGCAATGGGCTTAATGTCACTTTCTACCTTGAGCCTTACGTATTCTTCCTTTTGAGGTAATAATCTATTTCCTTCTTAAGTCCCTCAACTTAAGTGCCTCCACCACTCTCCAGTATTGCATTTTAGATCTTAACCATTTGCTGTGTGAAAAACTCTCTCCACATGCTGTCATTGCTTTTCTTTTGCCAATTTCTTCCATCATTGAAAATTTACACCATTTTCCAAAATCTATTTCATAAGTCTATGTTATATCATTTAATGCCAGTAAAGAACTTGAGCTCTGCTCTCTGACTGATAGAATAATTGTCGTGGACAAAATGCATGATGTCAACCTGCTGGATTTAAAATGTAAGCAAAATCTGGCAATTGACTGTCAATTGCAATTAACTGGTGCATCCTCCATGACACTATATTTATCAATCAAACTGAAAACGCCAACCAGTCTGCACACTCCTCTCATACACTATGAGTGTTGTTTTCCCCCTTATGTTGGTATTCTTGCACATTGTTCTGAAGGGTTTAAGATGAACATTTTTGACAAAATATGCCTTTTTTCAGCAATAAGGAGAGATATTTAGATTTTGATTGAAGTTTTCATTTGACATTTTAATTTATTTGTACGATGAATAAAGGAGATGATCATGACATTGTGCTGGAATGTGTCCGAATTGTGTTTGTTGTAGCTTCATCTTGAACTAAAACTCATTCTGATACTTTTATTCATGCATTCATGAACAACATAGCCAAAATAATGTCTTTAAAGCAATAACAGTTGCTGGCTCTCTCTGAAATGTTTTATTCTAATGAACATAAAAAGGAAAAGTTTCTATAGTCTCTTAGTATGGGAAACATATGTACACACCCAGAAGGAATAAGATGTTTAAAGATAGCAGAGGAATAGCAGTGAAAACCAATACTACTCTCAAATGTTATAATATGAAGGGCAGATAAAAAAGAAAACAAAGGACATCTCAGCAGCAAATACCTTGGATTGGGTAACATGTTAAAATTTTCACCATGGCACAATCCACAATCTACATTTCATTAAGAAATGAGGAAATGTGGCAACTATTCACAATCTCAGGACTTCTTTTGATTATACATACATCATCCTGGCTGCATATTTAAAACTTTCATTTGTTTAGTTTCTGGGCAGTGGTGGAAACCTGTCTTGTAATGCTGATCTTCATCATAATGGTCAGCTCTGTGTTTAACCTCACCGAGTGTGACTCAGTCACCACTGGTATAGGATCATCTGCTGTATTTGGAGCAGAAAAGTCAGGTGACTGAAAAGGTGTATGATTTGCCTCTCATTTCTCTCTGGCCCCTTTCCCAGACAGCAGAACTTTTAATTTCTATTCACCGCTACCGCAGCCATTCCAACAATCAACCTGCAGAGGTCATGGCCATCAGCAACTGTCTCCCATTGTCAGTGTCAATGTCCATAACCTTCATTCCTCACTTACACATCTCCTCATAGCAGAGGTATAGATACCCAGAAGGATGTGAGTCAGTGGCCAATTCACCGTACGCATATTTGGATATATGGCTGTCATCCATTTGATGGACATGTCCAAATCCCCACATACTTGGTTAAATGAGCAATGAATGTATGCTGATGGAATTATCATGCACCAGGGTCCCTGAGCTGGTGATGTTCTGTCGACAGATACTGAGGGTACATCGGAGAAAGTGAACCTGGAACCTGTTTAGCCTTGTCTCCTACATAAATTGTGTAGTCCAGGTCTCACCACAGTGGAGGAGTGCACTGAAGACAGGGGCTTGGTCGGTTGATAGCTTCGTGATATCAGTCGGGTAGCTATGTTTCCACACTCTTTGCTTGCCTTGGACGTAACAACTGCAGCTTTTGTGATGCATGAGTTGGTTTCAGCATCAAAAGAAATTTGTTGGGGATTGTAAATATGTGAAGCTATTAACAGCATCTGTTTTGCATTGTCAGTCCTGGACATGCAGTGGTTGTGGTAATCCTGGTATCATAACATTTGCTGTCATGTCAAGCTGTCATAGCATGGGCTGTTTTCAACACAGCCAAGCCATTTTCACCTACTGATGGTCCCCATTATCAGCTTTTCTTCCTCTCTGACTTATTTTCAACCATCCCTTAGTCTGCATAACTTTCTTTCTCACTCTGGGTTCTGTTTCCATCTTTCTGCTCATTCTTTCTGCTCCTCTAACCCCCGTCATCAACTTATATACTACCATTGCCGAGCTACAATCAGTTTGGAAGAAGGGTCACTGGACTTGAAATGTTAATTCTGCTTTCTTTCTACAGATGCTGTCAGACCTGCTGAGTTTCTCCAGCACTTTCTGTTTTGGTTTCTGGTTAGGTGGTGGTATAATTACATCCTGAACATGTCTTCCATATGGTGACAGTTGGAAAAAAAATGCTCTTCATAAGTGACAGTACGCCCATTTGCTACTGAATCTGAATTGTCAACGTAGCCTTATCAGCGTAGAGCAATAGTCTGATGAGATCCTGGCACATTTTTGTCCCTAATCTCAAACGAGGATAGCTGAACAGCTTTCTGGTGGTTCTGATATGAATGTAGACGTCTTTTGTAGATTTTGTTCCATTATTCTTTCAAGGCAGGTGACAAAAGCAAAGAGAATTAGTCAGCACAACATTGTGGGCTGAAGGGCCTGTTCTGTGCTCTGCTGTACTGTTCTGTGTTCTCTGTTCTATTAATATGTCAAAAACTATCAGTGCCAGAACACTGTGGATCTCAAGGTTCTGATGGTTCCTCATCAAGACTGACCTTACCCATCATGCAGCTAACTACAATCATTTTTGACATAAACCGTGCCCAACCATGGATAATGTTGAGTTGTGGGCTTGAAAGCCTACATTTCAGCATTGAAAGAAATTGAGAGATCTTTCTGCTATGTCAATGATTTGGGAAAATGAAGTCTTCAAAGCAGATGATACTGGTTAATGTTCAAATTTCCTGAAAACATTGTTTTTTTTAAACGAAGGAGAAACTTTCTCACACATAAGCAGTTTCCTGTATTCACTTGAGTTAGCCTGTATGGGGTCTTGAATATTTTGATCAGTATTATCCAGCTAAAGACTCGTTCAACTGTGAATATCATTGATATGAATCTGCCAAAACTTAACTCATTGTTGTGTGAAAAATTTAAGTTCCACTATGCATTCATGAGGAGACAATCAAACACAAATAGCTTGTGTGATTTTCCAGAGGTACTAAATTTAACTCTCATGATTATTAAACTGTACAAAAAGATTTTAGCACTAAACATGTTTTAAAAAATTACATTTCACTCAACTGAAATATGGTTTCTGAGTTTTATGAATTATTACAAACTCAAAAAATTGCCTTGAATTATGTTTCACAAATACAGATATATTGAGATTTTTCTAAAGCCCACAGGTTCATAAAGTGGATGTATTGCTGCTGAAATCAATGTGAATTTTGGGTATATTGTAACTGTAAAGCCAGGGAGATATATGTTAACTAGGATATGAATTGTGTAGCAAAGTATGTGCTGAAATATTTCTGCAAGAGACTAAGCATCATAACCAACAGGTTTCAGTATTCCTGACTAGTGGTGAAAGCACATCTAAGGGTTTTGAAGGTGTAGAGCTGGATGAACACAGCAGGCCAAGTAGCATCATAGGAGCAGGAAGGCTGATGTTATGAGCCTAGACCCCGAAACATTAGCTTTCTTACTCCTATGATGCTGCTTGGCCTGCTGTGTTCATCCAACTCTACACCTTGTTATCTCAGATTCTCCAGCATCCACAGTTCCTACTATCTCCAAGGGCATTGAAGACAATATTTATGCCTAAGTATGTTTGGCCTCATACTCTTTCTGATGGCAGGCCCGTAGTCATTTTACAATAGCTAAACATTGCCTGAATGGTAAGCCCCTGCAGCAAATGAGAAATATAGATAGAGACTCAAGAGGACATCAGTCCCATTTGAGAACCCAATAGCCTCCTGTCCTCTTCTGATAAAGCCTCCACAGAACAGCGGCTAGAGGGAGTGCAGCAAGTTAAATCAATGATTTAATGAGTCATAACCTGAAAGATCTAAAACGATCGGTTTTAGCACAGGTATTATGTTAGAAGAAATCAATTTATGAGTTGATCTGGTTACCTGGAACCAGTATAAAGTTGGAATATGAGGTGGGCGCAGGCAAAAAGCAAAATACTTTCTGAGGTATAGGAACCTTGGGCTCTTCAGAAATCTTGGTTACTTTATCGTCATTTTTGACCGTAAAATTATAATGTAATTAAAGTGGTGGGATCCAGCCAATGATTCAGAGCAGCAATGTAATAAAGCTAAAAAAGCAATAACGGGGAGAAGATAATATGTGAGAGGAAGCTGGCTAGTAATATACAAGATAATTGCCAAAAGAGAAAGGAAAGAGTGGATGTTGGACTACTGGAAAATGAGGCTGGAGAAATAGTAATGAGGAACAAAGAAATGGTGGAGGAACTGCATCAGTTTTCACAGTGGAAGAAACCAGCAGCATGTCTGAGCTTCAAGAAGGTCGGGGGGGGGGGGGGGGGCAGAGGTCAGTGGAGTAACCAACACTTAAGGAAAAGCCAAAAGGTCTAAAGTTGGATACATCTCCTAGACCAGATGAACTATATCCCAGAGTTCTGAAGGAGATAGCTGAGGAAATTGCAGAGGCATTGCTGGTGATCTTTCAAGAAGTCAAGGAGCATCCAGAGGACGGGAAATGGCTAATGTAACCTTTCTGTTTAGGAAGGGAGGAAGGCAGAAGACAGGGAACTATAGGCCAGTCAGCCTAATCTCAGTTGTTGTTAAGATTTTAGAGTTCATTATTAAGGATAGATTGCTGAGGACTTGGAAGAGCATGGTAAAATAGTTCTGAGAAAGCATAGCTTCATCAAGGGAATGTCATGCCTGACAAACTACCAGAATTCTTTGAGGAGGTAACAAGCAATTTAGAGAAAGAAGGACCGGAGGACACAATCTATTTTGATTTCTGGAAGCCCTTTGACAAAGTGCCTCACAGGATGCTGCTAAATAAAATTAGAGTTCATTGTATTGGGGGCAAGGAACTGGCATGGATAGAGGATTGGCTGTCTGGCAGAAGGCAGACAATGGGATAAAGGGGTCTTTCCCAGGCAGCTAGCGACTAGTGGAGTTCAGCAGGGACCAGTGTTCGGGCCACAACTATTTTGCAGATGACTCAAAAAAAGGTGGAGGTACAGGTTTTGTTCAGGAAGTGGGGAATGTGAGAAAGTGCGAAAGGACTTGGACGAATAGGAGAATGGGCTAACAAATAACAAGTAGAATACAATGTGGCAAAGTGTGAGGTTATGCACTTTAGTAAGAAGAATAAAGGAAAAGATTTTCTAAATAGGAAAGGATAAAGAAATCTGAAACCATAAGGAACTTGGGAGTCCAAGCTCAAGATTTCCTTCAGGTTAGTATGCAGGTTCACTTGGCAGTGAGAAAAGCAATTGCAATGTTAGCATTCATTTAAGAGGGCTAAAAATCAAGAGTAGAGCTGAACTGCTGATGGAATATAAGACTCTAGTCAGACAACATTTGGAATATTATGAACAGTTTTGTCCTGCTTATATAAGGAAGGATGTGCTGGCATCGGAAGGCGTCTAGAGGATGAAGGGCTTGTCATATAAGGAGTGATTGAAGACTCTGGGCCTGAACTTGATGGAGTTCAGAGGATGGGAGAGACCTGATTCAAATCTGCAGAATACTGAGAGGCCGGGATACAGTGGACATGCAGATGATGTTTCCACTAATAAGATAGACTAGGACCTGAGGGCACATTCTTAGTGTGATGGGACAGCCCTTTAGAACTGAGATGAGGATGAATTTCTTTAGCCAGAGGGTTGTAATCTGTGGAACTCATTGTTGCAGAGAGTTCTGAAGGCCAAATCATTTTGTGTATTTAAGACAGAGATAAATAGGTTCTTGATTGTTCGGGAGATCAAGGTTTGTGGGGAGTACACAAGTGAAGGCAAATGAGAATCATGCATGATTGAATGGCAGAGCAGATGCAATGGGCTGAATGGCCTCATTCTACTTCTGTGTCTTATGAAATTATGATTCCACTGCAGTGACCACTGAAATTATACTGGTGTATGAAACCCAATGCCTGGATGGTTTGAAATTGACTTCTGGGAAGGTGCCTTGGAGTACATTGAGTCTTTGAAAAAATTATCCATGGACAGCGACAACTAACTTCTCTCTGGGATCTGAGGGCTATGAAACCCAATGTGGTGTCTCTAAACCAACAACCTGCAGATTCAGTTCATGAAATATTTGGCTCCTGTTGGTGTCTTGGCTCAGTGGTTTGGTTCAAGCAGCTTATATAAGCTACATTATAAGTTTCTTGTCATTGCCATGCCCCCCGTATTTGGCAATCAGCTGAGAATGTGATTACTGCTTAGCAGTCTATGGATCAACAGCCCTGTAAGCTATTATCACTGCTCTGCCAGCAGACTAAGGGAAGATTACTTTTGAGAATCGTCAATTTCGGATGTACTTACAAAAAAGTTTGGCTTTTGGATTTCATCAGCTCCCGGTAGCAGGAGTTGAGGGCCCATAATGGCATTGGAAGATCATCTCTCATTTCTTCTTCTGATATCTAACATGCACTCAAAGACCTGCATTACAGAAGTGTGGATAACCAAAAGAGAACCTAATACTGGCACTGAAGCTTCAACTGTGAAAGGCCTCTCATTAGATGGGTCTGGATCTGCAATTCATTCCAAATTTGCCTCCAATGCTTTCTATATTGCACACCACATTTGAATGGTGTAGATTGCTCTATATTTACTACTATGGTATAAAGCTACTCAGCACGTTCCTCATTGTCAATGACAGTGCTGGGAAAGCACTTTTCTACTGAGTATTAGAATCACAGAGATCGAGTTTCATTGCCTGTCCAGTTGTTGGGGAGGCCTTTCTTACACTTATGCAGGACTATCTCCCCTCCTACTCTGTCTACACCTTATCCTCAGTGACCAGATATTCCACCTCAGAGCGCTACTCGTACTTTCTTTCTTTGAGAAGAGAAGAGTAACTGCACTATGCAGATTCAGTTTTGAAATGCTGATGGTGCCGGACAAGCTGTTTCTTCTCTGGAGGTTCCAGATTATGCTACTAAGATGAACAAAAGGGCAAATTATTAAATAGGAGAGTATGCTGTAAAGGGTAAGGGCATGTTCTGGTACCCAAATACTCTCGAGAGTCCAATGTTTTGGTAAAGATGATGAATCTTTATTAGATACGAGATACAAGAAACTTAGTCTCATAATTGATCATGGGGTTCTGCAGTACAATGTTTGAACAGAAAATTTATCATTTAGACATCTATTTGATAAGTTGTTTCTATAATTATGTTACCTCCCCACAGTCCTTACTGCTCTGCTACCCCTTGATGAAATTATTGTGAGGTTCTTTGTGTCTAACAGGCAATCATTCAGTGTCATCTAAGCTTAGTGCCAAGTATCCCATGATGCCCATCTATAAGCCTTCTTTTACAGTCTTTCCATTTGGCTCTTGGCCAGCACATGACTACAATTCTACTCATTGCATTCTCAACGATTCTACCAGTTTTAAATAGCTTTGGACATTTACCCAGTATCTTCTTACAACCTTGCCTGTGCACTCATGACCAGATTTAGTCTATTGTAGTATTCTGCTGAGTATGGGCTAAAAATGTAATAACTCCTAAAACATCTACTCAAATTAACCTACCACATGCTCATTGTTCCACTACTATTGTCCAGACAAGATTTGCAGTTAGATTTTCTAAACTGTGTTTAAGATCTTTTGGTTGTCCTCAGCCTTGTTTAGTGTTTTGGTTACTACTCCAGCACTGGCACAGTGTGGCAAGAAATAATTAACCACAGCACCACCAGTTTACAGGAAGCAATTCTAATCAAGGGGTGAACATCCAGTCAAATACCCCAGCCCCACCACGGCTGCCACCACTGTGCAGCTCCAGCTCAGCATGCATATTTTCTCCCAAGTATTAGTCCTCCTGCTCATCTCACTGATTCTGCTCCATTGCTGTCGAGCCTTATCTCTTCATGCTCCTAAGACATTCTGGCAGTTTTTGCAATTTGGCTCCTCTTGCGCAGCCAATATGTCAGCAAGTCCTCTGTTCGATCAAAAGGTTATGCTCATATGCTTCCTATGAGGTCAGGTATTAGAAATGGCCAAATGCCTGATTATCGTTCAGGCGTAGGGGTGGAAGCAAAACTGGAGTTACTAACTGGGCAGTGAATATTCTTAACATAGATGAGCTCCCATGTCAAGCAGATGTTCACCTGCACATCAGCCAATGTGGTATAATGTATCCATTGTACCCGGTGTGGCTTCCTCTACATTGGGGAAACCAAGCGGAGGCTTGGGGACCGCTTTGCAGAACACCTCCGCTCGGTTCGTAACAAACAACTGCACCTCCCACTCGCGAACTATTTTAACTCCCCCTCCCATTCCTCAGACAACATGTCCATCATGGGCCTCCTGCTGTGCCACAATGATGCCACCCAAAGGTTGCAAGAACAGCAACTCATATTCTGCTTAGGAACCCTGCAGCCCGATGGTATCAATGTGGACTTCACAAGCTTCAAAATGTCCCCTTCCACCACTGCATCCCAAAACCAGCCCAGTTCTTCCCCTCCCCCCACTGCATCCCAAAACCAGCCCAGCCTGTCTCCGCTTCCCTAACCTGTTCTGCCTCTCACCCATCCCTTCCTCCCACCTCAAGCCGCACCTCCATTTCCTACCTACCACCTCATCCCGCCTCCTTGACCTGTCTGTCTTCCCTGGACTGACCTATCCCCTCCCTACCTCCTCACCTATACTCTCCTCTCTACCTGTCTTCTTTTCTCTCCATCTTCAGTCTGCCTCCCCCTAAGAGGCCCGAAACATCAGCTTTTGTGCTCCTGAGATGCTGCTTGGCCTGCTGTGTTCATCCAGCTCCACACTTTGTTATTTTGGATTCTCCAGCATCAGCAGTTCCCATTATCAGTGAATATTCTTATACTGGTAATGAGGCTCAATAGTGTTCATGCAGTATTCTGCTCCTCCATTCTGTGTCACTAACATTGGCTCATGATGGGCACTGTAAATTGAGGAGTAAAGATTACAGTGGTAATGGAATACCAGGATATTGCCTGAGTTGGAGCATTTTTGCTACAAAGAGAGGTTGGATAGGTTCAGATTGTTTTCTTTAGAGCAGAGAAGGCTGTGAGGGGGCTTGATTAAGCTGACCAAGACTATGAAGAGCATAGATAGAGTGGATAGGAAGCAACCATCCCCCTAACTGGAAGAGCCAATAATAATTCAACAATAATTTTAAGGTAAACAGCAGGAGGTTTAGAAGAGATTTGAGGAAATATTTTTTCACATAGGGGTTGGTGGGAATTTAAAATGCATTGCCTGGGAGGGTAGTTGAAGCAGCATACCCCACAGCCCTCAAAAAGTACTTGGATGAGCAATTGGAATGTCATAACATTCAAGGCTGCAGACCTAGTGCTGTAAAGTGAGAGTAGCACAGATAGATTAGCATAAACTCAATGAGATTAAGGGCCTCTTCTCTGATGTATGACTCTATGAGACATTCATATGAGGCTCTACTGCTTATCCCTCTGGGAAATGGGCAGATAACTTCATCCTACACACACATCTAACAAGATCACACAGAAGAGAATCCATCTAGGTTGCCTATTTGGTCACGGTGATATCCTTTAGCTAACAGCTATCCCTCCAGACCAATGTGTTCTTAAGTGTTTTGCTATCATGTTGGCTAAATTCAAGTCAAACTTAAAATTCTACTTGAACACTGCTTTGTTCAATGTCATTTGGAAGACAACTGGCTTGTTTTAGCTCACGGCTATAATTCATTAATAAATTTCAACTGACTCAATAGTCTTATTCCATAAATTCAAATTTACTTCTGCCAATTAAGCACAACAATTGAATTGGTGACTTCAGTGGCAGAGCTCAGCTACTTAGCTAAAGATGTGCTGGTTAGGTAGACTGGCCATGCTTCATTGCCTATAATGTTCAGGGATGTGCAGGCTAGGGGGATTAGCCATGGGGACTGTAGATTTACAAGGATACGGTAGGGGTGTGGGTCTGGGTGGAATGCTCTACTGAGGGCCAGTCTGGACTCGATGGGCCAAATGGCCTGCTTTCATGCTGAGGGGATTCTATGATTCTATGATTAAACAGACTCAAGGACTGAATCTCCACAGCTCTCTGTAGTAGAGAATTCCACAACTTAAGAACGCTCGGTGTAATGAGATTTATCCTCATCTCTGACCTAAGTGGCAGCCCTCCATATATTTAAATTGTAACCCTACTTCTAGATTCGCCAGTCAGGAGAAACATCTTACTAGCATCTAACTTGTCTTTCATTTTAAGTTTCAATGAGCTCATCTCTCATTTTTCAAAGCTCTAGAGAATACAGACATAGTTTCTCCAATCTCTCTTCAGTAGCACAGTTCTACCATCCTGGGAATAAGGCAGGTGGAACTTCATTGCACTTCCTCTATGGCAATAATATCTTTCCCAAGGTAAGGAGACCAAAACTGCATAGTACTTCAACTGCAGACTAACAAAGTTCCTACACAATTGAAACAATACTTCACTTCTCCTGCACACAAATCCTCTCAACAATAACTAACATTCCAATGCCTTCACAGTAGCTTGCTGTGCTTTCATGTTATCGTTCGGGAACTTAATAACTTGATGCTTGGTTTTGTTTTTCCTGTCTTCTATTCTCACTGGCATCTGTTCAACTTCCAGTTTCCGACTTTATTTAGAGAGTTGTGTTTTTGGGGAGGGTTGTCGTGGCTGTCTTCTTTTGTCATTCACAGAATGAGGGCATTGCTGGCTAGGTCAGTTTTTAATGCCCACCCCTAATTGCCCAGAGGGCAGTTAAGAGTGAATCGCATATGGTTGGACTGGAGTCACATGTTAGCCAGACCAGGAAAGGATGGCAGTTTCCTACACTAAAGGACAAAAGTGAACCAGATGGGTTTTTACAACAATCAACAATGGGTTCATGGCCATCATTAGACTCTTAATTACAGACCTTTTATTGAATTCAAACTCCACCATCTGCCATGGTGGGTTCGAGCCTAGGTCCTCATTATGGTAACTAGGTCTCTCACCTAACTAATAAGCGATGATACCACTAGGTTGTCTCCTCCCAGTGAGATTGAATAAAGTACCTACATTAGATTCCCAGATGTTGGGAAGTCTGTCCCCAATCCCAAAAGGCAAAAAGCAGTAAAATTTACAAATGAGGCATACAAACCTAACTCATTTTGTCTACCTCAGAGCAGTGTTCCAGTACCCAATCAAAGTTGGGTGGTGTTTTGACTAGCGCTGACATGATGGACAAAGGGCTTTTTTCTGTACAATAGATCTCAATGATTCGATGACTAAATATTCTGTGTCCACATGCCACAATCGCAGGCAATTTTCAGGTTGTGCTGATATGTTGCAAGTGAAGTGCCCTGGCAAGGATCATCCCTACCAAGAGAAAATTTAATCACATTCCCATAGCATTCAATGGCATTACCAAAGTCAAATACTTCACTGATATGGAGAATGGAGGTCTGAGTCTTCAAATAAAAGCAAAAAAATACTGTGGATGTTGCAGATCTGAAATGAAAACGGAAAATGCTGGATAAACACATTAGGTCTGGCAGGAAGACAGAACAGGTGCTAACATTGGGGATTCCATAGTTAGGGGGACAAATAGGAGATTCTGTGGGAATTGGAAAGACTCGCAGTTGGTGTGTTGCCTCCCAGGTGCCAGGGTCCGTGATGTCTCAGATAGTTTTTTCGAGATCCTTGAGGTAGAGGAGGAGCAGCCCCAAGTCGTGGTCCACATAGACACCAATGAGATAGGTAGGAAAAGGGATGGGGATGTAAGGCTGAAATTCAAGGAGCTCGATAGTGAGGCAAGGAATAGGGAGAGAGAACAGTTGAATACGTGGCTACAGGAATGGTGTAGGAGGGAGGGATTCAGATACCTGGATAATTGGGGCTCATTCTGGGTAGGTGAGACTTCTACAAATGGGATGGTCTACACCTGAGCCAGAGGGGTACTAATATCCTCGGGGTGAGATTTGCTAATGCCCTTTGGGAGGATTTAAACTAATTCAACAGAGGGATGGGAACCTGATTTGTAGGTCCAGTGAACAGGAGGTTGAGAGTAGTGAGGTCATGAATAAAGTATCAAAGTCGCAGGAGTGTACTGACGGGCAGGAAGTTGGTTTGAAATGTGTCTACTTCAACACCAGGAGCATCCGGAATAAGGTGGGTGAACTTGCAGCATGGGTTGGTACCTGGGACTTCCATGTTGTGGCCGTTTTGGAGACATGGATAGAGCAGGGACAGGAATAGTTGTTGCAGGTTCCGGGGTTTAGATATTTCAGTAAGATCAGGGAAGGTGGTAAAAGAGGTGGAGGTGTGGCATTGTTAGTCAAGGACAGCATTACAGTGGTAGAAAGGACGTTTGATGGGGACTCGTCTACTGAGGTAATATGGGCTGAGGTTAGAAACAGAAAAGGAGAGATCACCATGTTGGGAATTTTCTACAGGCCTCCAAAAAGTTCCAAAGATGTAGAGGAAAGGATTGCAAAGATGATTCTCGATAGGAGCGAAAGTAACAGATGTTATGGGGGAACTTTAACTTGCCAAATATTGACTGGAAACACTATAGTACGAGTATTTTAAATGGGTCCGTTTTTGTGCAATTTGTGCAGTAGGGTTTCCTGACCCAGTATGTAGATAGGCCAACAAGAGGCGAGGTAACATTGGATTTGGTACTGAGTAATGAATGACGCCAGGTGTTAGATTTGGAGGTAGGTGAGCACTTTGGTGATAGTGACCACAATTCGGTTATGTTTAATTTAGCACAGAAAGAGATAGGTATATACCGCACGACAAGAGTTATAGCTGGGGGAATGACAATTACGAGGCGATTAGGCAAGATTTAAGATGCATAGGATGGGGAAGGAAACTGCAGGGGCTGGGCACAATTGAAATGTGGAGCTTGTTCAAGGGACAGCTACTGCGTGTCCCTGATAAGTATGTACCTGTCAGGCAGGGAGGAAGTGGTCAAGTGAGGGAACCATGGTTTACTAAAGAAGTTGAAACTATGAGTAACCGGAAGGCAAAGTACAGGGCTAATGGTAAGATTCTTGGTAGTGTAGATGAGCAGAGAGATCTCGGTGTCCATGTACACAGATCCTTGAAAGTTGCCACCCAGGTTGACAGGGTTGTTAAGAAGGCATACAGTGTTTTAGCTTTTATTAATGAAGGGATCGAGTTCCAGAACCATGAGGTTATACTGCAGCTGTACAAAACTCTGGTGCGGCTGCACTTGGAGTATTGCATACAGTTCTGGTCACCGCATTATAAGAAGGATGTGGAAGCTTTGGAAAGGGTGCAGAGGAGATTTACTAGGATGTTGCCTGTTATGGAGGGAAGGTCTTACGAGGAAAGCCTGAGGGACTTGAGGCTGTTTTCGTTAGAGAGAAGAAGATTGAGAGGTGACTTAATTGAAACATATAAAATAATCAGAGGGTTAGATAGGGTGGATAGGGAAAGCCTTTTTCCTAGGATGGTGACGGCGAGCATGAAGGGGTATAGCTTTAAATTGAGGGGTGAAAGAAATCGGACAGATGTCAGAGGTAGTTTCTTTACTCAGAGAGTAGTAAGGGAATGGAATGCTTTGCCTGCAATGGTAGTAGATCTGCCAACTTTAAGTACATTTAAGTTATCATTGGACAAGCATATGGACGTACATGGAATAGTGTAGGTTAGATGGGCTTCAGATCGGTATGACAGGTCGGCACAACATCAAGGGCCAAAGGAACTGTACTGTGCTGTAATGTTCTATGTTCTTGTCAAGAGGAAGAAGGAAGCTTATGTAACGGTGAGGCGTGAAGGCTCAGTTAGGGCGCTTGACAATTACAAGTTAGCCAGGAAGGACCTAAAGAGAGAGCTAAGAAGAGCAGGAGGGGACATGAGAAGTGTTTGGCAGGTAGGATCAAGGAAAGCTCTAAAGCTTTCTATAGGTCTGTCAGGAATAAAAGAATGACTCGAATAATCTTAGGGCCAATCAAGGACAGTCGTGGGAAGTTGTGCGTGGAGTCTGAAGAAATAGAAGAGGCACTAAATGAGTATTTTTTGTCAGTATTCTTACATGAGAAAGGCAATTTGTCAAGGAGAATCCTGAGATACAGGCTATTAGACTAGATGGGATTGAGGTTCATAAGAAGGATGTGTTAGCAATTCTGGAAAGTGTGAAAATAGATAATGCCCCTGGGCCAGATGGGATTTATCCTAGGATTCTCTCGGAAGCTAGGGAAGAGATTGCGGAGCCTTTGGCTTTGATCTTTATGTTGTCATGATCTGCAGGAATAGTGCCAGAAGACTAGAGGATAGCAAAAGTTGTCCCCTTGTTCAAGAAGGTGAGTAAGACAACCCTGGTAATTATAGACCAGTGAGCTTTACTTCGGCTGTGGGTAAAGTGTTGGAAAGGATTATAAGAGATAGGATTTAAAATCATCTAGAAAGGAATAATTTGATGAGGGATGGTCAACACAGTTTTGTGAAGGGTAGGTTGTGCTCCACAAACCTTATTGAGTTCTTTGAGAAGGTGACCAAACAGGTGGATGAGGGTAAAGTGGTTGATGCAATGCCTATGGATTTCAGTAATGCATTTGACAAGGTTCCCGACGGTACGCTAGTGCAGAAAATAGGCAGGCATGGGATTGAGGGTGATTTAGCATTTTGGATCAGAAATTCGCTCACTGAAAGAAGACAGAGGGTGGTGGTTGATGGGAAATGTTCATCTTGGAGTTCAGTTACTAGCGATATACCGCAAGGATCTGTTTTGGGGCCACTGCTGTTTGTCATTTTTACAAATGACCTGAATGGGTTAGTAAATTTGCGGATGGCACTAAAGTTGGTGGAGTTGTGGATAGTGCAGAAGAATGTTGCAGGTTATAGAGGGACTTAGATAAGCTGCAGAGCTGGGCTGAGAGGTGACAAATGGAGTTTAATGTGGAAAAGTGTGAGGTGATTCACTCTGGAAGGAATAACAGGAATACCAAATACTGGGCTAATGGTAAGATTCTTGGTAGTAAGGACGAGCAGCCAGATCTCAACGCCCATGTGCATAGATCCCTGAAAGTTGCCACCCAGGTTGATAGGGTTGTTAGGAAGGCGTATGGTGTGTTAGATTTTATTGGTAGAGGGATTGAGTTTTGGAGCCATGAGGTCATGTTGCAGCCGTACAAAACTCTGGAGTATTGCATACAGCTCTGGTTGCCGCATTATGGGAAGGATGTGGAAGCATTGGAAAGGGTGCAGAGAAAATTTACCAAGATGTTGCCTGTTATAGAGGGAAGGTCTTATGAGGAAAGGCTGAGGGACTTGAGGCTGTTTTTGTTAGAGAGAAGAAGGTTAAGTGGCGCCTTAATAAAGACATACAAGATGATCAGAGGATTGGATAGAGTGGACAGTGAGAGCCTTTTTCCTTGGATGGTGATGACTAGCACGAGGGGACATAGATTTAAATCAAGGGGTGATAGATATAGGACAGATGTCAGAGGCAGGTTCTTTACTCAGAGATTAGTAAGGGCGTGGAATGCCCTGCCTCAACAGTAGTAGATTCACCAACTTTAAGGGCATTTAAATGGTCATTGGATAAACATATGGATGATAATGGAATAGTGTAGGTTAGTTGTGCTTCAGATTGGCTTTACAGGTTGGCGCAACATTGAGGGCCGAAGGGCCTGTACTGTGCTGTAATGTTCTATGTTCTATGTTCTATGATATGATTATTTCAAACCTTGTTGTAATTTACACTTTTCATTTTCTTTTTTATGAAGCTACCATCTTTTTTATGATGTAGGATTGACTTTTCATCGAGGCACCCAGGCATAAATTTAAGAAGCCGAAGGAAAGGTAAAACATGCCTTTAAAAAATTAAGGATTTTAATCTTCTTAATGTTACAATGGTCGAGAAACCTGAGTGAACCAGACCTGTAAATACTGTGGCTGCAACGGCAGGTCAGAGGCTGGGAATTCAGTGGCAGGCACCTCACCTGTTGAGTTCCAAAGCCTGTATACCATCTACAAGACACAAATCAAAAGTTCTTGGATGAACGGAGCCCCAACAATACTCACAAAGCTCAACACTATTCAGATCAAAGCAACACAGTAGAATGGCACCCAATCTATCACCTCCATTTCCAGTGGCATACAGTGGCTCCAGTACATACCACCTTCAAGAGGCACGGCAGCAACTGATCAAGGCTCCCTTATTAGCCCTGTCCAAACATGAGACTTCTACTGCCCAGAAGAACACGCTAACATCACCACCAGTAAGATCAGCTCCAAATCAAATACCCTTATGGCTTAGAAATACACTGCCATTCATTCACAGTCATTGGGTCAAGATCCTTTATCTTTCTACCCATGAACATTGGGATGGACCAAAAACAAATGGACTGCAGTCTTGACGCTCACCATCATTTTCTCAAAGGCAGTTATGGATGAGCAATATACAGTCAGTTCCGATATAACATTTGTTTCTTCAAAACAAATTGGTTTTAACATAATTGAAGAATTATAGAACACTACTTGTAGAATGTGAACTTTCCCTACCTCTATTAGTGATGACATGATTCAGTCCCCATCACTTTAAATGCCACGGTTATTGCATGGTTTTCTTGAAACGCGAGATCGCATGAGGACGGAACTATCGACTGTATATTGATCTTACGTGCCATATCCAAATCCTACAAACAAACATTGAAAAGTATTGGCAAACAAAAAAGGACATTACTTTGGTGGATAACTAGATCCAATCACAATCTTCACTGTCATGAATTAACACAGCATAAGCTGACTATTAGTCCTGAGCACTTGCTGCTCTCTTTGACCAATGACTGAAACTATATCTTTGAACTGCTGTTATGGTGAATTAGATAGACAATTCACCATAACAGTAGTTCAGAGATATAGTCTATCTGTCTGCACATGCTTAGCCAAATGAAATTGAAAGCACGGGCAAAGAATGCAACAAGCTGGTCTTTAGTACATCAAAACCAAAGCTTCGGACTGCATCTGTGTCTATGCTAAAGAATTATTTTAGTTTTTAAAGGCAGGGGTTTTGCTGCATTCTAGTTTAAAATGTTTTTTTCTCTTAAATATCTATCCAGTAGCACTCATTAATACAACAGTAGCTTTAGTTAAGTAATTTATCAGAAATTGCGTGGTAATTTATTAAATTTAGACAAAATCCTCACATAGAAAAATTCACCACTGAAGTAAAAACGTTTTAAAAATAAATAAAAGCTTTCACCATGCCCACTTACGACATAATTAAAGTAAATTTGATTTCCTTCAATTCTATCGTACAATCAAGGCCTTTCAAGCATAATAGGTATTTCACTTTTAGGAAATTTGCCAGATTCCCTGAAGTCGAGGATGTATTTTTGAAGGACAGCTTAGTGGTAACTTTATAACTCAAATAGCAGCAAGTTACCCAATGTAACTATGTGCATAACTATGGCAATACAAGCACTCAGTTTATTTTGCTAAAAAAGGAAATGACTGGTTATATAGAAGATTGTCACTCCACAATGAAAAGTAAATGGTACAGGAGACTTGCAGTCCACCAACTCAATAAATTATAAGGTTACTTAAGATAAAACAAACATAATTTCAATTAGGTTGGTATACATTGGTGGTTTGGGAACTGAGGGGATGGGGAGCAGGGAGGGAAACACCTAAATTGATGGAAAATTGGCTTTCAGACACTTACTAATTCAGGCAGACTCCAGGCACCAAGTGTATACAGCACCCTCCCATCTCACCATCATGTCTGTAATCTCACGGAATAAAAAAAAATTGATATTTGGCCCAATTCGTTACAAGAACCATTCTAATCACTTGCAATTTGGCAGACTTTCCCTTTTAACTAATTTCAACAGAAGTGTCCCTGCCAAATTTCAATCATTGGTCGTCAGTTTCAAATGAAACGAGAGACGTCTGGATTTCTCAATATCCCCTAGTAAGATAGAATAATCACAGAAAATCTTTATGCTGTATGACCGTAGTTACTCGACAGAGTTTGTCTTATCATATGTGTGAAGGGATCGACAAAAACCTCTTTACAGAAAAGGAAAATGGCCCGGGGCTGCTCAATGGCTGCCAAGTCTAATTAAAAGATTGGATGAACAAAATAGCCTCAGCTTTTCAGCACGGACACCATGAACCATAAAACTAAATAATAGTACATTTAAATATTACGCAGCCTTCTCCCAGATCTTCATTGTTTCACCTCCTTTCAAAATAGAGGTTTCAGTAAATAAAAGCCATAAACATGAAGAAGAGCAATTTGGGACAAGAATTGCAGCAGAGTGAGAAATGAGAAGGGTGTTACAGTGGGTGACATTCTAAGGTAATGTCAGAGGGATCAGTCAAAAAAAAGCAAGTAAAAATGATTCAATTCTAGGTCAAAGGAAATTTCCGCTGCTCAAATTTAGCATTGGAGTTGCCAACAAGGAGTTGTTCCAATGGATCAAATTCAAACGCAGGATAGCCAACCAAATTCATACTCACAGTTCAATTTAAGGTGGAAATAATAAAATTGAAAATCTTACAGCAGTTATTTAAATACTTGTTTAATATATTAAAGACATTTAGAATCTAATTGGTGTAGCATCATTTTGATTAGTTGTTGATCTCGACCTCTACATTTTGTTTACCCTAAACATTCCCTGTTTTGGCTGGAACTGCTAATGTTTTGAGGACAGCCAACAGGATACAGATTAGACCACATCTTAATTGCAGTAATCACATTATTAAGAGGCTTCCCAACGTTGCTCCACACAATTGAACAAGCACTAAGGTTTTGAGGTTGATATTGACAAAAAGTCCCACTCAGATTTTTCTGCCCACATTTTACCACATCTTTCCTGAATGCAATGCGTTCTAGTAGAATTTCCTGAAACCAGTAAAACTAAGCATTGTACGGGGAGACGAGTGCATCCATTATAGCTGAGCCCAGCTCAGTTTTCACTCAAATTCCAATGGGCTGGCTTTGACTGCGAAAAGTAGTCTAAAACAGCAGTAGATGATCAGCTAGTTGTTGTATATCTCTCCTGATATTCATTCTCATTAATTTCAATCAGTACAGATGGCCCAGGCCATTTACAAACATTGGCCACTTTACATCATTGCCTAAAATCTAAGTGACTCTAAATTTCTTTTCAGTTGGGGCCAAAAGGTGGGTACCAGGATCAGAAAGCCTGCCGATTTTTCCTTTTCGCAGCCAAAGGCACTGAGGTTACCTCTGATAAACTACTGTCATTAGGAGCATTTGACTTAGCAGCAGAAGTAGGCCATTTGATCTTTCATGTCTCTTCTGCCTCTCAACAAGATCATGGCTGATTATATTATAGTCCCTTCACACTTCTTACTGCTGCCATAACCATCGGCTCTGATGGGGGTCAGACTGACATGAGCAAACTTAGCAGAGGATAGTAGTTGCAGGTTGGATAGGACCATTAGTCAAGGAGCCATTGATGGAGTAGTTTATTCTTATCTCATGAAATAACATGATTATTTGTGCAAAGATGTAGGTTTCTAATATAAGATCTCATTGCTGTTCAACTTAAACATGTTCTGCAGCTTTTGTTTGTTTGTAAACTGTTGTCCCCACATGATGTGACCAATTATCAAATGACAGACATTTCCTTCTATGAGACTGTTGTTCTAGGCTATCAGCCAAAATAAACATCTAATGGTGGAACTTGACAAGTCAGCAGAAACACAGTATGTTTCAATATTGTCTGACAATCTGATATCCATGACTATCTCTGTTTTAATGTGGAGGTGATTGCTTTGGATTGGGGTGGACAAAGTCAGACGTCACAAGACACCAGGTTATAGTCCAACAGGTTTATTTGAAATTACTAACTTTTGGACCACTCCAAAAGCTTGTGATTTCAAATAAACTTGTTGGATTATAACCTGGTATCGTGCGACTTCTGACTTTATCCATGTTTTGTAAGTTTTATACCCTAATGCTGCAAAGCTTCATTTCACAGAGTTGTTTTTCAAAGATGTTTTTTAGCATGATTGCAGAATTGTACAGACCACTTATATAAAAACAGAATAAGGCTTACCCGGTTTCAGGATTTACAGCTCTTGAAACTCTAACATCACATTAGTTCAGCTCATTTTGTTTGAAATGATTTCTATCCCTATTGCCATGTTATCCAGTACATTAAATGAGAACAATATAATTGATATGCTTTCCTGCGCCCTTTACATCAGCACATCAGGCTCGTACCTTGGCACAGAGAGGAAATGTCCTCACACAGAGTAGCAAGAATAACAATAATTTCCTCCGCAGTTTGGAGGAGTTACAAGTGAAGAAAAAAAGTCATGTTGACGAGACCATTCGGAAGGGCAAAGCAGCTCTTATTTTTGATGCTTGAATGATTCTTTTTCCACCCTGAACTATTACCTTTGAAATATCCTAAACAATAAAATAAACATTGCTTAATTTCCTGGTCCGATCTGGAATGTGAGTTGATGTTTCAGGGCAGGCAGTTCCTGGACCTTTGCCTGTCTGAGAACTTGCCAATGTGGTGACATCTGTTTTTTAAAGTTCCTTGTTACATGTATCAAATTAGCCGGAAGATTTCCTTCAATTCACCAGCCACGTCAAGTCGTAACTACCTTGATACTGGCATTACAGCGGGGGGAGGTGGTGTTCAGGAGGTGCAGTTGGCAAAAGGCAGAGACTTTCAACTTTACCACATGTCATAATATAATGAAATGTTATGACAAACATTTAGCTTTTAAAATGTTTTTCTAAAGCACTTGTTTGAAAAGTTATGTATACAATAGACTACACACTAGCTAATGGGTGGGCTGTAAATGGCAATGTTTCTTCAAGGACAATAGTTACTCAGGCAAAAAAAAATCATTATCCTTGCTTAGCACTATTAAGACAAAGAACATGAATGTAGAGATGTCCCCACAAAAAAGCTTCTGCCATAATTGCAAATCAATATGTTTATGCTGGAGATGTCCATAACATAACTGTGCCTCAACATGAGTAAGAAATTAGATTGAAGCAGCTTTTACAATCAGTGCTCAAGTGAGATAATGCTGAAGAGAGAAAATATAATGGAGTTGGAGGATAGGTATTGCAATGGCTGGAAAAGCCATTTGGGTCTTACTCTCATGGATGTGGCCCTTTTAGAGATCCAGTTTAAACTCACGCACTTTCATCCTGGGATTCCTGAGTTGACTAGGCTCAATTTGTTTGATATTTGAGGTCTGTCTGAATTGAGTGTTTGTTATCTCCACACGAAAATATTAACTATGGAGTGCAATGATCACAAAAAGTTCTAGATCATTGAATATGAATGAAACATACAATTAAAGTGAGCAAGATGTAATCACACTTTCATAATTTAAGACTACAGTATTGTAACTTTATGAAATCATTGTCCTCTTAATGACACATTGGGACCTGTAGGAGACCAACAATAATCAAAATATGGTTTTCCAATTATCTAATTCCAAAAAAAACTTAGTCTCCATCATTACAAAGGGATACATTTTCCTCTAATCATTTGAAATCAAAAGACTGAGTAAATCAGATCCAAAATGCAATGAAAATCATAGAAAGTTTACAACCATAATTAATTGCCCACAGCACAGGTGCAAAATTTGACCTGAAAGCTAGAAATTGCCAAGAATCCTACTGAATGATTCCTCTGCCCACCTGACTCCTAAACATCTCAGCTAGTTTTGGTGACATGGTTGGAGATTTTCCCAGGCTGCTTGGAAACTCTATTCACTCCTGATTCCCGTAGGTTTAATGGTACTTGTATCTGCTGGGAACAACTCCAAAGTTAGTCGTCAGAAATCCCAGAATATAGAAAACTAATCAGTTTCAGAATGGCTTGATTGATTGCTCATAATGCCCAACTTGCAGAGGAGAAACAGTTTGTTAAGCTTTAATGTCTGACCTGTTAAATGTTTTGGATTGACACATTAGGTCTGTTGGAAGGCAGTCCATTTTTCCGATTGTGTTGAGTACCTTTGTTGACTTTGCTACAGAAAAGGTGCAACCTCTGATTATTAAACTGTCTCTGGTCAGAGGATCTAAGAGAAGGCCATTATTCCAAGCATTAAACAACTGACTATTCCCCTACTTCCCTCCCATTAACTCCCCATCCAGCATCACTGTACTTCTGGCAGATAAGCCATGACCTCAGAAGATTCAAGTCCCATTCAAGAATGAAGGAGGGCAGTAATAACAGAGCCAATTGAGTGGAAGAGTCATGGAAGCACTCTAAACAATTAAATTTTCATATGCTGAAAATGTAGTAAGTCAGGATCCACAAAAAGACAATCTAACATTTAAGTACAAGAATTGAAAACTAAACAATCAGGAGACATTCATTTGAACAGTATTTGAGCTTCTGTGGCCAATAATAAATGGTTAAAGATGCTGATGATCAGCCAGTTCTTTTGCCTTGGTGAGTGACTGAGCCAGGAAGTTTCCATCTATGAATCCTACTCTGTTAGAGTCAGTTGATGTATCCCAGGGTGATCGTAAGTGTTGCCATTCACATCACTGTCCCGAGTTAGGGCTGGGGAAAGCCATTTGGTATCCCTTTTCCCGATTGTTATTCAGTGCCCACTCCTGAAAAACTATATGTTTGCATTCATTCAGTCAGAACAGGATTGGTTCCAGTGTTCATGGCTCTCCTGGTTGATTGGCCTGGCTGGCTCATTCCCACATTCTGAAACACTGCTGGTGACTGCAGAACTATACCTCAGCATGAATCACTGTTTTTCCTGATATTCATCATCAGGAATCCACAGAATTCAATAAAGCATGTTCCTGTAAATGTTACACTCGGTGAACTGGATTGAACTGAATTACAAAAGCGCTGCAAAC
Organism: Stegostoma tigrinum; assembly: GCF_030684315.1. Taxonomy (NCBI): domain Eukaryota; kingdom Metazoa; phylum Chordata; class Chondrichthyes; order Orectolobiformes; family Stegostomatidae; genus Stegostoma; species Stegostoma tigrinum. The sequence continues at coordinate 18,728,012 of NC_081375.1, forward strand.
TCCTAATAAAATTAACCATCTCCGTACCGAAGTGTAATCAAACAAAATCAATTAGTCCGTCAAAAATTTCTAACACTCTATCTCACAGCATAGGAATATTTTACAAAGATTACTTATCAAAGATTATCGTTAAAGATTATTTCTGCTTTCCAAATCTTCTATCTCTGATTGTTCACACTGGTATATAATGCCAACCACTACCAACACATTATTGGGTAGAAAGTTGCCAATATCCCCTTAACTAATTAAATCCACACTACCTATTTGGTAGGAAGTGAAGGAAGAAAACTATTAGCCAGTCTAATGAGATGAAACTTTTATCTTAAAATGTATTTTATTGCATGATAACAATCAGGTACAAGTTACATTAGTATAATAAACATTGTTATAAAGACAAATGGGAGTCTGAGGATCACAGATCTGCCTTCTTCATAATTCTAAAGTGCTTTGCCCTTCTTCAGTCAGATCCTTATACCAGCATCTGATTGGGTGGAGGTTATTCCAATCTTCAGTAATAACCCTTTAAGAACTTATTTCTCTCCCACCAAGATTTATTCTAGTATTTAACATTTATACAATTACCACAAGCCATCTCCCTCAAGGCAGCCTGTGTGTTTCACAATTCTTCCAAAGCATGTCTTCATTAGACAGATGAGTTTGTTCGTCCCTTGGCTGGAGGACAAGCGACCTACACTCTGTTTTGGATCCTGTGAAGTCTGCAAATTTTCTCTCTACTCAAAGACTTTCTTTTTCTCTTGGATATCTCCTGTGGAGGGTGTTATTTTTGATAAACAAGGCAAAAGGTCCAATATCCCATCTGAAAGACATTTATGATGAAATGTGTATGTGATATAACATTTAAAATTTTTTTGGATTTCAAACTAGTGCCATATGGGTGTTGGGAATTTAAAAATTAACTGGGTCAGTCTTTCTAGTACCATGATCTTAAAACAGTCTGTGTCTCCCTGCTCTCAATGGAACCTTGCTTATATTGTGGGATGTAATGCAGGAGAAACAAAACTTTCATCCATAAAGTTGTATCAAAATCTAGGATTTTTTTATCAAAATACTAATTTCAAAAGCTTTTGGGCTGTTTGAAAGACACTTGACTGAAGTTAGATGCAAGTGAAGCTTCTCTCACACAAATGAGTTTGTACACAACACTTAGTGGAATAAGTTACCTTACAAAGGGGTTTAGCATGTGAAAACTTATAAAAAAGGTATAATTGGTTAGAAATTTACATTGATTATTCACAGGTGAGAAAGTGTTACATCTCAGTTGTGTAAGCCATAGAAATTTTTTTTGCCGTTTCCAGGACTGAAAATGGAAAGAACCCGTTTCAATAATTTTACAGGTTTGGAAAAAGAAGGAAAATTTCTCTGGATATTGATCAAATGTAAAATGATGTAATTTTACAATGACATTTTTAAAGTTCTGTTAATTGCTGAACAAACCCTATTTCCACTGGTACTGACAGTAGCTTGTTATTACTTGCAATTTGAACTTTTAAAGGGAGACTGCAGACGTTAGGGAAAAGATGGGATTTTGTTTCGCCAGCTGTTTAAAATCTTTCAAACTATGTTATAAGTAGACAACTTGGTTTGCTTTATTTTATCATACTTTCTTTCGCAATATAAACTTCTATCTTATTATGAAAGCCAAATCTGCAGACCTGGTGTGCCTATGCTTCAGTGAAAGATAACACTTTTTTTTATAAAAAGTAAAAAATATAATGTGCAAAGCTGGGTGACTCCCACTGAGCCTCATAGTGCCAGGGACCCAGGTTCAATTACACCATCAGCTGACTGTCTGTGTGGAATATGTACATTCTTCTAGTGTGTACGTGGGTTTCCTCCAGGTGCTCCAGTTTCCTCCCACAGTCCAAAGATATGTAGGTTAGGTGAATTGGCCATACTAAAATGCCTATACTGTCCAATGACATGTAGATTTAATGGATTAGCCATGAGAAATGCAAGGTTACAGGGACAGGGTAAGGGGGTGAGTCTGAGTCAGATGTACTTCAGAGGATTGGTGTGGTTCAATGGGCTGAATGGGCTGTTTCCACACTGCAGGGATTTTATAGGTCAGATTTCAGTCTTGGATAACACTAACAATATTAGAAAAAATATTTTCCTTAATTATAAGGAGGAACTCTTTCTTACTAGAACAGGCAATTACTATAATAACATCATGTGGAGGACATTCAACATCACAAATTTCCATCACAGATGACAAATAGTTTGTCTTGATAGAAGAGGCCATTTCTTTTTTGCAATATCCTAGAATTCTGTGCCAGGCAATCTCTTCTTGACAATATCTTGGATCTCTGTACCCCGGGCAATTTCTTCTTGAACTTATTTTGAATCTGTGGATGCTGGTCATCCCACATCTGAGTTGGCTTCCATGGGGCCATTTGCAGTCCATCTACAATGTTTTCCCTCAGGTCTCTATTTTCAATCTTCCAGTCAATCTGTGCTGAAGTACACAAACTCTGAGCTTAACCTTGTTGTTTATGTTGGATGCTTACATCTTGTAGTTGCTGTTTAACCAACATATTTACTTCCTATGTCATGATACTCAAGGATTGTTACTCACTTAGCAGGATCTCTTCTTTGGGAAATGAGGAATTGAAGTGTTCTTCATGAAAGTATGTCATTTCATCATCTGACACCAAATTTGAATTTGCCATAACAACTTGTTTAGCAGGCTATGTTGCTGTCTAAACAACCTCAGTTAAAAAATCAATAACTGCAAATGATCATCCTGTTTATTTTCTTTCACACATTTGTAGCTCTTGGAAACTTTACTAACTTCGGTATCAGACTTCAGTGGAAAACATTTCTGCCAACTCTACATTGTTGCTGATTTCCCAATGAGTTACAAGAACATCAATATCTTTGTAGACTCCAAGCCACTACACTGCTGATTTGGCTTTGGCTGTGCACCTGGTAATCCTTAAGTCTATCCTTTCAAGTACATCTTTGTGAAAGAAAATCTGAAGTCTGGAGTCTACTACCAAAAACGAGTACATGGTGTACAATTGTGAAATGCTTTTGGTGTTCAATGTATGTGTTCCCAGCCAATTAATCACTGGACTTTTAGTTTGGCCATCCTTTTACACAATGTTGATGAATGGTGGCACACCGTTGGTCTCTCTTCTCTTCCTCATGTTCTTGCACAGTCCTATTTTGGCCATCTGCTCATTGCTTCTTCTCATTCAAATGAAACAAAATTGGTTTTTTTCTGCAAGCACTGCTATAATCAATTGATTTTGGACTCTTTTTGTGTTCTACCATGAGTAAGGGAAGCCCAATGAATTCTTCAAATAGACATTGTTTGCTCCAGCTGGAGGAGCACAGCAGGCCAGACAGCATCAGAGGAGCAGGAAAGTTGACGTTTTGGGTCAGAACCATTCTTCAGAAATGGGGGAGGGGAAAGGGAGCTCAGAAATAAATAGAGTGAAGATAGGTGGGGCTGGGGAAGGTATTTGGGATGGTGATAGCTGAGTGCAGGTATGGAGTGGTGGGGATTGGTCACTGAGGTGGGAGGAGCAGATAGGTGGGAGAGAAGACAGACAGGTTGTGTCAAGTCAAGGAGGTGGTGATGAGAGGGAGGGTTAGTCATAGGATGAGGCCAGGTTGAGGAGATTTTGAAACTGGTAAAGTCTATGTTGAGACCATTGGGCTGTTGGCTCCCCAGGTGGTATATGAGGTGCTGCTCCTCCAGTTTGTAGGTGGCATCATTGTGACACTGGAGGAGGCCCAGGATGGATATTTTGCCTAGGGAGGGGGAGTTAAAATTGTTTGCGGCTGGAAGGTGTTGTCGTTTGTCATGAACAGAGCATAGGTTCTCTAAAAAGTGGTATCCATGCTTCTGCTTGGTCTCACCGATGTAGAGGAGGCGACATATCTGCTCCACCTACCTCACTGACAATATCCACCACTACCTATCAGTATTCACCTGTCACCATTCCATCTAACTTCCCCAGTTCCACCCCTTCTTTCTCTACTTATTTCTGAGCTCGCTTCCTCCTCCCCCATTTCTGAAGAAGGGCCCCAACCCGAAATGTTAACTTTCCTGCTCCTCTGATGCTGCCTGGCATGCTGAGCTCCTCCAGCTCTACACTGTGTTATTTCTGACTCCAGCATCGGCAGCTCTTACTATCTCTCGTTGTTTGTTCAGTTGTCCAGCGAATGTTTTTTGAGTTACTAACATTTCCCTCACTGGAAATGCTGTCTTGTAGAATCTTGTCTTGAATATGATGTCTGCGAGCTGTCTGCCCGAGCCACTCTTAAAATTGTAACTGGAATTTTTTTTTTGATTTACAGCAATTCATTCCATACAGATCAATTTAATTCTAATTCCACAGTCACCTCCATGTCATTTGAACATTGGGGGTCTGCCACTACCAATATCGTTGGGCAGATAGATGCCATAACTCCCTTTAAAGACTGGGTCTACAGGGCTCATTTGGTGTAAAGTGGTCAAGGAAAACAATAAGGCAGCAGAGTGAGAAGAGGGTCTTGTCTGAAACAAGAATTAATTGTATGAAAACAATCAGATACTAATTACCTTAGCATAATAGACATCATTGCCAACACTGTTGGAAGACAAGAAGGTATTGAGTCCGCCCTCTCCACAATGCAGAGATGCTCGGTTTTGTCCACCCAAGTCCTTAGAAGGTTTGGTTAGTTCAGTTGGTTTACAATGCAGAGTGATGCCAACTGCATAGTTTTGATTCCTGCAGTTATTATGACAAACTCTCCTTCTTAACCTTAGCCCTCACCCGAGGTGTGGTAATTTCCTGGTTAGACCATCACTGGTAGTGTTCAGAGTCCTTGAAAAATCATTACCCTACCCAAAATATCCACTCTTTAAACTGAACTATAATCCCCTTAATTTAAATTATTTCTATTAATTCTGAGCAAAGTGTTGCTTATGTATGAAGGGACAGGGCCGAAACAATAGAATTAAAGAGAACGCTGAGATAACTCACCCAACTGCCAGTCAACCCATTCATTGACTGGTGCTAGGCATGCAACGAGAGGTATCTTGACCTGTCATAGATCTCAGAAGTCATACAACACCCAGGTTATAGTCCAACCAGTTTATTTGAAATCACAAGCTATTGGAGTTCTGCTCCTTCATCTGGTGAAGCCTTCACCTAACGAAGGAGGAGTGCTCCAAAAACTTCTGACTCCAAATAAACCTGTTGGGCTATAACCTGGTGTTGTGTGACTCCTGACTTTGTCCACCGGAGTCCAACACTAGCACCTCCACACCATATCATAGATCTCAACACTGGTGGCCCAGGTTGCTGGGGACCTGCTAGCAAGTCAGAAGCAAGCAGCTTCTCTATCTAAAGGCTGTGCATCAAGGCTTACTCCTCAGGGATCCAGTGGCAAGAAGATAATTTTGTTTGTTTCTTTTCCTCTCGCAGGGTGGGATTTGTGGGAAGTGGAGATTTAGGGAAGTCAGGATCAAGGTCAGGGGCATGGCTTTCAGATTGCGCATTTGAAGGAACCTCCCCTAGATAATTTAGCAGGCACATAACTATGGTTTCCTATTCAGGAAACTAGATACATTTTTTGCCTACTGGAGAGTCAGGTGAGCGGGGAAGTGGTAAGCTGATGTTTTTGCTGACCCATAAGTTGCTGGTGAGTCATGAAAGCCATCTAGGAACTATCTCGCCCAGCATTTAATTGCTGAGGTGGCGAGAGGAGAATGAGTTCATCCTCAGAACCAACTCACCCCATTATTTCTAATTCCCATCACCTCTCTTGCCTTCTCCAGTGAAGGGAATTATAATCACTGGCAGGCAATTATCACAGAATCACCACAGTATGGAAACAGGCCATTCGACCCAACACGTCCACACTGGCCCTTTGAAAAGCATCCCACCCAAGCCCATTCCCCTACCTCTATATTTCCCATGTCTACCCACCTAACCTAAACATCCCTGGGCACTATGGGCAATTTAGCATAGCCAATCCAGCTATCCTGCAGATCCTTGCACTGTGGGAGGAAACCCACACAGACCTGGGGAGAATGTGCAAACTCCACACAGACAGTTGCCCGAGGTTGGAATTGAACCTGGGTCCCTGGTGCTGTGAGGCAGACGTGCTAACCACTGAGCCACCATGCTGCCCAATTAGTAATCAGCAAATTCAGTTAAAGAAAATTCATAAAAGAACAGTGACAAGATTTGAAGGGGTGTTGGGCAAAGAAATGGGAACAACTGGATAGTGCCTTCAACAAAACAAGCAATGCAGGATGGAATGAAAGACCTGTTTATGTGCCGCACTATTCCACAATTCTATCCTGACGGAGCAGAGGACCTGCAAACTATTGTGTACACCTTGGCCAAAGATTTATGTGAAATTTCTCATGGATATTTCTGCTCTTTCTCTTCAGAAAGTTGATCTTCCTTAGTTGCCCAAGGATTGAAAATGTGAAGATAAAATAACATTGTGTTTCTTAGACGCAACAAATAGTCTGTGAGCCCTTCCACTTCAGACCTCTTAAATGAATCATTCATTTACACTGGCACCCATATCCCTGCTCTAATGAGTCAGGTCAACCATCAAATTCACAGACTTAATGCCTAAAGGCTGACCAAAACCACTCGTCAAAATATCCAAGATCTCAGATTATTAAGTGCCGAACAGGTTCTGGCTGCTTTCTTCCTTTCTTGTAGACAATGCTTAATGCTATTTGTTCCAAAACATACAATGGTGTTTTTGGCTGGTTAACAACTTCTCTCAAAGGATGTTCTTGGCCTCCTCGGTGAGAAAGTCTCAGGTTGTCCATGAAATCCTTGAGCACCAAAAAAATTTTTGTCACAATCAGTCTTGGCTGCGATAGGGTTAATGAAGAAAATTGAGAGGATAAATAAAGGCACTGGCCAACAATCACAGTATTTATGACAGTTAGAGACAGAATAAGCGCATTACATAACTATACACTGTTAAATTCTGACATATAATATGTGTTGGCCAACGTTTTTAAAGGGATGTTTTACAAAAAGGCTTCCAAGTGACAATGGGGTCGACTTTCAAATTGCTATCCAAGTACGTTTGTAGATCAGTGGTAAGAACATTGGGTGGTCAATTTCTAAATCCAACGTTAAGCCAAGAAACACATTGAATTATTTTTTCCCTAGGATATAAGTGTCACTGTTCAGTCAATTTGTTACCTATCCTATTTGTCATTGAGTTGAGTGGCATGCTGAGCATTTAAGAGTCAACTGCTTTGCCACATGTAGGGCCAGGCCAAGTAAAGATGGCAGATTTCTTTCACTAAAGGACACCATTGAAACAAATGATTTTTTACAAAAATCAAAGATAATTTCATGTTTACCATTACTGGGTCTAGCTTTTAGCTGCTAAATCATTGATTGAATTTAAATTCCACCAGCTGCCATTGTGGGATTTGAACACTTATCCCCAGAACATTACCCTGTTGGATTATTAGTCCAATTATATTACCATTATGCCACTGTCTATCCCATATTCTTATCCTTATTGTTCTAAACTAAACTGAAAACCCAGAAAAGACCCAAGTTTCATTTTTATGCATCAATCCTTTATAATAAAGATTTGCATAGGTCTTCCCAAAAATAGCCTGTCAGCAATAGATTCATTGCAGCTTAGATCTGTGGTAGTGTTGTAATTCTTTCGTTATTCAGTTTTTTTTTAATCTTCAATTATAGTGAACATAAAATATGAAAACTATTTCACTTGTGATAAGACTGAAATAATGGCCCTTACCATCACCCAGTTAGTCATTTGTTCCACATGCTTTCTGTACTGATCAAATAAACTTTAATCTTGTGATAATATATTAGGTGTAAAATATGACTTCAGATTTGCATGTAATTCTGTGAAGCAGGTTTAATGCATATATTTTCATCATAGAGGTGGTACCACCAGCCATGGGGTGTCATTTTTAAACATAGATTTTGATATAAATTATCATTTGGTAGAACTATGTCACTTCCAAGAACAGAAGAAAGAAACCCAGAGTTTGGAGTATTAATACTGAAATGTACTCAAAAGAGAAACATGTTTACAATTGTACAAATGCCAGAAATGCTTATCTCCTGTTGCAACTTTAGTAGCCACTAACAATTGCGTTAAACTCATAGATTGTGTAAGAAGCAGGTTTATGCTGGAACTAACAACCTTCTGTTAGACCCCTTGGCATAGTATTTATAAACGGCAAGATAAATTTCCAATTATACCAAAGAGTATTGGGCTGACAAAAAAGAACTTTGAAATACAAGAGCCATAACATACCTGTGTTTCCAGGTGGTAGATAAATTCAACTAAAATTAAGTCTTTTGATCACCATTTTAGCCCAGTTGTGTTTGCACATTACAATGACAAGTGCAGTTTGGAATTGCCCCAGGTACTAATTTAGATATTTCATATAAAAGGTAGATTTTTGCTTCAGTAAAATTTAGTAAATTCAAGTAAAATTTTGGTTTTGGCTCATTCAACCAATAAGCCAATTAGATCATAATGAAAACCCTCTAATACTCATTCCTTTTGTCTTTCAAAAAGGAAATAATTTCCTTCTACTTGGAAGCAGTCTCTCCAGCTACTTGTCTAGTCACATTGTTCAACTCGAAGGAGCCTGCACAATTCCAACTTCATATATCAGGGCATGATCTGTTGCCTCAAGATCTAACTGAGAAGATGAGAACATTCAGTTTTGGAGTCTCCTCTCCACTGAGGAGTTGATATGCAGATTGGCTGACTGCTTTGCTGAACATTTACGCTCTCCATACAGTAAGCTTCCAGTTTCCTGCCACTTCAATACACCACTTTGTTACCAGACCAACATTTCTGTCTCAGGCCTGCTGTAGTGCTCCAGCGAAGCTCAACACAAGCTTAAGGAACAACATCTCATCTTCCAGCTAGGCACCTTAAAACCTTCAGGACTTGCGATTTAGTTTAACGATTTCAGAACATGATACTTCACTCTATGTCTGATATCCATCTACACACTCCCAGGACATATCTTGTATTAATTGTTCTCTACATAGCTAACACACTTTCAACTACTCACATTCACTGTTATCACTTCCTTTCCTATCACAAATCTCTTTATCTGTTTCCCATTTTCCTCCCTCTGTCTGGGCACAGTCTCCCTATACCTATCTCACTACTCATGGCATCAAAAAAAATACTATCAATTCCCAGCCACTAAGTTCTGACAAATGACCACTGGTCTTGAAACATTAAGTCTACTTATCCTCTCTGTACATAATATTGAGCTGGCTGAGTTTCTCCAGGACTTTGTGTTTGTTTTTCAGTTTTGTGTTGATTTTCTCACTTTTGGTTCAAACTGGTGCTTCTTGACACCAATGCCTTGTCTGGGAACTGCAGATTGGAATTCCCAGTTTGGCAACAAATTGGAAATTATTCAGGTTTGCCTCAGGAATGAAACAATAGTTGTGACTGCTGTTTGGATATGTTGCAGAAGGTTGCTGAATTAAAGTGAGAAATTATCTTTGTGGTATCTTTGCAAGTAGCAGCTTCAGATGATGTGGAGAGTGAAGATGAGTTTTCCATTAAGATTTCCAACTTAAGCTGGATTTTAGAGTCTCAAGGGATGCACATGACCCTCAAGTGTTCATTTTCTCTTAAGTATTTTTTCAGGGAATTCCCTCTGACTTTTCTCCTGGATTATTTGCAGCTCCATGCAGAAAATTTATCTATAATTCCTGTTGACTCTAGGTTGATCCAGGACAGTTGTCAAGCTGAAGTCAATAAGGACCATTGGACACAAGAGACCAAGATAAAAGGAGAAAATATCGAAGATTGTTTGTACTTATGATCCAATTAGAGGTTGGAATACCGAATGTGTGTTAGAGGGCTAAAATGCCTCTGTGTATTGGAGATGTATAAGAGCAACAAGTGACTGGGGGAAATTGCAGGTAATGAGAAAGTGATGAATCTATGTAGACTGTATAACTTAGTGGGAGAGCATTTCAAAAGAGAAGGAAAGCAGGAGCAGCTTCAATTGTGATGATGGGTTTTAGGGAAATCATGTTCTGTTTGGTCTCTTGAATGTGATTGCTACTTATTTTTCACATACTATTCCCTGCTTAAAAAACTTAGCATAAGTACAAGGTAATAGAAAAAAATGTTTTAATTAGCTTTGGCAAACCACATTTCACACTATAGATTGAATAATTTCTGAGGAAGTATGTTCAGAACTTCCTATTAACCCACCAGGTCTACAGACAACATGTGAAAGAAATATGTACCATTCTAAATTTGCTGCCATGCCCATCATTTGCAAACATGCTATTGAGATTGTTTCTGATGCCCTTCTATTCAAATGGTGTCAATAACTGGGAGCAAAAAAAAGTAATTTGCAAGGGGTTTTGGTTTGAGAATGTTCACGTATATTTTGATAAATCACAAAGGGAAAGCAATATACAAGGTGTTTTGAGTTTAAAGGCAGCTGTTGATGTACCAGAGTGCACATCAATGCATATTTAAGAATTATATCCAACCCACAGTAACAGCTAGTTATGTTGAATGAAGAGGAGTTGCAAATTATAACAGTGCTTGCATGCCATATAATTGTACTTATATCAGAATGAATGTCAAGTTTTAAAAGAATCTCCTGAAACCAATTAAAGAGGGGTCTCCATGACAAAGTACAAGCAAAACACTATAAATCACAAAATAAGACGACAAATTTGCAATGGTAAAATACCTTACTCTCACCCACAGACTAAATAAATAAACCCAACAAAATTTTTTCTGTAATGTTAAGGAACACCTCCCCTCCTTGGCTATTAGCAATCCAAAAAATCAGGGCTTTTACCGTTCAATTTGTTTTCATTATAGCAAAGAAATCATTCCTAATATGCAAGTAATTAGTGTTGCCACCACCATCTTTATAAATGTTTGTACAGATTAAAGCAATTAAAAAAGTCAGCCACTGCACATGGAGGAAAAAAATGGGAAAATACGGCAGACAACCAATCGGAGAGTTTAGTGTTTCTCTGAGAGATGTAAGATGTCACCTGAGACCACTTGGAGCTGGCAGGCAGAGAGCAGAGTGTGCCTTGGGCTGACGCCTGCTACCTTTTTTTTTCTAAATCAGAAAATGGGACTTCAACCCTGTGCCAAAAATATCAACCAATTCATAGCTGTTATAAAGCCAGGGAAAGCTGAGTCTTTCTCTGGTGCTGCGTTTTTCCTATAATCCTGACCACCCTCCCTTCGAATCATTTGAACGTTCCCCACCCAAAAACAAAACTGCCAAAGAGATCGATTTTGATTCGCAAACAGATGACAAAATACCACATACAAGAATGTACAATGTATTTCAACCAGAACCTTTGAGTCTCAAATTCTCAATAAAATAAAACTGATTCAATAGAATTGAAATAAATCGGTCAGTCATCATATTACTGTGTTCCAGTATTTTGGCTTGGCTTGTAAAATACTGTCTGCCCTCAGATTAAATGATGACTGATTTAATTTATAACTCACTGCCTTCTCTATGCCTGATGGGCCAGGAGACTCATAATATGTCTAATAATATTTTACACCCAGTTTGCAGGCGAGAGAGAAAATAATGGCGGATATATCTATTTCTCAAATCAACCCTATTCACATCACTTAGAGAAAGTCTTTATTTTTTCTCAGTTCAAAAGGACCCAGATCCTCCAATTGTAAAATGTTTTTTGCAGCCACATACACTGAAGGATGTGCCACAGGAACATTAATATGTTCTGATATATCAACTACCTGTACATTACTAAAGAATTTTCAACTTGTGGTGGCCTGGGGCTCTCGAAACAGTCCCCAACTCTGAGACTTTAGAGAGTTCTGATTGACTTACTATCAGAGTAGCCAGGGAAAGGTTAGAGGACATAAAACTTGCTACGGCCCCTTGGTAGGTCTAAAACATACTTTCTCCTGACTGCTTGCTACCCCCAACCAATCCCTACGACGTTATGACCATCATGACTTGATCAGATACTCCTGCCCCTGAGCTGATTCAACTCGGTTTAACTTTCCCTTCCCCTCTTTACTTTCCCTAACAACATCCTGACCTGAACCAACACCCCCTGACTAATCAAACTCGACCCAGGCCCTTTAATTTGCCACCCTCTTAAAGCATCGCCTCTGACACAACACAGCACCTGCTCAGTTCAAAATATTCCATTACCTGTGCTTCCTGACCCGACCATGCTCAAGTGAACTCCTCACCAGCCCCCAACCCCATTCTCCCTTGCCACCCCTCTGTTCAGAATCCTTAAAATTCAAAAATTGATATATCCACCCCAATCTGACAGCCTCCAAGATCTAACCCAATACCCTTCTGTCCTAACTCCCTCGCTAAACATGACCTCATCCCTCACATTCACCCACCTGGCACCCTATGGTGACCCACGTGCCTGCGATCATGAAGCGATACCATCTTCTTCCCCACTTCTCATTCTCTAATAAAAGAGTGTCACCCCATTTACTAGGAGGAACAGTGGGGCACCGGTTTTCTTGTTTGGCTAAATAGCTGGTTTGTGATGCAGAGCAAAAGCAGCAGCATCAGTTCAATTTCCAAAAAAGGTGATGTTATCACTAAAGAGTCTTTTGCTCAGACTCTCCTTCACCTGAGATGTGGTCATCCTCACATTACACCACTACCAGTTGTCTCTGTGAGCTGGCCTCTGAGAACTTCCCAGATCTTTTCTGGGTCTTTCTTATTGTCCTAAGAAAGATCAAATCTGTTAAATCTGTGAGACCTCTCTTCCTTTGATGGGAATTTAGAGCTCTTTATGGAGTCTTTCTCAGGATCAACAAATGCTTGATCTGTAAAATAGAATGCTGTTTGAACAGTTGTTGTTCAATAAAGATGTCACTGAAAGTTGCTTGGTCTATAATTAAATTCTTAAATCCCATTTCCGTTTGCAAGCCTTTGCTTTGTGCTTAGAAACAGAGTATAGTTCAGACCTTTGAATTATTTTACTCATTATACACCTCTCTCATTTTATCTTTCCATATATTTTCCTATTGTTGTTGATATAAGAACTAAGGACTTATTGCAGCAAGTTCCCACCTGGAGATAGTGACCAGGCCAAATAAAGAGCAATGGACTTTTTTAAAAACATACCAAACTGGACAAAGAAAATGACAGAAACAAAATAGATCGGGATAAAGGTAGGACTTGTTAATTTCCATCAGTGCCTATTTATTGTTTTCATGCTGTGTTTTCTTCTAGGGGAATTTGGAGATGAACTTTGAGGACCATTTAAATGCCTCATAAAAAGATTGTAAGAGCAGGTTCATGGTTGTTTTAAGGAATGAGAAAGGTAAAGTAGACACTGTGATTTAGTTTGGGTGCGTAACTTCTTTTTTGATTGCATTTGTAACTTCAACTATTTATTTTTAAGTAAGGCACTCTTAGAATCAAATAGAAATCGACTCTGTCTTCTTATTGGTCAATGCCCTAGTTATAGACTTATACAGCTCTCTGTGCTCATAGAAATTGATACTGCCGATTGTCTATATTCACTGATATCCAAACTGTTTCCTGCTGGTCTTCAATTAATTCTCAAAATATCTTACAGCAAGATACTTGGTCATTTCTTAAAAAAAACTATTGGAAACCATAATATGATTTTATTTTCAGCATAATGTTTTACCTCATACATAAGACTCATGGTGTCCATCATTACAAGAAAAACTGGGCTTGAATTTCATGATTTGAAGAATCCAACAGATATTCATTGCAACTAGTTATTATACACAAACAATAGGTCCACACGCATTTCAGTGTCTTGGCTATCATTCAGTTATTACACTACAAAGAGCAGCATGCATGTAAAGGTAAAGTTGCCATAATCCTCCTGTAAAATGGAGGGGCTATCACATTCGAGGAAGACAACTGGTAGCAGTTTACTCTGAGGGTCACCATGCCTCAGGTAAAGGGAGAATTTGAGAAGGAGAATCCCACATGGCAACTTCAGCTGGATGTTGGAATTGAATCCATGTTATTGGCACCACTCTACATCACAAACTGGCCATCTGGCCAATTGAGCCAGATGTCATAAAGTAATGAAATTATGAGCATGTTTCTTAAAGGCTTACTGACTATGAGAAACAGCACAGCATGACAGATTCTGGTTATTCAGATTCATGATGTAATGTTTCAAGGTGAGACCAAGGATTCAATATTATGCTTTTGAAATTAAATATGGAGGATAGCATGTTGGGTAACAGCTCATGTCATCCCTCTTACCAGAATACATCAACTGATCACACACCAAATATCTGATCAACTGGTCTTAAAGACTGCTGGTCAAGGCCTACCACTTTGGGGATTCAGTGATGAGAAAGTCAGTGATTGCTATGTTCGCATGGTAAAGAGGGTGTTGTAGTGAGAGGGTGATTGGGGAAGGGATCAGGGTTTTCAAAGCCATATTCTGGCCCCCTACCTGTGCTCCTATTTGTCTCCAGTTTGGAGAACAAAGAGGCCCCTACTCAATCCTGCTAGGCAGACTTCCCATCAGTAAACCAACCATATTTCTCACCTGCTAGAAAGGCAGTAAATTAATGAATTGATGATTTGGAACCAATAAGTGGCCATCAATTGACCACTTACGGACATTATTCGCTGCCCAGTCAAAGTCACCAACTGACCCCAGCCACAAAACTTAATCGGTGAGATGGTGTGTGTCACCAGGGTCAAATCTCCTTAGCAGTGCCTGGGAGGAAACATTGATGATGGCAGAGATGGGGCTGTTGGGGTGTGGTAGTCTGAATTTGTTTCCAAGTTGTTGGGGAATTTATATGGGAATTGAAGTAGGTATATGTGTATTGTATTCCATGGTTTCCTTGCTTTACCACTAACTGACTGATTAGGAAAACTTGTGGGGCATTAAATGTCTACCCTTGCGTGACTGTGGAAATGTGTTCATGTACGAGCTACATAGTAGACATGGTAGGTTCCTTTCCAGCAGGTTTTATGGCCCTTTCTTCTCTTATTGTAACACACAAATTACCACATTCATAGAACCAGTTCTGTGGTCTGTCCAAGTGGGGTTTACCTGGTGAGAACTGATGAGCACTCTATCAACTCATGTCCACTCTATTAACATGAGATACACAAACCTTTATGTTGAAAACGTTGATAAAAATGCTTTCTATATGTCCTTAATACCAATTAAGTAGGATTTGATATTTGTAAGATTTCATTACATTTTAGTAAAGGCCATCAATTTTAATTCCCCCTCCTATCCCCTGGCGGCATGTCCATCATTGGCCTCCTCCACTGTCACAGTAAGGCCAAACGTAAACTGAAGGGACAACATGTGATAATTCACCTTGGGACCTTACAGCCCAAAGGCCTGCATATTGACTTCACCAGCTTCAACATCTTTCCAACCTCAGCCTTTTCCCATGTCTCACCTCCATGACCTGTTCTAATCTGTCTATCTTCCTAATCACCTATACACTCTACCATCCAAACCCCTTACTTGCACCCACCTATCACCATCCCACCTACCTTTCCCTCCACCCTCCCAGCCCCCAGCCCTAATTTGCCTGATAACCATTTCCCTTGTACCCTATCCCACTCAACTGCTTTCATCCACCTTCCATCTATATCACTCACTTATCTTGCATTCTACCCCTTCAACCTACTGGCACCCTACTCTCTCTCCCACTTATTTTCACATTTTCTCTCATCACCCATCAAAGTGCCTTCCAGGCCTATAAATCTTGGAATATGGCAGTAGGTGATGAAATTAAATTTGTGCGATTTCAATGCTGATCTCACTGCTAGCTTCATGAGTCCCTGGCTGGTTAAAATGAATTAAAATAAAATGAAATGATACAGTATCATTGTTTGCATGAGGCATAAACACCAACATGGACTGCTCAGCTAGGCATTCTGTTTATACATGAACCCTATGTAGCTCCATGTGAAACAGCAAAAAGCTCTTGGCTTATGCCACAGTCTTGGCCAAGGCAATGGGGAATTTGCTGGATGACAAGCAGGTGAAGATAGAGGGCACTGTTGGAGCGTGTTCAGCTTGGATCCAACTGGAGATATCCAGAGTGAGAAGAGGGAAGAGAGGTCGGATTAAATTGGTTCTGGTACAGGCAGAGCTGGGAGGTTTCCAGAACAGAGGTGTGGATGCAATATCAGGTTACAGTGGACCAAACTGGAATGAAGTCTTCAACTCTAACTCAGGGTTGGGATATCTTGTTGAGGACTCTAATGCCAAGTAATTGGACACTAGAAGTTGAAACATCCAGACAAATCCCATATAAGCAATGAGTCAAGATGCCTGCATAGTCTTACAGTATATCTTTCCCAGAGAGAAATGATCTGGGGATTATGTTTTAATAATTGTGTGGTAAAACCTCTTAATTTCCCTCCCCTGGATATGGTTTTGAGTTTGTATCAATTTGTAGTAGATTTAACGTCTAAAACAAGTGTTTAAAATTTTCTAACTTTGATTCTGTTTATCCTTATGTTACAATGCTTCTTTTTCTTGCAAGTTTTTAAATATATTCATTCATTCTTGATCCAATTCTACTGAAGCTTTGGCTTGTCTTTTCCTCAAGGTCCATTATCCTTCCTTTGATAGGATGCCTAAAAATTATCACAATATTCAACTGTGACCCATAAATACCACATCCTTTCTGTGTTAGTTGTGACAAAACCCAGTACCTACTTGCCTTTTGAAGGTTGTTTCTGCCTATAGTCTCACTTTCAAAAATGTCTAGATTCTTCCGGCCGTGTTGCAGATCTGACCATTCAGTGATTGTTTTCTTAATTGATATTTTATGAGGCATAGGATCATGGTGGGAAGAGAATTGTGGGGTAGAATTTATGGAGGATAGAGATCAATTGCAGGGTTGCAGGTAACTCATAGTTAACAGGCCTGTAACGTCGGGTCTCTCAATCCGACTCTGAATGCCTGCGAATGTGTGTCATTGGAAGCCCACAAGCATCCCTGATTGAGTTTGTTTATTTTCCAGGATCTCTGCAGTGCTGTTTTTTTTTTAACTGACCTGTTCAGAGCCACGGACACAAATCTGCACCACAAGCGCTCCTATAGGAAGAATCTTGCTGTTGGAATACCAGCTCTGATGGAAACGATGGCCAAAAAAATGGATATTCATGCACACTTAAGGGCCTGAAACAATGGTGAGGTGGGAAGGCTGTAAGAGGCCTTCAGGGCATTGACTTAACCAGGGCACCACTACAAAGATGGGAGGGGACCAATCCACTACAATCTTAATTGATTAAACTCCCCCTCTACCAAACTCATCACAGAGAAGAGCATTAAACTCTGCCCAATGTGGCAAATTGCATGCAGCAATGTCCCACAAACAACAATGCAATAACTCATTGAGTGTACAAATGCTTGTTAAACCTCTGTTGTACTGTAGTGTGCAATTGCAGACACCACATTGTGGGAAAGATGTGAATACATTGGAGAGAGTGCAGAAGTGAGTTACAGGAATGGTTCTAGCAAAGAGAAATTTCTGTTTTGAGAATAGCTGGGACCTAAGAGGGCAATTAAGAGTCAACCACATTGCTGTGGGTCTGGAGTCGCATGTAGGCCAGACCAGGTAAGAATGGCAGTTTCCTTCCCTAAAGGACATTAATAAACCAGATGTTTGTTTTTCTGACAATCAACAATGGATTCATGGTCATCATTGGATTCTCAATTCCAGATATTATATTGAATTTAAGTTCAAACCCAGTTGATTTGAACCCAGGCCCCCAGAACACTGTTTGGGTCTCTGGATTAATACTCCAGAGTTAATACCACTAGGTCATTGCCTCCCTCTTTCTTGGCCCATTTGGCTGTATCACTGTTGCCCCTACTGCATCTCAATCTCATCAAACCCTGCAGAGATATTTTATCATTTCAACATATATATTTCAACATTTTATCAAAGGACAATTTTTAGAATGGCAGAATGCCATCCAAGTAATTTTTTTTTAATGTTGCAATATTTTCACACAATAGCCTTTCCTACTTGCAATCCTGTTTTCTTTAGCAAATAGGATTCAGTCAGAGTAAATTAGTCATTTTCAAACAATATCAAAAGTGTCCAGACACGCAGTGTTGCAGTTGGCAGGTTACTTCCAGAAAACAACAGGGAATTAATTTTTTATCTGGCTGACTATGGTTTTGGTGCAAAGATAGTCATACTTGGGATTTTGTGAAAGAAATTTGATTTTCCTCTACTTTTCTGGTCCTGTGTTATTTTTCGCTTGCCTTTCTGCATATTGATATTGAGAAAATAACTAGCTTTGGCACTTTTTAAAATCTAACCACTTTCCCTCACATCAATTAATAGGTGCTGTGTTCTAAAATTGAAATGAGGAGCTTTCATTGTTTTCTTTCCAGAAATGAGACTATCCTTTGGAAACTGAAGCCATTATCAATGCTGCAATGAGTTTCAAATGAAATGGGTTTCACTATAATTAAATGTTCCATTGATCTGAGAATGAACAACAGTTTCAAGTTGTAATAGCAGGTTCGTTGAATTTTCTGGTTTGTTGATATAAACTACTGGGAAGAAGCATTACAAGGTTGTTTTCACCAAGTTAAATGCAATTTTCTTCATTTCAATTACATGAACAATACACAAATTTGCTAGAAATCTTCCGGCTATCAACAAATGCAAATATTTTCCATTAATGTTGG
The DNA here is from genome assembly GCF_030684315.1 of Stegostoma tigrinum. Classification (NCBI taxonomy): domain Eukaryota; kingdom Metazoa; phylum Chordata; class Chondrichthyes; order Orectolobiformes; family Stegostomatidae; genus Stegostoma; species Stegostoma tigrinum. The sequence goes on from NC_081375.1 coordinate 18,746,719, forward strand.
ATGGAATCTGGGGCTATGCATCATAGAAACTGAGTGAGTAGCTATGGAGGATGTATGTGGGGTAAGTGGTGACTTGTGGTGGCATGTTCCATCTGAGGGCTATGAGTGAGCATTGGGGTTTAGGTGGGAGGTGATGAAATTAGGGCTGAGCTTCTGAAAACCCCTAAACAGCATTGAGAGCTGGATTATGTTTTGGAGTTGATTGATTGTCGGCAGGTTTGGTTATTTGCTTTTATTTTACTTGGTTAATGCATTGTGTGCTGACAATGGCCTATGCTTGGACCACAGAAACAATAATTCTATAGGTGCATAAATTCACTCATGTAAGGAAGTAGTTTCATTATTTTGAAATGTAAAAATCACCTGATAGAAGAAATGATCACTCATGTTAATTTACCGGCAACTAAATGGTAATTATAAATCCTGAATTCACAAAGTAGAATTTTGTCAATTGTTCAAATGTGAAATTGTTGTTTTGTGCAGTCACTGTATTTCTAACTAAACTGGTATTTGTAGCCCAGGGACAAAAAATAAACCTTTGAGAGAAGAAGCTGGAAGATGATAGGTTTCTTAAAATAACATAATGTAGTTAATATTGTAAAACAGGACAGAAAAATGGCTCTATGGCCCACCAAGTTTATGCAGACCAACAAAAACTAACTCCCTAAAAAAACACTTACCCACATAGCCTCCTATGCTCTGGCCTTCTAAGTGGACATTCAGTTGCATCTTAGATGATGTAAGGGTATCGATCTCCACCACCATCTCATGCAACATGTTCCATATATCTACCACACTGTGAGCGAACAAATTCTTTCTCATATCTCCTCTAAATCTGTTGTTCTTCCTCGTAACCTAATTCCCTCTGATCTTAGGTACATCTGCCTTGGGGAAGAAATTCTCATGATCTACTCTGTCTGTAGTTCTATTTCCCGTCAGCTTCCCTGCTCCAAAGGAAACAAACACTATCTATCCAGTTTCTCCTCTTATCTGAGACATTCCATCTCAGGCAAAATCCTGGTGCATTTCCTCTGCATTGTCTGCAGTGCTATCACATCCTCCCAATTGTCTGGCACTCGAACTGCTCACAGTCTTCCATCTGTGGCCTAACCAAAGTTGTATAAAGTTGTAACAAGACTTCCTTGTTCCTATATTCTATGCCCTGGCTAATGAAGGCAAGCATTGCATGTGCTGGCACCTTCAGGGATCTATGGAATTGTACACCAAGATCCCTTTTGTTCTTCAGTATTCTCTAGGGACCCACCATTCGTTATGTATATTCCTTTATCAGATCTCTCCAAAAATGGTGTTTTTGGTGTCCTGCGAGAATTGACAGTAATGTTCAGAAATTATTCACTTTCAAACATTTCTTTTCCCTTTCCCTTGATTAAAATGTATGTTGACATTCTAATCAAACCCTCATTTCAAGCTTGAAAAAACGTACCAGTGTGAACGGCGAACACCAGAGGCCAGGAGGGTTGAACTTGGCGTGATTGATCTCTGAACTTACAGATGTTGACTCATGGTACAACAAGGCAACATCTGATTGGCCACATTTACAGCAGCAACTGCCAAGTGAGCGTGACAGCCTCCCTGTGGGATACAAATATGTCACGGAGCTCATTTTCTTTCAGAGTCTGAAATCCTCCAGAGAGAAGGAGATACCTATGAAGTAGTTAAATGTTCTTAGAATGCTTATGTACATAAAGTAAGGGTACCAGCCAAACTGTTCCTATTGTTGGTAAATTTAAAATAAATTTATCCTGTATTGATGGAGAAATATTACATAATTAAATCTGTTTAGTTGAGTTTAACACATATTTTGTTTGTTAAACTGGATCATATTTATTTTATTAAGTGAGAAAAAAAATCCACAGCATGTAATTAAAGGCTCTTTCTGAAATGCCAAACTTGCCATTTAATCCCTCAGATTTTACAACATCTTTCACGATTTCTTGCAGTATTTCTGGGGATACACTGTGTTCTTTGGCAGCAACAAGGCAAATTCAGGACTCGAAAGAGTTTGGAAATCTGGATGACCTTGTGCTGAGTTCCCAATTCATTTACCCAGAGTAGATGGAACCAACTTCAAGATTTCGTGATTGTCAGGGCTTGCACACTAAGATCTGCAAAATGTCTTTCGGCAGCCAAATGGGAAACACACATACAAGGTAAATGACTTTTCTCATAAAATTTTCCTTAGTAAACTTGGAGAACATTTATAGTAAATGAACATCTTGCCTGTGGGAAAGATATTAACCCTAGCATCTACCTGCATAAGAGTTGAAATGATTAGTTGCTTTGCCATAACTCACTGCCGCAGTAAAAATATTAATTTTGGCTGTCCTAATGTTTCTTTTCATATATATTGCATTTCTAAGTTTTCACTGAAGTATATTTTGAGTTTCAAGAAGGACCCAGGTGCTGCCTACGTTTTGGAAAGGCTTTTATTATTCATCCCAACTCTAATGCTTCTCCATCAAATCAAGATTTGCCTGCATTAATGGCAAGTTTCAGCAAAAGCCACCTACAACCACAGTGATTAAAAGGTTTGTGGTATTTCTGAATAAAGAGAGAATAGAATTCTACAAGTATCTTTTCTTTATTGGGCACTGAGAGGTATTCTTCTGCCATTGGCTCTTGCAAAATATGATCCAATACATTGTACACATTTTGTCACATAGTCTTCTCCAGCCATTTTTCTTCATATATTCATTATATGGTGTCATATCTCTTTACTATCGTTAGCTGTTCCACTTCATCACAAATTTCCCATACAGCCAAGTTCATTTATGCAATTGGATCAAAGGATGTAGCTGAATGGTAAAGGCACAGTTTAGACCCACAGAGTACTTGGAAAGGGAAATACCTTGATCTAATGAGAAGAAAGCTAAGGTCAGATGACCCTCTTACCTTACCCACTTGTTCCATAACAAAATTATTTATTTCATTGCATGAAATAACGTCAATGTAAAAATACTATCGATGAGCAAAAGATGCTAATCATGGGTGTATTCTAAATCCCCCAGCATTATTCCCTTCACAAATCCTTCTGCATATAATTCCATTTCAAAACCATCGCAAAATAATATGGGTGGATAATTCAGAAAACTTGTTCCACTCATAAAACAGTATTTTATCCTTCTTCTACCTTAGACCATTTTTCTGTCTCTTCAATGTCAATGTCACAAGCATTTAGCTTGAAACTAACCTCAAAAGATGTCTGTTGAACCTCTTTGTTTCTCTTCACATGGATATTATAGAACATAGAACATTACAGCACAGTACAGGCCCTTCGGCCCTCGATGTTGTGCCGACCTGTCATACCAATCTGAAGCCCATCTAACCTACACTATTCCATGTACGTCCAAATGCTTGTCCAATGACGACTTAAATGTACTTAAAGTTGGCGAATTTACTACCATCACAGGCAAAGCATTCCATTCCCTTACTACTCTATGAGTAAAGAAACTACCTCTGACATCTGTCCTATATCTTTCACCCCTCAATTTAAAGCTATGAACCCCCGTGCTCGCCGTCACCATCCTTGGAAAAAGGCTCTCCCTATCCAGCCTATCTCACCCTCTGATTATTTTATATGTCTCAATTAAGTCACCTCTCAACCTTCTTCTCTCTAATGAAAACAGCCTCAAATCCCTCAGCCCTTCCTCATAAGACCTTCCCTCCATACCAGGCAACATCCTAGTGAATCTCCTCTGCACCCTTTCCAAAGCTTCCACATCCTTCTTATAATGCAGTGACCAGAATGTTGTTTGAGCTCAGTTGCTTTCTAAATTGATTCCTTTTATCCTTGGAAGCCCAAGAAGTTAGTTAATGGCCCCCTGATTCATATGCATCTTCCAATCCACAAGAAGAAAATAAGTAGTGTTGGAGTAACTTTCAATCCACCACATTCCAAAGAAATCAAGGCATGTGGAGTGAGTTAAATTGAAGGTGGTGAAATCTAACCACAGATGCCAAGCAAAATGACTCAACTTTGTACTTAAGGTCGAAACCCTACAGAATGTCTCCTTTTCACAATGTGTGGAATGAATATTAATGTTCGAGGCTACTTTAATTTTATACGTGCCTTCCACAGCAGGGTCACTGGAAGGAGTAATAATTTTAGGAATGTAAAAGGTTTTTTAAAGCAGGTCTATTTCATATTACTCTGGATAATTCTATGTTTGACTAGGATGATCAGAAATATGTTGTGAAGGTAGAAGCTGTTGTTTTCAACTTAACTACAGTGCTGTACTGCATCCTCTCCTTGCAACTGTATGGGTTAAACCCAACTGTTTGTGGGCTTAATATCTCACTGAGCCCAAGTTGCTTCCAATAACATATAAGGTACCATGACTAAAACTGTCCGTTTCCAGCTCTGTCTTCAAATTGAGGGAATTAATATCAGCAGAGAAACTGAAAGGAACCAAGTTCTGACAAATCATCAGTAGCTAATGGCCCATGCCATCGAACTTGAAAAAAAAAGTAATCACAGAGACATTGGATCCACTGGCAATAATTTCCAAAATTCCATAGATTCAGGACAGTCCCATTAGATTTGATGTTTGTAAATGTAACACCACTTTGAAGAAAGAAGTAGAGTGAACATGAATCTACAGGTCCATTAGACTAACATCAGTCATTGGGAAAATCTTTTATTCAGGAAAGATTAACAAATCATTGGAAAAATATGATATCTTTAGAACTAGTCAACATGATCAGCTGAAAGGGAAATCCTGCTGGACACAAATATATCAGAGTTTTGCAGGGATGTGACTAGTGGAGTAGATAAAGGTGAAACAGTTGATGTGGCTATACCTGAGTTTTCATAGAAGTGTTTAATACAGTGTCAAACAAAAGGTTAATCGACAAAATAAGTTCTAGTAGCCTTGGTGGCAATATATTGGTGTGAACACAACATTGGGTAAAGGACAGGAAGCAAATAGTAAGTAGAAAATCGAGCATTTTCAAAATGGCAGGTTATGACTGATAGGATGAATACATTAGTGGTTTAGATGAAGAGACAGATAGCGACGTATTTCCCTTTTCTAATGATAACAATGTTAGGTGGAGGAATGGGGAAGACTCAAAAAAGTTGCTAAGAGATAGCGATGATTGAAGTGAATGGACAAGAAGAGGACAACTGGAGTAAATTGTGGGTAAGGGTAAAGTTATTAATGTTGTCACAAGAATAGAAAAAAAATGAGTATTTTTTGAAATGTGTGAAAGTTGTACATATTCATGTTCAGCACAACTTGGATATGCCTATACAAGGACAGGAAAAAGTTATCTGGCATGTACAATCAAATTGAGAAGACAAATGCTAAGTTAGTCTTTATAGCAAGGGGATTAGAGCAAAGTAACTGCATTTTTACTGATGACTGCAAATGTGGAATACCATGCGCAGTTTTATTCCTTATATTTAAAGAAGAATATACTTGCATTGACAATAGTACAGCAAAGGCTCACTGTATTGGCACTGGAATGAGACAGTTGTCCTCTGGTGGCAGGTCAAATAAACTGACAGGTTGAGAAAACTGGACTTGTAGACCTCGGAGTTCAGAAGAATGAGAGGTGACAATTAATTAGCATTGAGATGAGGAGACATTTCTTCACTCAAAAAGTTGTGAATCATTGGAATTCTATATCCCCGGGGATTGCCAGTATGTCATTGATAAAAACACGTGAGGCTTGGATAGACAGATTTTGGTCTTACAAAGAATCATGAAACATAAAGAACAGGTGAGAAAGTGAAGTCGAGGCCCAAGATCCCTCATGATCATATTGAATGGCGGAGCATGCTGCATATTACTCTTGTTGCTATTCTGTTTGTTCCTGTGTTCCATGGTATTATCAGACTCTGCCTCTGTGTCAGCTCATCTGCTGCTAAAACCCTAATTAATTCATCTGTTCTCAATAGACATGACCGCTCTAATGCACTTAATTGGTTTCCCACCTTCCATCCTCTTTAAATGTAAGTTCACCCAAAACTCTGTAGCCTGTATCCAAATTCTCATCAGTCCTATTCATGCATGAATACTATCTCTGTGTCAGTTAAGCAACACTTCAATTTTTAAATTCACTTCCTTGATTCCAAATCTCTGCAACATCTTGCCCCTCCCTATCTCTATAATTCCCCCAGCATTTCAATCCTCCAAGATCTCTGTGTTCTTTCAGTTCTGGTCTCCTGTGTACCGTGAGTAATTTAAAGTCACCTTATTTACATGATGGAAAAAACTTCTTACGTAAAGTAGATAGTGAACAAAACTAGGCCCAGTTTAATGAAAGAGCGTTCTGTGTGTTCAGCATGGTAGTTCGACCGACTGAACGAGCTGACTCTATGATCCCCGAACAGTTTTTCACTTCTGATGGAATCAATGTTATTTTTGGCAAATTTAGGTGACAATATCAATGCCAGCAAAATGATCAACATATGTATACTGCAATATTGCTTATAGCATTAACACTTAAATCTCAAAAATTAGGACATTTAAATAGGGAATTAAAGCTCTGCTATATCTTCACGTGAATCTCCCACTCACTTGATAATGTGACATTTGCCTTTCAAATGACATTAAATGAAAAATACTTGCTAATTGCCCAAGAACACCCCAAATCATAAGAATTGTTTTTTTTTTAAAGAAAGCTTATGTAATCTGCAATTCCCTTAATAAAATGGAGGTCATTATTTTTAACCAGACATACATTTGCAGCATCATCTCATATAACTAAATGTGAAGATCAAGACATGACACAAACACTTTAGTTTGTATATTTTTCACAAAACTACTTGACCTGAGTAGGATTTTGAGAGGATTTACTTATTGTTGTCACAATATTGGTCTCGCTATTTGGGAAACTGCAAGATAAAGTTATTTATGAGTATTGTGAGGAAGGAAGAAAAACAGTACCCTTGCCAATGTATTTTAAGTTGTCTTGCTGATTCATACCTTTACAGCAGAGCAACAATGGTGAGGCACTTTGTATATTGTTTTTGTGTAGCATTAAGGATCACAGAAGAAAAAGCCAATACTGGAGCAACAAAGAACCAGCACAAAGGTTTCACCAGGATCTGGTTGAATGCTTGTCATACCAATTCACAAGCTCACCAGTGCCTTGTATCAACTGGTGGCACCTCATCTACAATGGTATTACATTCAGCCAATGCCACAACAGCTTATACCATTTTGGTACCAGGGGGTCCAACACATACCTGAAAAGGTGTCCGTGCGAGTGTTGAAAGAAAATCCTTCAAATATTTTTAAGACATACTTTCAGTGAGGGCAAGCTGGCTGCAGTTAAGACAGAATGCAGTTATTGCCCAGCCCAGCCTCACATTGTCCTGAAGGAATTTTCAAAATATGTTTTCCTTGTGGCTGGAAGGCAAAGAAAAAAAGAATCGATTTTTCAACAGCGTGCACTACCAATCTTAAAGGGAAGTAACCGGGTGGCAAAGTTGGCAAAAGGTGCTCTATGCTGATTTCCAAAAGGTTGTTATTTTCAGGTATGAAATCAGGAAAAACTGCTACGTCCACTCTCTCCAACACACCAAGGAGCTGGCTCTATCCACAGGAGTCAACGTGGGTAATCCACAAAAACATGAAGTGCTTCTCCTGGTTAAAACAAAACGCGGCTGTAAAGCTTGCATTTTCAGATGACTGCTCACGTGTTTCCTTTTCTTATTATTGCACAAATGCACTAACTATGCAATAAATTGAAAACAAATACTTTGGAAACCAGAGATCTGAAATAAAAACAGTAAGTGTTGAAGAAACTCAGCAGATCTGGCAGTATCTGTGAAGAGAGACACAGAGTCAATGTTTCAAGTCCTGTGACTCTTCTTTGGATCATGTTCAATGGGTTGGTGTACTCAAAAACATGTTCTTTATTCATTAATTTAACTTGCGCAAATAGAATTTTGGAGTGCCCTGGATAAAGTCTTAGTTTGGTAATTCTACATGGCAGAATGTCTATCCTGCGCTACCTTACTTAATTCCTCACCTGATCTGAATGTGAGTTTGCTGGCTGAGCTGGAAGGTTAGTTTTCAGACGTTTTGTCACTTTTTTTTATTTGAAAAAATATACTTTATTCATAAGATGGACAAAAAATAAAACATATTTATACACCTAACCAGTCATGCAAGCTGCTTCAGGTTACCCAGGGTGTACATACATCAATTAAAGGAAAAAAACAAAACAAAGAACATAATAAAACAAAGCAAAGAAAACGCCCCGGCAGTCGTCACCCCGCACAGTCCCAGTTGGCTCCCTGACCAGTTGGGGAAGGCGCCAGCTGGGCCCAGTTACCAGATAGGGCCCTTTTTTCTATTCTGGACGAGGGGTTTCATACGGTGGTCTTTCCCCACCGCACCTTGGCGGCAGCTGCCCCAAGCTTTATCGCGTCCCTCAGCAGGTAGTCCTGGACCTTGGAGTGTGCCAGTCTGCAACACTCGGTCGGGGTCAGTTCTTTCAGGTGGTAGACCAGCAAGTTGAGGGCAGACCAAAGAGCGTCTTTCACTGCATTGATGGTCCTCCAGGCTCAGTTGACGTTGCTCTTGGTGTGCGTCCCGGGAAACAGCCCGTAAAGCACGGAGTCCCATGTCACGGAGCTGCTCAGGACGAACCTCGTCAAATACCACTGCATCCCCCTCCAGACCTCCTGCGCATAGGCACACTCCAGAAGGAGGTGATCGACAGTCTCGTCTCCCGCACAGCTGCCTCAAGGGCAGCGTGCGGTGGCGCAGAGATTCCGGGCATGCACAAAGGATCTCACCGGCAGAGCCCCTCTCACCGCCAGCCAAGCAATGTCTTGTGCTTGTTTGAAAGTTCTGGCGATGAGACATTCTGCCAAACGACTTTGGCAGTCTGAGTGGGGAACCACATGATGGGATCCACTCTCTCCTTTTCCCGAAGGGTCTCGAGGATACTACGTGCTGACCACTGCCTGATGGCCTTGTGGTCAAAGGTGTTTCCTTTCAAAAATTTCTCCACAAAGGACAAGTGGTACGGAACGGTCCAACTACTCAGAGAGTTCCGCGGCAGCGAGGCCAGGCCCATCCTTCGCAACACCGGGGACAGGTAGAAGCTCAGTAAGTAGTGACACTTGGTGTTTGCGTACTGAGGATCTACGCACAGCTTGATGCAGCCACACACAAAGGTAGCCGTCAGGGCGAGGGTGGCGTTCAGTACGCCTTTTCCCCCATTTTAAAGGTGTTTGTACATGGTGTCCCTGCGGACCCGGTCCATCCTCGACCCCCAAATGAAGTGGAAGATGGCCCAGGTGACCACAGCGGCGCAGGCCCAGGGAATAGGCCAGGCCTGCGCCACATACAACAGTACCGAAAGCCCCTCGCACCTGACAACCAGGTTCTTACCCGCGATGGAGAGGGACCGGAGCGTCCACCTGCCCAGCTTCTGCTTCAGTTTGGTGATACGCTCCTCCCAAGTCTTAGTGCACGCCCCAGCTCCACCAAACCAAACACCCAGCACCTTCAGGTAGTCTGTCCTGACGGTGAAGGGGATGAAGGAGCGGTCGTCCCAGTTCCCAAAGAACATGGTCTCGCACTTACCCCTATTGACTTTGGCACCCGAGGCCAGTTCAAACTGGCCGCAGATGTCCAATAGTCTACTCACCGACTGACGATCGGTGCAGAAGACGACAACATCGTCCATGTACAGGTAGGTCTTGACCTGAAGGCCTCCGCTGCCTGGGATAGTCACGCCCTTCAGGCTCATGTCCTTCCTGATGGATGCGGCGAAGGGCTCCACACAGCACACGAACAAGGCAGGAGAGGGCGGGCAGCCCTGCTTGACTCCAGATCTGACGGGAAAACTGTCTGATACCCACCCGTTGAACGAGACTGCGCTAACGATGTTGGTGGAGAGCAGCCGGATCCAATTGCAGATGCCCTCCCCGAACCACAATTTGGAGAGGACGTCCCTCATGTAAGCATGAGAGACCCTGTCAAAGGCCTTCTCCTGGTCCAGGCTGACGAGGCAGGTGTCCACCCTCCTGTCCTGCACATAGGTGATCGTATCCCTGATGAGGGCAAGGCTCTCAGCGATCTTCCTGCCCGGCACAGCACAGGTTTGGTCAGGGTGAATCACCGACTCCAGGACAGACCTGACACGGTTGGGTATGACCTTGACCAGGATTTTGTAGTCCACATTCAATAGTGAAATGGGATGCCAATTCTTAATTTCTTCCCTCTCCCCCTTCCTCTTGTAAATGAGGGTGATGATGCCCTTCCTCATGGACTTGTACATTTCCCCTGCCCGAAGCGCACTATTGTACACCTCCAGCAGGTGCTGGCTACCAGGTCCCACCGAGCGGAATACAGCTCGACCGGTAAGTCGTCGCTCCCGGGATTCTGATTCCTCTCCAAAGACTTGAGCGCTCTGGTCAGCTTGTCCAGGGATATCGGCCAGTCCAGCCACTCCCTCGTGCCGTCGTTTAAGACTCCGTGATAGACGACAGGAACGACTCAGAGGCCGTGCTGTCCATGGGCTTCGCGTCGTACAGTCTGGCATAGAAGGATCTGCTGATCCTCAAAACGTCGGGTCGAGATGTCGTCACTGAGCCATTGTCCTCCTTCAGCCGACTAAGCACAGAGCTCTCTTTGTGCACCTACTGAAAGAAGAAACGCGAGCACGTCTCGTCTTGCTCCACGGAGCGGACCCTGGACCGGAAGATTATCCTGGAGGCCTCCGTGGCAAAGAGCGAGGCTTGCTGGCCCCTCACCTCGCGGAGGTCGTCCGTGACATCGACCCACATCAACTGCAGAAGGAGCAGGTTCTGCAGCCTTTTCTGGAGTCGCGACAGCTTTCCCCGCCTCTCTCTCGCCTTCCGAACACCCTTGAGGACAAAGAACCTCTTGATGTTCTCCTTCACCATCTCCCACCAGTCGCCCGGAGACTCAAAAGAGGGGATTCACGGTTCTGCAACCGGCGTACTCCCTCTTCAGCTCCTCGACGTTCTCTGGGGTCAACAGAGTCGTGTTGAGCTTCCACGTCCCCTTGCCGGCCAGCTGGTTGTCCTGTAAGTGACAGTCGGCCAGCAGGAGGCAGTGGTCAGTGAAGAACACCGGCTCGACGCCAGTGGACCTGACCGAGAACGCCCATGACACAAACAGGAAGTTTATATTTGAGCGGATAGACCCATCTGGCCGTGACCAGGTGTATCTCTGCTGCGCTCCATCTGCAGGGGTGCTGAAGACATCGAGCAGCTTGGCGTCTTTCATCGTGCCCATCAGGAATCTGGATGTGACATCCAGTTGACTCCCCCCCACCCGCTGTCCCTACGCCGGATCTTCCATCTGCATCGATGATGCAGTTGAAGTCTCCGCCTAGGATGACCGGCCTGGACGTAGCCAGCAGGGGTAGAAGCCGCTGCAGGACGGCCAACCGCTCACTCCGTACCGCTGGGGCGTACACGTTGATCAGCCTCAGGGGAGCGTTCCTGTAGGTAACATCAGCCACTAGGAGGCACCCCCCCCACGACCTCCTGAACTTGAGAGATGGTGAAGTTGCGCCCCCGCAGCAGAATAGCCAGGCCCGAGGAGCGACAGTCGTTACCCTCCGACCAGATCGAAGGCCCACAGGTCCAGGCGCCGGACCATTGCCCGTACCTGCCGAGGTGCGGTATCCTGCACTCCTGCAGAAACAGGAGGTCCGCCTTGATGGTGGTCAGGTAGGCCAACGTGGATACTCATCTTGCGGTGGACTTGACGCTGCGCACATTAATGCTCGCAACTCATACCCCCAGTGTGGGCAGTGACCACAGTATCCTCCCCAAGTCCAAGGTCCAGCCCCTCCATCTGTCCCTTCATGCCCATTGCCCGGGCTAACTGCTGGATGCTCTCCGGGCTCAGGAAACCATCCGTGCTGCCTTCCGGGTGGCATCCCCCCGTCGGGGGTATGGAGGCAGGAGAGTCCAGCTCTGGGTCAGGCTGGGGACACGCTGTTTCCTCCTTCCTGCCTGAAAGTTCCAGGGGGCCGTCCAGTGCCCCAGCGGCACATGGCTGGGTGTCGGAGGGAGCCTCAGGACGCCTCCCGTCACCTGGAAGCAGGGTGCTGCTTTCCTTCCCTCTTGAGATCTTTAGCTTCTGCTTGGGCCGGGCCTCCTCCGAATCTCCCTCGTCAGATGAGCTCTTATAGCCCCCGTGTAGCTGCCTCTTCCTGCCTGATGGTTGCAGCACCTGGACTCGCCGGCGCGCCTTCTTCCTCGTCTTCTGGACCATTGTCCACTCCCCTGGGTCACCTGTCGCCTCCTCCATCTAATCCGGGTTGTCGGGGGAGCGGGAGCGGAGTCTGCAGGGGCACTTTGCTGGCCTCGGGTCCATCCTGCGGGGCTGGGCCCTCCTGCACGACCTGGCCCTCCTGCACATTGGGGGGGGTCCTTGCAGGGCCCTGGTGCCTTGTTGTCCTCCGGGGGGGCTTGCCCCACATTGCCCATGCCGGCAACCTGGGCGTAGGTGGTCCCCTGCTGCGGGCATGCCCTATAGAGGTGGCCCGCTTTCCCGCAAAGGTTGCAGCTTTTTTCTTTTGGGCAATCCTTTGCAAGGTGTCCCTCCTCCCTGCAGATGGTGGCTTTGCAGCCGGCCGCCACATGACCTGACCTCCCACAGGCATGGCAGACTTAGGTTGTCCTGCGTAGGTCAGGTAGCCCTTGCTCTTGCCTATCGCGAAGCAGGACGGTGGGTGTACAATGTTCCCGTCCGAGCCCATCCTCAGTGTCAACTTGACCTGCCTCTTACTGGTCCAGATGCCAAAGGGGTCCATGATGTCGGTTAGGTCCCCTTCCACCTTCACGTACCTTCCGAGGAAGGTCAGGACATCAACTGCTGGCACATATGGATTGTACCTGTGTACAGCCACCATACGGCTCCTCTGCGCTGGCATCACAAACAGCAGGACAGCGGTCAGTACAGAGAGGGGGCCCTCACCTCCTTTCTCCTTAAAAACCTCCAGGAAGCGCGCGTAAAGCTTGGCACTCCTGAAGGTCACATCGTAAAAACCTCCTCCGGGGAAATCCTGCAGGCAGTAAATGTCTGCAGCAGCGAACCCGCAACAGTCCAACAGGACCCTCTTCACGAAGAAGGTGCGGTCCACAGGTGCACCTTCATCCACCTTCGTCACGGAAACACGGATGGTGTTCCGGACCCCCTGATCTGGGGCATGAGCACTTGCCGCAGCCATCGTTGCAGGTTGGCTGCTCCCCTGAACCAGCGTTAGGCCGAAGCCAGCATTAAGATCCACCGGTTACAAGGGTGCACAGCCAACCTGATGTCTTCCTTCCACCTCCAACACAGTCACGCTCTCCTCTTATCGGTCCACAAGAGAGTGGGTCTTTATTTTGATCCAGATGTAAGCTGGTTCACTGAGCTGGAAGGTTAGTTTTCAGACGTTTCGTCACCATTCTAGGTAACATCATCAGTGAGCCTCCGATGAAGCGCTGGTGTTATGTCCCACTTTCTATTTATCTGTTTAGGTTTCCTTGGGTTGGTGATGTCATTTCCTGCGTTGGTGATGTCATTTCCTGTTCTTTTTCTCAGGGGATGGTAGATTGGCTCCAGATCAATGTGTTTGTTGATGGAGTTCCAGTTGGAATGCCATGCTTCTAGGAATTCTCGTGCGTGTCTCTGTTTGGCTTGTCGTAGGATGGATGTGTTGTCCCAATCAAAGTGGTGTCCTTCCTCATCTGTATGTGAGGATACGAGTGATAGTGGGTCATGTCGTTTTGTGGCTAGTTGATGTTCATGTATCCTGGTGGCTAGCTTTCTGCCAGTTTGTCCAATGTAGTGTTTGTCACAGTTCTTGCAAAGTATTTTGTAGATGATGTTTGTTTTGCTTGTTGTCTGTGTAGGGTGTTTTAAGTTCATTAGCTGCTGTTTTAGTGTGTTGGTGGGTTTGTGGGCTACCCTGATGCCAAGAGGTCCAAGTAGTCTGGCAGTCGTATCAGAAATGAAATTTGGAGCCAATCTACCATCCTCTGAGAAAAAGAACAGGAAATGACATCACCAATGCAGGAAATGACATCACCAATGCAGGAAATGACATCACCAACCCAAGGAAACCTAAACAGGTGAATAGAAAGCGGGGCATAACACCAGCGCTTCGTCAGAGGCTCACTGTTGATGTTACCTAGAAAGGTGACAAAACATCTGGGAACAAATCTTCAAGCTCAGTGAACCAGCTTACATCTGGAACAAAATAAAGACCCACTCTTTGGTGGACCGAGACGAAGAGAGCGCTGTGTTGGAGGTGAAAGGAAGACGTCGGGTTGGCTGTGCACCCTTGCAACCGGTGGATCTTAATGCTGGCTTCGGCCTAATGCTGGTTCAGGGGAGCAGCCAACCTGCAACAATGGCTGCGGCAAGTGCTCGTGCCCCAGGTCAGGGGGTCCGGAATATCATCTATGTTTCCGTGAAGAACGTGGATGAAGGTGCACCTGTGGACCGCACCTTCTTCGTGAAGAGGGTCCTGTTGGACTGTTGCGGGTTCGCTGCTGTGGACATTTACTGCCTGCAGGATTTCCCCGGAGGAGGTTTTTACGATGTGACCTTCAGGAGTGCCAAGCTTTGCGAGCGCTTCCTGGAGGTTTTCAAGGAGAAAGGAGGTGAGGGCCCCCTCTCTGTATTGACCGCTGTCCCGCTGTTTGTGATGCCAGCGCAGAGGAGCCGTATGGTGACTGTACACATGTACAACCTGCATGTGCCAGCAGTTGATGTCCTGACCTTCCTTGGAAGGTACGTGAAGGTGGAAGGGGACCTAACTGACATCATGGACCACTTTGGCATCTGGACCAGTAAGAGGCAGGTCAAGGTGATGCTGAGGATGGGCACGGACGGGAATGTCATACACCCACCGTCCAGCTTCGCGATCGGCGGGAGCAAGGCCTACCTGACCTATGCAGGGCAACCTAAAGTCTGCCATGCCTGTGGTAGGTCAGGTCACGTGGCGGCCGACTGCAAAGCCACCATCTGCAGGAACTGCAGGGAGGAGGGACACCTTTGCAAAGGATTGCCCACAAGAGAAAAGCTGCAACCTTTGCGGGGAAGCGGGCCACCTCTATAGGGCATGCCCGCAGCGGGGGACCACTTACGCCCAGGTCGCCGGCAGGGGCAATGCAGGGCCAGCACCCCCGGAGGAGAGGAAGGCACCAGGCCCCAGCATGTACCCCACAGGGAGGGACACCATGCAGGAGGGCCCAGCCCCGCAGGATGGGCCCGAGGCCAGCAAAGCGCCCCTGCAGGCTCCGCTCCCCCCCGACAACCCGGAGTCAATGGAGGCGGCGACATGCGACCCAGGGGAGTGGACAACAGTCCGGAAAGCGAGGAGGAAGGTACGTCGGTGGGCCCAGGAACCGCAACCATCAGGCGGGAAGAGGCAGCTACAGGGGGGCTATAAGAGCTGCTCTGACGAGGGGGATTCGGAGAGGGCCCGCCCGAAGCAGAAGCTAAAGATCGCGAGGGAGAAGGAAAGCAGCACCCTGCTTCCAGGTGATGGGAGGCGTCCTGAGGCTCCCTCTGACACCCAGTCACGTGCCGCTGGGGCACTGGAGGGCCCCCCGGAACTTCCAGGCGGGAAGGAGGAAACAGCGCGTCCTCAGCCTGACCCAGAGCCGGACTCTCCTGCCTCCGTACCCCCGACGGGGGGATGCCACCCGGAAGGCAGCACGGACGGTTTCCTGAGCCCGGAGAGCGCCCAGCAGCTAGCCCGGGCAATGGGCATGAAGGGACAGATGGAGTGGCTGGGCCTTGGACTTGGGGAGGGTACTGCAGTCACTGCCCACAATGGGGGTACGAGTTGCGAGCATTAATGTGCACAGTGTCAAGTCCACCGCAAGATGTGTGTCCACGTTGGCCTACCTGACCACCGTCAAAGCGGACCTCCTGTTTCTGCAGGAGTGCGGTATACCGCACCTAGGCAGGTACGGGAAATGGTCTGGCGCCTGGACCTGTGGGCCTTCGATCTGGTCGGAGGTTAATGACTGTCGCTCCTCGGGCCTGGCTATTCTGCTGCGGGGGCGCGAATTCACCATCTCTCAAGTTCAGGAGGTGGTGGGGTGGGGGGGGGGGGGCGGGGCGGCGCCTCCGATTAGCTGACATTACCTGCAGGAACGCTCCCCTGAGGCTGATCAACGTGTACGCCCAGCGGTACGGAGTGAGCGGTTGGCCGTCCTGCCGCGGCTTCCACCCCTGCTGGCTACGTCCAGGCTGGTCATCCTAGGCGGAGACTTCAACTGCATCATCGATGCAGATGGAGGATCCGGCATGGGGACAGCGGGTGGGGGGGGGGAGTCAACTGGATGTCACGTCCAGATTCCTGATGGGCACGGTGAAGGACACCAAGCTGCTCGACGTCTTCAGTGCCCCTGCAGATGGAGCGCAGCGGATATACAGCTGGTCGCGGCCAGACGGGTCTATTCACTCAAGGATATACTTCCTGTTTGTGTCATGGGCTTTCTCGGTCAGGTCCACTGGCGTCGAGCCGGTGTTCTTCACTGACCACTGCCTCCTGCTGGCCGACTGTCACTTACAGGACGACCAGCTGGCCGGCAAGGGGACGTGGAAGCTCAACACGACTCTGTTGACCCCAGAGAACGTCAAGGAGCTTAAGAGGGAGTACGCCAGTTGGAGAACCGTGAAACCCCTCTTTTGAGTCTCCAGGCGACTGGTGGGAGATGGTGAAGGAGAACATCAAGAGGTTCTTTGTCCTCAAGGGTGTTCGGACGGCGAGAGAGAGGCGGGGAAAGCTGTCGCGACTCCAGAAAAGGGTGCAGAACCTGCTCCTTCTGCAGTTGATGTGGGTCGATGTCACGGAGGATCTCCGCGAGGTGAGGGGCCAGCAAGCCTCGCTCTTCGCCACGGAGGCCTCCAGGATAATCTTCCGGTCCAGGGTCCGCTCCGTGGAGCAGGACGAGACGTGCTCGCGTTTCTTCTTTCAGTAGGTGCACAAAGAGAGCTCTGTGCTTAGCCGGCTGAAGGAGGACAATGGCTCAGTGACGTCGTCACGGCCCGACATTTTGAGGATCAGCAGATCCTTCCATGCCGGACTGTACGACACGAAGCCCATGGACAGCATGGCTTCTGAGTCGTTCCTGTCGTCTATCACGGTGGTCTTAGACGACAGCACGAGGAGTGGCTGGATCGGCCGATATCCCTGGACAAGCTGACCAGAGCGCTCAAGTCCTTGGAGAGGATTAGGACTCCCGGGAGAGACGGCTTACCGGTCGAGCTTTATTACGCTCTGTGGGACCTGTTCGGCCAGGACCTGCGGGAGGTGTACGATAGTGCGCTTTGGGCAGGGGAAATGCGCAAGTCCATGAGGAAGGGCATCATCACCCTCATTTACAAGAGGAAGGGGGAGAGGGAAGAAATTAAGAATTGGCGTCCCACTTCACTTTTGAACGTGGACTACAAAATCCTGGTCAAGGTCATAGCCAACCGTGTCAGGTCTGTCCTGGAGTCGGTGATTCACCCTGACCAAACCTGTGCTGTGCCGGGCAGGAAGATCGCTGAGAGCCTTGACCTCATCAGGGATACGATCGCCTGTGTGCAGGACAGGCGGGTGGACACCTGCCTCGTTAGCCTGGACCAGGAGAAGGCCTTTGACAGGGTCTCTCATGCTTACATGAGGGACGTCCTCTCCAAATTGTGGTTCGGGGAGGGCATCCGCAATTGGATCCGGCTGCTCTACACCAACATCGTTAGCGCAGTCTCGATCAACAGGTGGGAATCAGACAGTTTTCCCGTCAGATCTGGAGTCAGGCAGGGCTGCCCGCTCTCTCCTGCCTTGTTCGTGTGCTGTGTGGAGCCCTTCGCCGCATCCATCAGGAAGGACGTGAGCCTGAAGAGCTTGACTATCCCAGGCAGCGGAGGCCTTCAGGTCAAGACCTCCCTGTACATGGACGATGTTGCCGTCTTCTGCACCGATCGTCAGTCGGTGAGCAGGTTGTTGGACATCTGCGGCCAGTTTGAACTGGCCTCGGGTGCCAAAGTCAATAGGGGTAAGAGCGAGACCATGTTCTTTGGGAGCTGGGACGACAGCTCCTTCATCCCCTTCACCATCAGGACAGACTACCTGAAGGTGCTGGGTGTTTGGTTTGGTGGAGCTGGGGCGTGCACTAAGACTTGGGAGGAGCATATCACCAAACTGAAGCAGAAGCTGGGCAGATGGACGCTCCGGTCCCTCTCCATCGCGGGTAAGAACCTGGTTGTCAGGTGCGAGGGGCTTTCGGTACTGTTGTATGTGGCGCAGGCCTGGCCTATTCCCTGGGCCTGCGCCGCTGTGGTCACCCGGGCCATCTTCCACTTCATTTGGGGGTCGAGGATGGACCGGGTCCGCAGGGACACCATGTACAAAGACCTGGAAAATGGGGGAAAGGGCGTACCGAACGCCACCCTCGCCCTGATGGCTACCTCTGTGTGTGGCTGCATCAAGCTGTGTGTAGATCCTCAGTACGCAAACACCAAGTGTCACTACTTACTGAGGTTCTACCTGTCCCCGGTGTTGCGAAAGATGGGCCTGGCCTCATTGCCGCGGAACACCCCAGTAGTTGGACCGTCCCGTACCACCTGTCCTTCGTGGAGAAATTTTTGAAGGGAAACACCTTTGACCACAAGGCCGTCAGGCAGTGGTCAGCACGTAGTATCCTCGAGACCCTTCGGTAAAAGGAGAGGGTGGAATCCCGTCGTGTGGTTCCCCACGCAGACTGCCAAAGTCGTTTGGCAGAATGCCTCAACGCCAGAACTTTCAAACAAGCACAAGGACATTGCTTGGCTGGTGGTGAGAGGGGCCCTGCCAGTGAGACCCTTTGTGCATGCCCGGAATCTCTGTGCCACTGCATGCTGCCCTCGAGGTGACTGCGCGGGGGACGAGGCTGTCAATCACCTCCTTCTGGAGTGTGCCTATGCGCAGGAGGTCTGGAGAGGGATGCAGTGGTATTTGTCGAGGTTCGTCCCAAGTAGCTCCGTGACACGAGACTCCGTTGTCTACGGGCTGTTTCCGGGGACGCACACCAAGAGCAACATCAACTGCGCCTGGAGGACCATCAATGCGGTGAAAGACACTCTTTGGTCTGCCCGCAACTTGCTGGTCTGCCAGCTGAAAGAACTGACCCCGACCGAATATTGCAGACTGGCGCACTCCAAGGTCCAGGAATACGTGCTGAGGGACGCGCTAAAGCTTGGGGCAGCCGCCGCCAAGGTGCGGTGGGGAAAGACCACCGTATGAAACCCCTCGTCCAGAATAGAAAAAAGGGCCCTATCTGGTAACTGGGCCCAGCTGGCGCCTTCCCCAACTGGTCAGGGGGCCAACTGGGACTGTGCAGGGTGACGACTGCCAGGGTGTTTTCTTTGCTTTGTTTCTTTTCTTCTTTGTTTTTTTCCTTTAGTTGGTGTACGTACCCCCTGGGTGACCCGGAGCGGCTTGCATGACTGGGTAGGTGTACAAATATGTTTTATTTTTTGTACATCTTACGAATAAAGTATATTTTTTCATAAAAAAAGTGACGAAACGTCTGAAAACTGACCTTCCAGCTCAGTGAGCAAACTCACATCCAGAACCTCAACCTGAGCTACAAATCTTCTCAAAACTCGCTCCTTACCTGATCACATAAGAGATCATAATCAAATCTACCGAATCATTTCCCACAATAGCTATTGGCTTCGTAATCAACAAGTTCTGACTTCAACCACATAAGTCTCCAGTTTAACACTTCATCTGTTGCAAAGGCCCAGGAAATCTTCTGCTGATATCAGGACTAATAGGTTCTCATCCAAACCAAGTTAGATTAATTTGTCACCATGGTGCCTGAATTGCTGTTAGACTGATTATCCTCCAAAACATTTTCAAAATTTTGGCCACAATAATGCTCTCTATTTGGATGGTGTTAATAGGGTAACAGCTTTCTTACTTTTAAACTGTGTTGTGATCTTGGATTCTGAAGTCGAGGCTTGTGTTTTGATTTTTAATTCTGTGATGGTAATTTGTTTCTTCAAAAGTCAGAAAGCCATTTTAACATTGAGCTCAAAACTATATTTCCAAGGAGCAATGCATCTTAATTGCCAAAATGTTCACTAAGTTGAATCTTTATAACTCATAGAGAAGAGAAAAGCCTGGAAAAAATGGCAAGTTTAGTTTAAAGGGAGAAAGTGATTTATGCCAACGGAAGGGCAGTTTAGTTTTGCCAGTCTCCAGATTGTCAGAGGTCAAAAGAAATCTTCATATTCCCAGTGGAAAGGGCTGGAAAAAGCATTTGTTAAATTTCAGTGGGGAGGTGTAAGTAACTTAGCCTTCTGTGTGTCTCTGGGAGAGTTGGAGAGAATCACATCTGGTGAAAGTCATCGAAAGGAAATGTTTGTAACCTCATTGGTTGATCAGGAAGTCGTAAAACAAGTTTAGGAGTGATACACCACTGGCATTGAGTGTCTAAATGACATTGTTGGCAATTTTTTTTCAGTTTATGACAAGATATTTTAAAATTATAATTTGTATACAAGTAGCTTTGTTGTATCTTAAATTTAAATTCTTTTGAGAAAAGTAAATTGGCAGCATCTTGTACACATGACCAGTGACTAAACATCATGGTAACGAAACTGCAAAAACTGAATGTTCTGGTCAGTCAAACCAGGTTTCATTTTGGAATATGAGATAATAGGAATTGCAGATGCTGCAGAATCCGAGATAACAAAGTGTGGAGCTGGATGAACACAGCAGGCCTAGCAGCATCTCAGGAGCACAAAAGCTGACGTTTCGGGCCCAGACCCTTCATCAGAGAGGGGGATGGGGAGAGGGTTCTGAAATAAATAGGGAGAGAGGGGAAGGCGGACCGAAGATGGAGAGAAAAGAAGATAGGTGGAGAGGAGAGTATAGGTGGGGAGGAGATATATCAGTCCGGGGAGAACGGACAGGTCAAGGAGGCGGGATGAGGTCAGTAGGTGGGAAATCGAGATGCAGCTTGAGATGGGAGGAGGGGATAGGTGAGAGGAAGAACAGGTTAGGAAGGTGGGGACGAGTTGAGCTGGTTTTGGAATGCAGTGGGGGAAGGGGAGATTTTGAAGCTTGAAGTCCACATTGATACCATTGAGCTGCAGGGTCCCCAAGCGGAATATGAGTTGCTGTTCCTGCAACCTTCGGGTGGCATCATTGTGGCATTGCAGAAGGCCCATGATGGACATGTCATCTAAAGAATGGGAGGGGGAGTGGAAATGGTTTGCGACTGGAAGGTGCAGTTGTTTATTGCGAACCGAGCGGAGGTGTTCTGCAAAGCGGCCCCCAAGCCTCCGCTTGGTTTCCCCAATGTAGAGGAAGCCACACCAGGTACAGTGGATACAGTATACCACATTGGCAGATGTGCAGGTGAACATCTGCTTGATATGGAAAGTCATCTTGGGGCCTGGGATGGTGGTGAGGGAGGAGGTGTGGGGGCAAGTGTAGCACTTCCTGCGGTTGCAGGGGAAGGTGGTGGGTGTGGTGGGGTTGGTGGGGAGTGTGGGGCGGACAAGGGAGTCACAGGGAAAGTGGTCTCTCTGGAAGGCAGACAAGGGTGGGGATGGAAAAATGTCTTGGGTGGTGGGGTCAGATTGTAGATGGCAGAAGTGTTAGAGGATGATGCGTTGCATCCGAAGGTCAGTAGGCTGGTATGTGAGGACGAGGAGGATTCTCTCAGGGCAGTCATTGTGGGGGCGGGGTATGAGCGATGAGTTGCGGGAAATGCAGGAGACACGGTCAAGGGCGTTCTCGACCACTGCGGAGGGGAAGTTGCGGCCCTTAAAGAATGCGGAGATCTGGGATGTGCGGGAGAGGTCAAGAACGCCCTTGACTGTGTCTCCCGTATTTCCCACAACACATCCCTCAGACCCTGCCCCCTGCAATAACCGCCCTGAGAGAATCGTCAACGTCCTCACATACCACCCTAACAACCTCCGGATACAACGCATCATCCTCCAACACTTCCGCCAGGTGGAGGCTTGGGGACCGCTTTACAGAACACCTCCGCTCGGTTCGCAATAAACAACTGCACCTCCCAGTCGCAAACCATTTTAACTCCCCCTCCCATTCCTTAGACGACATGTCCGTCATGTAACTCCTGCAGTGCCACAGTGATGCCACCCGAAGGTTGCAGGAACAGCAACTAATATTCTGCTTGGGAACCCTGCAGCCCAATGGTATCAATGTGGACTTCACAAGCTTCAAAATCTCCCCTTCCGCCACTGCATCCCAAAACCAGCCCAGCTCATCCCCACCTCCCTAACCTGTTCTTCCTCTCACTTATCCCTTTCTCCCATCTCAAGCCGCACCCAATTTCCCACCTACTAACCTCATCCCACCCCCTTGGCCTGTCCATCCTCCCCGGACTGACATATCCCTTCTCCACTTATACTCTCCTCTCCACCTATCTTCTTCTCTATCCATCTTCAGTCCGCCTCCCCCTCTCTCCCTATTTAATTCAGAACCCTCACCCCATCCCCCTCTCTGATGAAGGGTCTAGGCCCGAAACGTCAGCTTTGTGCTCCTGAGAGGCTGCTTGGCCTGCTGTGTTCATCCAGCTTCACACTTTGTTGTCTTCATTTTGGAATCTCCAGTATTATCATCAGCTGGGATTATAACAAAAAGTACAATTTGTACGTTTTTGTAATTATTTATCAGATAATGGAGATAGACTTACAACTGATACAAATATATATGCTCAGAAGTGGGAATGCTTGCTGATGATTGCAAAACATTCAGAACCATTTGCACCTCCTCAGATACTGAAGCTGCCTGTGTTTCTACACAGTTGATTCTGCTATTCCACTTGTTCCGGAAATGTGAGTTGGCTATAAAGCGACTGACAAATAGGGGAACACGTTTTCTAAAATGAGAACTTAAGTTGGCTGTAATGCAATTTCATCATTGTACGGGTGTTGATGTCACATGATTGTTTCACAGGCTTTGCCCTGACCATATGCAATGTCAGCTTAAGCCTACGGTGGGAGACCACACTGCCAACTCGCGAGCCTTGAAAGGTTACCTGAAGTCTACTCTAGGCACTTCCTTTAGATCAAACAAAAGAAGATGGATGATGGGGCAAATTTATCCTTACCTTATTATTGATATTTTGGAAGATGTTATTAGAAAGGGAAAATAAAATGGATTTCAAGATTTTCCTCATCCTGGATAATGCACCAGGTTATCCTTCAAATACTGGTGAGCTTCCTGAAAATATCAAAGTGCTACTTCTTTCCACAAACACAACCTCTCTCCTTCAACCCATGTACCAGGATACATAGCAGCTTTTAAAGCTTATTATTTAAGGCATACATTTAAAAGGCTGAGTGCAGCCACTGAGGGGGATAAGGACAACATTCTTCAATTTTGGAAAATCTTTAACATCAAGAATGCAATTGACATTATCATGGAGTTCTGGGTCATGTCAGTAAGGACTACTTTGATGCAGTTTGGTTGATGTTTTTAAAGGCTTTGATTCATCACAAGGAGCTCCCAAGAAGAAAGAACATTGTGTTGATCTTGCAAAGCCAGATGGATTTGAAGAAGTGGAGAGTGAGGATGTTGAAGAGTTGCTTGAGTCCCACTGTGAAGGCCTCTCTACAGCTGATCTTCAACAACTTGTCAGTGAAGGGGAGGTGGAAGCTGGCGATGTAGAAGATAAAATCCAGCATGCAGCACCATCAGAGTTTTCCACTTCTTTTTTGCCTTCTATCCCGAGGGAAATTGGGAAGTAGTTGCAGCTCTTAGGGAACAATGACTACAATGCAGAACACAGCAGGCTAGCAGTTCGTGGAATAAGTTTTGACTTGGCACCCTATACATGGCTTTTTCATGAAAGAAGAAAAAAGGGCAAATCAGCAAAAGCTTGACTTCTTTTTCAAGCCAACCCGCATGAACAGAAGACAGTGAACCACGGCCATCCACTTCTGAATTAACTATTCTTCACCCTAACCCTGCAACCACAACTGCACCTGAAGGTGATAATAATGATGATGATGATGACCCTTAGCCCCTGCATTAACAACAGAGCAACCACAAAACTTCCTCCCCTTGCAAGTCATCTTGACATTTTTTCAAGGTAAGGTGTCAAATTTGCTTTTATTTCATTATTAGATATGAATTAAACATTTATTCAAATTGTGCTATCCTTTGTGTTAGGCTTTTGAGTGATTCCGTGTGATTTTTATTGGTGGTCCTACCCCAACCCCACTTTTCCCATAGGTTCCATTATTTCTGTAACATGATGTTGTGCAGGAATGCAACTATTGCATTAAAATGGAACTGACAGTTGACCAAAACCTGGACAATATTCGTGTTTGGCTATAAAGTGGCAAGTAAGATTTCTGCCACGGGAGTGAAAATAAATGACTATATCTAATGAATGAGAACATGATAATCTCTCAGTGCTGCTCAACAGTTTGCCACTGCTGAATCCCCACATTGTCATAACCAGAAACTTCATAGGAATGACCATTTAAACGTTGTGAGTAGAACAACAGGTCAGATGTTAGGAAGTATGTGACAAGAAACCCAACTTCTGACTGAGCAAAACCTGGCTCACCATCTACAGGTACAAGTCAGGAGTTTGGTGGAATGTCCTCCATTTGCCTGGATGAATGCAGCTACAATAATGCTCAAGAAGCTCGATACCAACCAGCACAAAGCAACCTTCTTGATTATAACCCCATTCACCAACTTTAGCGTTTACTCCCTCCATCAATGCAGGATAAATGTGGTGTGTACCATACACAAGATGCTTTGCAGTAGTTCTCAAACTTTAACAGCACCTTGCAAGCCTGCGTTGTCTATTACCTAGAAAGAGAGGGGCAGCAGAATGGGAATCATATTGTCATTCTTGCACTTCTGCTGGTTCAAACTCCAAACAGCTTTGTACGTACTTACAACACACAAACTGAAGTGGCTTAATTGGGTCACTCACTTCCAACATCTTTGCAAGGGAATTTGGGAAGGGCAATAAACAATAGGCTGGACAGGTTACACTACCTGTGAAAGAAAATGAAAAATCCTCAACTGACTGCAGCAATTTTAAATGAGGCAACCAAGTGACCAGCTCTCAATATGTCAGTTTTTGCATTGATTAACTCAGCTGGATGAATGGCTGGTTTGCAATAGAGACTGATGCCAACAGATTGGGTTCAACTTCTACACCAGTTAAGGACATAATGAAGGATCCTCCTTCTCAGCCTCTCCCCTTGTCTGAGAAGTGGTGACCTTCACATTAAACCACCTCTCGCCATCTCTCTCTGTAATGAGCAGGCAGTTCTATTGTTTGGTAGGACAATAGCAACTTTCCCTCGACTTTTATGTGAACTTTTCTTGTTAGTTGAGGGAAGCAAGCCCTTACTTAATTCTTCTGCAGAATATGGGCCAGATAATTTTGCCTTCCCCACTCCAAATATTCATGGCCACATTTTTTGATCAGATCACCTTGTCATAACTTTGGTAAGAGGATTGGAACGACAAGACAGTGAGGCTATTTGGAAATATAAAACTTCCCAGGATGCAGATTTCTGAACAGCAAAAACAGGCATTTTCACATTTTCAGTAAAAGTAGTATGAGTTAAGGTGCAAAGAAGTACAAATCAAATAAATTTCTTACTGTCATAAAGAAAAATGAAATAAAATTCAGGAAAGAAAATAATGGATGTGAACCAGCAGAGAATGGGCTTCTGTCAAAAAGTCATCAACAAAGGTTTGAAAATCAAGAATGGAATATTGGAACATTGCAAGAAAGGACCAATGATATCTGGAAGTCTCAAGATTCAAATCATCATCTCAGGCCAGCCTTATGATACAGTGGCTGTCTAGTATATCACAGTTCATGAGCTAGAAGATTTTTTAATTGGGATGCCAAATGAGATACGAGGTCTTTCAACATAATTCATCAGATTGTGAATCAAACAAGCACTTTCAGATCTATGAACAACATTGAGATTACTGCACATGCATTGTATCACACAGTACACACTCTTTCAGATTTCAACAACACAATTTTGAAATACATCACTTCAAAGTGGAACCTGCATTTCGCATCTGGCATCTTTAAGACCACCATTTTAGACAAGTGTATTCAGACACAAAGGACTAATCAGTGTTGAGTATCCTAATTCTTTCCCCTGAGCTTGGTCTATGATGTAAAGCACAGATATTCCTGCTACCTGACAGTGCAGACGTTAAACAGATCACACAAATACTTTCCTGATGCAGTGGAAACATAGACCCCTGAGGGAGGGTGTTTCTTTATTATGCTCTAGCTGTTTGAAGGCAAGAGGCTTTTTTTTTGGAAGGAACAAATGTATTTCCATCTCAACTTGCTTTTGCAAAATGCAATTCTAAGCGTCACTAAAAATTAGTTGCGAAAATATAAATTGCACAGAATTTCCAATTTCTCATTCAATTTGGAACTGACACATTGTGGCTGTAATAGTCTTCAAACAGTGTCAATGCTGCAATTAAAAGGATGTCTGGCCTCAAATTGCTGACAAAATCAAGTATTTTTGAAACATGCAATTTCTAAGGATGCAATTTGATTAATTTGCAAGCTGGACCACCCACCCATCCAGGGAATAAAGAGATGAAAGTTAAAAATATGTCTTCACAAATGTCAGATAAAGAAAATGCTTAATTGAAGTAAAACGTTGAGGTATTAACCCTCCAGGTATATGGACATGAACAAGATAAATATTAAAACATAACCTCCAACCAGGAAATACTTCTATGAGTGTCTTATTTAAAATATTTCTTATACGCAACAGATTTTATTTAACAATTTACTTAGTCACTTTATTTCATGCAATGTTTTTAATTAACAATTATAATCCTGCAAATATTAAAAAAACTGCATTCACACAAAATTGTCATATGCAAAAATATTATTTGACAAAAACTAGTTATTTTCACAATAAATGTTTAATTTTACTACATGATTTTGGTCTCAGTGACATTGAAAATCCTCAGAATAAAATTACACATCTTCACCAACTATCTCAATGTTTTTCAACATTCTGAATGTTTTTTCTTTGAAGTCATAGGAAACATCTACAGTATCACTCAACATTTTCAATGCATCTGACTTCATTTTCGAAATATGTTGTAATATAAAATAATTTGCAATAGATTACATGAAATGATTCTTATTTTTTTGTCCCAAAATCAAGTGATCCTAATCAGCTGTTACATTTTGTGATGCTTTTCAAGATTTTGTTTTTGTCTTTTCCAGAAGAAGAACATGCAGCGGGCCTAGTTCCTCAGTTGAGGGTGGCAACGAGAATTTACCATTTGTTCAACACATTGATGCTAGCTCTTCCTTTCTACTCTTTTGTATATACCTTCGAATTATTTTCGTTATTGTATTCTAGATCTGGCTCACAACGCTGAATTACTTTCCTAATTTTGGGCAAAGTGTGAGGCTCACAGACACCAGTATACAAGGATCCATGCTGGCATTTCTCATATAAACTTCTCTTCATTAATTGTGCAAATGACCTCTTTGATCTGTGCCATATATAAATGTCAGGTCTACTGTTCCTCACATGCTGCAAGTGGAGGACTGGCCTTTATACTTTGGTGTTTAACCAGAATTACTGAAGGTAAGACCCACAAAGGAAAGCTCATACTTCTTTCTGCCAAGATGAACATATAGGTGCTGGGGGATGAAGCCATAGAGAGGACAGGCATCCTTTTACCTCAAAAGAAGCCACTTTTGTACAGTGTCCTGGATGAAACAGAATACCGAGCAGTACAGGAAGAAAGTGAATGGTTTGCACTTTCCAAGGGTAAATGCCACGATCTTCTCTCTATTATTTCACACTCACAGAGCCACCATTCTAACAGTGCCAGTAAACATGCCTCTCACCATGGATCATGGACTGCATCTCTCATCATTGCATGTCCAGTCAGCAGCACTCGACCACCTCATCCTGATCTCAGTGGGACACCTCCCCATCTTTCCATCTCCTGCATCACCATTAATGCTTTTCTACCAAATTCCATCACACTTAACACTCCTCTATTGCAGGAAAAAAAAATGACTTAGCATCAAGCTGAGAGAGTGCGGACTGGCGTGCTTTTGGGGTGAAGATGCGGATATAAGGTCACCATTGTCTTCTCCACCATATGAGGAAAAATTCTTGATTTGGCTAAGCAGAGAGTATTCATTCATGTTGGGATGGAGAGACCTCCATGGGTAACCAAGCCAGTGAGTTTCATGCTGCTGCACTGCTGTGCTCTTCCATCAATACCAGTGCTAAATCATTCTTAATCTGCATTAGCTCTTATCTTGTTTACACAATTAATTCCCTCCCTTTTCTTTAACAGGGTCCTCCAGCAACCAGGGAATGACCACCAGGAAGATGTTAGTGGCAGACACTCTCACCGCTAGCTCCACCTTGGAGGAAGACACTGAGCCTTCAGAGGATGCTCCAACAAGATTTTCACTGCATGCTGCACCAGCTCAGACACTTTCCCATGAGTGGGTTCTCTATCAAGATTAGATTTAGGAACACAATCTGGTGAGCACATCAAGCACATGCAGCTAGTCAAGAGAAACATGCCCCAGATCTCTGACGCAAGGAGGACTGCCAGGTGCCTGCTATGCTCCAAGTAGAAGACCCTCCCATGGTGTCAGCTGTTAATGACTTTTTCAATGTGCACAGCGGCCAGGTTTGACAAAGGTAATGAATAGATTAAAGGATGGAGGAGGCCATTGGATTTATCAGTGCCGTGTTTAGTCTGTCTGCTTGCATCTGGCTGCCTTCATGGACAGACTGGCCAATGCTGTGGAGACCCATGACCAGCACACTCAGTGTCTGCTGGATATGTGTATGAACCTGTAGTCCATCATTGCCACCAGAGTTGTTAAGAAAATTGATTGCCAGGCAAGAGGAATTCAAAGGGCCTCAAACTCAGTCCAGATGCCCCTTCATCTCAGAGAGACAAGGTAGTGCAAATTTTTACTTTTCTGTAGAAGTGAAGCATTGGCGCAGCATTCTTCCTTAGTGGTATGCGCTGTGAAACTGTTGTGTGGGGTTGCCAATGTTTGCCCCAAGAAAGCCTTGGCTCCAGCACCGTTGACATTATAGCAGTGCTGTGCTCATGCATGGGTGGGTAGCAGGGCAGGATCAAGAGCCATATGTGGAGACGGCGAGCCTCACCTTTGAACAACCATACTGTCAACCTGCCAAATATTCTCAATGTAACAGCATGATGGTAGTGAGGTTGGTATAGGATACATACATCCTGTCTGCTGCCAGAATAGTAGATATTCACAAACATGAGATCTCTGATGTCCGTACGCCAAAAGTACCTTCAGCTGCTTGAGCTACCATTAAACATGGCACCAGCTAAGTCATACATGTTCACTTAGTGGTTCTTGTACTATGTGATAGCCCTCCTCCCCTTTCTAATCCACATGCTTGACACCCTGGATCTCATTCCTTCGAGACATCACAACAGAGCCCTTTATCTTGGTGTTCAGGACATCAGTGAATACCCCAACCCAGTGAAGTGTGGTGAACCATGACATATTGCTAATGTCGCTGGCTCTATCTTGTAAGAATCTGCTGGTATAGAAATTGAATGTGATGGTGACTTTAGTGGCCACGGCCGGCACCATCCTTGCCCTACCTGCGGCTGCAAGTTTCATTTGAAGATATACTACAGGTCAGTGATCACTTCCTTGGTAAATTATAGCTCCCCCAAAATACCGATCTTGGTGAAGGTATTATATTGGCCTTCTAATGACTTCTTCTATCTCTTTACACACATGTTTCCCCCACTTCTGGCTGCTTTTACTTCACTTCCCTGCAATACTGCAGCCAAACAGCAACAGAAGTCCCCCTGACTGGTAAGAAGCTTATTTTAAATTAACTCAACTTCTGACAAAACCACAGCACCTCTGCTTTCTGAATGAAATGCTAGTTTGTACTCCAATAGCAGCACAGCATTATGTCCTTCCATGACCTCTACAGCAAGAAAAGAAAGTCATACCTACATGAGCTAGAGGTCCTATGACGATACCATTAAATAGCACAGATGGTCTGAGTGAGGTCATATATGGGTATGGGGTGAGCAGGGAGTCAGCAACCGGTAAATGGACTGACACCTTCATGCAGCTGTGTATGTTTAACACAGGACAGTAGCGAGATCTGACAAAGCCCAAAGTGACACAATGTGTGCCAAAACAATGATTTGATGCTGCCTGCTGCCACAGTCTGCATTCTTATGGTGCACACCAGACAACCCCACTATTTCTCTTCCAAAATTGGCAACAGCTATTCTCCTTACCTGAAGCCGAAACTCCTCCCTAGCCGCCTTTATTGCCTCTACTTTTTTTTAAGGCACCAATATCAGGATCCTTATAACATCCAACATTGAGGAATATGACTTTACAACATTCAAATTCAGAAATACAGCTATTCTAAATCCCTAAGAAGGATACTGTACTCACTAATCTAGATTAATGATGCTTTAAACCTTCTAATATATGTGGTTACACTGGATCTATTATTAAGTAATCCTGCCAATCCACAGGGGAGAAACTACAGGCAAAGTGAGAAGCAGGATGCATTTGCGTGCATTCTTTGCAGAACGGACTGGTGTGATCGCTCAAAACTGGCGCCAATTTGTATAATATACAGTGGCCCTTTAAACCACTAATAAGCATTTGGTTTCCTTCCTCAGTAACGTAAGCACACGAACAGTGACATCACTAATGAGGACCAGATCCTCAGACGTGTTCTCTGAAATCCTTCCAGAATCTGAATTCTCTCTTCGAAGTAAGCACAGGGCATACTGAGAATACAACTGGAAACATTCCCAATGTATCGTCTGTCACACAAACTACCCTTAGTGAGCACAGCCACTATATAAAATCAGAGTTATGTTTACAATTGAATCCTTTGAAAATGCATGTTACACCAGGCACCCGAAATAAGTCCAGTATTTTGCAGATTATTTCAGAATGTTGTTTATTTCGTTATCCAGTTACATGCTTGACTTATACCAGTGCAGTTTGGTCATTATTACTTGACATATTGATTATTCTATTTTATCAACAAGTATAAAAACAGTCAATCTTCAGGAGACTGAAAAAGCTTTGACATGTTATCACACCAGTTCATTTGAACTTCATTGGAATACTGAGATGGAAAAGATCTGACACAAAGTACTGAAAGTATAGTTTCAATCTGTGATGAAGGAACATAGAATTATTGAATTGTACCAGGTAGGAGACCATTTGGTCCATCACTCCTGTGCCAGTTATTTGAAAGAACTATCCAATAAATACCATTCTCCCGATTTTTTTTTCCAGTTCTGCAATTGTTCCTGTTTTATAAGCATATATTACAGTTCCCTTATGTAAAATGCCAATTGTTTTGTAAAACATATACATGTGGAAATGTTAAATAATGACAACATTAATTGTGTTCTTGCATTGTTGTGAGTTGGAAATTCGTTACAAAATACTTGGTGGTCTTTTACATTATATTGTTTTCTGAACAACCCTCAACTTGAAGCAAGTAAAGCTGTATAAGGTATTCAAGGGATGCCAGTGCACATAGAATTATTCATCAATGTGAGTCCAGTCATCCAGAAGAGGAAGGGAGAAAAATTAACATTAGAAGTGAATTTTTCAGTGCAGCTTTCATGTATTTGTGAGTACATCGTTATGTAGGTACACGCAGTAATATGGTTGTGTAAAGATATGCCAAACTGAGGTACAAAATGTGAAGACACAAGAGCATTTGCTATATCATAATATGTTGGCTCATAGTACAATGTTAATAGGGATGCAGATTGCTAATGAAATAATTGTATATGCTTATTGAAGGTTCCACTACAGAAATGTTCGCATAATAACAATACAAGATCACTCCAATAAAAGTATTGTACCAAAAAGCATTCCAGATTGGTTCTCAATGTATTACTTGCAAAATTATATTTTGACTAAATATTAGGCTAAGAAAATGCTTTGGTCCTCTACGATTAAAACAAAATCCAGTACCACAAGCATCCATGTAATTCTGATGTAAATGGCAATGCTAGGACACAATGAGATCTGTACACCTGCTTGTTTTCAACCAGAAAAGAAAGTAGTGACATGAATCACCTCCGAGACCAGGGCAATTAAAGCAAAACCAAACTAAACCAAATCAAAACAGGCTAAAATAACACAGGATATATTATGAAAACATCACTGGCTGCTCAGAGGCAGGCCTGCAGCCTTTGATGGACCATAGCAAGGCCTCACTGAGCTGGGCCTTTGCACCTACTGAGTCGCCTTTGGTTGCAAAAATACATCTCGTCAATAATATGTTACAGCCAATTCCCCAGCAATACATGGTGAGAAGAAAAAATTACCACCATATTCATAGATTCAAAACAGACATTTTTTTTTTGCCAGAAAAAATTGTTTCAGCTGCCCCTCCCCCATGCTTGTTTCAGATTTATTTAATGAAACAAAAGAAAACACATTTTTACTTGCCTTTCAAATATTCTAGCATAAAATATCAGCACCACTCAAGAAAATTCCATCAGAAGCATCGCTCTCACCTCAAAACTTAATGTCGTAAATTGCAGTGGTGCGACAACCCCTTTGTTGGCTTTTGCGATGGATTCACATCTAATTATGTAGAGTGGTATTTTGGATTACAACCAAAGGGTACAAGATTTGAGGTAATCAGCCCCAATATGTGAGGGAGATGAGAAATAAATGGTTATGTCCTAAGCGTTCAATGATTGAATGAAAGGGCTTAAATAAGGTAAAAGGACTTTCAAAAGGAAATTGGAAATGTCATGTTTGTTGGACTATAAAGGAAAGAACATATGACTCAATCTAACTGGATAGCTCTTTTGTTGGTGGGAGTAACTGGCTTGACCAGCATTTATTGCCTGGACCTAACTGTCAAAGATCAAGTACATTGTTGTTGACCTGGGGTCACATGTAGGTCAGCATACTTTCTTGCTTAAAAGAACATTTAGTGAAGAACATTAATGAATCAGTGGGGGTTATCGATGGAATAGGTAAACATTCCTAGCGCCTGTACCATCTTTAAACGCCCATGGTGCACTCGAACTAGAAATATCTGTTGGAAGCTGCGTAATGTAGTGACTGACATCTGCCCTAAATGTGTCAGATCGTGAAAAATCAGTGGCTCACTTTGCAGATGGGTGGTGCAAAGTAGGAAAGTCTTCTTTCCTTGGGCCATTAGACATCAAATCATCAGACATCATGAGCTTCGTGCAAGGTTCCCACCTGGTTGACTGTCGTCTCAGCTGACTGAAGGAATGGCCAACCATGAAGGAATCTCTGCCCAGCTAAGGTATATGCCATCATCTTCTCACTTATAATCTCACAATCATTCTAAATCTGCTACCATGCCCATCTCCCACACATGCTCGTGTTTGCCCACTCTCATTACTACATTCAACATCTTTCCCCACCCACTTTAACACCCTGCCTCCCCCAACCCTGCATGGCCACTGAGCTGCCTACGCACTCGCTCACACATCTCACCACCTTTCCCCCCAGCTACACCAGCAACAACAGCTGTGCCACCTACTGTCATTCTCACTCAATCCCTCTTTTACTCCAAGTCCAGAAGAAAACAGCCCACTTTAGCTCAGAAACAGCCAAAATCAGTGAGGGAATGCATGAAGCTCAGGCCTTCACCCTTTACAAGGAGAGGTGACTGACCTGATTGTGCCAGTGGTCAATAGATTGTGAACAAGCATCTGGACTGATATCGGGGACTGCCCTTGACTTATTGTGCCAACACCCACTGACTGAAGAGAAGATTGTCTCCCTTGACATGTCTGAAGACTGCTGATATCTACAATGATTTTCCTGGCTTTGAGCCTGTGCTAAACTGTAAATGCGTACAGAAGTAATGTGAGCCTGGTCGGCCTTGCTCATGGTGTTTGTTGAAATAACTCCACAGAAGACTGTATCCTGTCACCAAGTCACCCTTTCTGTGCATGTGGAGATTCCTTGACACTGATCCAGCTCCCTGCCAGGGCTTCCTGATTGGACCAGATTATCAGCCCCAATCAGTGAATTCATTTTTTATGAGGTTCACCTGTTTGATCTTGTATAATTAACTGCATCTCTCCCTGCCTGAGGCCAAGCGCATAAGCCAGTTCTCTTTTTGTCGCTCCTCCTGGGGTATTTTAGCACCAAGTCAGGTTCTTCTATCTTTGCTTGTTACATGGTGGCATGTTACGCATAGCAGCTCACCTCTTTTGCCCAGAGCATGTCGGAAGAAATTAATTCTACTCTTCAAATGGCAAAGGCATCGAAGGGACAGCATCGCTGTACCTATCTCAGGTTCCAAGGCATCTTCAATGCTTCATGGAGAGGGAGGGTCCATGGGTTCCAGAATGATTAGAAAGGCTGTTGAGAAGCTGGGCACATTTTGTTCCCACACCTTTTGTGAGTTTGTAGCTTTCACATAGTCCACGTGCTCATTCAGTACTGTCACACCTACCCAAACTTTATACATCACTAGACATGATCTGTGTCAACCATGCCTCCTACTCGTGAGGTGCCATTCCCATGGCTCCGACACCAAAATTTTTTTTGCTGAAGTAAACTGTCTCTCTCACTTAGCTGAGTCTCGTGTCTGGCAAAGACGTTCCTGATGCCATTTCACCCTCTCCCAGGTCTGGAAGATCAGACTTAACCTTGTGCAGAGTCTTCTCCACATTAGCAACTCTACTGGGGTTTTCCCTGTCATTGCATAAGGGGTAGTCCTAAAATCAAATAGGAACCAATGCAGTTTGGTATTGACTGAAGATGTAGGCTGTTTCTGTAAGCCTGCCTTCAAAGTTTGGACTGATGGATGGTTTGGAGTTATCTTTATATGACAAATAGCATTCAACTTTCAGAAATACTCAAACTCCCTCTTGGTAAATTATAGTCCATTATCTGTGACAAACACTTCTCAGAGTCCATGTATTGCAAAAGATGCAGAGTTTATCTACCATCATCTCCGTGTTTGGCGAACGAGCTCTATGCAAGTCCAGCCACTTTGAGTAGGTGTCCACGATAACTAAGAACACTGACCCAATGGAAGGATAGTCCACATATAACCAAATCTAGGGTTTACCCAGCCATTCCCACAAGAGTGGGGAGCTGCTGGCAATAACTTCCATCCTTGTTGGCACTTTGGACGTTGCCACATCAATGCAGCTATGTCTGCGTCCAAACCCAGCTACCAGACATAATATCTCACCAATATCTTCAGTTTAGGAACCTCTGGGTAACTCTAGTTGAGTTCAGCCAGTATCTGGCAGCAACTTTTGCTCAGGGCAATCAGTCTTGCTCCCTATAATAATATGCTGTCCTCTACTGTGATCTGGCCTCCCTGGATCCAAAAAGGTTTCAGTTCTGGTTGTGATGGCCCTTTGGTTTGCCTCGTTACGACCAGATGTTTCAGTTTTGCCAGAACCAGATCTTACTGAGTCCAAAGTCTGATATTGTCAACCTTGACTGGTAGGGCATACAGAAAGTTTAAAACCATTGCTCACATTTTCAGTGGCAGTACCACCAGTAGTGTAGAGGAAGTTTCCTCAATGCATTTGACCTCTTGGGCAGTGTTCCAACTTGTAATTGTATGCACTTAGTAATAGATCCCACCACTGAATTTGTCCTGAAGCTGTAGGTAGCACGGTCTATCCTCTTTAAGTAGACCTAATAGGGATTTTTGATCTGTTACTATGCAAATTTACATTCATAAAGGTTTTGATGGTATTTCCTGACTTCAAATATGACAGCCAAACCTTCCTTCTCTATCTGAGAATTTTTACACTCTGCATTAGCCAAAGTTCTGGATGCATACACTGTTAGGCGTCCCTCTCCATTGGGCCATCTTTGAGCTAGGACTACCTCTATGGTCTACTGGAAGACACCACATATCAATATTAGATGTCATCTGGGAACATAGTGTGCCAACATCTTTGAGGATGATAACTGCTTCTTCACTTCCTTGAAAGCTGTGGCTTGGCTTCACAATCATTTTTAAAGAGTTGATGCAAGGGTGCCAGTGTGGAGGCAAGGTTATGTATGAACTTTCCGTAATAATAAACTAGTCCATGGGAAGACCTAAGCTCCAGTAGAGACGGGGGAGCTAGGGCACCTTTGGTCACCCACATTTGGAGTGGTTGGAACACACATATTTCCCTTCTAAGGCATTATCCATGTGGGAGAAATGGCTCAGGACTATGCCTAAGTTCTTTAAGTGCTCCTTATTGGCCTTTCCTGTTATTAGCATGTCATATAAATAAATAGTGATCTAGGGTAAACCTTGTAAAACCTTGTCTGCTGAAATATTGCACAAGCTGCAAATAGCCCAAATGGCAGTCTCATATATTGGCACAAGTCTTCTTGGGTATTAATTGTAGCATTCTTCTAGAAATTCACATGTAACTGCAATTGCAAGTACACATGGTTTGTGTCCAGCTTTGTGAAGGACAGCTTCCCTGTCAGATTTGCATATGAACCCTCTTTTTGAGGGACTGGATGTTTATCCAGCAGTGAAGAGTGATTTACCATTTATTTAAAACCCCTACAAAGGCGAACTGACCCATTGGTCTTCACAATCGATGCTGGCCACTCCAACTGAATTGTTTTAATGATTCCCCTGTGTTCCAACCATCTGATTTCTTCCTCTACTTTTGCCCGTAAGGGAAATGGCACTAAGCAGGCCTTAGTGTCAGGATTGACCTCCATGAGAACCCGGTGACAACTTGACCAGACATTTGCTTCATTGGTTCTGATTTGGATGTTGCTAAGCAATTGAACTGTTCCAAATCAGATGTTGGTTGTCTTTCCAGGGTGTGCATCTCTCTTGGTTACTGCCCTATGAGTGAGCTTAATCAATTTAAGTCTTGGGGGGGCTTTTTGCTGTTTCAAGTCCCAACACCAAGTCACCTTTTACTTACACATGGAGAGCTCTTGATACCAATCCAGCTTCCTTAAAGCCAGCTCTCAGAGTAGAACAGGATGTCTGACACTCCCATTGTATCTGTCAGTCAGGGCTCCCTAATTTTACCAGGCTAACAGCTCCAATCAAGGAACTTGTATTCTATGAGGTCTACTTGGCTGACTTTGTTAGAACCAGTACAGTTGTAGAGGTGGCAGTGGGGTGAGCAAAATGCCAAGACAATAAATGCAGGGACACTTTGAGCATCGAGGAAAGTTCAAGGAGAATGAGGGCGAACATTACAGGTGAACAGCTGTGAGATGCAGCTTGGTTCAGGCAACAGAATTTCAAAGCTGGCTACCTGTGCATTCTGAGCTGCAGGCCTGAAGTGCAGAAGTATCCTGACTGTGGATTGGAGACATGGTCCTCGAGGGTCCAGAGAGGCTGCAGGTATTGAATGCTAGTGTCCATGACAGGAGTGAGTGCGCCAAGTACCCTGGACCGTGCTCTGGATGTCACTTTCAGGTGTCCAAACCAGTGGTCTAGAGGAGTAGGAGATGAATTGAAGTCACCAGGTACCTGCTGTGACTTTCAAGTCAGGAATTATCACCATCTAGCTTCCTTGCAGTGTGCGATGGGATGGAAAGCTGCATATTAATGAGACAGGATTTGCAGCTTTTGAGGCTGACAGAAAGTTATCATCCCCCTTAATAGGCACTTCGCCCAGAACCCTCTGCCAAAATGCAATAGTGCACTCTCAATGTCAATAAAGTTCTCACCCAAACTCTCCCATAATTCTCCCTTATTTCTCACCATAGCTCATATCTTTCAGGTCCCTATATGATTCCACCCATTATTTTCTCCAACAAAAGTGACGCAGCTTTGAGATAATTTTCACCTTCCCCGAAGACAGCCAGCTTTCTGGCCTTTTGTGCATTGTCTGTTACCTATATCTTAGTATGCACTTGACACAGAATCCAAAATAGCTGGAACCGTCTTGAGGCAGTGAGTGCATAGCTAACGCAGTGGGAAGAAAGTAATAACTGACCTAGTGAGCAGCAAATGGAGCAGGATGCCCTATCCCTGATCCTAGACCCACTGTCGGTGTTCCCACTTCACTTCAAATGAAACACAGCAGATCAACACACAGCCACAGGCTGTGTCCATCAGACAGCGGGACCACTGCCCAGATTATTAGCACCATCCTTTCACCCCCAACACCCCTGACGCCAGGATTGCAAGTTAAGCAAACAGTGAAAAATAAATGTGTTCCACTTACACAGAAAACTGCCTTCCAGGATCAAGCTTTTGGAAATATATACAGCCTCCTGCCCAAAGGAATAGCGAGAAATGATCCGCAGATAAATGAAGCGTTGTGTTACTATGATAATATTCCAAACCCATATACCACTAGTATTTCTTACAGATTTCTCAGTGTTTCTGTCACAGCAAGGTACTATTTTAACACGTGCACAGACAAAATAAAACCCGGACCTACAAATATTTAACTGTTTTCATTTGCACATGTCATAAATCACAGAAATTCTTCTAATGCAAGGCTTGAATTTGTTTATTTTGACCAGCCGCAACACACTACCCTCTTTGGGGATCACCTAAAACCAAAAGTGGTTTTGCTTGGAGGTGAATATTAAGATTGAGCAGCCATCTATACATCGCGTTATGAATTGGGACCTTGTAATGATGATATTTGTTACTGTAAGTATGAATGCTAACACATAATTTTCATAACTGGGCTCAAACCTGAATTCTGGGAGGGGGCACACTAAGGTTTTTATGCCTATTCCCAGCAGTGAGCTTAAAACTGTTACGCCTAATTTATATGAGGTTTCTACTTAAAAAAAAGTCAACTTGCACTGAATTAGAATCTATTGTCAGAGGACTGAAATTGTAGAATTAAAGTCTTAATACAGCAGCCACTGAAGACTGCAGGCCTTGTCATGTTTTCCAAGTGACACTTTGAGCTTTTTAAGAATTGCTGAGTTTGTCTTGTGAAAGTGTGCCTTAATCAATTTTAAAATTAACTTTAATTTCAACTCCACTCCTCCATGTTTGCAATTAGTTTCGTCAATATAGATCTTGTTTCACTTTACTATTGGCTGGGATTAAAGTCACATATTAACCACCACAGGGTGGCTCTACAACACAGTGCTACCAGACAGCATTTCCCTACAAAGATACTATGCTGAATGCAATCTTTTTTTAAAAATATTTTTAATTAGATGTATGTATTTTTGAACTTGTCATATATTCATATTTCTGTGCAATTTTTCATTCGAGATTTCCCCTCTATTCACCCTTTGGCTACAGTTAGTGGATTATGCTGAGTGGTGAAGCACTTCTTGTAGCATCATCAATCCAATTTCATGCAGCTTTCTACATGGAAACTTTTCCGACCCTTTCCAAGATGAGGCCTCTTTACTGCTAAAATAGGATCCAACACAAATCTTGGTTAAGGACTCATCATAATTCTCCAGTGCAAATAATCCATTCTAGTCAAAGCAAAACAAGAACTGAGAATAGGAGCTATAACTTGATTGGGGATTAATTTTTAACTTTCCTGGAAATCTACACCTGAATGAGGTTTCAAATGGTTAGATGTCATTAAAGCTTTTTTATGCATAATAAGAAAACTTCAACAGTGCATTTCTCATCTAATAGAACATATGCAAATGAACATCAAAGAAGCACATCTATCAGTAGTTTAGCAGAAGTTTTCACTGCATTTGCAATATTTGGGAATTTCCTGAAATGCTTTAATCAGAAACCTCTGTCCCTTCTAAATTCTGGCTGAAGGCATATATTGCAAGAGGACTCATCGTGAATAATTTCTTCCCCTTGCTGCAACAGAAATAGAGTTTTCACTGATCATTGTTCAGCGCCTTTGATGACTCATCAGATACTGCTGTATTCCATGCCCAAATGCAGCAAGACCTGGACAATAAACCAAGATTGAGCTGGCAAGCAACAAGTACTGTTCGTGCCACACAAGAGCCAGGGGATGACTATCTCCAACAAGAGCGAATCTAGCCATCACCTCTTAACACTCAATGGCATTCCATCACTGAGCTTATCACTATCAACATTCTGGAGTTACTATTGGTCAGAAATTGAAATGGGCAACCCTAATCCTAACTCTATAAATACCAGGGTGACAAGAG
Source organism: Stegostoma tigrinum (assembly GCF_030684315.1). Classification (NCBI taxonomy): domain Eukaryota; kingdom Metazoa; phylum Chordata; class Chondrichthyes; order Orectolobiformes; family Stegostomatidae; genus Stegostoma; species Stegostoma tigrinum. The sequence goes on from NC_081375.1 coordinate 18,786,839, forward strand.
CAGGTCAGAAACTAAGAATTCTGCAGCAAGAAACTCAATTCCTGACTCCTCAAAGCCTGTATATCATTTACAAGAAAGTAGTCGACGGTGTCAAGACTACTCTCCATTTGCCTAGACGAGTGCAGCTCTATTAACACTCAAAAGCCTGGTACCAGCTAGCACAAAGCAATTCACATGATTGGCACCACATCCAAAACATTAATTCCTTTCGTCACCAAAGTTCAATAACAGCAGTGTGTAGCACCGAGAAGATGCAATGCAGAAATTTAATCGACAGAAATTTCCAAACTCACCACTTCCATAATAAAGGACAGGGTAAGCAGTTACATGGAAATACCACTATCTGCAAATTCCTCTCCAAGTCACTCATCATCCTGCCTTGGAACTGTATCACCATTCCTCATAAGTAACCTATCAAAATCTCGGAATCCCTTCCCTCATAGCATTGTTTGCCTGCCAACAACAAATGGACTGCAGTGGTTGATGAAGGCAGCTCAATACCACCCTCTGAAAGGCAACTAGGGATAGTCAGTAAATGCTGGCCCCAGCCCACGATGCCTGTTTTGCATGAGTGAATTAAAAATTGATTATATTTGTTCTGCAAAACTGACATGTGCACTCAGAAATGAAAGAGCAATTTGACTTGTATTGAAATATGTCATATTCTCAGAACAATCCAAAGAACTTCCATAATCATAGGTAAATTTTAACCTTACTGTCAAAGTTGTTTTGTAAACAAAGTCAGCAACTTGATTGCATCCAACCAATCACACAAAGAACAAATGAGTAAATATGGTTCTGAAAAGTCATATTGGACTCAAAATGTTAATTCTGTTTCTCTCTCCACAGATGCTGCCAGATCTGCTGAGTTTCTCCAGTGTTTTCTCGTTTTATTTGAGATCTCCAGCATCTGAGGATTTTGCTTGTACAATAAATATGTAGTGTTAGTTGAGTGATGAAGGTTCTTCAGGGCAATATGAGTACTCCCTGCTAACATGGTGATGAAGTTGCCATGAGATCTTTTGTGTCTATTCATTTGCATTCCAGTGCTCCATGTGCATTGCTGAAACAGCTTGGATAATGGGATCAAGTGCTAGAATGGAATTTAACTACACAGCCTCGTAACACAGAGGCAAGAGTGTTAGAAGATAAATAGGCAGACAATAAATCAAACTATGTTTGTAGCTGCTCATAAATTTCCAAATGATCAATTTGAATTTTCTGGCACTTTGTCTTCCAGTAAAACATAAGGAAAATTGCTAATCAATATGTTGAAGCTGAAAACAACCTACATAACAGAGAAGAGAGTATAACTATCTTGGAATATTCACTTATTCGCATTTCCAGATGTATACATTTAGCCAAATTGTACCTCAAAAGTGTTTTTTATATACATTTCTAGCACTGCATGGTAATAAGTGGGGATTACAGAACAGTGCCAATATTTGGAGCTGTCCTTTTCTTAAACGTACTATTTGAAAATGCTGGCGAGGAACACCTTCGCTGTACTACATTTTGGCATGTGTAGCATTAAAGATGTTATTGTAACCAAGTAGCGCAGAGTTTCAGGATATTGATACATGGCTTGCAAACGCCCAATTCCTGTCTTTGGACAAGTTTTCAGAGGGAAGTGGAGGAAATGGGAAGATGATTCACAGTTTGGGTATTCTTGCTACCATTTGAAGATCACCTCATGAGCAGGACTGCCTGTACTTTGTCTGTTTAGTTGGGAAATGTTTTTCACAAAGGCAGGAGACTTGTGAAATACATTAGCTGGGAGGAACAATTGTTCCAGACAGTATCAGTGGATTCAAGAGGCATTTAGGTGAGCTTGAGGAGAAAGAAGGGATTGAGGGTTATATTAGAGAGATTGGGTTGATGAGATTGAAATTAACTGGAAATGACAAGCTTATTGGGTCATCTGTCCTACTCCCATTGCTAAAAATTATTTGAGCACCAAATTTTCCACTGTTTTGATGTATTTTAAGGGCGATTGATGGAATGAAGCATAAGTTCCACCTTTTAACTCTTAAAGGAATTCAGTAGCATTATTCTTTGGTAAAACACAAGCACCAGCTTTCACCTGATTCTTTAAAAAAGGTCTTGTTTGATGCAATACCGTTTAATAGATTTGTGATGTGGAGGTGCCAGTGTTGAACTGGGGTGGAGAAGATCAGAAATCACACGACGCCAGATTTTAGTCCAAACTGTTGGACCTGGTGTGCTGTGATTTGATAGATTCAGCTGAAAATGTACCAAATATAATTGCAGAATGTACATATTAGAACATGTGCTTATTGAAAAACAAGCAGTAAAGCTTTGATTTTTAAAGGGTTAAAATACTCGGTAATATTCTCTGACAGTACTACACTGCAAATAATTTCTGCAGATGTAATGTGATAGAAAATGTGCGTATTTTGAAAGCTGCAAAGGAAATTCAGCACTCAAAAGATTAAATAACATGAACGTTATGTCAAAACTGATTAAATAAGAACACACATTGCGCAAGATTAATTTTTACTCAATTTCCAGTGGCCATGCCAGTAATGTTAATGTGGGTGCAAGATATAGATTTGGGGGCATCAGTTCCCAGTGATGAGGTTTATTTTGTAAAGGTATGTACTATGCAGTATATCATTTAGCTTCAACAGTCTTGTAAGTAAAGGGTGTATTCTGGTCAATATGAGACAATAATTCAGCTGTATATTGCAAACACCAATCCAGTCAGTGGCCGTTAGCTTTTTATAGATTTTCATCATCAAATATGAAAATTTGAAGCTGGGCCACCATGACCAAAGGACCCACAGGAGATGCAATTTTAGTCAAGCCCACCTGTCTAGTAGGCCCAAGCATTCGCACTATTCCATAAGGTATCAATTATAGAACCACTCAGTCTTGGCACATGCAGTTATTTGTGAATTCTGCTTAAAGCCAATAATTCCAAGAAAGTAAATCCATTCAGCTTCTCTCCAATAGCATTAAATCCCTGATTAAGGTAATCCAAGTATTGATAACTGTTACAATTTTCCATCCATTGTAATTACTATATCCAAGATTATTTTAGCTCTTGGCTTTGGCACCACATTGAAAAGTAATTCACAATCGTCCAATCCTCCATCTTTCTCCTACAATTTGATTAAGCTTTCAGTCACACGCCTGAGTAAATAAATAGCAAATCCTGTCAGCTATTTGTTAATGCTTTTCATGGTTCCTCACTCAGGTCTTCAAAACCAACAATGTTAAAAATACTTTATTGATTTATTGAAGATAAAAGATATACAGCCTTGTTAGCAGCATACATCTAGAGTTGTACATTTATACAGTTATGTATTTATATATATTCCTACTGTCCGAAGGTTATTGTGACATTGTGGCAGCGTCCCTACCTTTAGCCCAAAAGACCTGAGTTCAGATTCCACCTGCTTCAGAAGTGTGATATTGTTCCTGAACAGACTAATTTAAAAAGATATACTCCCTGCTACTAATATCTCACGTAGTCAAAGTAAGTTTTAAAATCATCCTGAAGGGCTGAGTTGATCACTTCTAAATACATTTCAATCATAGGTTTCTTTTCCCAAATTTCTTATCATATTATTGAATCAATCCAAGCAGTTTTTTCTCAATTGAGACCATTTTCCTTCATTTCTAATCGGCAACTCAAACTACTTGAAGAGTCGGTTTGAAAAGAACCAAATAGGCCTTTGAATTAAATGGGCAGGCTTATTTTTATATCCTCAAGAATGAAGTTTACATAACATCCTGGATTTCAAATCTCATCAAAAAGTGCCCATCATTCACAAGCAAATTGTATAAAATTTTCTGCTGCAAAACAATTGGAATTCTTTTTTTCTCCTTAAGGCTGAATGATTAATGTTTCCATCTTGGTAAAGGATGTAAAATTTGATTCTTTTAAAAAAAACAGTTTATGTGTTGTAACTGAAAGCCATTATTTAAAGTCCAGATTTAAGGTGATGAGTGAAAGAACCAGCAGTGACATGGGGAAATTTTTTTTTTAAGCAATGAGAGAAAGGAATTTTCATTTCTGTTGTGTTGTATGTGCTGTATCTTTAAGAGAGTTCACCATGAAGCTGCTGTATGTATATAATGTTGGACTCTGCTTGCCAGTTAGTCTGCAATGGATTTGCAAGCTGCACACCACAGAAATTAGTTGGTCATATAATATTTGCTCACAATTAACAATGTGTTTAGCTTTTTTAAATACATGAACCAAAGTTAATCAAACCCTTTGGGCTTGTGATTGTCAGACCATTATTTTTAACATAGGGTGGTGGATATAGATTCAATAGTAATCCTCAAAAGGAAAATGGATAACTGCATGAAGGAGGACAAATAATTCAGAAAACAGACGAAAGTATCATGGATCAACTGGAACACTCTCTGAAAAGTCTGATACAGATATAATGAACCATGTAGCTTCCTGCTCCTGTGTTCGATATTCTATGATTCTATAAAATCTGCTTATGGGCCGGAATCTTACACTTCTTTCGCGAAGTGCCAGTTGCATCACGTTTTTTGGAGTGATATTTTTCGTTCCAGCTTATCGATGGTGCTTAACCTACCCTGCCACTATGGTGTTCCTAATGCACAACCATATTCCCATCTTACCACACAACATGCCCAGAAAATCTCCCTCACCACAATTATCTGTGGAAAGACCAGCATTCCCTCAGCCTGCACCATATTTGAGAGGCCACTGTTCACCTGGGTAAAAATTGCTCTTCACAAACAGCACAATGGCATGGCAACCACAACGCCATGCTGCCCACAGCATGTAGATGGCATGGCTGACACTCCTTCACAATGCAACCACGTTGTCTCGCCCTAATCACTGTTTAACCACTAGGCCATACTCTTCATCTGTATACAGATATATCCCATCTGAAGATCCTGAGTCCCCATTGTTATTTCACCAATGCCTAGTGGCCACCTGCAACTTGTCAATGTCCAATAGGGAAATATAATATTCTGTACAGGGCAGTTACAAGGCTCCAGTCAGAGCTAAAGAACTTACAAACTCATTATTTCTTGCAATTCAACAGAGAGATTTTATTCCAAAGCTGTGCAACTCTGAACAAGCCCATAATCACCAATGTCATGTCACTTACCTCTTAATGGGACATACGTAAAGAGACCAACATAACATACACCAACAATAATAAATAAAGGCTACCACACAGAGGTAAGCATTTGGACAAATCCAACCATGAGTTTTTATCGGCAACCAACAAAATGGAACACAAAGGAAATGAATACAGGCTGTAGTTTGGAGCGACAATGTGGAAATGCTGGCATCTTGACCCCAACACTTAGCACCCAGCTCTCGTCAACTGGATCTAGGAGCCAAATGTGTTCTGTCTGCTCTGTAGCTCCAATGCAGTTGAGTATTATCATCCGCAAGATGAGCTTCCTCCAAGTCAATGACTTAAAGCTGCTCCTTTGAACACTATTTCCATTCCTTTAGCCATTCTGCAACCATTACATCACTCTCGTGGTCTGTTCCAATTGTGTGGAGCACAGCATACCAGCACAGGATATTGTGGCACACTCTGGCTGGACTATATATTTATATAATTCTCTAAAACTGATTTTCTTTGATTCGTAGCACATTCTACTTGATAGCTGGTAAAATTTGAAGCCACCAGTTCAGAAAACTGGTTATTTCCCATTATAAAGCCAGTTATCTTAGGCTGGCTAACACATCAGTCTACAGAACTCATGGAAAATTAGTTGATCTTTAAAAGATGGCAGACAGTTCTGTATTTTCTAAATGTGATTATCAGCATATACCCGGAACTTGGCCTTGTTTAAAGAAATGGAGGCAGAAAAGCACACTTCAGGATAGATTTAGAAATTAACACAATGCTTGACATGGCAGGCATACGTACTGGGGTATTGACAGTAACACGACCCTCAGGAACCTGCCAACATGAGCAATTAATCCTAACCTCTATTTAGAGGCAAAGAAAACTGCAGATGCTGGAATCTAAGATAGACAAACAGGAGGATGGAAGAACACAGCAGGCCAGGCAGGATCTGGACGAAAGGAGCACTCAATGTTTCAGGTATTACCTTCTTATTCTGAAGATCTGCAATTCCTGAAATGTTGACTGTTCCTTTCCTCCAGATGCTGCCTGGCCTGATGTGTACTTTCAGCAATTGTAGGAACTGCAGACATTCTTTCAACCTCCTGTTTGCCAAGTTCTGAGGAAGGGTCACTGGACCCGAAATTTTGACTCTGCTTTTCCCTTCACAGATGCTTCCAGACTTGCTGAGCTTTTCCAGCCAATTTGTTTTTGTTCCTGTTTGTCTACCTTGGATTTCAGCATCTGCAGTTTTTTGTTTTTGTCACTGAGTTTTACCGCTACGAAGTCTCCTCAAATGATACCCACTTTGAGGAAATTCTCTGCCTCTGCCAGATGTGAGCTCAGTGAACTCTTTTCTCACTGCCACCCTACTCTTCAGCCCTTTAGCTCTTCGTCCATACCATGAAAGAATCCTAACTCTCCAAACTGGAATACCCAATATACACTTCGATCATTTGAAACTTTTCAATAGACAATAGGTGCAGGAATAAGCCATTCGGCCCTTCGAGCTTTCAATAGAAACTTGAAATTGTAAAAGCAACCCAAATAAATTAGTTTTTTATCCTTTATAAATAGTACGGTAGGAATAATCTTGATTTTTGATGGTTCTAGGTTAAACAATCCTAAATTGTCTGGCATTGCATATTTTGACGAATTTTCCAATCGCTATTATTCAGCCGCAATATGAATCCATTTAAACAAAATGATCCATATTGTCTAATATCAATATTATTAATATACAGATTAGAAAATGTAAGTTTGACTTCAAAGCAGTTTCTAAGTAGGTATTTAATTCCAGCATGTGGATATTATATATCTAAGTTCCATCCTTGTACATTTGTGGTGCTGTAGAATATTACCTGCTAATAGTCCAAATTATCTCAACCTTTCTTTGTGCCATTAGTAAGAAGCTCTATATTTTCATTAGAAAAAGTAATGTTTGGTAATAGATATAAAGACCGTAAGAGAATGTAAGAACTATAATATGCGAAACTATAAATATCACTATCACCATACAAAATCCTGAACTGGACAGATGCCTCATCATACTGGTGGTTATGAAAATATCACAAAAGTAATATTCAGATGCCAGTTATTATCCATGACAGTGTCCACAGAGCATGGAGCAAGATGACCCATTCTCTTTCCTGCTCATGATTCAGCTATTTAACAGTTCCAATAAATGGGCTGCTTTGAAATATTTGTTACATTACTAAAGTTAACTTCATGTCAACCATTTAAGATTTATTTTGGATTGCCATCAACAAGCTGGTGCAAACAGTGACAAATGCAGGGTGAGAAATAAACTACTTCGACAATGAATAGTTAGTGAATGGAATGCACTGCCTTGGAGATTAGTGGAGGCAGGTTTAATTGAGGCATTCAAGGAAGATTGGGATTATATTTAAATAGAAACAATGTGAAGGGTTTATGAAAAAAGGCAGGAGGTTGGCTGTAATTTAAAATATGCAGAGAGCTGGTGTAAACATGATCGGCTGAGTGGCCTCATCCTACATCATTATATTTCAGTGAATGTGTAATGTAACTTTAAACTGCATGCTTCAAGCAGTGCACCAAAATTATTAAGTCAGAACTTCTCAACAACTGTCTTTTTCACACCCACATAGCCTTGTAATTTGATAATCATTTTCAAACCATGTACAAAAGCGACTAAACCTTTTGGAAAGCTTTATAGTTTATAATTTATCGTAGGTGGAGACAGTCAATCAAGCAGCTAGCTTTCAGGTGGGAAATACTGGTGACCAAAACAAGTATAGCATGAAGTTAAAACTGCCATGTTCATAGAAATCCACACTTCTGGGCCTTAATAAAATCTCTTTGCCTTTCGCTCCTGAGCTTCATCCCATTGTAAATTGCAGACATGATTTCAGCCCTTCTCAAAGTCCAAGCATAATAAAATAAATTGTAAAAGAAGTAAGAAACTGAAAGAGTTAGAAGAGCAAAGATGAGCTATTCATCAAAAGCATCATTGTAGATCAGCAAAATAATTACAAATGTTAAGAAAGCACTAGGATTCATTTGTATAGGTATGGAATTAAAAAGGAGTAAAATTATGTCAGATCCTCTTTATGACACTCACAGAGTACTGTTTAAGTTTTACAACTGGTGCCCTAGCAATAGTCCAAAATTTGTTATGATTCCAGCCAAGACACCTCAAAATTATCATTCTCCTTGGTGAATAGAGAGGAACTGGCTGCCCTTCCTTATTCAAACTACCCGCCAACTACCCCTTCACCACCACTTCAACTTTAGTTTGTCACGAGAAGGTTCACTTAACAGAAGTGATCTCTTCACTCGTGGATACCTTACCCAGTTCCAATGTTTTTATCTTTTAAAATGAATCAGATTGACCAGGCTTTTCTTGGGTTAAGGAAAGAGTGAGTTTCTCGGTTGCTAAAATGCAAGAAAGTAAATATCCAACACATACGTGCCCACAGATTAGAAATGAGCAATGAGGAAACAGATAAAAGCTAGAGTTAAAGACATAGAAATCAGCCTTCGGCTTGTCTGTGTAAGATTACGGCTGTCAACTTGATTGCTCCTGGTAGTGCTGACCTTGGCAGTTGTGCAGTTAATCTGAACTTCCTTAGCTCTGCAAGTTTGTGGAAGGGTGTAGTCCTGTTTCCTTTTGGGCAGTGATTTTGCCGATCTGTGACTTACTTCCAACATTTGGCAAGGGAGAGACATTTTGTTGACCTGTAAACGTAGGATTGTCTCGAGGATGTTCTTCAGTTGTGACCTTCACAGCTCACTCTGATAGATCTAGAACCAGCACACAGGTCAAGTTTCATTTTGTTTCTTTCAACTAATTCTCTTGCATATACCAGGAAGAGAAAACCACAAACATGTTCATTCCAGAATTGCTTTATTTTACCTTACATCATGTCTGTAGTTTGAAATGTGACTCAGAAGAAATTGTTTCTGCTGAGATTGTGATAAACCTTAATTATGTCTGCAACCACCTGAGAATACAGCTCAAATTTTGTATTGCATCTCTTCTGTTGAAGTGTCTCCACCTGAAGTTCTTCCACACATATGAGATATGACTTCCTATGGCCTCTCTTGAGACCAAGTTTAATTTACCCAAGAATTTTCTAGTCAATGGATTACTTTTTACAGCCATTTTTATCTTGGCATGTCCTTTGTTGTATGATTTTTTAAGACATTAAAATTGGCTTATTTACAATTTCAATATGTCCACAAGTAATTTAGGGCTGTGAACTATTGTCATGACAACAGTTTTAGTCTCCACACTATAACAAGATACAAAGTAGCACTGGAGAAAATGCAAGAAAAGCTTTCAATTGTGATAGCAGAACCAAGATATGACAGCTTTCCAGAAAGTTTGAGTTGTAATTACATAATTAATAGAAATATGCTTAATAGAAATGCATACATTACGAATGGTTTGGATCTTGAGCACAAAAGAAAATGTTTTCAGATGTTGACAAATCTAAACCTAGAATTTATAAATGCAACACGGTTACAAATTAACAAAGCAGAAATTGTTAGAGAAACTCAGCAGGCCAGGTAGCACCTGCAGAGAGAAAAGAGAATTAATGTTTCAGCTCCAGTGACCCTTCTTCGGAACTAATTTATATTTACTCATATTTCCAGCAGGAAATAAGGAGAATTTTTATCCCAATGTTAGAAGGTGATCCTCTCCTCAAGCAAAATTTTTGACATAAACACTTTCAAGAAGAAACTAGATGAGTACACAACAGAGAGGGCAATAAAAAGATATGTTGAAAGGCTGTGATGAGGTAAATAGAGATTTATGTCGTGTACGAATAGCAGTAGAATTTGAGTTCAATTGTCGACTCCTGTGCTTATTTTTGATGTTCACTCAGCCAACATCACTGGCTAGGCCAGCATTTATTGCCCATTCCTAATTGCCCACAGGGAATTTTAGTGTCAACCACTCTTGAGTCTGGAGTCACGTGTAGAGTAGGCCAGGTAAAGGACATTTGTGAACCCTTTGGTCTTTTGTGATAATTGACAGTGATTGCTTGAACTGTAGAGTGTTTCAGAAATTGAATTCAACATTCACTATCTGCTGTGGGAGGATTCAAACCTGTGTCCCAAGTGTATCAGCCAGGCTTTACTGGATTACTAGCTCATGGACATTACCATGACTCCACTGCCACCCTGTTTTGCACTATTTGCAATTTCTATGCTATTAAAACACATAGCACTTTTATATGGTTTATGTTAGTATGTAGTTCGATGATTTTTTAATCTTTGAGTCATTGAGTTGTACAGCATGGAAACAGATCCTTCAGTCCAACTCATTCATGCTGAACAGATATCCCAAATCAATCTAGTCCCATTTGTCAGCATTTTCCCACATTGGTCTCACCCCTTCCTATTCACGCACCCATCTAAATGCCTTGTAAATGATGTAATTGTACCCGCCTCCACCACTTCCACTGACATCTCATTCGATACGAGCATTGCCCCCTGTGTGAAAGAGTTCCCCTTTTAAATGTCTTGCCTCTCACCTAACACCTATGCTCTCTTGTTTTAGACTCAGCTATTCACAGCATCCACGTACCTTACAATTTTATAAACCTCGAAAAGATCACCCCTTAGCCTCCGATGCTCCAGCGAAAATAGCCCCAGTCCATTCAGACTCTCCCTATAGCTAACACCCTCCAACACTGGCAACATCCTTATAAACCTTTTCTGAGCCCTTTCAAATTTAACAACATCTTTCCATGAGCAGGGGGACCAGAATTGAATACAGTATTCCAAAAGTGGCCAAGCAAAGGTCCTGTACAGCCATAACATGACATCTCAACTCTGATATTAGCTGCATGGACCAATGAAAGCAAGTGTACGAAAAGCCTTCTTCTCCACTTTACCTGTGACCCTACTTTCAATGAACAATGAACCTGCAGCCCAAGGTCTCTTTGCTCAGCACCATTCTTCAGGAGCCTATCATTAATTGCGTAAGTCCTGCCCTGATTTGCCTTACCAAAATGCAACACCTCAAATTTATCCATGAACTGCCAAGTATAATCAACTTTAATTAGAAGATTTATATATAGGACAGATAGCCATGACTCAGAGATTCACAAACTGATGTACACGACACCAATTGTTGCTAATGACATTTGGAATGCACAACAAGCATTAATATTTGCTAAACTGTCTTTGATTGGTTTCCACATGGCAACAAAATACTGTACAAAAGAAGGGCCAAGTATCAGCAATTATTATTTCAGGTAAAAAAAGTTAAACTGGGAGATTTTGTGAATGGGCTAAAAATACAGGCTAAGATTTAAGTATAGTCTTCCAGTAATATATGTCGTGCTGAGAATCATTTCATGTCCAGGCTAACTCCTCAGAGTCTAGGCAGTCCCAGGGTGCTTTATAAAAATTATTCTTTCCTATCTGGAGGAGCTAAAGGTGTCCGTTACATAATTCTCCAAAATAGACGGCCTCCAAAGTGGCGATTTTACAGCCAATTGCACCGCAATCTTTATGTCATTAGATGTACTCTTTACCAAAAAAAAAGTTCAAGAGCTTTGCTTACTTGCAATTAGCAGTGATGCGAAAATACATTGAACTCATTGTGTGTTCTAGGTCCAAGAGAAATTTTATTGGAAAAGTATCTAACAGGAAAGACGGTCGTGAATGTACCTTTCTATCCTTCAGTACCTATCCCACTGCTTCTTCCTTTAATCTGAAAGTATCGTTGATTTTGTGAAGTGTCTCGTAGTTGAAAATACCATTGATTAGGAAAGGATGGAAATGATTTAGACTTTGATTCCAACACTGCTGGATCTTCCTTTTGGGTGAGATGGCTTCTGCCAGTTTCTACTCAGAGCACTTCACTAGCAGATGTCCTGTGACATCTGGTAGGGGGTCAAAAATCGATTGAATTCCAAGTATCATTTGAAATTTCTGTTGGTCAGTAAACCGAGAAAGTTTGCATCTCTGATGACCATGGCCAACATGCATAACCAGGAGTTTCATTCAACAGTTGCTTGTCATCAATTTCAGCTAGTGGACTGGCCACTGGAATGGCTGAGTCATGAGAAGGTAATACCAATGTAGTTTTTGTGTGCATGAATGACAGGTGGAATAAAGCACTGGGAAAAACACATCCAATTAAAGAAAAATGTATATTACTCTGTTAAAGTCCTTATGAGCAACTCCGACACTCGAGTTTTACTTGTTTACTTATAAATAGATCATAAACATAGACCATGACTGAAGTATAGGATCACAGGAATAGATATAGCCCATTTAGCTCCTTGAGTTTGATTCCACTATTCTAGACTGTAGCTGATCATCAACTTCAATGCCATCTTCCAGCACTATCCCCATATTCCTTCATATCATTAACAAGAAAGCTATCTACTGCTGTATTGAACTCATTTAATGACAGAACTTCCATAGCCCACTGTTACAGAGGATTTCAAAGTGTATCTAAACGTACATAGGAACTAACATAATTCATGTGTATCATCTAGTCAAGATTGAGGGTTGTTTTGATCATTATGGCACCAGTCACCTCAAATGTTAAATCCACTTCATTGTACCACTGCTGAGATTTTTGGCAATGTCAAGCAACATCTACAATGCCAACTGACCCAACAGCAGTCATGATGCCAAATGGCATTAAAGTTTGAATGGAATTTTAAATATCTTCATGCAATGATTGGTTAATGGCTGCTTGTTAACAGCTGCTGTTTGCAGGTTACAGGAGTTCCAGGGCTACATCAGATAAAGACTGAAAGATGTTGAAATGTTAGCCTGTGGGCCTTTAAAATACATGATAAGAATCAATGCAGAATTATTCAGAGGAAGCAGCAAGATGATAAAAACACGGCTCCTGTTGATTTTATCATGCATGAATGGCGAGGACATCAAAAAATTAACTAAGATTGTTCGTCCAATAACTGCCCAGTCATGAGAGAGTCCAAAGGGATAACGTTGATGATTTTTCTGAAAAATTTCATTTATTCAATAGCACAGTCCAATCAGACAAGCACGTTTGAAGCATGGTCTTTGTCTTTCCATGCCTCTAAAGTAAATGTCTCATGTCGTGCCAATGAGAGCTTGAACAATATATTGTTACTTGAACAGCTCAACTCAGAACCACAATAACAAAATTCTCTTGATTATCATTGGAAGTTTCAATTTACTATAAATTTTACAACAATAATTATGATAAACTTTCAAATTGCCCTGATTTATTTTCCTCAAAGATAGTAATTAATTTTTATCTCTACTTCTCAGCTTTGCAAATACCAGCTTATTCATTGAAAGTACTTTTCAGAGTCAAAAAGTGAACTTACTAAATGTGCCATTGTCCCTGCTGAAGTATGCTTAACATGCTTAAAACAAGGGAGGAATATCTATATCGTACCCAGCTATGGCACAACACAGATATATCATTTCCTTATTCAATGGTGAGGGACTTGCATCTTATCAATTTACATCAACTGTCCTGCAGATATGTTACAGAATGGATCAAAAACAAAACACCAGGGTAATCTTCAACTTCTGTCTCTTAAGTTAAAAAAGTTCAGCAAATGGAGCTAATCCACCTGTCTACAATTGTAGATATGCCAACGTAAAACTATTTTTGGCCAACATGATAGCAGACGCTTGAGTGATGATCAGTTTTTAATATAAATCCTCCCAGTGTTAAACATTAAAACAATAAAATACCTGGGTCAAAAGAAGATTGCATTTTAAAACAACAAGCTATCCAATGTGGACTTCAATTGTGAAATATAAAACTGATAACACAATATTTCTCATGAAATTTGATGGTGGCCTATAGAATTCACCATGTTTATAAATACTTTGTATTCTTTTATTCCAAAGTGTCAATTACTGAAAATATATCTGGGTGGGAACAAATTGGACACCGACATCTTTAGTGCCTGCAATCCTGATTTAAATCTACTTGGTGTTGTGACATTAAGATTTTATGAAATTACTTTAAAGTGGCTGGGTCATTACTTCTGTGTTATTTGCACTCCAATCTGTTAGTCATAGTGTCACTAAACTGCAGTCCAGCAGAATTAGAATTAACATCTGTATTTTTAAACAGAGGATTTCGGGTTCCCTTCTGAAGAATATATAGGCAAAACTGAGTCGTTACATAGAAAATCAAAATTACTAAGTTAACTGCTACAATAAACAAATGATGAGGACTGATATTTTAACCACATTTTCTATTCTTGGGATACAATACAGGTTAACATCTTTTTTCAATGTTTGATACTCATTTTAAGCAAAATATGACAGTAAAATCTTGCATCTTTAAACTTGTAATGGAATCAGTAAAACAAAACGAAAGAATAAGCACATCAATAGGTGAACTTTATGAATTATCTTCCACATTTAAAGATGAATTGTCTTCAAGATTAATTTAAAAGTTATATAATGTGTGAATTTCAGGACATTCTCCGTGAAAGCGAATTCAGGATTTAATTTTCTTACCAACATGCACACAATTTCCAATTGTGGTTTTATGAGTTTATTCCTTTTTCTATTCTACAATGATCCAAAATATCACTTAAGAACAACTATCATAAATAAATGTTCTGAGGATGGGTCACCGGACCCAAAATGTTAATTTTTGTTTTTTTTTCCTTCACAGGCCTGCTGGGCTTTTCCAGCAACTTTGTTTTTGTTCCTTATTTGTACCTGTACTCCTTTTGGTTATTATCATAAATAATTGAAACATCTAACAATAGCAAAAGACACCAATCACAAAAACCTACCTGCAGTTCAAAAAGGATTTTTTTTAAAGTGCTGCACCATTTAATAGTGATCGCTCTACACAAGTCATTCTTATGAAAGATATACCATAAGTTAGCCCAATGAGTTAAGTGAGTGATGAACAGAAATTTTCCTATTTTACACTCTGCATAAATTCTTCAAGAAGTTCATGAAGACTCCTAGATATTCAATGATACATGGATCGAGTTCACATAAAATAAGAGCTATCAAATTTTCAACATTTAAGTTGTGAAACTTTGGACGTTTGAGAAGATCTGCAGCTTCTTCCTAATTTGTCAAAAATAGCGTTGAATGCCATGCCGATGAAATGGAGATTTGCAAATAAAAGTAAGTAATTTCAAAAACAGTGAAACTCCATATATTAAATATTGTCATGAGATTTTACTCCTCCCTGGGATGGACCAGGTCATTCAAAATGACCTCTTCCAAAGAAGTATATTTTCTTCTTCCTAAACCCCAGCATTACAAATGTCAACAGCTTGATCAAACCCTGGCTGGGGGACTGCAAGAGAGTTGGGTAGAGATGCCTAGTTAAGTTGAGCCTGGCATATATTGTAGAGTCAAGTGAAGAGTCATGGGGAGTTGGAGAGAAGATTTGGAGGGTTGGGCGTCATCTGGTAGATCAAGGCTAGGGCTGCGGGGCTAAGTTGGAGGCACATTGTCAGAGGGGTCAAGAAGGCAGATGGAGGAGGGGTTTATCAGTTGTTTTGTTACCTAGGAATTAGACATGATCATTGTAACTTTTCCTAGCTAACTATTTGGGAACTAAATGAAACCTATGCGAAATCTCTGACTGTAACTGAGTCTGATGCTTTTTTTGAGGTTCCCAAGAAGAAAGAGAATTGACCACAAGAAGCTAAAATTTGTGGACAACTCTCATGGAGTCAGAGTGTCAGGACTTCTGTGGACTTCAAACAAGAATCCCTAATCCAATTATTTGGAGATTGGACTATCTAAACTGATATATGTCAGAAATAGAATGCATGTACCTACTATGTATTCTAAGAATACATCCCATCTCTAACAAACAGAGGGCAGCAGTGAGGAGCCACTGAGGAGGATTTTGAAAAATGTTGGTTTGCTCACCATTACTGAAAAAGGGATCACAGAGGACCAGTGCCAAGGGGATTGCAGAACAAGCAGGGCTGTGATAGTGGGTACATTTCTAGCCTTACCAAGGAGGGGTCTGTACTGGATCTAGTCTTAAAATATTAGGCAGGCCAAGTGGAGAATATTAGAATGGGAAACCTTTGGGAAATAGTGACCATAATAGTATCAGGTTGCAAAAGCTTAAAACTCAGTCGATGATATAGATTCCAGACTGGAAAAGGGCAGATTTTTGGGTCTAAATGTTGAACTGGAGTTGTTTGGAAATACATTTTGGTGGATAAAGCAGTGGATGAAAAATTGGACAATTTCAAAAGAGAAATGAATCAGGTGCAAGCTAGGTACATAGCAATGAGAAATAAATTTTGCATATCCAAAGTTAGAGTATACTAGATGATGAAGGATTTTAATGACAAATAAGGATGCAAAAGGAGACAGCATTGCATACTGGAATAATAATAGCTGTAGAAATTGGGAAAAGTATCTCAAATGCAGGAGAGAGGCTGCAGCTGGAATAAGGAAAGCTAAGAGGAAGCATGAGAATCTGAAACTAAATCAGATGTTGATGGAGAAACTCAGCATCTGATAAGGAAAAAGCAGAGTTAATGTTTTGAGTCTGGTGGCTCTTTTTCAGAGCTACTCGCAGCTAGGAATAATTGGTATTTATGTTGAAGTGGGCGGGAGGTGGATAGTTGGAGACAGAGCCCACAGAGAGAGAGAGAGAGCGAGAGAGAGCGGAGAGAGAGCGAGCGAGAGCAAGAGAGAGAGAGAGAGAGAGCGCGAGAGATATGAAAGGGGTAGGTAAACAAGGAGATTAGGGATAAGCAGGCCAAGATAGAAGAATAGCTGAAGAAGTGATAATAAGAATTAAGAGTAGGAGAAAATGGTTAGGCTGTACTGAATGCAACCATTTAATGTGATAATGGACCTAGGAGTATGTGAGAATGGGTTGACTATGCTAAAAGCAACCCATGTCAAAACAGAGAGAACACAGTGTGGAGCTGAAGGAACACAGAAGGCCAGGCAACATCAGAGAAGCAGGAAAGTTGACCTTTCACATCAGGACCCTTCTTCAGAAAAATAGGAAAGGATGCAATTAGGCTGTCGAGTCCTTGAGACTGCAGGTTTCATAAGCAGAAGGTTAGATTCTGTTCTTCAAGCTCATGCTGAGACTCACTGGAATGCTGCAGCAGGCCCAAGACAGAGAACATGATGGTGTGTTGAAGTGACAGGCAACTGGAAGCTCCGTATTTTTTTGAAGACAGAGCATGGGTGTTCTATGAAGCATTCCCGCACTATAAACACATTGTGAACAGCAAATACAGGGGATAGATGTAGTGAAGTTCAGGTAAATCGCTGCTTCACTTGCAGGATGTGTTTGGTGCCTTGGATAGTGAGGAGAGAAGAGATAAACAGGCAGGTGTTACACCTTCTGCAATTGCATGTGAAGGTACTGTGGAGTCTGAGGAGATATTGGCAGTGGAGGAGAAATGTATCAGAGTGTCACAGAGGGAATTGTTCCAGTAGAAGGCTGACAAGAAAGGGGATAGGATTTTATGCTTGGTTATGGCATACTGTTAGATGTGACAGAAATGGTGAATTTGGACGCAAAGGCTAGTGGGCCAGTAATTGTCGACCGGGGGACCCTATCGTTGCTATGGGAAGAAGTGAGGGCAGAAGTGCGGGAGATGTTGATCACAATAGAGAGGAGTTCTCAATTGAGCGTAAAGATGGAAATTTCTATGGCTTCCATGCAGAATGTGTCATCACCAGAAAAGATGTGACAGACATGGAGAAACAAGAAGAATTGGATAGAGACCTTACAGGGAGCAGATTGTTGCGGAGGTATAGTTGAGGAGACTTCAGGAGTCGATGGAGTTGTAATGTGTATCGGTGTCCACCCTATTCTCAGAAATGGAAGCAGAGATGTCAAGGAAGGGAAGAGAGTGTCAGAGATGGGCCACATTAAAGTGAGAGCAGGGTGGAAACTGGAAGTGAAGTTGTTTTTTTTCCAATTACAAATAAGAGGGAAGCTGCATCAGTGATGCCATCAATGTACCAATGTTTTATTTTATTCACATGAGGAAAGAACAGGAGTTATGCTAAACCAAATAATAAAATGTTCTTCAAATATATAAAAAGCAACAGATTAGCAAAGGTTAGAGTGGGCACCATCAGGAATGAGCAGGGCAACCTGCTCACTAAGTAAAAGCTGTGGCAGAGATACTTAATGGATACTTTGCTCCTATCTGTACAAAGTTAGAAGATTGGCACAGCTAAAAATGGGAATATTAAGCAACTGGATAGTGCAGTAATAAATAAAGAAGAAGTGCTAAAAAGGCTAGCAGCACTCCAGTTAGAGAAGTCGCCAGCCCCTGAGTGGATGTATTCTAGATCGCTGAGAAAGGTAAGATAACAGATTGCGGTGCCATTGACAGGAATTTTCTGGGCCTCACTGAACACAGGATTGGTCTCAGGGGACTGAAGGATTGAAAATTGTGTCACCATTATTTAGACCTGTCAGCTTGATATCAATGGCGAGAAAACTGGTGGAGGCCTTAATACGGGATAAGGTAAATACACACTTAGAGAAAAATCTATTAATACTTGACAGTCAACACATTTTGCCAAGGATAGGTCATGTCTGACAAATTAGTTGAGTTTTTTGATGAGGTGACACAGGCAGTGGCCATGAATCGTGCCATGGATGTTGTATATTTGGACTTTCAGAAAGCATTTGATACAATGCTCCCTGGCAAGTTGTTTAGCAAATTAGAAATGTTTGGGATTGTTGGGTCCTTGTCAGCATTGATTAGAAGTTGATAGGAAAAGATAGGAAACAGACGGTAGGCATGGATGGGTATTTCTCAGACTGGTGATGAGTTGAAAGTGGTATTCCCCAGGGATCGGTATTGGGACTTTACTCGTTCTGATCTACATAAAAGCTAAGAAGAATAATGAATTGGTTGGATAACACTGAACTACTTTAGAGGGATATTGACAAGTTGCCAAAATGGGCAGACCCCTTGTAGATGAATTTCAATGCAGAGCAATATCAGGTCATGCATTTTGTTAGAAAAACCAGTGTGAGATAATGCAGCTCAATGGTACAACTTCTGAGGGGAGCACGGGATCAGAAGGACTTCAGGGTTCATATATATAATTCTCTGAAGGTGGCCAGGTAAGTGGAAACATTTCTTTAGGGTTTATAAAAAGAGACAGAGAATAAAAGCAAGGAACTTCACACATCATTGGTTAGACCATATTTGAAGTATTGTGTTTCAGTTCTGGGCACCTGATTTAAGGATGGATGTTAAAGCCCTGGTAAGAGTGCAAAGGTATTTTACTGGAATCATACCAGGAATGATAGATTTTAGATGCAAAGAAAGATTAGAGAGGTTGGGCTTATTGTCTTTCAAGCAGAGAAAATTAAAAGCTGACCTTATTGGGGGTTTCAAAATTATGGACAATTTTGACAGGGTAGGAAGGATATCCTGTTTCCACTAGTTGGTATGTCAGTAAATAGAGGTCACACTTTCAAGATTATCAGCAAGAGAGCTCGGAATGAGATAAGGAGAAACTTCTTTACTCAGAGAGTTGTCAGAATTTGAAACACACTACCTGGGATAGTGGTGGAGGTGGATTCCATCAGAAGCTTCAAAAGAGAGTTGCATATACATTTGAAAGTGATGAATTTAGAGGGCTGCAGACAGAACGTTAGAGAATGGGATTAGCTGGGTCACTCTTTTCAGACCTGGTAGAGGCATGAGGGACCAAATGGCCTATGTCTGTAAATTCTATTATTCTATGAAATTAAATTAAAAAGGAATGAGGTAACGGAGAAAACAGGGATGAGACTGACTGAAAATGATATGTATCCAACAAGTAGTCCTCAGGCTATAACACACTCAAAACTCCTTAGCCCTTGCAGTTAATCAGCAAGTTGGGGCTATGGATAAATAGTGTATCCTCAGTGGAAATGATAGCTATGCTGGGATTTCAGCTGCACACTCCCCATATGTTTTGCCAAACATCTTTATTATTTTTACTGCTACTAAGTTCAAGAAAAGGACCCTCATATTTTCAATATAGAATTCTTTTTCTCATTTATTATTTTTAATATTTTTACAGAGCAGAGTCTGCCTTCAGTCATAAGCTTGCAAAACAATTACATCAAACAGTGCCTCAGGGTTCAAATAGCTATAAACTGCTTGACCTTCAATCTCATGCTTAATGAAGCTACCTAGGTCCCTCAAATACATTACAGCCTTGCAAAATACACCCCCCTGTGCAGCTCCCCTCTCCCCATAACACACAAAATAACAGAGCTTCTAATATGGCTAGTTCCTTTCTTTTATAATTAAGAGTTGAAACAATGTTTTTATTTTAAATGTGTTTATTATAAATTGGAGCTTGAAAAATTTAGTTTTTTAACACAAGACTTGAATGTGTTGAACAAATACTAAGGAGATACTTGAAGGTTCCAGACCGAAGGCTACTTTATTTTGTGCCATATATCATGGTCACCAGTGTCTATCAATCTCCAATGTCTCACAATGTAATATTTTCTCTAATTAACATTTTATTACTTCTTGTTTTTATGTATAAAGTTTCCCCTGATGGGGCTCACACATAAATTTCTGTCCAACGCAGGTGAAGTTTCTAATTACAATCAGGCTCGTGGCAAATGGAATAACGCTTCACATATGTTCACCTTCTACATAGCTAATTTCCAGAACACGCTCTCATTTGCATTGTAATATATAATATATGCATAAAAGCAAAGAAAATTCTTGAATATCTGAACTCTTTACTTCAAAACTCAGCTTTAAAGTACAATTATGCTCGCTGAAGAGGGACATTATAATATAATTGCAAATGATGTAATGCTCCATTATTCAAACTTGGAAGAGATAATTCAACTGAGACAAAGAAAATCATGTAAATTATATTTCAGCTTTTAATAATTAAACAAATGGACATTTCCCTGAGGGCAGTTTTTAAAAAATCTTCCCTTAGAAAACTGATAAGACACTGCTGGGTTAAATCCTAT
The DNA here is from genome assembly GCF_030684315.1 of Stegostoma tigrinum. NCBI lineage: Eukaryota > Metazoa > Chordata > Chondrichthyes > Orectolobiformes > Stegostomatidae > Stegostoma > Stegostoma tigrinum. The sequence continues at coordinate 18,807,893 of NC_081375.1, forward strand.
TTTATACTGCATATGAATGTACAGAACTGAGCTTATCAAGGCTATCAAATGCTCCCATACATTATTTATTCAATCTCCGGTATATGTGTATGCATTTCAAATGCCTGCATAAATCAGGTAGAGTTGTCTCACATGGTGAATATTATTTATTTTTCATGTTCCGTTCAGAGCAAATTCATTCTCTGCTAATGGATTTGTGATGTTTCTGTATCAGTGTTATGTGCAGAATAAATAAGGAAAGTATACACATATTTCAATCACAGAAGCACTTCAAGATAGCAACAGGGTAAATCTTAAGACCATGATACACATCAGAATGAATTTAATGCAAACAAATTTCCTTGTGTGAATAACTGGCTGTGTTCCTCCAGCTCCACATTGTGTTATCTCTGGCCCCAGCATCAGCAATTCTTACTATCTACAAATACTTAAAGCTTCTGTGAACTTAGCTTGGATGTTCCCTTTAGAAAGAATTACATAGTTATTAAAATGTGACTGAAAAATTCTAATTTGCTTCTTTGTTATTTGTTTAATGTTGAGTTGATGTGTACAGGTTTAGTTTGTGACCAGCTAAAAGCCCGTTCAGAGGAAATCAAGTCAGTTTTAATGAAATAAGGGTCGTTCAGAAAGGATGGACTGGCAAATTCGTGTTTGTTACATGGAATCAAAATGGGAACACTGCATGCTAATTTCATCAATATTTGTCAACTGAAGTAATGCTGTGAACTGACTTGGACAGTTTATATTGAAGTAGAATAGTTAATTGCCGGAAATTGACAGACGGACACATGATCACAGCAAGATAGGAAGAAATCCTTAGATAGCTAAACCCATGGAAGGCTACTTGGGAATTATGTGATCCAACCAACAGCTGATCATATATCTTTACAAGTCCACTTTCAGAAGAGAATTGTGCTTGAGCTCTTTCAAAAACCGGCATCCGTATTTGAACCCCTAAAAAAGTCTCACACATGAATCTGGAATTAAGAGATTACTGATGCTCATGAAACTGTTATTGATTTAGCAATTTCCTTTCGGGAAGGAAGCTGTCATCTTTACTTGGTCTGGTTTACATGTCATTCCAGACCCGCAGCTATGTGGTTGACAACTGCCCTCTGGGCAGTTAGGAATGAGCAAGTAATGTTGGCCCACCGAGCAATGCCCACATCCCATGAATACTTTCAATTTAAGAATCCAGAAAGAAGGCAGAAGATGCAAGTGGCAGGGAAGAATCCCAATGAGCTAAGCAGGGTGATCTCAAATAAAGATCACTCCCAAGTGCCATAGGAAGGTGGGATAGTAGGAACTGCTGATGCTGGAGAATCTGAGATAACAAGGTGTGAAGCTGGATGAACACAGCAGGCCAAGCAACATCATAGGAGCAGGAAAGCTGACGTTTCGTGTCAAAAGCCTTCTTCAGAAATGGGGGAGGGGGTGGTGATTCTGAAATAAATAGGGAGAGAGGGGGAGGAGGCTAGAAGATGGATGAAGGAGAAGCTAGATGGAGAGGAGAAAGACAGGTCAAAGAGGCAGGGTTGGAGCCAGTAAAGGTAAATGTATGTAGGGAGTTAGAGAGGGAATAGATCAGTCCAGGGAGGACAGACAGGTCAAGGAAGTGGGATGAGTTTGGTGGGTAGGAGATGGGGCATGAGGTGGGAGGAATGGTGAGGGAGGTGGGACGAGGTGGTTAGGGGAGGAGAGATTTTGAAGCTTGTGAAGTCCACATTGATACCCTTAGGCTGCAGGGTTCCCAAGCATATGACTTGCTGTTCCTGCAACCTTTGGATTGCATCGTTGTGGCACTGCAGGAGGCCCAGGATTGACATGTCGTCCAAGGAGAGGGAGGGAGAGTTGAAATGGATCACAACTGGGAGGTGTAGTTGTTTGTCGCAAACTGAGCAGAGGTGTTCTGCAAAGCAGTCCCCAAGCCTCCACTTGGTTTCCCTGAAGTAGAGGAGGCCACAATGGGAACAGCGGATACAGTATACCATATTAGCAGATGTGCAGGTGAACATCTGTTTGATGTGGAAGGCCTTCTTAGGGCCTGGGATGGGGGTGAGGGGGGGAGGTGTAGGGACAGGTGTAGCACTTGCTTCGGTTGCAGAGTAAAGTGCTGGGTGTGGTGTGGCTGGAGGGGAGTGTGGGGCAGACAAGGGAGTCATGGAGAGAGCGTTCCCTCTGGAAAGCACATAAGGGTGGAGAGGGAAAAATGTCTTTGGGTGGTGGGGTCAAATTACAGTGGCGGAAGTGTTGGAAGATGATGTGTTGGATCTGGAGGTTGGTTGGGTGGTACTTGAGGATGAGGGGGATTCTGTTTTGGTTGTTATTGCGGAGATGAGGTGTGAGGGATGAGTTGTGGGAAATGCAGGAGACATGGTCAAGGGCATTTTCGACCACTGTGGAGAGGAACATAGAACATAGAACATAGAAAAGTACAGCACAGTACAGGCCCTTCAGCCCGCGACGTTGTGCCGTGGAATATTCCGAATCCAAAAATAAAATAACCTAACCTACATTCCCCTCAATTCACTGCTGTCCATGTGCATGTCCAGCAGTCGCTTAAATGTCACTAATGACTCCACTTCCACAACTACCACTGGTAAACTATTCCATGCGCTCACAACTCTGAGTGAAGAGCCTCCCTCTGACGTCTCCTCTATACCTTCCTCCTAACACCTTAAAACTATGACCCCTCGTGGCAGTCAATCTTGTCCTGGGGAAAAGTCTCTGGCTATCGACTCTATCAATGCCTCTCATTACCTTGTACACCTCGATCAGATCACCTCTCTTCCTCCTTCTCTCCAGAGAGAAAAGTCTGACCTCAGTCAACCTCTCCTCGTAAGACAAGCCCTCCAGTCCAGGCAGCACCCTGGTAAACCTCCTTTGCACCCTCTCCAAAGCCTCCACATCTTTCCTATAAGAGGGCGACCAGAACTGGACACAATATTCCAAATGTGGTCTCACCAGGGTTTTGTAGAGCTGCAGCATAACCTCGTGACTCTTAAACTCGATCCCCCTGTTAATGAAAGCCAAAACACCATATCCTTTCTTAACAACCTTATCCACCTGGGTGGCAACTTTGAGGGAGCTATGCACTTGAACACCAAGATCCCGCTGTTCCTCCACACTGCCGAGAATCCTGCCTTTAATTCTATATTCAGCATTTAAGTTCGACCTTCCAAAATGCATCACTTCGCATTTATCCAGGTTGAACTCCATCTGCCATTTCTCAGCCCAGCTCTACATTCTGTCAATGTATCACTGAAGCCTGCAATAGCCCTCGATACAATCAACGGCACCTCCAACCTTTGTGTCATCAGCAAACATACTAATCCACCCCTCAACCTCCTCATCCCAGCCATTTATAAAAACTACAAAGAGCAGAGGCCCAAGGACAAAGCCCTGTGGGACACCACTCAGCATTGACCTCCAGGCAGAACACTTACCATCTACAACCACTCTCTGCCTCGTGTCAGACAACCAATTCTGAATCCAGACAGCCAAATCACCCTGTATCCCATACTTCCTGACTTTATGAATGAGCCTGCCGTGGGGAGCCTTATCAAATGCCTTGCTGAAGTCCATGTACACCACATCCACTGCTCGACCCTCGTCAACCTGTCTCGTGACTTCCTCAAAGAACTAAGTTGTGGTCCTTGAAAAACGGGGACATCTGGGATGTCTGGGAGTAAAATGCCTCATCTCAAAAGCAGATGCGGCAGAGGCGAAGGAATTGGGAATAGGGGATGGGCTTTTTGCATGTATGTGGGTGAGAGGAGGTGTATTCTAGGTAGTTGTGGAAGTCCGTAGGTTTGAAATGGATGTTGGTTTCCAGGCAGATGCCAGAGATGGAGACAGAGAGGTCCAGGAAGGAGAGAGAGGTATCAGAGATGGTCCAGGTGAACATAAAGTTGGGGTGGAAGGTGTTAGTGAAGTGGATGAACTGTTCAAACTCCTCGTGGGAGCACAAGGCAGCACCGATACAGTCATCAATGTAATGGAGGAAGAAATGGGGGATAGGGCCAGTGTAGCTTTGGAAGAGGGATTGTTCCACGTATCCTACAAAGAGACAGGCGTAGCTTGGGTCCATGCAGGCCCATGGCCACCCCCGTTGTCTGTAGGAAGTGGGAGGAATTGAAAGAGAATTTGTTGAGGGTGAGACGAGTTCAGCTAAGTGGATGAGCGTGTCGGTAGAGAGGGACTGGTCGGGCCTGCGGGACAGGAAGAAGCGGAGGGCCTTTAGGCCATCTGCATGGGGAAGGCAGGTGTATCAGGGTTTGACATCCATAGGGACCGGGGAATTGGACGTTCTGGAGGAGGTGGAGAGCATGGGGAGTGTCACGGATGTAGGTAGGGAGTTCCCAGACCAAGGGGGAGAAAATGGAGTCAAGCTAGGTGGAGATAAGCTCGGTGATGCAGAAGCAGGTGGAGACAATGAGTCGACCAGGGCAGTCAGGTTTGTGGGTTTTGGGAAGGAGATAGAAGCGGGCGGTGTGGAGTTGGCGAGTGATGAGTTCGGACACTGTGGGTGGGAGGTCACCTGAGATGATGAGGTTGTGGATGGTTTGGGAGGTGATGGTTTGGTTTTCGGGGGTGGGGTCATGATCAAGGGGGCGGTAGGAGGAAGTGTCGGAGAGTTGGCATCTGACCTTTGTGATGTAGAGGTCAATGTGCCATCCTACAACTGCGCCTCCCTTGTCCGGGGGTTTTAAGGTGAAGTTGGGATTGGTGCGGAGGGCTGCACGTTCTGTGCGAGAGAAGTTGAAGTGGGTGAGAGGGGTGGAGAGTTTGACGTGATCGATGTCTCGACGGCAATTAGAGTTGAAGAGGTCGTGGGAGGGTATAGGAAGCATGTGGGGAAACTTGAAAGAGTTCAGAAAAGATTTGAAAGAATGTTAGCAGGTTTGGAGGGCTTGAGCTATAGGGAGAGGCTGAATAAGCTGGGGCTATTTTCCCTGGAGCATCAGAGGCTGAGAGACGAACCTTTATAGAGGGTTATAAAATAATGAAGGGCTTGAATAGGATGAATAGTTGGGATGGGGTTGTCTAAAACTAGAGGGCATAGGTTTAAAGTGAGAGGGGAAAGATTTAGAAGGGACAAAAGGTGCAGCTTTTTCACACAGAGGGGTGGCCTGTGTTTTCAATGAGCTGCCAGAGGAAGTGGTGAAGGATGATAGAATTATTAAACTTAAAAGGCACCTGGATGGGTATGTGAATAGAAAAAGTTTAGAGGGATAACAGACGAGGTTAGTGACTCTCAGCGATCCACGTCATCCAAGATCAACCATCTGAATGATAACTTCATGGTTTATTTGAAACTATTTTGCTTAAAATTTTCACTCAAATTGGTGAATTTGGTGTTAATCATAAGTCTTGATCTCTAAACTTAATATAGGATTCTGAATTCATCAAGAACAATGCAAAGGAAAGCTGTAACTTTTTGCTTTACTTGGATTCATTTCTTTTTCTGAGAAGTTTAACCCTTAAGTTTTAAAAACTGAAGTTATAAATACTTAGTGCACCTGTTTCAAACAGGGTAAATGTAAAAAGGTGAAGTTGTGATGGCCCTATGGTATTTCCCATTAGACAGAGATGATAGTAATGTTTCAACCTGAGGGTTCCCACATGTTAATCAAGGGAACAGGTTGAGAAGGAGAGTCCTTTATGGTAACCTCAATTGGTGCAGGAATTGAATCTATGACGTTGACATCACTCTGCATTGCAAATCAGCTATGTGAGCTAACCAAACCTCTGCCTAGTATCCTGAATCTCTATGGTGACACTGTCAAGCAATGAAGGGCTGCTGACTTCTTACTGACTGGCAGTTCTCAGTGAGACCTTTGCCCTGGCTTTTGGTCCTGGTGACTGCCCATTTCAGTGTTTTAAGCCTCTCACCAGTTCTCCAGCTTTTCCATCCATTCACCACCATTAAAATTAGCACTTATTCTGCAGCAGATGGCACTGAACTTGGTTAGAATTTTAAACTGAAAAAAGAAAAGGAACCCCAAAGGGATACTGACAATTTTGGGGATTTTTAGATAGGAGGCAGTTGAGGTTCAAGGCAGAGAAGTGTAAGGATATGCATTTTGTTCAGAAGAACACTGAAATATAATATAAAACAGGTGGCCTACTTCTCAGGGGCATGCAGGAGCAGAGGGGCCTGGGCATACACTGTGCAGATCATTGAAGTTGGCTGGTTAGATAGCAAGACCAATTTTATATGCTTTATATGCAAAGAACATATAAAGAATGCAATGTCCTTTATTATGAGTGGCATAGAGCACATGAGCAGTGTTGTGCTGTTCAACTTGTACAGGACACTTGTTAGACCTCAGCCAAAATATTGTGTACATTTGTGGATGCCACAATACAGGCAAGATGCATATGCATTGGAGAAAGAACAGAAGTGATTTAAAAGAATGGTTCCAGGAATTAGAACCTTCAGTTATGAGGGTAGATTGAAGATGTTGAGGCCGTTCTTGTGGGAAAGTAGAAGTCTGAAAGGAGATTTCATTAAGGTTTTCAAAATCATGAGTGAAGTAAATTGGGAGAAGCTGTACCTGATCATAAAAGAAAGAAGGAATGGATTTAAAATGATGCGCAAAGGAAGCAGGGGTGATGTAAGAAAAAAAACTTTTTCCACAAGTAGCAACGAAAAGTACTGACTGGAAATGTGATGGATGTGGGTTCAATTGAGGCATACAAGAGGGCATCAGACAATTATGGTTAGAAATAGTGTGTCGGACACAGGGAAAAAGGAACTACGAAATAGAATTGGTCGGGGCATGATGGACCAATTGGCCTCCTTCTGCAAGATAACAATTCCTCTTTCTTGCTCAGATGCTTTTTGAAACTTGCTTTTTTGGTGAGACTTTGTATATCTATTCTAATAGCCATTAGGTGGTTGTCAAAATTGTATTTGAAAACATGCTTGTGAAGTACCTGGAGATACTAATTCTGCGAAAGACAAATTATTTAAATGTTTTTATTGTTGAATAAAAATGTTTAATCCCTCCTGGTCTCTTTGATAGATATTTTGAGGTACCCAGTACCAGAACCAGTCACCTATAAGTCATGGACAAAACTAACTTGCCCTCAATTTTCCTGAGCTGCAAAGTTGGTTGTTCATACTCACATTGTGTTGCAACAATCTGATTTATTTTCTGACTCCACCCTTCTGACATCACTGAGAAATATTGCCAATTTAGCACCAAAGAAAAATGTTTCCACTGTTGTTTAACCTGTTACTGCATGACATGTTGGGAACCAGTCCAAATACAGTACTATGCCAGCAAATGCGTAGAGGTACATGTGTTGGGTTTCCTGATTACTCATATTGTAGCAGCGATTTAAGCATAAAAATTAGTCAGGGTGAGTTATGGTAAGGCATAATTAAGGTACAAGGTGAAGCTAATATTTATTCCATTTCAAAAAGTACTTTCAAATGCATGGAATCTGTAGCTTCAAAGTAACAGAAGTAATTCACAGGCAAAACAATATTGGAGAACTGCAGTCCAAGATGTGGAGGTGCTGGCGTTGGACAGGGGTGGACAATGTCAGAAGTCACATGACACCAAGTTATAGTCCAATAGATTTATTTGAAATTACAAACATTTGGGACACTACTCCTCTATCCTTCACCTGAAAGCTTGTGTGAGTTCAAATATAACCTGGTGTTGTGTGACGTTTGACTTTGTAAAATCCATGAGACATTTTGCTTTCATAATCTCTTCCTGCCTTTAGGATCCCACTTTACAGCTTATTTTATTTAGGGAATGATTTAGTTGTTAATGAAATATGGGCCAACGACTATTGTCCATTCCAAATAGCCCTTGAGCAGGTCATGATGAATTAACTTCTTGATCTGCTACAGTCATATATTTACACCCACAGCTCCGTTACAGTGGGAATTCTCAGGTTTGAGGCAGTATTGATGCAAGAGCAGGGTTATGTGTGGTATGGGGAGAAGCGTCAGATGGTGATATTCTGATGTACCTATAGCCCTTGATCTCCCATCTGCAGAGATTGTGTATTTAGAAGAAAGCATCAGAGGACCCTGACCAGAGATTCTTCAGGGGCATTTACTCCAGCTTCCAAGCAGTGTGAAAGTGACAAATAGTGTTTGCCTTGAATTCTACCAGTATGATGGAGTGTGTTTCTGATGGACAGATCAAGATTAACAAAACCATGAGGATGAAATTGTGGTAGTCGTTTCATTTTGTATCAGGACAGAGTTTCAGCAAAGCGAGTCGCATCATTATCCATGAGCCTACTCACTCCTGATGATAAATATTCCTTTCTGAAGGAAGGCTTCAAGACTTTATCTTTCTGCTAATTATTTTTGATGGATCGTGTCAACTCATTTGGATTAAATTTAGTTAACTGAACAAATACAAACTGATTCAATTCAGGTTACTTTTCATTTTTAATTCAATTTTGATCTCACTCCCATGGTTGTCTGTTAGAAGCAGCTGTTCTTGATTTGCCACAGGCCTTAGGGCATCACTTTGTATGCCAGGGTTGCTGAAAGTGCGCTGAAGCAATCCCATGAGAAATGAAAGATGGAATTAGTTTTCATTTTCCATTCTGTTGAAACATACTTCTCTTTGAATAAGATGCTATTTATGAGTTACATTGTGATAAACTTCTGAAGTTGTGTGACAAGCTGTGAAGTATTGTCCTGCATCTTTATGATTTGGGGTACTAACTGATTATCAGCATATACTATCACCTTTCACTTGGCCGGTAATAGAATCCAAGTACTCTCTCGCCCCCAAGTACAAGCAGTTGTCTTGGTGGAAAACTACTTGAGGAAACCCATTGGTAAACCCTTTGGCAAGTTGCTACAATGGCCACTTGCCATAAATGCACTCCTGGGAGTTACCATTCTTAATCTGAAGTTCCGGTTTGATTTTAATGAAGCTGTACACTCTCATAGTTTCAATTCTAACATAGTTACTCTGGACAACCTGTCCAAGAATGGGAGCCTGATTAAAAGGTCAATTTTTATTTCTATATTTACTAGAATGAGATAATAATTATTTTATCGTCGTTAAAGCTGTAGAAATAAATGTTAAATGAAAACTTTCTGACCTCAGGTTCTTCTGCAAGCAATAAAGATTATCTGTTTTAACTTTCTTTTAATGTATGATCTTATTTTCCATCAGAAATGAATGTCAATTCATGAACTTATTGACCTTAAAAGCTGAGATTTTAGAGATTAATCCAGGTATTGGTTTCTCTATTTCTCAATGACCATTGAACCACAAAGACCCCTGAAAGATGGTGAGGAAGTGGGAAAAAAATTGTGTGTGGAATTCTTCATGGATGAAAGAATTTGCATTTATATATTGCTGTTGAAGTGAATTGTAAAATTACTCAGGAGAAATATAAAACAGGCTACTGATTCACAGTTGCCATTTTATCTCGCACAAATTTAAGCTTTTACTTTCGCCAATGGTCAACTGAGTGACATTGTTGATTATCAAAATCCTTACATCATGCATGCAGCTTGCTGATGTGGTAAGATGCTTTTGAGACGATGGAGAGGATAAAAGGTGCCACTGACTGTTCCCAGCATTGAGTTTGGTGGCTGTCAGACTAAGCCTTGTACCATAATTTCCTACATGCTGTTCAATCTCTTCCAGCTCACCTTGGATCAAACTTCGGAAAGTACTTTTTGTTCAGATTCAGATTAGTCCAGCCTTAGATTTTGATTAACACATGAATCAACAGGAGAATTTGGAGTTAAATTTTGGCCTAAAATATAGAGTATGAATGCCTAATAATTTGGTGTAACCACGTGCTGTAGAATCGAATTGCCAGTTTGATTCATTCTCCAAACCTGCAACTAATTTCCATTCCCATTGCATGGAAAGTTAATTTAAAAATGCAATGTGTTGAAATAGAACAATAAATAAATAATGGTACCGTAAGTTCGATCACACGACTAATGTATAGAACAAATATTTGCTTTAATGATGAAAATAAATACTGAAAATATAGAGCATAGAAAGAGTTAAACTGTAGTATATGTTTTCTTCAGTAAATGGCATTGATCTTTCATCAACCCAAGTTGAATCAAGCTCTTGATTAAAATTGACACGTGAGAGGCTATCAATAAATGAATGTCTAAAAATTACAGAGGATTCAATGCAAATAGAGAGAAAATTTGAGGCAGTTGCAAAAGTCTAAATTTAAGTACCTTAGCTTTGTAGCAATCCACAAAGCACCAGGAAAACTGAACCTATAACTATGAGCACAACTGAACACAGTAGCAGGTAACTTGGGGCCCACAAATGAAAATACTGGCCTCCCTGATTGTTATGACTAGACAGAGAATCATACTGAACAGATTAGCCTGATGATGACTCTGAACACCTACTGTTAGGAATGGCATCATGTGGTAATACATTGGACCATTTCTCCAGGAAGATGGTGGGTGGGGTAACAATCCCCAGTGATGGTTTGCTTAGCAATATATCTGCAATAAAAATATTGCTGTCAAGACCATAAAGTGGTGTTGGAAGTGATAACATTTATGTCAGAATGAAAAATGAATTGGTCCAAAGGTCTTATTACAGAACTGCTAAGTATCGAGAAGCACTAATTTAAGTGTTTGACAGGACTCATGTCATAACGGCTTGCCACTTCAATTGTTTTTACAGAAAAGATGGCCAAAGTCCTAACTATTTTTCCATCCAACATTAAGATATCAAAGAGGAGTAGCAGTTTCATGGTATCATTTCAATTCACATGTTGCTTCCAGAATTCTTTAAAATAAATTCAGCTGGTTTTAGAGTCGTAGAGTCATATAGCATGGAAACAGGCCCTTCAGTCCAACTCATCCAGGATGATCAGGTTTGCTTCCATTTGGCCCATAACCCTCATAAATATTCCTATTCATGTACCTGTCCAAATGTTGTTTAAGCTTTGCAACTGTAACTGCATCTACTACATCTTCTGGTAGTTAATGAACCACCCTGAGCGTGAAAAAGTTGTCCCTAAATGCTAGCTGCGTTTTTCAATCCACAGGTATTGCCAGACACGCTGAATATTGCTAAGCAAACCATCACTGGGGATTCAAGATAATAAAGTGTGAAGCTGGATGAACACAGCAGGCCAAGCAGCATCTCGGGAGCACAAAAGCTGACGTTTCGGGCCTAGACCCTTCATCTAGGCCCGAAACATCAGCTTTTGTGCTCCTGAGATGCTGCTTGGCCTGCTGTGTTCATCTAGCTTCACACTTTATTATCTTGGATTCTCCAACATCTGCAGCTCCCATTATCACATCACTGGGGATCGTTACCCCACCCACCATCTTCCTGGAGAAATGGTCCAATGTATTACCACATGATGCCATTCCTAACAGTAGGTGTTCAGAGTCATCATCAGGCTAATCAGTTCAGTATGATTCTCTGTCTAGTGATTCTCTCTCTGATGAAGGGTCTCGGCCCGAAACGTCTGCTTTTGTGCTCCTGAGATGCTGCTTGGCCTGCTGTGTTCATCCAGCGTCACATTTTATTATCTTGGAATTCTCCAGCATCTGCAGTTCCCATTATCTCTGATACTATTTTAACCTCACTGCGAAGCCTCTTCCAGGGATGCCTAACCTGAAGAAGTTACCCTCCTCCCTCCGGACCAACCTCAGGGAATCTCTCTCCCACTACAACTCTCTTGTAATTTCTTCAGCCTTGAAACTGCTCGACCATGTCCTGAAGCAAAACAGGTCCCACAGTCACATCACCTTCCTCAGCACCTGCCTACGGAACCCTCTCTGATGAAGGGTCTTGGCCCAAAATGTCAGCTTTTGTGCTCCTGAGATGCTGCTTGGCCTGCTGTGTTCATCCAGCTCCACACTTTGTTATCTTGAATTTCTCCAATACTTTGTTTGTTTCAGATTTCCAGCAGCTACAGTTGTCTCATCATCCACTTCATTCCTGCCCACCAGCTTGTTCTTTCCACCATCCCCTTACTCCTCATTTCTCCTTATTTATCAACAGTTAATTCTCCAACTTAGTCCTAATGAGAGCTCATCAACTGTAACTTTTATTTCCTCTCTCCACACAGATGATGTTTAACCAAAGAAATTTCAGCATTTCCTATTTTATTTCATATTTAAAGTATCTGCACTAGAGATAATGGGAACTGCAGATGCTGGAGAATCCAAGATAATAAAGCGTGAAGCTGGATGAACACAGCAGGCCAAGCAGCATCTCAGGAGCACAAGTATCTGCACTAAAATATCTGCACTACTTAGTTTTTCTTAGTACTTTCACCTGTGAACAGCGATTTTTCCTTATGCAGTAATGTGCAGAAGGCAAAAGCTGAAAAGATGAAGAAGGATTAAAAAGCTCCCTTTGGAAATTCAGCAATACTGTTTAACAGTTGAGAGAGATGGTTTTAGCTTAGCACTTCCTGTGAAAATCTACCTTAAAGTTCCAGAAGTATTTTACAGAGCTCTAATCTTAATCTGCAAATTTCAACAGATTTTTGCATGCCATCTAAATAAACACATTTAGTAAAAAAAAGTGTTAGAACTTATTTGTTACGAATTTCCATAATATTAAGGTAGACATTCCTTCATTAATTTCAAATACTGAATGTTATAGTTTCATAATTTTTTAACCTTTACTATTATCCTAAAGTCTACCAATAAGATTAAGTTAGGGAATTATGCTTAAAAGTCTAACAATAAAAAGTCAAATTATTTTTGGCTCTTTAAATAATAGTAATTCTTCAGACAGTTAGTAACAGGTCTAATGATCCTAAGGGGTTAAAAGATGATTTCTGGTCACTGCACCGCAACTGTATTCAGTTCAGTAATAATTTCAGCTTACTCAAATGTTAGCTTGACAAGGAACACATATGTCCCAGAAGGAAAATTAGACGTTCAGTTCAAATTTCCAATAACAAGGATATTAATGCATTTGCCAAGCAGGATGGCACAAGAGCTTGAATGCCAAAAAGGACTTTAAAAATAACTCAACTTGGAGGAAAGAACACAAAGCTACATCTACCATGTTCTCTTAATCTCCTCCAAAAGTGCTTCACAGTCAATAAATAATTTTGATGGGGTCAGTTAGCTCAGCAGTTGGAATGCAGAGTGACACCAAGAGCGCGGGTTCAATTCTTGTACCAGCTGAGGTAATCATAAAGGTCCTGCATTCTCAACCTCACCCCTTGTCTGAGGATTATGACCATCAGGTTAAACTCCCCATCAGCCATCCCTCTTTATTGTGAGTGCAGCCCTGTGATCCTCGGAGATGACGACAACTTCGTAGACAAACAACTTGCAACAAGCAAACTAAATGCATACACTATTTTCCTCTAAGTATTTTCTAATTAAGCTTTTCAGAGATTTCCTTAGATACCTCTGGAACAGGTAGGACTTAAAAATCAAGCATGCTGAATCAGAGGTAGGAACACATTATCACTGACACAAGGGCTGTCAGAGGAAACTTCTACGAACAACCAGTTCATCTGTCTTTAGTCGTGCTGATTGTGAGATAATCATCAGCCATGACAAGAACAACTTCTACCTTCTTCTTCAATGCCAAAGACCTAACCTAATCCAAAAAAACAAAGTTGTATTGAAAGACATCGCGACATTAGGTTTGAGCCTAGCTTGAGAGATGATGTCCTGGAACAAAGAATATCTGATTCAGAGGCATTAATGTTATCAATGAGTAAAGCTAATAAATAAAGAAAAAGAAAATTGCGACAGGGTGGTGTGGTGGCTCAGTGGTTAGTACTGCTGCCTCACAGTGGCAGGAAACCAGATTTGATTCCATCCTCAGGCAACTGTCTATGTGGAGTTTGCACATTCTCCCTGTGTCTGTGTGGGTTTCCTCCGGGTGTTCCTACAGTCCAAAGTTGTGCAGATTTGGTGGATTAGTCATGCTAAATTGCCCATAGTGTCCAGGGATGTGCACATTAAATGGATTAGCTGTAGGAAATGCAGTGTTACGGGGATAAATTGGGGGTTGAGTTTGGGTGGGACGCTCTTCAGAGGATCAGTGTGGACTCAATGTGCCAAATGACCTGCTTCCACCCTGTAGAAATTCTACCATTGCAGTCCAAAACGCAGTCACCTACCTGTGGTCCCACTAATGTTCAACTTCAAAACTAATGATGTTCTATCGTATGGAAAACACTTTTATTGGATGGAATACTAGTTAAAAGCAATACTTTACTCCTGAAGGAGTCTTACGATTAGTTGCCACTTTAAACATCAGTCACTAGCATTGCTGTCATGCATAGTCATCATTTCAAAAGAACAAAAGAAATTGGATTTATGCAGTACTCTTCCTAACTTCAGGATGTCCCAAAATGCCTCACAAGTCAATCAACTATGTTTTATAGCCACTGTTGTAACATCGGAAACGTAAGACAATTTTTACCCTGCAGGATCCTATGTTGTTGTTTTTGGTCTTATAGGTTAGTGCAGGACTGTAGGGTTGATGTTAACAACCAGATCATTTGTGATCTCATTGAATGGTGGAGCAGGTTCAAAGAGTTGCGTGGTCTATTCTTGTTCCTTTTGGTAAGTTCCTCTAGATAGTGAGATCATCAGACAAGCCATTTGTGGCATTACATAGAATACAGGGAAACCTCCCTTTGTCTGCTTCAAAGAGCTCTTCAATGTTCAATCAAGGTAGCAGAAACGGCATCAGTTTAGTTTCTTATCCTGGAAGATGGCAGATTTGACAATGCAGTATATCTCAGTACTACAAGAGAATATTACTTTTGATTCTGTGCTCAAGTGTCTGGGATGGCATGTGAACCAATAAGTTTCTGACTCAGGCGAACACGCTACCAACTAAGGCACAGCTATATAATAGCCAAGATACCACCACTTATTAGCTTGGAGTGCTTGAACATGTATGGCAGAACAGAATTAATTGAATTTTGCAAATATTTCAAGCAAAGGTCTCAGGTTTAAAATAAACACATTGATAACAAGAAATGTTTATAAATTGACATCATGGGAATATGTACGAAAGAATCTGTAGGGTGCAGAAGCACTTTAGCAATCTCTTGGTTTAAATGACCAGAAGTGAAGCAAATATGACAGCATATTTGATACATTGGTGTTTTACAGTTACTTTTTGACACTACTTCACTAGTTTAGATGAAAAGGTTTTCTAATAAATAGCTGTCTCATCTGGATTTCTGATTCTGGATTAGAGCTCAATATAAATCAGGGGAACAAGGAGAACACGGATGAAGGAGAGCAGTAGTCATGTCGGATAACAATCATTTCTCATCCTCTCAAAAAAAACGGCCAACTGTAATGCTTTGTGTTCACACAGCTTAGCCAGGTTTCCATTTCCTGAGAAGCACAAATACAAACATTTAAACTTAAAAGAAAAGGAATCTTGCACATCACAGGTTATGTGCCACTGAGCAAGATTAAAGATGCCAATTTCTCTCCACCCCTACATTCTAATCATTGAGATCCACAGGATTATTTTGTCAAAGCAGCAAACTAGTTTCATTTGAGTTTGTAAAATGGACATCAGGAGCTCATCTGGTCTCTGCATGAAGGGAAATCATGTTCAAGTTGCTAACAAGTATCTCAACTTCCAAAGTGGCATTTAGTAATGATTTCAGGAAAATCAATTTAAAATGTGCAGTGTAGGTAAGGACAAATGAACAGGATTTGGAAAAAAAACCCCAAAATCTGCTACAGTAATGTGACAACTTTTCTCACATAGAATCCTTACTGTGTGGAAACAGACCATTCAGCCCATCGAGTCCACACCGAGCGTCCAAAGAGCATCCCACTCCCCTTTCCCCGTAACCCCATATTTCCCATGGCTACCCCACCTAGCCTGCACATCCCTGGACACTGTGGGCAATTTAGCACAGCCAATCCACTTAACCTGCACATTTTTGAGCGGGAGGAAACTGAAGCATGCAGAGGAGATGCATGCAGACATGGGGAGAAGGTGTAAAGGCCACTTTCTAGTCTCCCTTTGATTGTCCATGGCGCCAGGGAACTGAAGGGTTTCAAATGTTTACACCTTATTCAAAACATGTGTAGACATATCCAGCAACTGCAGGTCAGTTAGTTTAACCTCTTATGTGTAGTGTTTTTTTAGATCTTACTGTTTATAGATTCAAACTGACTGATAAAGTGCTGAATTTGACCAGCAGAGAAGTGTGGATTGAGAGTTGGATTTGCACACTTTAATAAAATGATCTCTGCCTACCAATGGTTTGAGGGGAAATTTACAGATTGGCTGCCCTGGAAGACCCTTTCACATAAACAGTGGAATAACAATCATGAGAAGACCCATGGAGAATGGGTGTGATCCATTCTGACGCTTAGAAAATCAAGGGTAACTTTTTTTAAAAAAGGTCAATTAAGTGGCTGAAGGTTGCAGCAGCAGTAGGCTTCAGGTAACATCAGGTAAACAAGAAACAAAGCATACCTCTGTTCTGAGAAAGCATCACCGGACTCAAAACGTTAACTCTGCTTTTTTCCCTCGGAGATACTGCCAGACCTGCTGGGCTTTTCCAGCAACTCTGTTTTTGTTCAAGAAACAAAGCATGGCTCACTCAGGCGACAGCCCACTCACTTGTCTGAGCACCTCAAGACTCTTTCTGTGCCAATGTTCATAAATGTCCACCCAGGATCAGCAGCAGAGGCAGTCCAACGAGGGGCAAATTTGTTGCGCAGCTTGAAAGCACCAGATGATACAATGTGCTGTGCTGGCCTGCAGTCACACCTGAACAGATCTTCACTAAGGAGAGACAGGATGGCATGTGCCACACAGACAGGCATTCCATCTTTCGCAGCCACAGGACCACAGACCAATACTGCTAGAAATTCAAATGTGCAATCTACCAGCAAACCATCTGTGCATACAGTACCTTTTCTCAAGAACACTCACACTATTGCATAATTTGGAGCCCACTGTCTTTTTTTGCTTGTATCAAGCTGGGAGATTGAATTAAAATGATTATTGATAATGGTTTCAGTAATCTCAATGAGCAATTAAGTATGCCTCCATGAATATGAGTTGGCACATGGAGATGTTTAACAGCAATGGAGGCTGCCACAATGGGCAATAATTTTTCTGTTGCCATCCTTCCTCCCTATTCATTAACTGTAAATATAATACAATTATGTAGATCCAGGAGGCACCTATACCTGTGAAGGAGATGCAGTCATCACCTGGGCTTTCTCAAATCCCTGCTCTCAAGCCCTTTTGACAGAAGTGTAACAGTCAGACATTTGCCGTGTTTCAACCACTGAAGGACCATACAGTTCCAAAAAAATAGGAAACAGAGCCTGTTCACCACAGAACAAGAGCCTACAGGAGAACTACAGGTTTGAGAAATTCTGACTTCAGATCACATCATCAACAAAAATCATAAAATGGCAACTGTCACTGTCAAAGACATAGTCACCAAAGTTACCAATTGTTTCTTTGCTCATTGCGTGTTCAAGGAAGAGGGTTAGTGTTTCATGAATGGCCATTTGCACTACTTGATAGCTTCATAAATTATGTTACTATCATCCCACTTGAAAATGGTGAGAGAGAGAAGCAAGCATAGCCATCTGATTGATTCCTGTCTCTCAGTAAATGCCTGTTTTCTTAAAAGGACCATTAAAACATTCTTTAAATGTAGCACTTTAACACCTGTGGATAGCCCCAGCATGGAGCAACTGCAGGCTATAGAGGACTGTAATGTTTCTCTTTTAATTTCATTTCTATATTTTCCTACTTTATAGTATAAAGAATTGTAATGAAGAACTTGTATCTTGTTTCTTTATTCCGCTAATTTTGTACTTATCTATTTTAGTACCTCAGATTTTTAACTAGGTACTTTGTGCATAAAGCGCTGCCATGGTGACATTATACACTTTTCACTGTACTCCTGCACTTTTGCACTTGAGTACATATGACAATAAAACCCAATTCAAATTCAAATTATGTGGATTAGATAGCATTAAAATTAAGATAGGTGTCCATGACTAATAGTCCACCTGAAAAGGGATACTTCAACATTCAAAAATGTTTTAAAAGCACTGCTTTAAACCATATCATATTCTCTATCACACAGAATTTCTGCAATCTATTCTTGAAGTGTTATTTATATTCAATACAATTCATGTAGGTGATCAACACATTTTACAATGTCATTTTTAAGTTGAATAAATGTAGTGGCATCATCACTCGCCTACTCATCTCAAAGGGGAAATTGCTTCCTGCGTTCCCACACTGGCAATTTGACATAACCAGACGCATGTATTTAAACACAGAAAAACTAGTCTGTAAAATAGACACATTATGTATAGAAGCATTTAGTGGCAGAGAATTTTAATTCAGCTAAGGAGACAAATGTTACATTGAACAATCAAAAATCTCTTTGAGTAATTGCGCACTGGTTCATTCTGGTCTAGTTGCGATTTAGTGACTGGAACATTCCAAAGACCCACCCCACCACAACCATTACTGAGACTTTGCGGGCAGCAGGCAACATTTTGGAGATTTGTGGGTGCATTATTTGTAATTTATTTCATTCCTTGATGTCAATGTACAGAAAATCACAGGCAGAACATTACAATTTTCCAACAATTATCTGCTATGTGTGAGGCCTGATTGGTAGCTTAAACCTGGGAAATTTCCAACAAGTGCAACAAATTTATGCTTCCAACTTTTCAATGTGTAAAAAAATACGTCCCATTTGGATTACCACAAGAAAACAAAATTGTTCTTATCTTATAATTGCTTTGCTTCAAACATATTGTGAGGCCTCCAAGGGTTAAGTCAGAAATCATTTGACTTCCAATCTACTGTAGCCAACTTTAAGCTAATAGACTTGCTTGTAACATGTGAAGGGCAAGCGAGCGATAGGGTGTTGTACTGTTTTTAAAACGCTTCACTCAACAAATCAAACACCTAATTTGCGCCATTAAAATAAAAGATATGCTTGAAGGTATTTTAAGACTTAGTTAAAAACCTTGGTTCAATATATTGTTTAAACGGACATTTTCCCCAATCTTACAGACTTTGACCCAGGACCAGGTTCAGTTAATTAAAGCCTATTGTTTCATATTTGTATTGGAGTTTTGCAGAACCTCAAAGCCCTGTTGCTTATTTTTAATAATTAGTTAAAGTATTTGACACTGCTTAGCCGTTACATTGTAATCCAAGTTCTGACATTGGTTCAAATGTCAACACTTTCCACATTTTTGTTTCATCCTTGTTAAACTGTAAAATGTGCTAGTAATGTACTAATTAAATACTGCTGATTTTAAGTGAAAAACAGAGGAATTTGCTCAGAAGTCTCCCAAGAGACATGTTAAAATCAGACTTAAGTAGGCAGGGAGTGTCAACCCTGTGTTATATAGAATGCCCAGTTGAGTTTCTTTGTCTCAGTACAATGCCAGTTTTGCAGATTCAACACAAATAACAATGAGAAAATCTCAAGTATCTGGTAGTGACAGACCCAGAGCACAGAGCTTTTCACAGATTATGAAAAATGTAATCAAGTTGGATTGGTAATGAGGATGATTGGTTGGAAATGTAAGGAGAAAAGTGCTTCACAATAACAAACTTGAGGTCATTCAAAATTTCAATACCTGTTTCTTAACTTGCATGTAGCCCAGTTCATCTAGCATCCCTATACTTACTAAGCTGTACTGCTAATGGTCAAGAAGCATCTTGATTTTAAAATTATGACCTTGGTTTCCAAATTACTCTACAGTCTTGCTCCTGCCATCTATGTAATCTTTTCTAGACACATAACCCTCAAACAAATCTAAAATTCACTTAATTCAGATTTCTCTGTGTGTTCCTAAGTTTAAATGTTGCCCCATTGCAGGCTGTGCATAAAGCCCTTAAAGTCTGGAATACCATCCCTGCACCTCACCAACTCTCTGCTTCACTTTCCACCTTTAAGACAGCCCTTACAACCTAATTCTTTTACCAAACCTTTGGTCACCTGCCCTAAAAACTCTGCATGTGGCTCAGTTTTATACCTTCTGATGCTCCTGTGAAGTGCCTTGGGACATTTCAATGCATTCAAGTAACCTTACAAGTTAAATGTCAAACTTAATCAGAGATACAGCTTTGCTTTGGCCAAAGTCCATGCAGAAGTTGTCACCATATAAATGAAGAAACATACCCTTTGTCAATCGTCAGTCTAGCATTTGAAAGTTTGATAGTTATTGTGGTCCTGCATTCCTTCCATCTGGTCTGTCCTGTTTGGGAGCCAGCCTCCAGTTGAATTATCTGTGTTTGAATCTGCGTCCTTCCATTGTCACTAGGCTGTCAATGGATGAAGATATATTTGCACTGAATAGGAATTTTATGGCCTAATGCTTCCTCATCCGTTTCCTGATTAACTCTTTCCAAAAACCAGCCACACTTGCTTTCCACAAGGATAACATCTATGTACCTGCTTCTCAGAAGTAGTTTTTTCAGCTTTGAATATAATGTCCTACCAATTCTCATTATTCTATTTTCATTGCTTTCCTGCTTCATTTTCAAAGGTTTTTCATCCTGCCTTATCATTACCCAGTAGAAATACCTGGTCTCATTACCTATGAGGTTAACTGGCAAATAAGGTAGGCAGCCGGCTGTCCTACATCTAAGTTTGAAAGACATTTTCTCTTTTTGTACTCAATAATTCTTCCCTTCCATGAGTAGGGGACATATGAAGCAGTCGATGTCCAATAAAGATTTCTATAGAGTAACATTAAAACGTACACACTAAAGCGAATATCAAATGTGCTACAGTTGTACGTCAATCATACTGAGTGTTTCTAGGAGCATGCAAGGAGTTGATTTCTTCGTTAACCTCTATCAAGCTGCACGATGTGAAAAGAACACCTGATTCAAAGAAATTTGAGAATGTTAAAAGATTTTTCATGAAAGCTTTCAAAGCAAAAGCGAGCTAATATTCAAAGGAATGCTGAACTCCTGCCTTCAACAGAAAACTTGATAGCACTTGCAGGAATGTAAATCTGCCACCTGATCACAGAGTTTTCTACAATTGAGTGGGATTTCTATTGTCTGTGAATGCTGACTCTGAGAGTTCACTGTGCTTCGAATAATAAAACCTACTGAGATTATCCATACACTGCATTCGCAGAGGCTATGTGATCAGATATAGACTCTGTTCAAATCTCCTAACTGCTTGAACAGGGACAATGCTAATGCTCTTGCCAAATTGGGTCAGGGCAAAAAAAAGGAAAATATTTGCACAAACAAAGTGATCAAGACAATGATAGGCAAACTCGAGGCATGTAAATGGGATAGAAGGTCACATTCATTTAAAATCATTTAATCACCTCATTGCGGGGGCAGGAGATGGGTGAGGGGGTGGAGGACTGGCAATTGGTCCATATTGTTGGTTCCTATTTCAATCTCCCAACTGGAGGTTCAAATAGGCCAGTAAGGCTTAGCAGAAATTTTAAACAAGTATGCCAAATTCCCTGCAGACAGCTCTATCTTTCGTGTTGAAGAAATATTTTCTCGGTTACATGAAGTGTAGGTCACACTGAAAGTGACTCTCCCCACTGATATTGCCTCGACAAACTCTCACTCAAAATGAATGTCTCTATCTGTATCAAAACCTTAAAAGAAATCCACCACTGTCCAAATGTATCATTGACTTTCACTCCAACGGTCAAAACGTAAAAGTTAACATCAGAAAAGACAGAGAATTATCAAAGATTAGACAGGCAGGCTTGAGTAACTTTGACACATACTTGGGTAACAGTTGATACGAAAGGAAAAACTAAGTTGTCTATTCAGATCGTTGG
Source organism: Stegostoma tigrinum (assembly GCF_030684315.1). NCBI lineage: Eukaryota > Metazoa > Chordata > Chondrichthyes > Orectolobiformes > Stegostomatidae > Stegostoma > Stegostoma tigrinum. The sequence goes on from NC_081375.1 coordinate 18,829,680, forward strand.
CACAATGAACAACTTGCAATGTGGCTCCTCAAAAGTTTTAATACGGAAACTAAGGCTAGAACTCCAACTAATTTATTGGCCATCGATGTTCATAAAAAGGTTGGCTTCATCCAACATTCAATAATTCTAATGAATTTTCAGGAAATTTTATGCCAACCCATTCAGTGTCTTTTAGCGTTGCATGCGGCTTAGTCAATTTCATTCTCAAAGAAAATGATATTAGCTATTGTTTCTTTACCTCTGTATATCCAACTGCCTGGAAATAAAATTGAGATGTAAGATTAGACTGTTAGATCAATATTCAATGCCAGTTCTTGAAAACAACAGTTCTTTTCAAAACTAATCCACGTCATTGAGAAATCAACTGATTTGTAACTGTATACTTCTGAGCACTGAATGGGAGATTTGAAGGATTAATTGTGTTATTAGATCTCAACTTGAGCTTGAGGCTTAGTATATAATAGTTATTTCTGCATCATTCAGCATAATCTAAAAATAAAAAGCAAAAAAAAAATTCCTTTGATTCCACCATTGTACGTTACAATGTGCTTATGTGCATCACTCTAAATATTTGGCTTTTGTGATGCTTGCAGGTTCTTGCTGGTTTAAAGGTCAGATATTGAAGGAAATGTAACTTGGCTGTTTTTTGCCAAACCTGTAGCATCAGGAAAGGAATAGTTGACAGCAAGATTGTCATTATAGGAATCATTCTTGTTTCAGTGGGTATTCCTCTCGATGGAAGCTCTGGGAGTGATAATTGGGCACATTTGCTTTAAGGAATTACTCAACTCCCTTCTTGTCCAATCACTAAACAAGTTATGGCGCCATAGAATCATAGAGTCATACAGCATGGAAACAGACTCTTCGTTCCAATAAGTCCACACCGACCATAATCCTAAATTAAACTCGTGCCACCAGTCTGCAGTTGTCACATGTCCCTTCAAACATTTTGTTATTCATGTGCTTACCAAATCCCTTTTAAACATTGTAACAGTATCTGCATCTGCCATATCCTCTGCAAATTTATTCCACACACAAACCATTCTATGTAAACAAAATTGCCCCTCATGACTTGTTAAAAAATTTCTTGTCTCACCTTAAAAATATGCCCTCTAATCTCCAAATTCACCACCCAGGGAAAATGCTGTTGCCATTCACCTTATCTATACACCTCATAATTTTATAAGCCTCGATAAAGCCATCCCTCAACCTCCTACGCTCCTGTGAAAAAAGTCCCAGCTTATCCAGCCTCTCCTTATAACTCAAACCCTCCATTCCCAGCAACATCCTGGTAAATGTCTTCTAATACTCTCCAGCTTAATAATATTCTTCCTATAACAGGGTGAACAGAACTGGATACAGTGTCCCGGAAGAGGAGTTAGGAGTTAAACATTAAGAATTATAAGTTATAGGTTAGAAGGTCCATCTGTAACCTTCATAATCTATGACCAATTAAGGTCCTTAAATCAAATAATGGGTATTTAAACACCTCAACCACCATCTCCCCAAATATCTGTCTACCTGGCAAACAAGAAAGGAAGTAGGTTACATGACTAGGAAACCAAGGCAACTTGGCTGCTGTGTTAATTGGAGGGTAGGGAGAGAAGCAGACTTCAATTGCCCCAATCTGGTGGAAATTGTAGGCCTGCATGACAGGAAAAAGGGTGGCCTCTGAAAGCCACTTTTTGCCTTTGCCTGTAAAGCACATTTTCATATGAACGCCACCCCAAGAGAATAGTATAAAACAAATTTACTAATCACTACGTGATTTCCCAGAGATGTAGACTTCAATTAGCAGTCCTTGGGATCTAGAAGCCCCTAGGTCTTCTTATTGCCCAACAGCTTGTGGCAACCAGACATAACAATGTCAATGCCCTGGTTACACAAAGAAACCCATCCATGCTCTGCTGCCAATTCTTATTGAGCTGAATGGTGTGTGACGTGCAATTTAGTTTGGCAATAGGGATACTGTGTTAGTCATCACCCAATATGCCCAGCCTAAAACTTCAAAACCATTGGGAACATTACAACCAAACTCTTAACTGATTATCATATAATGCAAAATTAATATACAGATACATTGCAGTGATAAACACAATCTATATGAAGAGTGTATTTGAGTTTAATGATCTGGATTAATTATGTAATAATACACTTGTTACAAGGCGAGTGATAAAAATAACGTCATAGATATTTTCTGATAAACTTGTTCAGATTGGTTTTTACACACCTGTGGAACAAATGGAATTTGAACTTAGTTCTGAGATAACACGGTGTGAAGCTGGATGAACACAGCAAATCAAGCAGCATCAGAGGAACAGGAAATTTTGACGTTTCGAGTCAAGACCTTTCTTCAGAAATGGAGGAGGGGAAGGGCATTCTGAAAGAAATAGGGAGACGGGGAGGTGGATAGAAGATGGATAAAGTAGAACATAGGGTGCGAGGAGATAGGCAGGTCAAAGAGGTGGGGTTCAAGCCAGTGAAGGTGAATGTAGGTGGGGAATTTGGAAGAGGATAGGTAGGACGGACAGGTCAAGGAGGCGGGATGAGGTTAGTGGGTAGGAGATGGAGGTGGGGCTTGAGGTGGGAGGAATGGTTAGGGAATGGGGGACCAGCTGGGCGGGTTTTGGGATGCAGTCGGGGGAGGTGAGGTTTTGAAGCTTGTGAAGTCCACATTGATACCGTTGGGTTGCGGGATTCCCAATCAAAATATGAGATGCTGTTCCTGCATCTTTCGGGTGGCATCATCGTGGCAATGCAGGAGTCCCAGGATGGACATGTCATCTGAGAAGTTGGAGGAGATGGGGGAATTGAAATGGTTTGCGACCAGGAGGTGCCACTCTTTGTGGATCTCTTAGAGGTAACTTTATAAATTGGAATTAGGCAGCTCAACTTGTTGCACTAGCACCAGTTATATTAAATAAACACATCAACATGCCTAGAGATAACAAGGTTTGGAGCTGGATGAACATAGCAGACCAGGAAGCATCAGAGGAGCAGGAAAGCTGATGGGAAAAGGCCCAGACCCGAAACATCAGCCTTTCTGCTCCTCTGATGCTGCTTGGCCTGCTGGGTTCATCCAGCTCTACACCTTCTTATCTCAGATTCTCCAGCATCAGCAGTTCCTACTATCTCGGAAATCAATAAGTCTGTCACCTTTCTGGTCTTATATTGTGGTATGAAGGAATGTCTTGAGATGCAAAGAAATTTCTTCTCTTAGAGGGCTATGAGTGTCCAGAATTCTCTACCGAGAAGGTTTGAGGAGGCTAGATCACTGAAAGTAATTAAAAAGGAGGTAGATAGATTTTTGAAAAATTGAGGAGTTAACCAGTTGTATAAAATAGCTAAGGGCTGGTGCAGGTCAGCCATGATTTAACAGAATGATGGGGCAGACTTGAGGTGCCAAATGGACTACTCCTGGTTCTATTGTTATGTTCTTAGATATGTCAATGTCCATTAATATTTATCAGGCTTAACCCACTAAATTTATTTTATATGATTGTTACATTAATGTATTTATGTTAATTTTCTCAGCTATAATGCTTCTTTTTCCCTCATTGAAATGGTCCTGAACCTTGAGTCTCAACTTTTTTTGCAATGAATTTCATGTAATATGACACACAATAAACTCTGTTTTTAGCTGGGAGGAATTGCTAAGTTCAAGTTCACATGGTCATTCCAGATCTTATTTTTAACTCACTGTCCATCAGCCTCAGCCATAGAATCATAGAATCTCTCCAGTGTGGAAGCAGGCAATTTGGCCCATTGAGTTCTCACTGATCCTCTGAAGAGCAGACACACCCGCTCCCCGCGCGCCCCCCCCCCCCCACCCCCTGCCACCTGATCTCTGTGGGGTAAAACTAGAGCACCTGGAGGAAACCCACACAGACATGGTGAGAATATGCAGAATGCTGGCATGAATAATCTAAGTACCAAAAGCATCCTGGTTTTAATCACAGATACACTGGGTTAGAATTCATTCTGGTAAGCATCTGAAACCTGCACCCGACATGTTTTATAGATAATGGAACCAATAGAGGCATAATAGGCTGAATGACCTGCTCCTGTGCCATACTGATTCTGCGACAATTCTGAGCTTCTTAAAAGGACTGCATTATAATCAGGATGCTTCACTAACACCACAATTGTAAAAATAGACCAAAAAATAATCATTAAGTCATACCTACCTCATTGGTCAAGATTTCAAAACAGTGAGAAACATTTTCCAACACACTGAAAAATGGCTGGAATTTGATGTAGAGTCAAGTCTGAGTTGTAAGTTACCATACATAAAAAGAAATGTGGGAAGGGATATTAAAAGGTATCTTTTAAGTACTAAAAGTAGATTGGATTACTTTGTAAAGCAAATTTGGAATAATTTTATCGCACAAATGTATAATTCTTGCATTTGATTTCTGTAACTGAGATGTATAAATGGTTACAATCTGTCACTAGCTGCTTGCACATCTTACATTTCATACACAGTTGTCTCCCATTACTTCATGTGCTCAGTGAGAGAATTACAACGTTGCTGAAACTTGCACATTTTGTTGGGAGAATCAGCATCTGGGTGCAATTGTTTGGTTTTTGATGTCCTCAGGCAGTGGCAGCATTATGGAGTGGATAGCCTGTAGGTGGAGTGGAGCGGAGATAAGTTGTGTAATTAATGGCAACAGTAACGTTGGGAGGGGTGGTCTGCTGTCTTTAAGAAGTTTCCCCTATACACGATTTAGTTGTCAGGAATACCACATGCATGCTTCGGTGCAAAGATTCACTGCAAAATAGAACAGCCTGTACATCCAGAAATCCACACTGAAGCAATCCCAACAAATACGACTTAATTGGTGTTTGCCAGGATTGACTATGAGGAATCAGAGGGAAGGAGGAGTATCATCACAGGAGCCTGTACCGTTTGGTAACTGGCATGTCTCTTCCCATGAAATCCCATCACAGCCAAGAAATATAGACAAGGCTCTGAAGAGTGGCCGAGTTGTCACCAGATTTCAACAACTAGCACCAAGTTTCTCCCGATCATTATTGTCAATGCAACTGTTTGTCAAGGAGAGCTTCAAAGTTCTTGAAGCATTTTCTTTGTCCCCTCCTGGAATGCTGGCAATTTGAGGGCTTTGAGAACCGAACCTTGTTTTAAATTATCAAAATTTATTTCTCGGTGATATATTGATTCAGTTACTTCAAGTGCTTGATTTTAATTTTCAGTCTAAATAAATATGATGCAATGTTCTCAAGTGTTGCAACAAATGAATGCTATCCAGTGACATATTAAATATGGTAGCGCAACAGTTATGTTACTGAAATACTGCTCAAACAACTTAATAACATGTGTGCAAGTTCAAATTCCATTTTGGCATTTTGACGGTCTAAATCTGAAAATTTAAATGTATCACGTATCAATAAACGTGACCATGAAACATTCAGATTCACCTTTCAGGACAGGAAATTCACCATATGTGACTCCATTCCAACAACAAAGACATTGACCCCTTAACAGTCCTCAGAAGAATTCTAACAAGCCATTAATAACAAAATGATAAATGCCAGCCTGCCACACCTTACAAATTCCTTTTTAGAAGGACAAGATAGGTGAGGGAGACCAATTTATTTTTTTAAATTTATCATCCTGTCTATGATGTTGATAATGTTAAACAAATTTATAACACAAAGATCTGCAGAGTTTCAGACTGTTCACAGTCCTTACACTCACATTGGGATACTGCACACGGATAGATGATTCCATGTAAAATGAGAGTTCCACTCTGCAACTTGATTACATGACCTGTATTTCCTTCAGAGCAATGCTACAAACTCTACAGACCGCCTTTTTGCCTTCAAGAGCTGCTGCCAGCTCAGAGCATCAGGGCAGTTTGGGTGTCAAGCATTCAGATTCTCCCAACACCATTTGACAAAGATGGAACAGGAATTTGGTGAACAATATCTCCAAAAATTGAAAAGATGAATCATGCAGTATATCAATAGTAGTCGTCAGAGAATAAGGAGGAGCTATGCTATGTGATGTTCTGTAGAATCACAGTTAGCCATTGTATACATTTAAAAGTCAACCAGGAAATTGTAGTTGGTAAATTTCACATGCTAAACTGAAGTGCATATTTCCACTTTGAATGTTAAAAATTTCACCAAATTAGCATGGTATATCTCCATTCAATAGTTTTGATATTTACAACAGTGAAGTCAAGACCTTGACCAACAAATCCTGCATGTACGTCTGCTATCATTAAAGAAGTATTAAACTGAAGTGAACTTTGAGAAATTTCAAACACTGTCACTTAATAGACCCACAAAACAGCATATTTTACTAGTTCAGCCCTCATCTAAAAGACAATTCCTCACCAAATTTTACGAAGAAACTGACATATTTTTGCACAGACTGTATTAATTTCATGAGAGAAAAGAACAGTACCTTAAGGAGTGAGTGGGAGACTTTGATAAATTAAAATGAATTGGCAACTAAAAGCTCAGTCAAGGTTAGATGGATTAACTATGCTAAAATTTTCTTGTAGTGTCTAGGGATCTGCAGACAAGGTGGATTAGCTACGGTAAATGCAAGGATACAGGGATAGGGTGCGGGTGGGATGGTCTTCAAAATGTTGGTGCACACACAATGTGCCAAATGGCCTCTTTCCCCACTGTAACATTTCTATGATTCTATAAGACTGTTCACTCAGCTCACAAGAGGGAAAATCATGCATTGTTGTGACAGTTGAACTGATGGGAGGTTCTCTCTGATTTGTAGCAAAATCCAACTCTTTGACTGTCCACCACTTCAATTTTGATGCTAATACCACGGAGCACCAATAGGGAGCCTTGTCTACAAACGGCATCTACCTGAAATTCATATACCTGCAGACCAAGGATTAAACCTAGCATTATTGAGAGCAAACATCCTAATAGGTGTGAATTTCCCTATGCCCCGGGCTGGCCTTTGTTAAGCTCCAGGATTTCTTTTTGCTTGAAAGGTAGACTGAGGAATGCAGGTTATGTTCTGGTGGAGCGAAACTCATGGAAGGACAGAAGAGTTTCACTGTTGACATGGACCAGCATGGAATAGTTCACAAGGTGACATCTGACTCCTACGGTAGTCCTACCAGTTTTGTGCACAAATAAACATTGCTTAAGCTCATAACTGATTAAAAGAGTAGGGAGACAAAAAAAGAAGTATTTCTGTCTCTATTCTAGTTTGTCCAGTTCCATCACTCAGTATCAATGTCTATTTTTGCACTACAAATAATTCTTTTAAAAAACAACTGCATGCCAGGTTATAAAGGCAAGTCAGATGTTCCTTGTTGATGCCAATAAATACCAGGTCTTGAATTGCAAGTTTATTTGCATATAAAACATGTTTTATGTACTGTGATGCTGTACACATGCTCAATCAGCTGCACATTTGTCGAACCACAAATTCAGCAGAATGATAAAACAGATCAAGTCTTCACGAATCTCGAGCTGACCCAGAATATTCGTAAATGTTGCCCTTAGCAGAGACCTCTGTGGAAGGAAAATTTCTGGCCAAAAGTCAGCAGGAGAGAAACTGCTGTCTTTGATAATCACTGATGCAAATCGCTCTGAAACAGGCCAATAACACACCCCACTGCATTTTGCACATAGGCCAGCCCTCAACAACCAGGGTCAACTTGCAGCCAGATCTCTCCTACCTCTTGCTCCTGCACTACACACCAGGCTGTGTTCTTTTCCCCACTTTTCAGACTTTTTTGTTCAAAACAATGGCAATCAGCAGACCTCAGACATATGGAAGTATTATACCTTTCACCTCTTCATGTGCAATTCGCAGTTCACCAAATTTCCAATAGTCTTATCAAAACATTCTCAGAAGCCACAAACATGCTAACACTTATTACGTGTCAAACCCATTTATTATGCTGCACACTCCCCAATTTTCTTTAATTGTTAATAGAGTTCAGAATTGTACTCAGAGAGAGAGTAACCCTTAGGCTGCCATAACAAAGTATTTCATTGTCTTATGAGCAAGCAGCAGAATAAGCCAGTGTAAAGGTGCAGGAGAAATGGCTTCATGTGAACACTTTCTGTAAGCTGATGAAACTGTGCCTGCAATAGATTGGCCACTTGCCCAAATTGCCTCAGAATCTCCAAGAATGAAAAACTATTTTCCATTGCAAACAACTGAAGTGAGAAAAGAAACTTAGGCATTAAAATAATTCATATTTTTCATTTCCTTTATTAGGCATGAAACATTGAAGAAATTAAGAAAGGTTTGGATTTGTACAGCACATTTCACAAGCTCAGAACAACCTGAAGTTGTTCACAAACAATAGGGTCCGATATTATGCTGGAATACATTGCTGGCTGAAAGCCCATTAGTCAGGGCCATTGAACTGAACCATTATTCTGGGGGGGTGGAATCAAGGTTTATGGGGAGAAGTAGAAATTTAGACTTGTGAAATTTTGTGTCGGCCATGATCCTACTCAATTGTGGAGCAGTCCAATGGGCTGAATGGCCTACTCCTATTCCTTTTTCTTACCATCTTATGGCTGTACTTGGAAGCACTCTGAGATAGGCAAGTGAAAAAAACAAATTAAAATCAGATGAGCCAAGCAGGTAGGCCAGTCTTCCCCACCCACAGTCCTTTTTGGGGCATGCATTTTTTCATTTCAGTTCCTTAACTTCACCCACGGCCACACGAAAGCTGAATGTTTCTCATATGTCAGGAGACTGCCATGACACCTGGATGTTGCCCACAACTATCTAAAATGGCCCTTAATTGAGCCTTTAATTATTTTAATTTGTTGTCTTCATTTTCCAGGCAGTCAATCCACACTCAGTCCCACCACTGAGAACCCTCTTCAGCTGCCATCCTTCAGTGGCTCCTCATTATTTCTCTGGTTCCAGATAGGACCAGGGAAATCCTGTTCATAATTTCAAATTCAGTTTGCCAGGATTTTCATTCAGAAATTTATTCAAAGAATCTGGAACGAACAGCTAATAATGTCAACCATGAAATGACAAGATTGTTGTAAAAAGTCAACTCTTTTCCCAATCACCTGAAAAAGTAATCAGCCCTCCTCACCTGATCTGGTATATTATATTGCCAACTTTAATTGTCTCCTGAAATGAATACAGATTCCATTCAGTTCCAGGCAAGAAGCAGTTCAACATCTGATGAGAAGTTAATTAGGGTTGAATAATAAGGTTTGCAGGTATATGTCAAAATTCAGTGATTTCCTTTAACTTGAGATCAAAAGAGCCTGGAAAAAGCACTTCTAAAGAGGAACAAGTGTGGACACACAACTGCTACTCAAGAGGGTGACAGATAAAACCGGTTCACTGAGCATTTGCACTAAACCCCTTTTTGCAAAGTTGGTGCCAACAAAGAAATTTTGGGTGAACAGTCATGGAGCCTAGATCCAACAAGTTGGGTTGGCAAGTTAAATGTCTGTTCACAAGGAATATTTTTTAAAAATTGCAATATGAAAATAAAACAGCTTATTTGATAGCCCATGAGAAAAGTGACTGTCTTGGTTTGGATCATGGCCAAGATTTTGAGACAATGTCACCAACTTAGCAACTCTTCCTGATTAGAAATAAAATGAAAGGCTTAGGCAACTTGAATGCATGGACCAGGCTTGTGTTTTCTTGAAAGTTGTGTTCCTAGTTATATTATTGTGTTTAAATGCAATCGTAGTGAAGAGTTGGTTCTCTATTATAAACTGTCCTAGAAACTTGATCATGACTGAAACCAGTTTTGCAGCATTTGGAGTTCGGCACAGGTTTCACACACCTGTATATGTGGTGGCAGAGACAATATAAAATTGATGCAATCAGCACATTATCATGACTCAGACATGCAATAAGTGCAAACAGTAGAATTATTGCTGCACTAATGCCACAGAGGAATGAATGAAATTCCCACCATGGCATCTGGAGAGTGCATTTTGCTATTAAATTAATCTGGAAAAAAAAAATCTAGTCTCAGTAATTGTGGCAATGAAATGACTAGGTTGTCAGAAAACCCCACCTGGTTCATATCACCATTTTGAGCACAAAATCTGCCATTTGGGCCTTAGCTCTGGCTTAAATATGAGTTTAGACCTGCAGCAATGTGCTTGACTCTTAACTGCCCTCTGGATTGGCCAGTCAAGTTATTTAGTCACATCAAATCAATCCAAACAAGTTGATTAAAGAATAAAGCCAAGAAAAAGTGCCTCCTGGCATTATCCATGAATGATTTAGCTTTCATTTTAAAGGCCCCATATTCTGATCACCTGTGGAAAGAGGTTTTCACCCTAATTAACTCCTTTAATCATCTTGAAACAGTTCAATTAAATCACCCCTTAATGTTTCAGATTCAAAGAAATGCAAGCCTGTTCTGTGCACTCTGTCCTCACAATTTAACCATTTTGGTTAAGCTTAACCATTTCAGTCTGTACACTTCCAAGGCCAATATAACCTTGTGAAAGCATGGTACTCAGAATTGCAGCAATCTAATTGGGGTTTAAACAAAGCTATATATAACTATATAATTTCCAACCAATTTGCTTTTCAACTCATTTGAGGCATAGATCAACATTACATTAACATTTTCAAATATTTTCTGTGCTTGACTTAGCTTTAGTCATTCCTGCACGTAGATCCCTAAATATCTTTGCTTCTCTACAGCTTCTAGTTTCCCTCTGTTCAGAAAATATTCTGATCTAAATGTCTAAAGTCTAAAGTAGATTAACTCAAAACTTTGCCAACTCACTTTTTCTCCTCATCCTCTTTTGCATCATTCTTCAGTCATTTGTACCATTTACTGTGTTACAAAATTGTGTCCAAACTTGTGCACATAGTTTTCTATTCTTTGATCTCAGTAAGTTATAGTTACAGGAAAATAACCAAATACACATCTGCACAGGAAGCCACAAGTCACATCCTATTATTTTAAGTACATACACTTTGCCCATACTTTCTGACTCCTACCTCCTAAACAGCAACATATTTTCATACTGTCCTGAGTTACCAAATTATTAATAAGGGAAATTCTACTGGCTGAATTCTAATTCAGTTAACTTACAATGAAACATACCACAAGGGAAGAAGGTATGTGTGTGAAAAAACAACTCAATGGGATCACTTCCTGGGCTGACACGTAGATTGGACCACTTGAAGAAGTAACTATCAGAGTTCAAAGCACACTAGTGAAAACTAATTATTCAATATTTTCAAGAGGTCTGTTTGCTGTATACAGACACTGGGGAAAAAAGAACTCATGTCTTGCCACAGAATGATCTGCCCTGAAGAATAGGAAAGAGTTAAGGAGCATTAACAAACTGAGGCTAGAGTGTGAAGCTGGAAGAACACAGCAGACCAAGCAGCACCAGAGGAGCACAAAGGTTGGCGTTTTGGGTCGAGACCCTTCTTCATTTTCTGATGGTCCTCTGATGCTGCTTGGCCTGCTGTGTTCATCCAGCTCTACACCATATTATCTCAGATTCTCCAGCATCGGCAGTTCCTACTATCTCTGAGGCTAGAGTGTCTTGTTCATCCTATTTCATGGGTGTCAGAATCTAAATAAAAAATACTGTTGTATAAATCACGACCAACCTCATGAGAGAAACAGTAAAATGATCATATTGCATGAAAACATTTAGCAATTTATCCATAATTCAAATTGTTCTGGATCTTTAAAACAATTACTTTTATCATAATTTATTTCATTTTCTAAGACTGTGGAATCTGAATAAACTCTACTAGTCATTATTGTGAGATCATTTAACAATGTAAGAAATTCAGTGAAGGGAATAAGTGTCACCTCAGCTTTATCTTTGGTTAAAGTTAGTTTTGAGCATTAAAATGATTTTCTGTCAAGTGTTTATTTGTGACATTAGTGGAAGAGAGCAGCATGCAGTGCATTCATTGCTCTGACACTTATTGTATGACTGCTACTGGTCAATCCTACAAATGGTGTCAAATTTTGAACATAGTTGGCTGTAATATGTGCTCTATATAATGTTCTTTTTGTTTCGGTGTTTTCAGTCACTGATATGTAAATTTATCTGAACCAGAACAATCTCATAAACAGTTCATCAGTTGAAAAACCTTGATCCCCACTGCCTCGTGTGTTAAGCTTTATTATATATCACTGACAGTAATTAACAGTTGTCTTGCAATTTTTAACATTGAACAGTCTATGTTTAAGAGATAATGGGAACTGCAGATGCTGGAGAATCCAAGATGACAAAGTGTGGAGCTGGATGAACACAGCAGGACAAGCAGCATCTCAGGAGCACAACATGTTTAAGCTTCGAATTGAAGGAGATGGCAGTAGATGAATGAAGATAGTGAGGCTTTGACCCCCAAGGGCATAATCTTCCACTAAGCTGAAGGGAAGACCAGTGAGAGGTATAATTAGTTACATTCAAAAAGTAAAACATAAAACAATACAAGGTGTAAAATAAACATTGTGGTCAGGCTTGTAAATATTCTACAACCTGTATATGCCAACTATACAGACACGTAGTACTGTGAAAGTAATTTTTTTTAAAAGTCCCATGTACAAAATGTGTCACAAGCGTAGCTTAATTGGAAAAAAGTGATTCGGATCTACCAGAATTGAGCTTGTGTCAAATAGCAGAATCCACAGTAAAAGCTATTTTGGGCACTTAAAAACCACTTTTGCAACATGGAGCCATTCTGTCAAACAGTGGTGGAATGATAAAAAGATTATACCAAGGTGCAGTAAAAATAAAAAGCCTGGAAAATGAATGTCTAATTCTAAGAAAATGATTCCAACCATTGGTTACAATTCAAATATTGTTTCCCTACTATTATTTGTAAAATCATGAATCAATAGATTTCATATGTGAAAAGATATCATTGCAGCTTTCATTGTTTTGCTGAATTAGAATAAAACTGTTTGTGCTATTTCCAACATTGTATAAAATGAAAATAACCGATTAACTGAAAGCACATTCAGTGCAGGCATTTCTTCCCAGATCTGTAAAAAAAAAATTTTGCATCAATAAACCTTATTTAACATGAATCCTATTTTTAATGGAAAATATTCTGATGCCTCTGCTGCCATTTTAAGAACGTTCCATGAGGTATGTGTCAGCAGAAAGCAGTATCACAAATCACAAGGCTGTGAAGTTAATCGCTGGTGGCATCACAGATCAAGTAGTAACACTTTGGCTGCCATTTCATTGCCATTTGAAGTCAATAGAAAAGAAAATCAGGCAGGCTGCAAAACAGGCTGTAAAGTGGTTAATGCTGGTTTTGCATAACTTCACCTACTATTTGTTTTACAATTTAGCCAGGCATGCTATTTTACGGAAAGAGTTTCTAACGCAGCAAAATCAATTCTTCTTCCAGCACCCACTGTTACATAAGGGAATCTATACTGCCTCTTCAGTTGGATGAAATGTGGATCAACTATGTATAAACACAAGGGGAGTACAAATTTCTATAAACTCATGTACATGTACAGAAGGATGCTGTGGTTTGAGTATTTGATTAAACACTGGGGCAGCCGCCGCCAAGGCGCGGTGGGGAAAGACCACGGTATGAAATCCCTCGTCCAGAATAGAAAAAGGGGCCCTATCTGGTAACTTGGCCCAGCTGGCGCCTTCCCCAACTGGTCAGGGGGCCAACGGGGACTGTGCGGGCAGACGACCGCCAGGGTTTTTTCTTTGTTTTGTTTTATTGCTTTCAGTTGGTGTACGTAATCCGGAGCGGCTAGCATGGCTGGGTAGGTGCATAAATATGTTTTATTTTTTGTATATTCTATGAATAAAGTATATTTTTTCAAATATAAAAAAAATTGTTTAAACACATACTTACCAGGAAACCCTAAAATTTACATTCGTTGTGAATTTAAACAGGGTTGGGATGCCAGCACTAATTATTATCTTCACTGGCTGCTTACCTAATGGTAAGGGTTGGATAGAGGTATTGAGCTTGTGTAAAACAGAAGACAATGAAGAAAGCAATGCTGTATTATAGAGGATACCAACTGACATCCTTTCTTCCTGCAAGCAGGGGCCTCATTATATTCACACTCTGCACCTGCACCTAGATTCCTGACAGGAGCCACGAGCCAGGCTATGACAGGGGACATCCCATGTTCCCCTGCCAGGAGTGGGCAACAGCTGCAGCATTGACAACCATGGCATAATATGGAAACATTGTCCAGGGTTTTCCAATGGCTAGGTAATCATCTCTGCAGCATAGATGGATGTAGTTCAGATGAACTCTGATGTAGTAAATGCCGAGAGAAATTCCCCCGCAACTGAAGATTCCGTTCAAATCTTCCCTGGCTTTTGGAACCCTCTAAAAGTATCCATTTTAAATCAGTGAGTTCAGAGGGCTCCACTTCAGTTAACTAAGGAATTATGAAGGAAACATTAGACCATTAAACTATGGGTTCTATTCAACCCTCAGGTGACTGCCAGTGTGGAATTTGCACATTGTCCCTGTGTCTGCGTGGGTTTCCTCTGGGTGCTCCGGTTTCCTTCCACAGTCCAAAGATGTGCAGGCTTGGCGGAATGGCCATGCTAAATTGCCCATAGAGATATATTGATTAGGTGGGTTATAGGGGAATGAGTCTGGGTGGGACGCTCTGAGGTTCAGAGTGGACTTGTTGGGCTGAAGGGCCTGTTTCCACATGGCAGGGATGCTACATTAAAAAAAAACTCCAGAGTTAATATTCAGCTGACCCCAGAATTTAGCAATGTGCACACTCAACTGAATCTCCCCCAGTCAGTGACCCACAAACACTCCACTCTCCACCTGGAACATAATGAACCCCTCTCTGCCCCAGGACTAGACATTCTCCCTTTCCCTCAGTACCTGACAAAATTCCCTTCTACACGGGACCCAACACCAACCAACCCTCTCATCGCCACTGAACAGAACAAATTCCAAATATTCTAGAGTCCTGACACTCCTTCTTCCCCCAGGTCCGAACAGCACCCCCCTCACTGCCAGTAGACCTGGCATATCCTGCCCTCCAGACACAACAAACCCCCTGTTCCCTAGTACTTGATAATGCCCTCTCCTTCCTATAAAGAAGCAGACCTGGTTCTTTGTGGTGTATACACACCGGATGTATGCTGTATCTGGTGCCCTGCATTTTCAGGAATCCAGCAACGTGAGCAAATCTCAGTGTTCTTCTTTGCAAGACAATTTTAGACGGCTATTTCAATTAAGATAAACACATTTTTCAATTTTACATAAATAGTTCCAAAGTTACTTGAGAGGATTTATTCAGCCAAAGTAATTGTGCATTCATACCAAACACAGAACTGCAGAATTGCTACAGTGCAGAAAATGGCCACTCAGTTCATTGTGTTTGTCCTGGTTCTCTGACTGAGCATAGCATTAAATGTCATTCTCCTTCCTTTTCCCCATAATTCTGAATATTGTTTCCATTTAATTAATCATCTAAATCCCTCTTGAAAGTCTCAGTTCGACCTGCCTCCAAAGCCTCAGTTGGACCTGCCTCCACCACATCTCCTGATAGTGCATTCCAGATGGTAATTACTCACAGCGTGAACATTTTTCATATCCCACATGCTCCTTTTGCAAATTGCCTTATATCTGCTCACTATCATTCCAGATCTTCTATGAGAGTCTCTTCCTGATTAGTGTGCTGGTTCTTCCCCATTAACCACCATTTTACATGCATGTCTTCATTCTACCCTGAATAATTACTTCAAGGAATTTTGCCACTGTTGGAGTTAAACAAACTGTTCTGCAATTACTAGACTTGCAACATTTTTTGGACAAGGATGCCACAGTTCCAATTCTCTAGCCCCTAACACATCCCCTGAGTATAGGGAAGAATGCAAAATTTTTGTTAGTGTCTCTGCAATGTTCACTCTCGCTTCCTTCAATAGGCTTAGATGCGTCTCATCTGGTCCCAATAGCTTATCAACTTGAGGTATCAACAGCCTATCCAAAACCTATGTCCTGTGAATTTTAGAGCATTCTAGTGACTGTGTTGCCTCCTCTGTCACATTGACCTGGGCAACATTTCCTTCCTCAGTAAAGGTAGATGCAAAGTATTCATTTAACATGCCAGACACGCCCCTGCCTCCATGCATAAATCCGCTTTTCTTGGTTGGCCTCCAATCAACCTTAGATTAAATATTTATCTTTGATGTTAATCTGAAACTGCTTCATATTAATTGTAGACTTACTGTGTCAGTTGAGTGTAAAAGCCCAATCTGACCCCAAAAGGAAGTGAAATAAGACAATTCACCAAAGGTTGCAGACACAGCCGAAAATTGTCAAGATAAAATACAGTGGCCCAGTGGTTGGCACTGCTGCCTCACAGCGCCAGGGACCTGGGATTGATTCCACCCTCAGGTGACTGCCTGTGTGGAGTTTGCACATTCTCCCTGTGTCTGCATGGGTTTCCTCCGGGTGCTCCAGTTTCCTCCCACAGTCCAAACATTGCTAGGTTAGGTGGATTGGCTGTACTAAATTACCCGTAATGTTGAGAGATATGCAGATTAGGTGGGGGATGTGTCTGGGTGGGATGCTCTGATGGTCAGTGTGGACTTGTTGAGCCAAAGGGCCTGTTTCCACACTGTAGGGATTCTTCTTCTTCTAAAATCAAAACTGTATAATTTCTCAAAGACATTAGAGTAGGGGGTATGCTAAACATGCTTGTGTTCTCACTATTGTAACCTAACTTCCAGCCGACACTCGCCTTAATGTACTTTTTGCTGAATGTACAGTGTGTAGAGCTTTAAAAATCAAAACATGTCATTGTAGTCTGGTATCAGACACACAGTGAAACCAACTGCAGTTTGTTCTCTTTTTTTGAATAACCAAGCTTCAAAAGGCCTACAACCAACACAGACAATCACGTTGTTTTCCCCTGCTTAGAAATCATTTGGCTCCATCAAGAACATAAAACCTTTCCAAGCCCATGTCCTGATCAGGCTGAAGTACAAATACGGAGACGCAGACTGTACAAACAATATGGTGAAGTCTTGCTGCTTTCCTGCTTTTCTGCAAGTGCAACTTGTGTCAACACACCACATGCTTGTAGGAGAGACAACTTTTGTTTCTCTTCTCTGTTTGGTCACATAGTGTGCGCAATCATATGACTTTAAGCAAATTAGCTTTTAATTCCCAAGTGAGTTAAGACTGAATGCAACAAAAAAAACATTCTATATACCACAAGCTCGCAAGTATATTGAAAATATGCTTGCATCAGGGATACATCAGTTACAATTGCCTTATTTTTGGGACTCAAATCCAATGAAGGGGAGCCCAGTTCAATGGTAACAAATGTTGAAAATTCAAGCACAAGGACTCATGAAATGAATCCTTTTGAGCTCATAAAGCAAAAATGGCGACAATTTTCCACCATATACAGAACTTTAATTTAAAAAAATTCAAAAAGGATCAGAGATCTGAACATCAAGAAAAGGAAAGATTAGTAGGAAAACCAGAAGTTGATAAAGAGATAGGCTTTTAAGATGGCTTTAAAATAATAAAACATTTGTCCGTACCACAACAGAAAGACAGCAGTCAGGAAAGAGGTGAAAATAGTAAAAGGTGTAAACTGAAGATGGACATATAAATCTGTCTGCAAGATAAAGTCATCATAGTCCTAACAGAGCAAAGAGCTGCTCTCTCATTACAGAGAGATGTCTGGGGGTAGTTTAAGATCAGAGATCTGAACATCAAGAAAAGGAAAGGTTAGTAGGAAAACCAGAAATTGATAAAGAGGTAGGCTTTTAAGATGGCTTTAAAATAATAAAACATTTGTCCGTACGACAACAGAAAGACAGCAGTCAGGGAAGAGGTGAAAATAGTAAAAGGTGTAAATTGAAGATGGACATATAAATCTGTCTGCAAGATAAAGTCATAGTCCTAACAGAGCAAAGAGCTGCTCTCTCATGACAGAGAGATGTCTGGGGGTAGTTTAACCTGAGGGTCAGCATTCTGCAGGCAAGAGGAGAGGTTGAGAATGAGAATCCTTCATTCATCCCCTCAGATGAGCTAACCGGAAACTCACAAAGCAAAGTTAGCTTAAGTAATATGAATAGATAGTACAAGGCTTCCCAATATCCGGCTGGAGAAAAATTACAGCATATCCACATTTTGATATTGCACAAGCTACCTCAGTACAGAAGCAAGAAGTGTTGCAAGAGGTAGCGGTGAGGTGAAACAGGGTGACAACCAGTGAATGTGTGGGAGCTTCTGCACTTCTATGGGGTTGAGGTTCATGACTGCCACACCTCCTTTCTCTGCAGAGAATTGTCCAGTTAAGATTAATTTGAGGTTCAAATATATTCCTCATTTTATGCTTCATATCAGATTTTTGGTGTGTAAGTGGAGTATAAAGACTTAAAAACATTGCAAAATGACATGGAGCAAGGCCATCCACCAAAGGATTCAGTTATAATAAAACTTTAAAATTTTCAAGGTAAAATATATATCTTTCTGAGTACTGACATGAAAAAAGCTTATTTAAATATATTCTTTTAATAGTAATACAATTTATACTTTGTAAGTGTGCTTGCAATTCAGCTCAACTCCTGAGCCATGAACAAGCACAGTATAGCATATAGGAGTTGCGTATGAAGCTAGAATACCCCATAGATATGGAATTCAAAAGAAATGTTTTTTTTAATGTACATCATTTTGAAGTCTGCTGTGGATGTCACTTGGGTGCATGAACAAACATCAGCACTGTTATCGGAGACGGGCCATTTATAAGCTGTTGTGAAATAGAAATTGCATCCCTGCTTGAGTAAGTCAAAAATGCAATCTCAAGCCTCATGTAAAACAGTTTGGCAAAATCCATAAAATCATGATAAAATTGCCCCACACACAGCGCACTACTGTAAAAGATTTCTGTTCTCTCTAGCGCATAGTTGATGCATTTCCCATTAGAGATGGACAGTGTAAAATCTCCTCAGTAAAGCTTTAATAGAGATTCTCTGCAGACCTCAAGGCACCGCTTCCCTGTCAACAGTTTGATGAAACTCAATCACTTTCCGCTGAACTTTTGTGCAGACAATGTGAAATTTTATACCATATTAATCCACTCATCAATGTAGTAATTAGCTTATTCAAGTGGCCTTTGGCTGGTTTAAGTCAATAGCCCCTGCTGGCAAGACTGGTTGTGGTCAGACTGGGTTGCTCAGTTGATAGGCAATTTATTGCATTTCTTGACAGAAGCTTCACTAACTAAGGTCACAAGAGAGCCCAGTGTGTCAGGGTTCTGCATCTGCTTTCCACTTGCAGCTATAAACTAGTGAAACTCTTTCAAGTTGAAGTCATATTTTATGTGTACTTCATTCTGTACACTGACCATAGCTTTCAACCCCTGGCCCAACAAATGTGGCAAGATATTTTGTAAAAAAGTTAAGCAAATAAATATAATGTAGAAGTTTCTGCGTGGGAGGGGAAGTAACATGCCATTCCTGTGATCTGTGCTATATCTCTGTCAGACGCATACAACATGGAAAGCAAGATGTCATGTTTGCTTTAAGGCTTTCAACCATGATACAAGCACATTATAGAAATGGCCACAACAATGTACAAAAATGAATTATTTCAAAATAAAAACTTCAAAATTCAAAGATTATATGAGGCAGGGCACTTGTTAAGCTATGAAAGTGATTGAACAGAAATGATTCAAAAATGCAGGGCAATTGGTTTAATTTGGAATGAAGTAGGATTTGTTTTAATATAGAATGAAATGCTGATCAAATGAAAGCTGTAGTGAATGAAAGTGACAATCTAGGGTAAAGTTGCCATAGTCCCAGAGGAACATAGGGCTGTTCTCTTATCAGATAAAGGGTAAAAGAAAACATGTTAACAAAACTAATGAATTCCACAATATACACTTTTTTAAAAAGCCCATTGCAGTGAAATAGTTTAAGCACACAAAGTGAATGTCCCTTCAGATCAGCAATTAATACTCTGACATTTCTGATTTACAATTCTATTTCCAACCTCAGGTTCGTTTCCCACTGTTGGTTGAGGTTAGCTGACCTCTCAGCTCGACCAGTTTTGTGAGGAAAACCACTCTGTTCACATTATAGATGTGCACCTTATCAACACTGAATAGTTCATATCAGTGCTACAAACAGAGATTGTTCCATTGCAATTCTAATACTGTGTTATCATTTTTCCTTTAGATTTCCTCACTTCAGCATTATCACCGAAAGCCAAATTCTTCCAAATATACCTAACTGATAGGTCCCATTGGAAGTAAAAGTCACATCATTGAGATGTCAAATTTGGACTTTTGTAAACTGACTTGGATAGGCTTCGGATATGAGTCATTAAATTATTCAGCATGCACAGAGCAAAAAAGAACTCAAGAAAAATCTTTTTTAAGAATGTTCTAAGCTTTTTAGCAGCCCAATGTGTATACTGAAAGCGTATTGCAGTATTAACTTGTTTCCTTTTGGCTTTAGGTTTATTAATAAGTGGCCTTTAAGTCATTTTTAATTGCAAAGCCTACAGTCCATGTTGATTTTTCCAATATCTTAAGATGTTCTTGAACAGCAAATGATATGGAGAAAATGTAACTCTTGTTTAAAATGAACTAGTGTTAATATCCCAATAAGTAAAATACAATGGACACCACCATTGTTCATTCTATTGGATTTTTAAAAATATAAATACAACAGTGCTATTTTGACAAACAAGAGTGAAGTACTAGGAATACTGTAAATTTGAGAAACAGAATACACTGGGAATTCATTACAGATCTCATAACATCAGTGGAGTGAGAGAGATAGTGAACATATTGGGTCAACGACCTTTCAGCAAAGCTTTATCTTAGTATTCCTGTTCGGCTATGATTATTTCCATATTCATAATAATAATAACCTAAATGGAGGAAGGAATATGTGATTGTGCTCGGCAGGATTTTAATTGATTGGGTGGAAGTGTGACTTTCCACAATTTCTGAAGAAGGAATTTTCTCTTCACGGGTAATGAATCTATAGAATTCTTTACTGCAGAAGGCTATTGAGGCTGGGTCACAAAGTATATTCAAGGCTGAGGTTGGTAGATTTTTAGCCAGTAAGAAAATCCAGGGATGTGAGAGAAAAAACAGTAAATTGGAGTTGATGATTTTAAATCATCCATGAACTATTGATTGGCAGAGCGGACTTGATGGCCTGAATGGCCTAGACCTGCTCTTGTTTCTTATGGTCTTCTAGTCTATGGTGAATTTCAATCAGAAATAAATTGTCAACATAAATATTTAAATAAAAACAGGACTGGCAGCTCAACATTCCTAGTTACAGATATTCAGAGAGGGATACAATTAACAATGAAATGATTGCAATATTAATGAAAGAAACAGGCACAGTTCTGAGAATTGATGTCCTTGGAGCATCAAATGAAGCCATATGATTTGAACTTTTGGCGAATAAACTACAAATGCCCACTATAGATAGAGGGAGATAGAAGCGCAAATGCCAGAATATTGCTGGGAAATGCAGAAACAAAGGGCAATAATAGTTAGAGATTTCAACTTTCTCAGCCTTAATGGAGATAAAATAATTATAAAAGAGCATAATTCTTAAAATGGATTCTGGAAAACTGTTTAAATCAGTAAATAGCGTGATCAACCAGAGAAAAGATAGTCATGCATTTAGTTTTGACTAATTTTGAGCCTGGGCAGGTGGTAGGAGTAAGAGTGTGAGGGTTTTTTTTAGCATCAATATATATATATAGTTTGTTTAATTAGCACACCAAAATAATTTCAACTCTTTATTAATACTACGTACATTCCCACAACTTTGGCTGGATTCATGTCTGTCTCCTTCTCAAGCTGCTCTGCTCATTCTATGCTTACATCATCACTGATTTACATTAACCCGGGAATGGATTGGAACTCACTGTTTGATGATATGATAAAGGCTGAAATCCTCAATACACTTAAAAGAACACTTGTACACATAAGGATGGCTCAAAGGTTAGCACTGCTGCTGCACAGCGCCGGGGACGTGTGTTCACTTCCAGCCTTGGATGACTGTCTGTGTGGAGTTTCCACCTTTTCCCTGCATCTGCCTGGGTTT
The DNA here is from genome assembly GCF_030684315.1 of Stegostoma tigrinum. Lineage (NCBI taxonomy): Eukaryota > Metazoa > Chordata > Chondrichthyes > Orectolobiformes > Stegostomatidae > Stegostoma > Stegostoma tigrinum. The sequence continues at coordinate 18,851,739 of NC_081375.1, forward strand.
CTGGTGCATGCTCCACTTTTCTCCCATACCCCAAAGATGTGTACGTTACATAGGTTGGCTATGCAAAAATTGGCTGGTAGTGTCCAGGGTTGTGCAGGCTATGCCATGGTAAAGGTGTGTCCATGGGGGTAGGCTGAGTCAGTGTGGAGAATCAGTGCAGTCTCAATGAGCCAAATGACCTCTTTCTACATTGTAAGGATTCTATACTTCTACTTGAATTAACCTACTAAGTTACAGACTGTGACTTGGACTCAATAAGTCTTATTCAGCTGTCATGATCACGATGAGCTAAATGGCCTCCTTCTGCACTGAACATCTCTCTGTCCGTCCATAAGGTGTTTACTTTGAAACAAGAGATTCATTATCATTAGATTAAACCACATTCAATAACAAGTTTTATCAATTTTCATTCACTTGAAAAATTACTATAATGAGGAATAACACTTCAAGACAAACAAAAGAGCTTTGGCTTTAATTTAAAGCTATTTCAATAAGCTTATTTAGCTTTCTCAAATCACCACGATTTACAACTTATAAACAGCAATGCTGGAAATCAATGTCCTGTCCTGGTATAATCTGCTCCAGTACCACAACACTAGATCAGACCTATGATCTTCTAGGTTTTCTGGTTTCCTCCATTTCATTTCTCTTACAATCTGATTTACATCCTGATTGCTGTTCATTCAGTAGCCAATGCCCTAAATCCCTTGAATTTGCTTCCTAAATCCCTCTGAGTCTTATTCTATCTTCAGATGTTCCGTAAAAGCTCGTTCTTTGTCCAAATTTTTGAACACCTCTTCCAAGAGTTTGCTGTTAAAATTTAGTTGTTAACACTCCCATGTGGTGCAATGGGATGTTTCACCAAATCAAAAATTCTAAATGCTAGGTTATGTTTTATTATAAAAGCCTGGAATAATACATTCACTGATTATGATATTCTTATTGACAAAGAAATCATACGTCGCACCATCTCTACAATACATCTTCTTAATTGATGATAAAATAAAATGACTTCTGGCCAAGCTACTAATTGAATAAATATTGTAAGCTTTTCTCATGAATGGTATTAGTGGAACACTGAAGTTTTTTGACAGTAAGACCTCAGTTCTAACTGATCCTAACTAAAACAGAAATTGCTGGGACAGCTCAGCAGGTCGGGCAGCATCTGTGAAGGAAAAATCAGAGTTAACATTTCTGGTGCAGTGACATGCAGCACTAGGGAAGGGCCACTGGACCTGAAATGTTAGCTCTGATTTTTTTTCTTCACAGATGCTATCACACCTGCTGAGCTTTTCCAACAACTTCTGTTTTTATTCCTGATTTACAGCCTTCACAGTTCTTTTGTTTTTTATCCAACTGATTATATGTTTTAGAACAAATATTCAAACACATACTTCAATGCCACTATCAAAAGCTTGGTTTTTACCTTGCCACGCAGAAGAGAGACAAAATGCAGACTTGTTCCAAGTTATGAAAATGTCCAAAGAGTGACTATGCTTTTTCCATCAGGAAAAACTTTCCAAAGGTTTTTTGGCCTGATCATTCATTTGTGTGCAAAGTTATGAATCAGTGATCAGGAACACACTGTACACACTAGCAGAAAAAAACATATAATTAAATTTATGTGATATCAAGCCGAAATATTTAATGCAGCACACGGTTCCACTCTTTAAATCAGTAAAATGTTTGGAGACTGCACGTTGCTCTAACCTTAAAATACAGTATATATTATAAAAACAAATTCATCAAGAAAAATCAGTGTCTTTAGCAAAGTGATGCTGCAACTGCCTGAAAAGTAATTGAATAGGTTTCAATTAAATTGTGTCTTTGCCTCAGTTGAGAAGTGCTGGAGATTCCTGGCATAGGAATCAAAACACTTTCCAATGTCTGCCCAATCAAAGCCAGACCTGACACCACGTCTTAAACAAAGAATTACTCACATTTATATGGTGCCTACCACAAACTCATGATATCCCAAAACAACTTCAAACTGATTATGTAGCTTTCAAGTGTAGTCCCTGTTATAGCAGCTAACTTGAGCAAATTAAGCTCTTGTAACTAACGAGTTTTGAGAAGATTTGTAGCTCAGGTTGAGGTTCTGGATGTGAGTTTGCTCGCTGAGCTGCAAGGTTAGTTTTCAGCCGTTTTGTCACCATTCTAGGTAACATCATCAGTGAGCCTCCGATGAAGCACTGGTGTGATGTCCCGCTTTCTATTGATCTGTTTAGGTTTCCTTGGGTTGGTGACGTCACTTGTAGCTAACAATGTGATAATGATCTGTAACTGTGTTTTAGTAATATTGTTTGAGACATTAACATTGGTCAGGACTCCAGGGAGAGCTCCTCTACTCTTGTTTGATAAGTACTGTAGAACCTAAAAAGGCAGATGATCATGGATTTATCATCTCTTCAAGAGTGGTCCCTCTGGCACTGCAGTACTCCTTCAATACTAAACCAGTAAGTTGAGTGAAGTATTGACCTTTTGATTGTAATATGTGGCTGAATAATACAACAATCTGCCACAGGGAAGATTATTGCGATGATTCTCCTCAGCCTTCTCCTTCAAGGGGTTGAGGGACTCTTTCCCCACACAGTGTAGTTTTTGCCCATCGAGTGATACCACAGGTATCATTATCACTACATGGCAAACTTAAAAAAATCCTGACACCAACCCTGGCCTTTTTCAATCTTATGAAAGCCATTGACTCTTGACTGTTGTATCCTGGATTATTCCTCGAGTCCATCATGGTGGAAGCTCCATCTGGTGAATTTACCACCACCGTGCTCTTTCCTGGTAAGAATCTAAAGGGCCTGATCTGTCTAATGTCACAAGGAAAAGCATAAGATGGTCTAATGAGAAGAGGCTTATGTCCTAAACAAGGTTTAGTGCATGATAATAACTGGGTACATGTTATGTTGTTATGGTTGGCATTGTTACTGAGATTATCAAGCAAACCTCAATGTTCAGTCTTACTTATCTGAGATCCAAATAAGTTTAGGTCCATGTGATATAGTTATATTGAGTGATTCTTAGTGCATTCCTCATTATTAGCCCTTTTTGAGCCTTACACCCTGATACATTATTGTTAGCTATGTAGGCTTATAGCATAACCTCCATGAATTTAGCTGCCCTCAGAAGCTTGTCACAATTTTCTGCTGCCTCCAAGATAACATGAATATCATGATCCTTAATAGCAGAAGCACCACAAAGCCCTATGCAGTTAAAGAAAGCCATGTCTTTGCATCAACTGTCTTCTCTACCTTCTTTGCAGCAATACAGCACTTCACAACCAGGTAATTCCACACAGACATGCAAATCATCTACAGGACAGTGGGAAAAGTTTAGCCTAAGCTGCCTTGAATCCAATGCCAAAATCATTTCACTTTCAGTCAGACAGCCTCATTGTGGAGTTGATGCCAGTACATACATACAATCAGAAATTAAGTTTCAGGCCATTTCTGACTCCTTCTCTGAAACATCTATGAAAACAAGCCCTTCAATAAACATCCAGACAAGGTTTTCGATCAAACAGTACCCAAAACTGAACAACTCCACTGTCAACTATAATCAATCACTTCCTATTCTTGATTTCAGTGAACATAACATTTTATAATGTTCTCAAGTAGGAAATAATGTTTTCCATTGGAATTTCATGAAAGTGGAAAATCTAAATGAACAAGGGTTGGAAATAATGAGCAGAAAACATTTCCATTGAGTTGTTCCAAGGTACTTTAAGAAATAATGGCCTAGATTTTAGTCTGGAATTCCATGCAGAGACTTGGGGTAGGGTCTGTAGTGAAGTTGGAAAACCAGAAGGATAGGTATTTTGATTATCCTGCACTTTTTAATTGCAGGGGTCTTTAAATTCTTTTACGTGGTATTTCCACCCTCAGGCAGCCTGATTTGGCTTTACATTACAAGGTCAGAACATACAAGTGAAAATGTCTGTGTGTCTTGTGAAGAGGAGTTAACAAAGAGAATCACATTGAGTCAGAGCCATAGAATCTTACAGCATGGAAACAAACCCTTCTGCCCAACTCGCCCATGCCGACCAAGTTTCCTAAACTGAACTAATCTCATTTGCCTGCATTTGGTCCATATCCCACCCAACCTTTCCTATCCATATACCTGTCTCCAAAAGTCTTTGATATCAAACTACACTATTAAAGATAACCCTATTTTTGTCAATTTAATGACCAATAGCTTGTGCAGCCATAACATGATTTCCAATCTCCTGTTCTGTTTTGTATTCATTTACTTTACCTAATAAATCTCTGCTTTGTTGTTAAAACCAAATCTGCAGCATTGCTCGCTTGTGTTTCAGTGAAAGGCCACCTAATTATAACAACAAAAAACAATATATGATCAATTTTAGCCAGATTTCAATCTGGGATCTGACTTGTCCACTTATAACAATAGTGGGACTGATAATCTGAAAAAGTCTTGAGAGCGCATGAACATGACCTCACAAAGCAGGTCGATTAGTTCTTACTGAGTTAGAACCTGGCCTTTATATGACTTTCAAATATAATACGTTTTAGTACTATTGTACAATAAATTGGTTTACTTTGAAGTGTAGGTCTAAAAATAAGTCTTCCATCTATCTTCTCCTCAAATCTGAACTCCATTTTGTGATATCAAACTACACTATTAAAGATAACCCTATCCCTTAATGACCTATCCCCCAATAAGATTCCCCAAATACAATATGGTTGAAGAAGAGATTCCCAAAATTGCTGAGCTCCTGGTGAGGAGGGAGGATCTGGTTTCCTTTTTTTCCCACTTGCCCCCTTTGCTGGTTGCAGTTTGAAGATTCTCCTTTCCCTTGTGGATGTCTTTCTCTCAGACCCAAATGAATTTATGTTTTAAAAGGAGTCAGTGTGACCAGTTAACAAAAGGGTAAGTTTATTAGTTACTGAAACAGAGAATTAACGGCACAAAGTCCATATCTCCCAGATCTAGTTTGCATGCAAGTCCAAAATGTTTTTTAGAAAAGGTATATGGATCAGTCTCTGTGTTCCATGAAGTGTAAACAATGAGAACTTGTTGTTTTTACATTGGCAGATACTGATATCATTGGTGTTACCAGGCAAACCAAACATTTTGAGATGCCTGGCTTTGCAGGTCAGCTGTAAGGACCTTGTCCTGTTTCTTTTCAATGCAGTTTCACTTTCCTCTGGCTTTTGGCAAAGTGGCACGGTGGCTCAGTGGTTAACACTACTGCTTCACAGCACCACAAACCTGAGTTTGATTCCAGCATCAGTTGACTGACCGTGTGAGGTTTGCACATTTTCCCTGGGTCTGTGTGGGGTTTCCTCTGGGTGCTCTGGTTTCCTCCCACAGTCCAAAGACGTGCAGGCTAGGTTGATTAGTCATTGGAATTGCAGGTATAGAGTAGGGTGGTGGATCTGGGTGAGATGCTCTTTGGAAGGTTGGTGTGGGCGCAATGTGCTGAATGGCTTGCTTCCACATTGTAAGGATTCTATCGAAGAGTCTTCTTTTTCCTTTTATGTGAAGCAGAGGAATGACTAATGGTTTTCTGAGCTCTGACCCTCACAGCACATACATTCGTCTGCTACTATATACAGTCCATAGCTGATACTGGCTTTTGGATTCTTCCGTATTATTGGAAGAGAGAAAGACAACTTTTTTTTCAGCTGCACTTTTCTTCCATTATGTTCACATTACGAGATAACTCAGGAGATTACTGTTAAATTTTCAGTAGCTTTCTCCATTTGACATCCTTCTCTTTGATGCTACCTTAACACACATTAGGAGTGATATTCTGATCCCCATCAAGGCTGGGGATACATCAAACAGGTCTTCCAGAAAATCACTACAATACATTGTGTATCATAATTATTCTAAGTTAATTTTGGTTGTTTTCCCTCTTACAAAAAAAAATCCATTTGTGATCTGGGGTTATGATCCTTCATCATAGCAGGAAACATTTAGCACTTTGCTTAGTATTGGTTATTTCCTCACTATCTTTCTGTTCCTGGGCATATTTCCTCCATTCCTCAATGTGCTTTAAATATAGCTTTTTCTTTTTGATTTTATTCTTAGGATATTATCAATCCTCTCTCAGCAGTGTTACTGTTCAATCTTAATTGCCCTGAGATCTCTCAAAGTCACCGCGTATGGGCCTACAGCCACCTATAGACCAAAAAAAAGCCAAAAGAACTGCAGATGCTGTAAATCAGAAACAAAAGTAAAAAATGCTGGAAAAGCACAGCAGGTCTGGAAACAACTGTGGAGAGAAATCAGAGTTAATGTTTCAGGTTGTGTGACCTTTCCTCAGAAAACATAGAGTCCAAATCTGAAAGAAGATACGGCCTCCTTTCACTGAAGAGTACTTGTGAACCATTGGATTTTAACAACAATCCAAATTGCTTTCCTGGTTATATTTCTAGTGGCAGTCCAAAACCAACAATTTTTTTAACAACTTGACTCATAGGACATGGGCAAATGGGCAAAATAAAATCGATTACTCATCCCTAGTCATGTGAAGAGTCAAGAGTATTATAGGGCTGGAGCCTATATATAGGTGAAGCTGAGGAAGTCAGCAGATCGTGGGGTTTTTTTTCACCAATCCAACACCAATTCATGGTTACTGTTCCTGCCAAAGGGAAAGTCTAAATCAGTACAATCCCAGAAGGCAATATGTTGCTGTCCCATTCGACAGCTTAATGACTGGTGGTGAAATTAACTGAAGGGCCAACAAGTCTGAGGGCCGATGTTGAGAAAGCGAGGCGGCAGCCAATTATGACAACAATTATCGAACACAGTTCCTCTTCAAGTAGCACAATGATGAGTCATAAACTCGATCTTCGGATTCCTCGCTGAATATCATTGTGACTAGACATATATGGCCTATAAAAATGGCTGCTACCAGTCTGGTATAATCCTAAAATTTTTGAAAGCGAAGTGGTATATAGAGAGGGATTTTCTAGAGCAATACTTGTCAGGGATCCCAGAATTACAACAAAATATTTATCCAGTTAAAACTCATTTTAACGTCCCTCCACAAGGCGAAAACCTTCAGACATTTGATGCTTTATATTCATGTACCAGGCTGCCAACTGCAACCTGGGCACAAAATGCAACTAGTTTTTGACCTGACAGAGCAGAGAGAACAATATTGACATGATGAAGTAAATGTCAAATGACAAAATGTCATGAAATTATAGGGCTTGGCAGCATATAATTTCAGAAGTCCGTATTCCAGTCTGTTTACAATGTCTAATTACATCTCCATAGGACCCAAAACTTTAAAAATGCTGAGGTCAGAGAAACAGAATATGCCTTTTATTTCAGATGATGCTATAATTAATACATTTTCGGCATAGCTGTGGTTACATTCAAAAACTGCAGAGAAACTGATTTCAACACGACTCTTCAAGGTAAAAGGGTGAACTTTTAAAATGTCAGGATTAGAAATATAATACTATAAACCACATTTCAGTGCAAAGCGTCCTTACTTATATGCTTAAATCTTTTAGTCAAGTACCACATTCTGAGAATGTGTCAGTCATTGAATTACTGATTGCACCCTGGTTAAATATCTTCCCCATTTGGTATTAATCATCATCTCTCTAATTTAAATGACACATGTAAATATATATATGAAACAATATAGACCCGGTTGAATGATGTAATCCTATAATGTGAAAGAAAATCCCAATTTTTTGAAAAAGAAGTTTATGAATCCTTAGGACATGAGCGTTACTAACTCGGCCAGCGTTTGTTGTTCATTCCTAAGTGAGCTTGAGTAGGTGACGAACTGCTTTCTTGAACTACAAAAGTCCATGTATAAAAACACACACCACAAATGTCTTTTCTGTTACAGTTGATACAATCGAATGGCTTTCTACACCATTCCAGAGTTCAGAATTAACCATGTTGAAGCGGATCTGGAATCATATGTAGACCAGACCAGGTAATAATGGTGGATTTCCTCCTCTGAAGGACATTAGTGAACAAGTCAGTATCTTTCTTTGAATGACACACCTGGCAGCTTTGTGATCATTATGAATGAAGCTCTCATTTAATTCCAGATTTTATTAATTAAATTTAAAATCTCCTCCTTGCCATGAGAGGATTTGAACTTGTGTCTTCAGACTCTAAGTTACTACTCCAGTAACATATTGTCGTTGAAATGTGAAGTGATATTTGGAAAGTGTGTGAAATCAGGTCAAAAAATTATAACCTACATCATTAATTATTGTGACAATTGAAAATCTGGTCATACAACGCGTCTTACCGTCTAAACTTCAGTAAAACAATCTTTGCTCATGAGTAATATTATTTTCTATATCTGGATTACTAGAGGTTAAAATAAAGTTGAATGCTAGGGTTTAAATGCACACTTGGAAAAAATTCCATTGACTGAGAAAGGTTAAGCTTATAAAACAAATGCCAATAAACACATCGTCAAGATGAGTGTTAAATCCATTTTAACACCGAGGTGTGAAAATGTCTGGGCAAGGGTTGATATTATAAATTTATAACAAATCTCAGCATGCCTCCCCATTAATGAACAACAGAAAAGGCAGAAACAAATCTCACCATCTTCCAGACAGCACTGTACTAACATTACGGTTTTCTTTGAAAAGAGAAAAATTATTCATAATGTGCATATCATAATCGCCAAAAAATCAAGAGAATCTTTGTCTAACTATACAGAATAGGCAAACACTTCATTCATCATTTGCCTGTAAGAGTGCAGGTGTAAGGAGAACATTTTAACTGCTGTGTCTAAATATGTGTCTAAAAGGGTTAAGATTGAGGAATACCCTAAATGACACCCACTATGATAATATAATATGGACTTGTGAGTGGAAAGCTTTGGATCTCAAAGGAGATGAACCTAAAATTTAATCTTCCTTGTACTGTCTGAAACTATATCTAACACTTCAACATAACCAGCAACTAGTTGCCAGCATACAATAAACTATACCTCAAATAAAAGTCTACTCATTCGACCAGGAAGCGGCTTTCCTATACCACTACAGACGCTGTAGTTTCTATACTTGAAGAGGAAAATGGCAACATAACTTATCATGAGCAGTAGCTTAAATTAATGTTGTGAGCTAGTATGCCCAGAAAACCCTTACTTGCACATTTCATGGAACGCTTACACCGTAAATATTATCACAGTGTAAATTAGTGTCCACACGAGTGGGATAATACTGGAACTATCTATTTACACCAATCTTAATTAAGATCCTTTGTGAAATGAGAGAAACTACCTAGATTTGTAAACAGTGCCATGTTTTATTCTATTTAAATATTGAAACCAATAAAGATATGCGCTGTGTGCATGTAATATAATTTGATCTATTGTTATTTAACATGTGTTGTGAATTCCCAGTGAGTACTGTGCCTGCAAAACTGTAAAGATCAAAAAGAACTAAAGAATTAACCTGACAACTGTTCTGGAGCATCAGAAGGTGACAGACGGGATTCTGTTTTAACTGAACAATGGCCTGCTGAGAAAGATCATTTTTATATCATAACTGTCAGTGAACTAAGCGCTCTATAGAGCACTAAAAATCTCTTCTCACTAACTGTTCTGATTAACCACAATGCAATATTTATTACAAATTATTTAATCAGAAATGAATGAATTTGGTGGAAGTTTACATGTCTGACTATTTAACTTAATTGAAACAGCCACATTATGCATTTTCTTAGAGGGGCGTAAATTTCAAAGGTACAGAAATCGCAAAATGTCCACCTATTCCTGTTGTAATACCACCCAAAGTTTCTCATCCGCATAAAAAGGGAATATGGAATAAGGCAAAATATATTGTTGTGTCTTTCGAGGCATTCTATGGTATCCAGTTACATCTTCACATCACTACAATGCCTAAGGCTATCAAATATTCGTTAGAGCTCAACTCCTGTGGAAGTGCATTGAAACAAAACCTGATAAACTCTGGTCATTCTCAGACTTATTTGCTCCCTGAAAAATAAAACAAGCACTGGAGACCACAGAGGATCTCCATGGAGAGACAGCAAGCTAATGTTTCAAGTCTAGATGACTCTTCAGAGCTGAAGTGAAGTGTGGAGGAGGCAGCATTTATGCTATAGTTAAATGGAGTGGTGGGAGTCTAGAGTGCTAGGGTAGAAAAGATGTTGGTAGTTCAAATTAAATCTTTTCTCCTCCAGCACTCTACACCCTACCATCCCCAACCCACCCACCCTAACCACAGTATAAATCCTGCCCCCTCCACACTTCACTTCAGCTCTAATGAAGAGTCATCTAGATTCAAAACATTATCTCACCCTCTCTTTATGGATGCTGTCTGAACTGCTGTGATCTCCAGTATTTGTACAGATTCCAGCAAGTGCTGAAATTTGTCCTCGTATTCAATCCCTTTTGTTCATTTGTGCGAGTAAACAAGGTACTTCACCCAGAAGACCATAAGAGAGTGAGAGAGAAAGCAGAGAGAGAGAGAGACATAGAGAGAGAGAGAGAGAGAGAGAGAGAGAGAGAGAGAGAGCAAAAAGAGTCTTGCCTTGCCTTTTAGCACAGACACAAAACTAGGCAGGTTGCCATGGTTGTCAGCAGCTACCCGTCAATGGGATAGAGATGTTGCTGTGCGGTACCTGTGCAGAGGTGGCAGCGCAGTGGTATACAGTTGGGTGGGTGTTGCTCTAGAAGTCCTCAATATTGACTCTGGACCCCATGAAGTCCCATAACTTCAGGTTAAACATGGGCAAGGAAACCTCCTGCTGATTATCACATACCGTCCTCCCTCAGCTGATGAATCGGTACTCCTCCATGTTGAACAACACTTGGAGGAAGCACTGAGGATGGAAAGGGCACAAAATGTATACTGGGTAGAGGATTGCAATGCCCACCACCAAGAGCGGCTCAGCAGCAGTCCTACTGATCAAGCTGGTAGGCTCCTAAAGGACACAGCTGTTAGACTGGGTCTGCAGCAGGTGATGAGGGAAACAACAAGAAGGAAAAATATACTTGACCCTATCCTTACTAATCTGCCAGCTGCAGTTGCATCTCTCCATGACAGTATCAGTAAGATTGACCATTGCACAGTCCTTGTGGAGATGAAGTCCCGCCTTCGCATCAAGTACAACTACCATCATGTTGTGTAGCACTATCACTGTGCTAAACGGGATAGACTTCACACAGATCTAGCAACTCAAGATTGGGCATCCATGTGGCACTGTGGACCATCAACAGCAGCAGGATTGTACACTAGCACATTTTGTAACCTCATGGCCAGACATATTCCCACTCAAGCATTACTATCAAGCCAGGGGATCAACCCTGGTTCAATGGAGAGTGCTGGAGGGCATGTCAGGAGCAGAACCAGGCATACCTGAAGATGAGAAAATGTGAGGCTGGATGAACACAGCAGGCCATGCAGCATCTCAGGAGCACAAAAGCTGATGTTTCGGGCCTAGACCCTTCATCAGAGACCCTCTGATGAAGGGTCTAGGCCCGAAACGTCAGCTTTTGTGCTCCTGAGATGCTGCATGGCCTGCTGTGTTCATCCAGCCTCACATTTTATTATCTTGGATTCTCCAGCATCTGCAGTTCCCATTATCTCTAATACCTGAAGATGAACTGTCAACTTGGTGAAGCTACAAAACAGGACCATTTACACACCAAAGAGCGAAAGCAGCAAGTGACAGACAGAGCTAAGCGATCCCACAGCCTATGGATCAGATCTAAGCTCTGCAGTCCTGCCACATCCACTCACGAATGGTGATGAGCAATTAAACAACTCATTGGAGGAGGAGGCTCCACAAATATCCCCATCCCCAATGATGGAAGAGCCCAGCTCATCAGTACAAAAGATGAAGCAAAAGCATTTGCAGGAATCTTCAACAGAAGTGCCGAGCGGGTGATTCATTTCAGCCTCCTCCTGTTGCCCCCATCATTATAGGTACCAATCTTCAGTCAATTCGATTCACTCCACATGGTATCAAGAAGTGGATGGAGACGCTGGATACTGCAAAGGCTACGGGCCCCAGCATTTCGGCAGTGGTACTGAAGACTTGTGTTCCATAGTTTGCTGCTCCCCTAGCCAAGCAGCTCTAATACAGTTTCAACACTGGTATCTACCCAACAATGTGGAAAATTGCCCAAGTATGTCTTATACACAGAAATCATGACAAATACAACCCTGCCAATTACCGTCCCATCAGTCTACTCTTGATCATCAGTAAAGTGACGGAAGGTGTCATCAACAGTGCCGTCAAGCAACACCTGCTCAGCAATAACCTGCTCAGTGACACCCAGTTTGTGTTCTGCCAGGGCCACTCAGCTCCTGTCCTCATTACAGCCTTAGTTGAAGCATGGACAAAAGAGCTGAATTCCAGAGGTGAGGTGAGAGTGACAGCTCTTGACATCTGGACCCCAAACAAAACTGAAATCAATGGGTGTCGGGGGCAAACTCTCCAGTGGTTAGAGTCTTACCTGACACATAGAAAGGTGGTCATGGTTTTTAGAGTTCAATCATCTCAGCTCCAGGATGTCTCTGCAGGAGTTCCTCAGGGTAGTGTCCTCGGCTCAACCATCTTCAGCTGCTTCATCAATGACCTTCCCTCCATCATGAAGTCAGAAGTGGGAATGTTTGCTGATGATTGCATAACGTTCAACACCATTCGTGACTCCTCAGATACTGAAGCAGTCCAGTTCAAATGCAGCAAGATCTGGACAATATCCAGGCTTGGGCTGACAAGTGGCAAGTGACATTTGCGCACAAATGCCAGGCTATGAGCATCACCGTTAAGAGACAATCTAACCACTTTCCATTAACATCTAATGATATTACCATCACTGAATTCCCCACTATCAACAATCTGGAGTTATCATTGACCAGAAACTCAACTGGACTCAGCAAATAAACATAATGGCTACAAGAGCAGATCAGAAGCTAGAAATACTGCGGCAAATAACTCACCTCCTGACTCCCCCAAACCTGTCCACTATCTACAAGGCACAAGTCAGGAGTGTGATGGAATACTCCTCACCTGCCTGGATGAGTGCAGCCCCAACAATACACAAGAAGTTCGACACCATCCAGGACAAGGCAGCCCGCTTGATTAGCACTACATTCACAGCATCCACTCCCTCCACTACCGACGCTCAGTGGCAGCAATTTCTGCTATCTACAAGGTGCACTGCAGAAACTCACCAAAGATCCTCAGACAGCACCTTCCAAACCCACGACCACTTCCACCTGGAAGAACAAGACAGCAGACTTTGGGGACACCACCACCTTCAAGTTCGTCTCCAAGCCAATCACCATCCTGACTTGGAAATATATCGCTGTTCCTTCACTGTCACCGGGTCAAAATCCTGGAATTCCCTCCCTAATGGCATTGTGGGTTAAACTTCAGCAGGGAGACTGCAGTGGTTCAAGAAGGCAGCTCACCACCACATTCTCAAGGGCAACTAGGGATGGGCAAGAAATGTTGGCTCAGACAGTGACGGTCACATTCCACAAATGAATAAAATAAAAGTTACATCCGCATGATGTACCTGCAGTGAAAGCAGGAAACACACTGCATGGGCATCAACCAAATGGCTTTGAATCAAATCTAAGGCGAATGTTCAAATCAAATCAAATGAAACTCCCTTCAGGCAAGGGGTCCAATATCCAATGTCCAGAGGCATTATCCAATATCAATGCAGAGGCTTAGGCACAGTCAGTCAGTCATTCAAGGCAGTCATTTTCAGCATGTTTTCTTCATACTGGATGAGAAGCTGAATGTCAAGTAACCCTCCATTTGTCTTGGCTCCATCTGTCCTGTTGTGGGCCATTTCCTTCTGGAATGAGACAAGCAGAGTGATTGAGTGCTATGAAACTGGCTGCCTCAGCTGCTAGCATTGGGCCAGCTGGGGAATTGTGCTGAGGCATCCCATGTAAGTGAATATGAAGCAAAGAGGCCTTGCAGATTTGGTGGTCTAAGGGTGGGACAGGATTGAAAGTGAGTGAGGGAAGATGAGAGTATGGGGAAACACAAGTCTTGGTGGGATGTGGGTGTAGTAGCAGAAGCACAGTGAATGTGAGGTAGCAGAGAAAAGATGGTGGCACTTGCTCTGGATGAACAGGAAAGGTCCTATAGAGCTGGGTATTGCTCCAGAGACCTGAAACTGCAATTATCTTATTTACAAGCAAGTGGAAGAGACTGAATTTGCAACGTACTCTGACAATCCTGGGGGAAGAGAGAAGCCATGACCTACATCACTCCATCTACTAGAACCGTCAGGTCCCTCTCCACGAAGTATGGCACTAATGTCCGCTCATTTGCTATGTCTGGAATGAAGTTAGCAACCCAGGCAGGCTGCTCCATACTGCCAGCATTTCTTTGCATGTGCAATAACCAAGGATGCCCCGGCAGTGGTGAGTACTTTCATCTACAGCAAATGGAAAAGTCAGGCTAGCGTGAGATGAACGGGCACTATAGTGGTGTGGTACCCAGTTAATGAGGAAAGCTGAGACAGTAAAATGAGAAAACTTACTTACCCTCACAGGGAGAAACCATCTAAGAAACTTTCCAAAAATGACATTTAGCCACTTCCTGGTAAGATTCAGCCCTAAATCTCTCTTTGTAGCATCTCTACATGACTAGATCATATAGAAAAAAAAATCATTTCACACCATTAATATCTCATTGGCTCATTCCCTAAATATTTGGACAAATACATTCAACACCTGCCCTCACATTTGATAGTAATCTCCAAGTGGCAGCAGACCGCAGGCAGCTGTAGACAGTTTTCAGCGCAATTCCTCTACAGTTGCTTGCTGGAGTGATGCCAAGAAAATGAATCTTTAGAAAGTTAGCACCCTGTTGTTGCATTCTCCTCCAAGACCATCAGAAGGCACACTAGCATTTATGGTGATGCAAACAGATGTAAGATCAGTCATAAAGAGATGTAGCTGTAATAAGAAGAGAATCTCATCAGTCATTAGTCATGGAAGACTTGTAAAGTAAAGTTTCCAGGCTTAGAATATCAAATGAGGAGATGCATTTGCACTGAGGAATTGAAATGCGCAAAAATTAGCCATCAGGAAATTGACTTGCTCCAAAAGATAATGCTTTGCCATCAATTTCATTCAAAGAAATTCTCAACGTAGTTGAAGCAGTCAGGGCGAGTAATGATACTGTTATTGTGCTTTTTTGTTTGCTAGTAGGAGCAAATGGAGATGTTTAATACAGTTGTAAAAGTGTGTCCTCAGCATTACACATTTTACTCACATTATTCTCCCAAAGGTTCATCATGATCTATCTTGGGCTGTGATAAAATGAGACTTTTTGAAAGATCTGACACATTCTGTTTACAAAAGCTCACACCACAGCCAAGGGCAAATTGACATTAACATTTTATCATTATAACTGAAACTGAATACTTTCTGAAGATGACTATAGGATGTTGTGTCTAGTTTCCAATAATCCATTTTTTACAAATAGACTTAATTAATTTACCATGTTAGGCTGCTCCATAAGTAAGAATGTTCATTTTCTAAGCAAACATATGTCAGTGGTTTATTCTGTTAACTGTCAAATAAGTGCATGTCAAAGGAATTAGATAATTGGAAAAGATGAAGTGAACACTTATCCCAACTGTAAATATCTATTGCGATATATCCATGTTACAGACATTGTACCAATAAGTATACCAGAAATGAAGAGTCAAATGACCTTTTAAAGGGTGTATGTTGTTGGACTGTGCACCAAACAATTATATTGTAATGGAAACTTCTATTCCCATCATAAATGCCCCCAGTACAGATCCATTTGTGCAGTAAATTTGACATAATCAACAAATCAATACATGGATTTTCAAGACCATTGCGGAGCCTGTTTCTTCGACAATGTTTATTCATATGAAATGCATAAAGTGTGGCTGTGACAAAAAAGAGATAATTGTCTCATTTTGACTGAGCAGATACTCCTTGCAGTTCATATTCCTATGCTAAGTTTATTTAAATTGTATGTTATAACCTTCTTACGCTGGAGATAGGAGAGATGGTGGATTCAAACCTGAAAGATTCTGCATCATTAGTTTAGTATTATCCCTGGTATCACCTTTATCAGGGTGTGATTGAATATTCCAAATTCAACTGTTTTGGCTGATGATTTTTTGCTGACATAATCAAGTGTTTTGGTCATAATTGGCAATTGGGAGAGGGAGGGTCAGGTTCTGTTGATTATTTCCCAGAGGAAAGCTTTGAAAGTTCAAGAAAAAAAAGTAACTTTTTTGCTGCCTACAAAGAACATTCATACAGAGCATGTACAATGGCTAGGCTACTAAAATATTAACACAAACTTGCAACTTAATGCTTTTTTCTTCCTCACATTGTTAAACAGCCCCACATTCCGATTTGCTCTCATCCATCTTTGTAACCTCAATAAAGGATACCTTGACTTAGCTGGGGAGTTAGGTAGCTGCCATGTGTTATACTGTACCGAAGGTGAAATACATGAATGCTAACTGAAAAAAAAACTCAATGCTGAAGAAATCAGTTTTGTTTAATATCGGGAAGGCCTGATCAAATAGAAGATAATGTAATGTGGCCTGCAGCCTACAGCAGGGAATTAAGGAAGGCTTGGGGGATTTATTCTTAGCCTGCAGCCTCTTTCAATCAACCATACTATAATCCAATGTTTTGAACACATAACGCTTATGCACATATGCACACTTGCTCAACTGGGATTGCTACTTGGTCAGCGCAATACTTAAGAGGAGCCGGAGAATGAAAAAAGAGACCTGACATGATTTGGTATTTACTTAATGACAGCAGCTGTATTTCCAAAGTAATTCATGAATTGGTAAGCTCTTAACAATGGAATGAAAAAGTGATTGGATACTATTTTAATGCAAGTATTGTCTTTCTTCAACATAAGGGGCATTTTGACTCGTTTGGCATTTTGACTCGTTTGGCAGCAGTCACTGAACTTCACTCCAAAAACTGTGTGGGATTCATCGTGTGATGTTCTGACAATGTGATAAGGAAGTATATGTACATTTTTCATTCATTGCATTCTTTTATACCTGGAATAATACACTTGAAAACATACCAATTGTTATTTGTAGAACTTATTTACTTTTGCTCTGCCCAGGTGACAGTCTATGTAAGGAATGTCAATAAGGCGCAGTTGTAATATTTTCACATTTACTGAACAGAAAAAACATTTGTACCTCTTTGGAAAAAACAGTGATGAAACTAGTAACAAGTTGAAAATAACAAAGGCCTTTCACTCAACAGTCCGTCCATTTTGGTGAAACTTTGATTAATAAAGTTAGAGTGAATGATGCAATATGCTCTCAGCTCAGAGTTTGAATCACCATGATGTTCAGGGAACTAGAGCGAAACTCAAGCCTCTGAGTCAGGAATACATTGTGGCAGGACAGGGGTGGGATCAAACACCTAGAGGTTAAACTCTTGCCACCCGGCACTGCAAGTGATTCTGAGGCCAGCAGCTCTATTGAATGCTTATGCCACTGAGGAGGCAGTGACTGCTATCAATTCGGTACCCAACTGATACCAAAGATCGTCACTGGATTCTAGGCACTAGGCAAATGGTGGTAAAAGGATGTCAGGGCTGCCAGGGTAGACAGGGTCAACGTCAAGAGATTGGCTGTCAGCAGGCTCCATTTTCCCAATGCCAGGTCCTGAGTGCCTTTGAATGAGGGAATTTCCCAGGATTTCATATATAACAATGCATAGGTTAATTTATCAAGCTCCGAGCAGAGCAAAGATCCCCCATATACAAGATAATAAAATGTGAGGCTGGATGAACACAGCCGGCCAAGCAGCATCTCAGGAGCACAAAAGCTGACGTTTCGGGCCTAGACCCTTCAACCAGACCATCTCCCATATACAGCTGTTTCTGGGTCAATACCAGTGGTAGAGGCTGATGAATGCCTTAAGCGCTTCAAATCTCAGTTGATTGAAGGGCAGGAAGGGCATCCACAAAACTTTTTGTCATGGATTTATCACAGTGCAGTGAGAACAATGACCATGACCCATCCATCATTCACACATTTGATTAAATGCCACACCATCAAACTTGCCACAATGAGAAAATTGAATTCATCCATTGACTCAGCATTGAAATACGCACATTACTTCACAATTATCAAGCAACCACTCAAGTGCTAAAAATCTAACTTTACAAATGTGGATTTGCAATCTAACAGAAATCATTTTGTGTTAGAGATATTTTCTTAAAAAAAAGCTTTGCCTGTGTTTCTTTCTTAATATGAATATTAAACATATGAATTAGGACCAAGTGTAGGCCATTCAGTCCCTCATGCCTACTCAGCTATTCAGAACTATTCTTATGGCTTCAACTCCATGCTTCCACTTTCTCCCTAGTAACCTTTGATTCACTTGTTACCCAAGAATATACCTCTGTTTCAAAGGTGTTTGATAACCCTGCCTCTGCCACTTTTCAGGATAATGAGTTCTAAAGATTAACAACCATCTAGGAGGAAACATGATCCTTATCATCATCTTAAATGGGAGATCCTTTATTTTCCAAGTGTATCTCATTGTTCTAATATCTCCCACAAAGGGAACCATGCTCTCAGTATCCATCATGCTCAGTCCACACAAGATCTTATATGGTTCAATAAAATCACTTTTCATTCTTCTAAACTCCAGCGGATACAGGTTTAACTTGACCAAACTTTCCTCAGAAGATATGCCATCCTAATCCCAGCTATCAAACAATTGATCCTTTTCTGAATTGCTTGCAGCACATGCCTTACCTTTCTTAAAGCAGGAGACTAAACAGCATTTTTCTTCCTGCCAAAGTCGACAAATTCATATTTCCTGACTTGATACTCCACCTGCCAAATCATTGCCCACTCACATCATCTATTTATGTCCTTCTGCAGACTCCTCGTGTCCTCTTTACATGTTCTCTCCTACTTGTCACTGCAGCGTCAACAAATTAAGCACTGTATCCCTTCATCCAAATCAGTGTATAGATTGGATATCGTTGAGGACTAACACTGAACATGTGGTGCTCTATTTGCTACATGCTGCCAACCTGAAAACAACCGATTAATACCCTGCTTTATCTAGTTGACCAATTTCTGTCCAACATACTATGGCCCCTACACCATGTGCTCTTATTTAGTGTATTAAACTTTGTTGCAGTTCCTGCTTCGAGCTTGAGATAA
Organism: Stegostoma tigrinum; assembly: GCF_030684315.1. Lineage (NCBI taxonomy): Eukaryota > Metazoa > Chordata > Chondrichthyes > Orectolobiformes > Stegostomatidae > Stegostoma > Stegostoma tigrinum. The sequence continues at coordinate 18,870,919 of NC_081375.1, forward strand.
CACAGTGTGGAGCTGGAGGAACACAGCAAGCCAGGTTGCATCAGATGAGCAGGAAAGTTGGCATTTCGGGTCTGGACACTTCTTTATAAAAGGGTCCCAACCCGAAACGTTAACGTTCCTACCCCTCTGATGTTGTCTGGCCTGCTGTGTTCCTCCAGCTGCACACTGTGTTATCTTTGACCCCAGTATCGGCAGCTCTTACTATCTCTGCTTTGAGTTTCTTTGTTTTAGATTCTGTGTGTCTGCATGAAATCTTCAAACTGGTTTGTTGAACAGACTAGCTATCTCATGTACCACTCACAGATGCTACAAATATGGTGTAAGGGGTGATGCAGTGAATGAAATGCCAGAGTAGAGCAAATCTCTACTTTAAAGCCTGTGAGGACATTGTTCACTGCTTACATCACTGAAAACTGTCCAACCTGCTTCTTTGCTATTGGCTGCAAAATCCATTCCAATTTATATTAAAAAATATACACTACAGAATTTTGTTCATCAGTGATATTATACTTGCAAGTGACAAAAACTATACAAAAAAACTATACTATACAAAAACTTTCACATGCAGGATGAATGCGTGAGTTGAATTTTCACAGTAAATTCATGGTTTCATTGCTTGTAATGCAGATTTAACCTAGTCAATCTAAAAAAAAGTACAAAATGCTTATGGAAGCTGTTTGAGAGTTGTCATATTTTGGTAATCAAGATAAGATTGATGAATTCAACTAATGTATACAAGCAGAATAATGACAAGTTATGAAACGGATTCTCCCATTTCTCATAAATATAATTACATTTATTGCGCTTGGTTGTCGTAAGTAAGACTAAAACTAATCAAGCTACATAGAATAGCCGATTGTTGTTTTTTTAAAAAAGCAGATTGTTCGTGCTCACTAAGTCCATTTTGCTAAATTAAGACACAGATTTCAAATATTGCTTTATGCACCACTGGGAGCTGCTTCAAACTGAGCCGAGATGGAAGGGATGAAAGACTTCCTTGTCTTTTGACTATGAAGGTCCTCTTTCAAGTGAGTTTGAACAGTATCAATCCAAATCCTATAGTGGGTTTAGGCCAACAGCAGAAAATGTCCCCACCTTTCCTTAATTGACAATAAATCAAGAATCTGATTCAGATGACTGGTGTTCGAAATGTAACTTGCAAAGACCATCCTGGTTTGAATCTGGAGCTAAGACAAGTTACTTAGCCCATTGCCAAGTTCTGTGATGCCTACCCTGTGACTGCCATCTCTGGGTGTCCAAAGTGTTGAAGGAAGGCATAGGGAACTACTGAACACTAGTGTTCCCCCACACAGAAAAGAATAAAGTTCCAATTCTATTATCTACATAACCCCTGAGGGATTCATTCTTCAAACAGTCTCTAAATTGCAGCATGTATATAGCCAGTGTTCACACTTACTTAGATTGCAGGTTGGTTCTGCTTTAGGTCAATCACAGGGATATTGATAATGAAGCACTCAGCAACTAAGTAATATTAAACAGGTAAGTTAAAACTCTTTTGGAATAACTTACATTGCAGTTAATGTACAATAATAAAGTTAACTCACTATTATTCATTGTGATGGGAAAAATTACTCCATCAACAAAAGAATTATCTGAATTATAATTTTAACTAATAGTGACTCTGAACAGTGTAAATCTTTCTGGCATAAATCCCCAAAGATGTTTTTCAGAAATTGAACTTCCAAATGAATCTTTCAGGGTGTAAAAAGTCGAACATAAGAAATAATGCAAAATGCAGGTTTGTTTGCACATTTTTAAAGGTCAGCTCAGTCATTTGCCTGCTGTTAGAAGGGCATTTGCTGAGAACACTTTGCTGCTAATGTATCCATTTTGAATGTAAACTGCATCAAACAGTAATACATACCCAGAGTCTAAAATTCTACATTTAAACAAGAGAAAGATTTTCACAATCTCAGTATATCCCAATTTGAGTGCAGTAGCATAATGTTAGACTTCTGGAATTATAGTCAAAGGACATAATTCAAAACTCTGTCTCAGAAATTGAGGAAATCTATTAATTAAATTAATTTGAAAAGATAAAAATGACTGCTGTAAGCAACAGAGATCCAAAGGTTGCAACGAGAACATATCAAAGCCTTTTACCGAAGGAAATCTGCCACCATTATGTGGTTTGATCCGTTTCTGAAACTGAACCCACAGTGAGGTGACTGACTCATAACTGCTCTTTGAAATAGCTAAGCAAGCCATTCAGTTCTAATTAAGGAGCTGGCTAAATACCATCTTCTCAAGGGCAATTAAAGTTGGGCAATAAATGCAGTCTTACACCTACATTCCACAAAGAAATGCAATAACTTACTTTTAAACTTTTTTTAAAGACAATGAAATACCTAGGAAGCATAGTCACAGTTGCAATGTAGGAAAAGTAATGAACAGACAGTGCTCTGCAGTCCTCATTATGCTAACATACAGAAACAACCTTGCAAAAGTGAATTTTCTGTTAGGTATCTCTCTGAGCCATTCGAATTGACAAGAGTTTTAGTTGCACTAAGGATTAATGATTAACAAATAAGAACCTTGACACAAACCATGACATGACTCCTGTGTGCTTAAAGGGATGGGATAATAAATTTAATGGGCTGAGAATGTTTTTAATGCAGTGAATTATTATGATATGTAATCCTCTGCTAGAAAAAAATGAGTCAGAGTAAGTTGTGTTGCTGGTAATGGGATTGGAGTAGAGCACAGGATAATGAAGTTTAATGGAGTGGGATGCTGTTGAGTTCTCCCTATCTCTGAGTGGTTGTGCTCTACTCTGGCCAAGTTGGAATGAGGAGGAGGGAATGAGGAGTTGGATGTCCACCACACCTTTATTGATCTTGGCCCAGTTGTGAGCAATTTATTCCTGTGAGACAAATGGAGAGATTGACTCTGATGAAGGTGGTTGGAAGAGCAGTTTACACTGATACAGGGGCAGGAGAGATAGTGAGATGTTCCCCCATGAATGAGTAGGAAACACAGAGGGTAAGAAAGAGTTACTAGTTTGGGAGGATGAAGCAAAGTTGGAGTAAGAGGTGAATTTTGAGTGTGAAATAGCAGGCAGAAGATTGTGGTACTTAGCTGGGAGGAACATAGGTGACTTTTAACCTCCTTCCCACACTATTGTCTATTCTGTTTAACTAAGGACAGAAGCTGGCTATACCTGGTGGCGTGGCCTCTTGGGTGATCCGCAGGAGAAAGGATGGCTTTTTTCTCCATCACTTAATCCACCAGCACTTCTCAGTCCTTACTGCAAGGCAGGGAGCTAGCTTACCTTTCTGGCTCATTAGTTCATTCATTTGAAACGACAGCATGAGAGGCTATTCCAGTCTTGCAGCATCTGACGTAGTGTACAGATGAGCTTTATATATGGCACCGGTGGCAAAAATGCTGGAAGATTTTAATAATAGCAAGCACTTTCACCTCCTCTGCCGTGATGCCATGAACCCAGTTAAATAATTAATGAAGATTGTTCGAGAAAAGTCACTCCAAGTAATGGCAAAACAAGCACTGTGAATCATTATTGACAGAATATTTAACTGTAAATGCAAAAATTCTACTCCCCAAATACAAAAGTGACAATGCTGAACACTGGTTTAGCCTCAACTAGACTAATTCTATATGGCAGACTTTTGTGAGTGATGTAAAGGTATCAAGATCATGAGAAATAAGGACAGGAGTAGTCTTTTTGGGCTATGTGAACCTGCTTCACCGTTCAATAGCATCATGGTTGATCCAACTCTCCTTACCTTCACTTTTCTGCCCTTCCTCCATAATGCTTGATTCACCCAAGAAGGGTTAAAGAGGATGCAGAAAAGATTTACAATGATAGATTTGAGTATAAGAGATTTCAATTCCAGGGATATATAGGATAGCAGATCCAGGCTTGTCAAATAAAAATTTGAGAGGAAATTTGATGGCGGTTTTCACAATCAGAAGTGATCAAGCCTAGAGTACTTGGGAAGAAAACCTGCCCTGTTGTTGTTTGAAAATGGATTGAAGATAAAAACAATTTTGGCTTTCAAAAAGACATTTCACACTTACCTGGAGAGATTAAAAATTGCAAATCAACAAGGAAATGACAATGGAGGAAGACTAGCCTACTGGTGCTTATAGCGTGGATTTGACAGGATGAATGGTCTCCTTCAGTGCTGCAAATATTCGATTACTCTATATGATTTGCGGGCTCATCAAGTGACATGATGTCTGATATACTGAACCAGATTAAATGCTCACTTGTGTTAGCCTTCCCCTTTTTTTCCCATTCATTCTTTTTACTTCTTTCCTGTTCTGGTGATGTCTTTAAAATAGAGATTTTTTGGAAAAATATTTTCTATTGTTTTTGAATGCCACAAAAACATTTCCAACTTGCTCTGATGCCAAAAGAGAAAATAAAAGCAAGAAAACACACAAAGCAAAATAATGTTACAGAAATCATTGAAAAATATTGTTGTTAAAAATAAAACACCTTTGACAAAAAGAGGATGTTTCTTTTAACTTTTGTTTGGCCTCTCTATTCATGGAACTTCTCCACTGACTAAATCCAAGTGGGCAGACTAGATTCTCAGTGTCATCACATCATAAATTAGAAATCACACAAAATATGTGGTTTGCCGATTTGAGCCATATTTAAATGTTGAAATATTATTGGCAATATTAACACCAGCCAAAATAAGATTGTACACCGTGAGATTCCAATGGGAATGGGATGCAAAGTGCCAGGATTTTTGCAACCCACCTGCCTAAATCATAACAGCAGGGAATTGCCATGCAAAATCTTGCCTTTTGGACTAAATGCTGGCAAATAATTTCTCAAGGTGGGAGTTTCCTGTCTCAGCCAATCTATGGTGAACAGGACGTTGATCACTACATTCCCATCTGTAATTCTTGTTTGTGAAAATATGCATGACAATATATCAGCCTCCTGAGAATGGATACAGACATTTCATTGCGCCAGGATGTTGGGGTGAACCAGGATAGAATCCATAAGAGACGGTAGGTGAGCTGTAATCTTACTGCAGTTCAAGAAGCTGATACACTACCACCTTATTCAATGGATTTGGGCATGCCCAACCAATTCTGGTTTATCCAATGCTGCCCATATCCTATGAAAGAATTTTTAAAAAAATCTGCTTAGAAAGAAAAGTTGGCAATGATACAGGTCCTGTCACATCATCCAACATAGCTTCAGATCATACAATACTGAAACGGTAATGTTCTTTGTCATATGTCACATGACATTACTTTCAAATTTAACAATATCCAAAAACCCAAAAATCTAAGAAATGGTGTCAGTAGCACAGAAGTATCTTTTATAAGAAAGTATGAAAATACATAACCTGGCATAGATAATAACTAATAATAGATGCAAGGGAATTATAGCAACATAGACTCAGATTCAAAGAATGCATATGCACCACCTGAACTTCACTCTCATAGGTTATGGCCTTCCCATAAATCATTTGATTAAACTATTGCTTTGCTGCTAACTTGCAAGGATTCATAACTCTTCTTCACAAATTCGTTAGCACAATTTTAAAATGCCAAGACCCCTCCTTGTATTGCACAATAACACCCCAGATCTCAAGATTCCTTACTGTAAATATGTTCAGAAATCCGTTATGTGCAATGAAGGCAGATATATGAAATTGTAACTGTGGTTGTGATAATGTGGTGTCATTATTAGAGAATGTTTACTAGGAAGCTTTCCATCAGATAAAAAATATATATTATTTTTTGTTTAAAACTTTCATCAATCACCTTATATGGAGCAAAATAAGAGAACAATTTACATTTAGGTAGCTTTGTGAACGATCACAGGATATCCAAAAGTGCTGTGAAACCAATTAAGTAGTTTGCAGCATAATCAATGTTGAAATGCCAGGAATTATGCAGCCAACTTGCACACACAAAAGTGTCACAAACAACAATGACCAGGTAATTTGATTGGAAGAAGGATTGCTGGACTTAACTCTGTTTTCCCTCCATGGAAGCTGCCAGAGCTGCTGAGTTTCTCCAGCAATTTCTGCTTTCATTTGTTTTTGTGTTGCTGGTTGAGCAATACATATTGTCAGGTCACCAGAATGAACTCTTCTGTTCTTTATGAAGGGCAGCCACAGAATCAAAGCACTGATATAGTTTACCAGTCACGAATAAGCCTTTCATGACCCCAGTGATCAACTTAATATAGAGGCAACCCAAATAGAATTCAGCAGTTAACAAAGTGTGGAGGTGGATGAACACAGCAGGTCAAGCAGCATCTTAGGAGCACAAAAGCTGACGTTTCGGGCCTAGACCCTTTCCTGCTGTGTTCATCCAGCTCCACACTTTGTTATCTCAAATTCTCCAGCATCTGCAGTTCCCATTATCTCTGATAGAATTCAGCAGTTCGTTTGCAATGGCCCCTGTAGTGAGAAGTTTAAACGCAGCTCCTGATACTGAGTCTGATTGAAAGTATACGTATTTTATATCAGTGTTAGGTTTTATTTGCCCGCTCTTTCTTTAACTTATGAGCAAGCATTATTGTTTCTAGCTCCTAATTTATAGCAATGACTCTTCACTTTTTAAAATTAAAATGGAGCATTAGAACGAAGGCATGTGGCTTTCATGGATAACAAAGTCAATCAACCAAAGTTCCAATATGTAAACAGTGACTAGTCCATAAACCACAAGATGGTGACAGAGATGCAGGTCTGCTGCCATTGTTTTATTAAAATATGCCCTTTTAGAGGAAGATTGTGATGAACTGACATTTCCACCAACACCTTTAAGTTGCTCAGCTGTGTATTCGGGAGTTCCTGGCCTGTGAATATGCAGAAAAGCACCTCTAAATCATTAGAGTTAGCAGGAACTGTTCAGTATATTTGTAAGTTATGTTTGAGGGGCTCCTGCTGGTTCCAATCAATTGGCACTAAAACACACATACCACAAGCCTTTCATTTGTAATTCCAAAAGGCAATTTTTTTCTCTTCTTAAAGTTGCATTACTCCCAAATTGTTTAGTTCAATATATCCTCCCTTATCTTTAAAGGAATCTTGTGGCTCAGCGATTGCATTCCTGTAACAAAGCCAGAAATCTTGGAATGGCTCAACAGCTCTGCCAGCAGCTGTGGAGAGAAGTCAGAGTCAATGCTCGGTGACCTTTCCTCCGAACTGATGGTAGTTAGGAAAATTTTGGCTTTTATGTAAAAGATGGGTTGGGGGAAGGGTTAAGATGTAAATGGTAGATGGAGATAGAACCCAAACAGAGAGAAAAATAGTTGGACCGCTAAAACAGTGGAAAACGATCAGCCTGAGAGAATGAATAGCAATTAATGGACAATTAGTGGCTAATGATGTGGTGTGTAACAGCAGACCATGTGATAACAGGGCCTGATGTGTGGGGGTTGAGATAAGCACATGTGAAGGTGCCTCAAGCCCTACTAACAGTGCCCACCTATCACCACCATTCCATCACCCACCTCCTCCCCCGCCCCACGCACACTTTATCTGCAGCTCCCCCTACCCCACACCCAGGTCTGAAGAATGGTAATACACGAAACATTAACTTCTCCTTTCCTCCAGATGTTGTCTGGCTTGCTGAATCCTGGCTTTCTGTGTCAAATGTATCTAAGAAAGTTTCCTGAATGTGGAGGGACCTACCCGGAAGTATGCAACTCTGTACCTCCTCTTAGAAACGAGGTCAGGCATGTGACTGAAGTGTCGGTCAGAGAGCACTTTGGGTGCAGTTACTACTTCTCTCTTAATTTTAATGTAGTTATGGAAAAAGATAGGACAGGTGCACAGGTTAGTGTGCTAAACTGGAGCAGGTCAATTTGGGGGCCATTAGGCAGGATCTAGCAGCAGTCGATTGGGTGAGTCTATTTGAAGGAAAAGGAACAAATGGCAAATAGAAGGCTTTTAAAAGTTTGATATCAAGAGTCCAGGGACAATATATCCTTGTTCAGATGAAGGGAAAGGCTGTCCCTGGCTGACAAGGGATATTGAGGCTTTGGTCAGGAGGAAGAAGTATGCATATATTGTGTTTAAGCTATTAGGCTCAAGTCAATCCCTAGATGACAATAAAAAGTGTTGAACCATACTTAAGAGGGAAATCAGATGAGCAAAAAAGAGGGTGTGGGATGGATCTGGCAGATAAGGATAAAGAAAATACCATCAGTTTCCATAGCCATGTTAAGAACAAAATGGTGGCCAGAGAGAGAATAAGTCCCCTTAAAGATCAGCATGGCTGTCAATGTGTGGAGCCACAGGAGCTGGGAGTGATTTTTAATGAATATTACTTCTCAGTGTTTACTAATGACAGAATCATGGATGCTAAGGAAATAACGAAACAAATGAGGATGTTTTGGACCGCATACATACAGAGAGTAGGTGTTGCAGCCTTGGATAACATTAAGATGGATAAATCCTAATCAAGTCCAACCTCGGATGTTATGGGAAGCTAAGGAAGAAATTGCAGAGGACCTTACAGAGATTTTTGCTTTACCTTTAGCCACTGGTGAAGTTCTGGAAGATTGGAGGGTGGCTACTGTTGTTCCATTGATTAAGAAAGGTAACAAAGACAAGCCGAGAAACTACTGGCCAGTGAGCCTGACAGCAGTGGTAGGTAGGTTACTGGAGAGGATACTGAGGAACAGGATCAAGCAACAATTGTATAGTCAAGGTCTAATTAGTTAGGGATAGTCAGCAAGGATTTGTGTGTGGTAAGGCATGTCTGGCAAATTTTTAGAGTTTTTCAAAGAGGTAACCAAGAGGATGGATGAGGATAGGGCAGTGGATGTTGTCGATATGGATTTTAGAAAGGCCTTTGAAAAGGTCCCACATGGCATGCTAGTCATGAAGGTTAGATTAGATGGGATCCAGGGAGAGTTGCAAATTGCATTCAAAATTGGCTCGATGGTAGGAAGCAGCGGGTGATAGTTGAAGGTTGTTTCTCAGGCTGGAGGCCTGTGACTGCTTGTGTGCCACAGGGGTCGGTGCTGGGACATTTGTTATTTATATAAATGTTCTGGATGTGAATGTACAAGGCATGACTGGAATGCTCGCAGTTGATACAAAAATAGGAGGTATCATTGATTGTGGTGAAGGTTATGAAAAATTACAGTGGGATCTTGATCAGATGGAGAAGTGGGGCCAAAGATTGGCAAATGCAATTCAATACAGATAAGTGTGAGGTGTCGAATTTTGGAAAGCCAAACCAAGGTAGGACTTCTACAATAAATGATAAGGTCCTGAGGAGTGTTGTGGAATGAAGGGACCTACGAGCACAAGTACATAATTTATTGAAAGCCGCATCACAGGTGGACAGAATGGTGAAGAAGGCATTTAGCATGCTGGCCTTCATCCATTGAGGCATTGAGTATAGGATTTGGCTCATTATGTTACAGTTGTATAAGTCGTTGGTGAGGGCGCACTTGGAGTATTGTGTACAGTTTTGGCCACCCTGTTATAAGAAATACATGATTAAACTAGAAAGCGTGCAAAGAATATTTATGAAGATGTTGTCATGATTAGTAGGCCTGGATTAATGGAAGAGTTTGGCCAGGATCGGAGTTTATTCCAAGGAAAGTAGGAGAATGAGAGGTGACCTTACTAAAGAATATTAAATCATGAGGGACATAGATAGGATGAATGTATAAAGTCTTCTTCCCAGGGACAGAGAATTGAACCCTAGAGGGCATAGGTTTAAAGTGAGAAGGGAAAAATTTAAGAAGGATCTGAGGGGCAATTCTTCATGCAGAGAATGGTGCATATATGGAATAGGCCACCAGAGAAAATGGTTGAAGCAGGTACAATAGCAACATTTTTTAAAATTACATAGGTACATGGATGAGATGGGTTTAGAGGGATAAGGACCAAATGCGAGCAATTGGAACAAGCTGAGTGAGTGAGCATCATGGTCAGCATGGATCAGTTTAGGTCAATGGGCCTGTTTTCATGTTGTATTACTCAATTACTCTATGGCTTATTTTGTTGTATATCAACTTGTAAATGCTTCAAATATATGCCAATGGCGGGAGGTAAGAGTGGGAGAAATTCACTATTAGTTATGCTGTGGAAATAAATTGGAGCCTCTACCATCACTATGCATAGACCCACAATGACACATGTGTGAAATTGTATGGTCACGCAGCAATGTGGTCTCCCTGTGGGGGGGTGCTATTGGGATTATTTAGCTGGATTACCGTTGTAGATCAGCATGGATGCCAACAGCATGAGCTTTGCTTGCTCCTTTAGGGTAGATTTTGACCTGGCTCTTTACCCTACCCACAAACGAAGATCATATGGCAAAGTGGATCAGATTGTCTTCAAGTCGAGCTCTGAGAAAGAGAATAAAGAAGGCATTTCTTAGGTGCCCACTATTCAATAGCTGGCAGGGCTGGAAATGTCCCTTTGCCAATGGTGTGCAGGAGCAGACCACAGTCTGAATTTATTCCCGTCTGTGAGGAAAGCCTTGTGGTGTTTTCCAAATGCACAGTTTGCTAAATGGATAATTGTAGATATAACATGGTTGACCAGAGAATAAACACAATGCTCTTTGAAACCAGCAGCAACTTATTAAACATTTGCCTCTGGAGGCCTAGAGTCAATTTTCAGTCTACTTCAAGTCGCAGCTGTGCTGTTTTTGATGCACCATCTAATTCCTGATTCTGCAACTGGAGAATATTCATCCAGAGCTAAATTAGATATTTTATTAGAGGAGGTCGACTATTATCCATCACCTTAATTTATTTTAACATTCTCTCTTCTGTTGCAGTCCACTGGAGTCTTGGTTCTTCACCTCTACAGAATTACCTTCCGAAAAAGGAACGAACATCATATCCACATTGCATAGTTCCTGAATCCAATAAAACCATTTTATAAAATGAATTATACATAACTTTGCTGCTTTCTGCCAAAATGTAACATATTACAAAAATGGAAGCTTGGTCAGCTGACAACCACCCACTAAATCTGCCCCCTGTTTCCCCTGCCAAAAACAGCTCCATGCATGCTCAGATATCAGGCTTCCATTAAACCCCAAGACTTAAGAAAGTACAATGGATACCATCTGGTACTCCACCAGTAAGGTCAAATAATGTTCTCACCATTTAATGTAATTAACTCCAACAGTCTGTCTGCAGTCAGTCAGCCTGAGCCAACACAAGCAAAATCGCTCCAAGTCGAACTTCTGGTCATTATTATACTCAACATAAGCACATGGCTGTCTGTACAAACAGAGTAAGGAGAAAAACTGAAACCAATATACAAAGTATGAAATTTCAATAAATCTCACTGAACTTCCAAACTATTATGATTATAAAATTGTTCTGGCCAACATCAGTCTAATATTTTGCCATATAGTGATTGCACTTGTGGGTAACTAGTGTTGCAGTGTTCTCCCAGGAATAAAGAAAGTGCCACAGCAGTACAATACCTAAAGCTGAACTTACACTGCCTAATTGCTATTTGTAAATGGTGATAGTATGGCCACTTAAAATCAGGAACAGGCTGATACTAAATACATGGTGTCTGGTGTCTGCCAGCTTTGGGTGGTATAAGATATTGCAGCAGATACTGCAACTATTCCATGTACAAAAATTAACAATTCTGTGTGGGAGTATTTGGATCATACAAATGATACTTCAGTAGCCAATCCAAAATCAAAAACATAGGAGCGAAGCCACGGACAGCAAAGTACTTTTCTGAATTTGATAGCCAATTAGACCCAGGTCAGCAATTTAAGCACCGTATCAGGACCAGGACCTGTAAATACTGTAGTTTAAACAGAGTGAACCAGCCACTGTTGATTTGAAAGTTCAGCAAAGGAGATTCACCTCATTGGAGAGTTTGCTTCACTGGACTGAAATTGAAACCTTCATCAGATATTCTGCTTTTGGACTGGTGTTTCCTAAAATCAGCTTATGGAGAACACTGCTCATGAGAATTTAATTTTTTATTGCACTCCAGACCTTTACTTAAGTCTAGAAATTAGATATGCAGAACTAGATAAATTATATTAATTAGATATCCAGAACCGTATTATGTTGAATATATTAAACTGAACTATATTAGAATGAACTCAACTAATGTGAACTTTAAAATCATAAAATGATCAATTGAAATAATCAAAATCATGAACTTTATTGTCAGTGAAACCGTCATTTAATTCTATGTGAAGGCAAAATGCTGCAGATATTAGAAATTTGAAGTAAAAACACTGGAAAATCTTGGCAGGTCAGGTAGCAAATGTGAAGAGAAAAGCAGAGCTAACATTTTAGGTTGATGATTTTTCAACGTGATGATACTTTTGGCATTTTTTTGTTTATATTTAATTTTGCAGACTCGTTTCATCAATACTCGAATCATTCATTCTCCTTTCGTTTGCATTTCTCTTTTCGTTGTTTTGTTTTCCACTATTTCCTTGTTTCAGATTTCTCACACTCTGTGTTGCAGTATTTTATTTACTTTTGTTAACTTTTCTGGTTTATTATTCTTTCCTTGATCCTGTGTTAACTTTGTTCTGGCTCCCTGCCTCATGTTACTTTTCTTCAAAATAGGTATGGCAAAAGTCAACTGTCATCAGAATTTCCCCAGGTTTTGGGAGAATCTTTGCAATCATTTTGTAAATCATCTGTTTCAATCAGCAAATCAAAGGTTGTTTGATGGGGATGTGTGGTTATCGAGCATGGATCTGGGCAGTCATAGAGGTTCTTTCTGAATGCATGCATGCGGCATGTTGCTATAATGACTGTATAAATCATTTCAACCAGATACACAGGCCCTGCCAAACATCAACTATAAGGGAATTAATTGTTGCAATATTGATCAAATCTGATAGCATTACAGTTTGACCAATCCCTGTTCTTTTCAAAAGGCAATGACATTGAGCCATATGAAAGACATTAAAAGCAGTTGTGACATAAAAAGTTAGAACATTAACTATATCAAATTCTAGTGTTGGATAGAATCACAGTGAATTAAAACAAAATGACATTTTGAAGGTTTGCTTAAATGTGAAATTTAGTAAAACCCTTCAGGCTCTTCTGTAAGGCAACTAGCTGAGCACACTCCAAAGTGACAGAACAAGAATCCTTCAGTATAGTACTGGAAAAACACGCTTAAATATCATCCACATGCTAGGGAATACAAAACTACTACAACATTTTGTGACAGCCATGAATAATCTTGCATTATTGCAATTAGTATTAGGTGTTCAATTCAATCGAAAAAAAAGTCACTTCTTTTCCTGAATAAGAAATGAAGGTGCACACAAAGCAGAATATTTAAACAGAAACTCGTTTCCTTTTAAAGAAATTTAATACAAAAATGCCTGGTGTATTGTGTGTAGAATTGTAATGTACATTACATGTTTAGAATCAACGTTTAAGCATTTACTTCCTTTGGGATGAGGACATCACATTTTATTACAAAAATCTGTAAGGTGGATATCTTACGATTCCTTGAAAAGTTTGACCTGGGCAATATATTATTTCAGTTAGGGAAAAATCAATAAATCTTGGAGTATCACCTACTGTATTTCAATATTCTGTTTTCTACCTTTAAGCTTAATAATTTTATGTTTCATAATGGTGATGTTGGACATTTCTGGTTTGAAACAGTCTCCATTAAATACTGTGTTGCCAAGATCTTATAAAAGGACAGGAAATATTGGAGATGGGGCTCTCTGGCATTCCTCACACAAACTTGTTAAAAACCAGCTAATTTCTCCACAAAAAGAGATGGAACTAGAGTCACCAAATAAGTTAGCTATTCACCCATTATCTACTTTCAGAACTCAGTGCCCATTGCTGAGCTGGATTTTTAAAAAATCTTCAACTGTTCCTGACTCACAAAAACTACAACCCTCCACTCTTGCCATCCTACACCTTGATTTTTTAAAAAATACATCTTTGTACAGTAATTGCCATTGATCCATGAGGAAATACGTTCCATTTGGTGGGAAGATTATATACCTCTACTACAGTGGCGAAGTTCATGCCAACATTTGCTCATGCTCCACTTTTGTGTGCCTATCCTTAATGGTTTCCCCACACAGCAACTGCCAGAGAGAGAAATGTCAAGTGAATGTTATGAAGGTAAAGTGAATTTGCAGCCTACTATCAGACCTGATCACTCATGTACACAGCAGATTGAAGAAGTTTGAAAATGTCACAGGTAGAAGCTAACTATTGGAGAGCACTGACCCGCTTTCATAATGAGAGAATTACGTAGGCCACGGAGAAGTTGTCAGAGTGAGGACGAAATTGTAAAAATGGGTTCCTCCTTTTTTGTGATGCTATGATGTTGAATTCTGCTCCTGTTATATGAAAAGATATTAAACATATCGAAGTCTGAAGTGTATCAGCCAGGTACTATTACTGTCTGTATTCAGTCGGAACTCCCATGCAAGCACTGCTATCTGTACATGTTCTTCGTTCCAAGTTATACAAAGGTTGCTTTGACAGTCATGATTCCCAGACATGATGATGAATGTGTGAATGCTTGGTATAGAGTGTTGAACTGTCGTCAGCTGTTTGCATTTATAGAGCGCCTTGACCAAAATAAAGCATTTGCACAGACTCATTACAAAGAAAAATATGACATGGAGCTATAAAAGAAAGGCAGATGGCCAAATATTTGGTCAGCAATTTAAAGTTTTGAGTAGTGTCTTAAAGAAGGAAAGAGAGGTGGAGAGGTTTTGGGAGGGAATTCCAGAGCTTCGGACCTTTGTAGTCCAGGGCACAGCTGCCAAACAATGGAGCAATTAAAATCAGGGTCACCCACGAGGCCAGAAAGAATGGAATGCAGATATCTTGGTGGGGTGGGTGTGACTACAGAGAAAGGGAGGATTAAGCCGAAGGAAGAATTTGAAACTAGTCTCCCACCTCAAAACAAAAACAAAAATTGGCATTAAGTTCAAATAGCTCTGAAAGCAAAAAATCAAGAGTAAAGTAATTGGCCTGGATGGTATCAATTTTCAAGATATTTTCAGGTACCAAAATGTTGCCAGTATTATAATAATAAAGAAAAAGTAAATCCCAAGCATTTGTCAGTTGGCAGATTCTTTGATTTTCAGTTGCTTTCTGACTGAATAAATCGCTCATAATTTTTCAAGGCAACTCTTCTTTCCATGAATCAAAGCCAAGTATTGAACAATTGTTAATTTTTTTAACATTTTAATAAAACTAATCAAAGGAATACAGCATTAATATGTTCCTCACAGCCAACTACAAGCATTTCTTTACTATTCCTCTTGTCTCCAAGGCGTTTGAAGTGCTTTAGGATAGCAAGAGTTTAATATATTGTTTGGCGCTAGGGAAAACACAGATGTCGGATTATTATTGTAATGTCTGTCTGGATGACAGCAAGAATGTGAAAAGACTAATGGCGCTTCCGAAAAATCTGTGACAAACTTACTGAATGCACTCTGTGGCATGGTAACCTTAAATGGTGGAGGTCGCTGATAGCATCCTGGCTTTAAAGCCAGTGTCCTGTGGCTGAAGTTACAGGTCAGTTATATTGCACCTATTGATCCCGATAATGGACTTAGGTTCACCAGTCATGGGTGGAAAAGAACGATTTGGGAGGTACAAGCAATTGACTTTTTTGCTGTCCCACAGGTGATGAGAGTTGAAAGTTCTTGCGTCCCGGGTCTCATGGCCAAAGTTGGCAAAAAAATCACTCCATGTAGTCGGATAATAAAATGTGAGGCTGGATGAACACAGCAGGCCAAGCAGCATCTCAGGAGCACAAAAGCTGACGTTTCGGGCCTAGACCCTTCATCAGAGAGTCTCCTCCATTTCCTGCTCAAATTCAAATCGCACCAAACAAATGTTTACAGTGTGACAGCAGGTCATGGCCAAGGCAAGGACTGTCTTGTGCAAACTAAACACGCTAAAAGTTTCTAACTGTAAAGTTGTATGACCCCATTAGATTGTCAGTTGGTGCCTGTAACTCTTCCCATGGCCCAAGAATGAAAAACAAATTATTGAATAGGAGCCAAATCAAAATAAAGCATGTCTCAGCGGGCCCCCATCAGTCCTTGCTTTCACTCCAATTTTACCTCTCAGTTACTTTGCTTTAAAAGTAAGAGGTCTTAGGTTAATTCAACAACACAGGCATGGTTACAATGCTGCTGCAACAGCTGTTAATGCTCCCACTTTTGCCACTGAACTGTTTTAGAGATTTTAAACTACACTTTTTACAATAGTTATTTAAGAATAAGTATAAGAGTTGCCAAAATCAATATCTAATTACTCTTCATATCACTTTCACTGAAGAATACTCTGAAGGCACAGAGATGAATAAAGCAACTTCACGCAGAGTCTCAGCTAATCATCACATTTAAAAATTCCTATAGTGAGATCGAATGTAATCCCCTGGCTCTTCATCCCCACCATCCATAAGGACAGCAATGATGGTGACCAGAAGAGGGTCAGTTAAAGTGGATGGAGAAAATGTACCGCCTTTCCTTTCCTGCCTTGACCTACCTGACAGTTTGGCATCATTTTTCTCCAGTAAAGTTATCAAGGCCTATTGTGTCATTCAAAACAAGATCCTGCCCAGGGAGGTGGTGCAATGGTAGCTTCCTGTCAGGCTGGAGCCTGCTTGGAGCAGCAGCTGGATGGAGAAGAGGCTCAGTAAAATAAGTTTTTAAACTTTTGTTCTTTGAACTTTAGCTTGTCCTGAACATCTTCCCATATTCCTGCAGACCCGGGGACCCTTCCAAAATACTTGCTTTGTGCTGGAGATCCTGGTCAGGTCCTGCTGGCTGTCCAGCTGTTTTGGTTAGGATGCCAATCAAGCATGATAGCAGATGCTTCTGCACATGTATCTTGTTTTGCTGAGTTATATTCAAGGCTTTATATGCAGAAGTAGACAAATGAAAATGTTTACTTACCAGATTAACTGCTCTAACTTTGTTTCATTATTGCTTTCAGTACATTCCTCTTAGCTCAAAAGCTTCCATTAAAATCATATCTCCAATAAAAGATTGGGTCACCTCCTACTTAGGTCACCTATTCCCACCTACATTGAGCCAAAATCCCTTTGACTTTGGTTGAGATCTCTGCGCAAGTAATTAGGAGGATAATTGTTACGTTGGCATTAATTGCAAGGAGACAGATATAAAAGAGTAAGGAAATCTTAATCCAGATATAATAAGCTTCAAGGAGACCACACAGAGTTCTGTGAGCAGTTGTGGTATCTATAACAAAGGAAGGATATTTCTGCTTGTAAAAATATATCTGAACTGTAAAACAATGATTGACTGGATAGTCCCACAGGATGGGAGGTTTGCCTCACAATGAGATGTTCAGTAAATTGAACCTATACTCTGTGGAGTTTAGAAAAATGGGAGCCGATCTCATTGAAACACACAGGACTTTGAAAGGGCTCAACAGGGTAGACTTGGAGGCTATTCCAGCCACTTGTGGAACTTAGAATGAAAACACACAGCCTCATGATAAGGAATTTGACTATTTAGGTCTGAGATAAGGAGAAATTACTTCACATTCAGGGTTGTGAATCTTTAAAGTTCTCCATTCTAGAGAGTTGTGAATGCAACCATGTTGAAGACATTCAAGACTGAGTGGAAAACCTTTTGACCTCTCAAAGAATCAAAGCATGAGATTAAGGGGGAGAAAACAAGAGCTGAACTTCAAGATCAGCCACAATCATACTGAAAATCAAATGGTCTTGAAGGGATGAAAGGTTTGCTGTTGCTCTTAGTTCTAAATGTATATAAAAAGATAATTTGACCCAAAGAAACAAAAAGCGGGAGAATAATCTGTAGTCTTATAACTTCATTTTAGACAGGCAATGAGGGCTTAATTAATTAAGGGATGTGCCAATTGCATGAAAAAGTGAGAGTTGAAGATGAGAGTCAACCATGTTCATGTTGAAATATACCACAGGCTCAAAGGGTTCTATTGATGATTTCTGCTCGTCACTTGTGTTCAATGAGGCATATCTCTTCACTGGGTGCAATATATGAATACAGTTGTTAATAAGTCCAAAATGCACAAAATGATATGGAAATGACAATAACATGTAGCAGAAATGTAGTTGAGAAAGTATTACAATAGTAACATGCAGAGCTATTTATGAACAAACCAAGAGTCAATCGGTGTGTACTATGCAAATTTGTTAGAAATAGAAATTATTTCACATGGGAGCATCTCTGTTGACAACACACTGAAAGCTTGAAGGTGGACTCCTACTATGTACTGCTCTATAAAAATGGTCAGGGGAGTCAGCAGATTAGACCTGGTTGTAAGAATCAGTAAGTGATGGGACTGTACCTGCAAGTTGCACTCAAAACTTTGGGAGGTTTGACTGCATTAAAAGATTCTGTCTTAATCTAAGTTAAAACAGAAAATGCTGGAAATTTTCACCATCTGTGGACAGAGCTATTAACCCATGTTGGTTTTGCTCATAGGCTCTTCTATATAGTTCTCATCACATCCCTATCCTTTTCAATGTCACCAAATAAAAATTTGGATGTAAGTGCATGGCTCATAGGAAGCCAAATTTGCTCTTCCACTGCAGCATAAAAAGGTGGAAGGGACTTGTGACTCAGTGATGGCATACCTGACAACAAAGTGAAAGCAACAATTTATTAAGAAAATGCAGCAAAATATAAAAGTCACTTATTCCAATTTGAGAAAAACCTAAGAATTATCACTGATCAGATTGGGAGATTTTCTCTGTCCTTTTAAAGAAGATTAACAGTTTACTTCAATTTAAGAAGTCATGCAAGTGTTTTAAACAATCATTCACAAATATCACCACTGATTTCAAACTCTAATGTCAATGTGAAAGAAAAGTTTTGAGTGACATTTGACCAACTTTCAATGAAGTGTTATAGTATCAACACAGCCTTACCAATTGTCTTATGTCACCTCAGGCAAACTTGTGGCATTGAAGTAGAGATGACAATGTAATTTTCAACTGGCAATGGGTGTGCATCCAGCAAGCTTAAGCAGAGTACTAAGTAGGAGCCAAGACTATGAAACAGCCATCCCTTTCACTGATAATTTGGGCAGATGGGAATGTTAATACCTACATCTTTAACTGTAGTAGCTTAATAAAACTAAATAAAGCAACATGAGCCATGGATTGTTAACAGGTCTTGAACTTCACCATATGTGCCAGTCCATCAGAGCAATTGACCCCGGTTTACTCACTCAAGCAGCTGGTCTAAATCTTTCTTCAGTAATCTTGCTGCCACTCAAGGCATACTTTGTACCAAAGGTCTAAGTACTTCTAATGCTTCAGTGATGAGCGTGATCAGACATGAAGAGGATTTTGTCACGCTTCTATTACGGCCTGTTTATTTGTAGCCAGCACTTGTGTTAGCTGCAAAATATTCCCATGTTGCTAAAAAACATTGTTCAGATTATTGCCCAGACAGCTGTGGACCTATTTAATGTGATGTAGCCCAGCGGGAGAGCTACTTTTCTCAATCTTCCAAAGTTATGAGCAACTTCAAAACCAGATTTCTCATCTGCTGGCTATTCACCAGGATCCCTACACACTTGTTAACTCACTGGATTCAGCGCACAAGGTTCTTTTTTCGATATTTGGTATCGTGGCAGAACAATTACATACAAAGATAATATTTTTTGAAATTATTCCATTCTATTAACCATTATTAAATTTACTTTCAATTCAGGTTTTTAATATTTTAAAAATTGTATCTCTTGGCCTCAGGATTGTTCAATATCGTCACAACTTTCAAACTTGAGAAGTGCTGTCAAAGTTGAAATGTATAGAATCATGGCAGACAATTTGAACAGCAAGGGTTCTATAAACAATAATAAGATAAATAACCCAGGATCATTTGTTCTAACGAGGCTTGTTAAACAATGAATATTGGTTGAGATCTTTGAATTTTTGCTGCTGGATCTTATATATGCAGCTGAGAGAGAATTGACAAATTTGTAACCCAAAAGACTGATTAAAGCAACCTTCAGTAACTCAATGAATTGGCTTACCACTGCCGTCTGTAGACAACTTAAGATGGGCTATTGAAATTATATCCTGTGAACAATATGATGAAAGACACAGGCCCAAAGATCTGACTTTGAATCATAGACTCATAGAGATGTACAACATGGAAACAGATCCCTTCAGTCCAACTCGGCCATGCCGACCAGATATCCTAAATTAATCTAGTCCCATTTGCCAGCATTTGGCTCATACCCCTCTGTACACCCTCTTATTCATGTACCCATCCAGATGTCTTTTAAATGTTTTAATTTTACCCACCTCTACCATTGCCTCTGGCAGCTTATTCCATACACACACCACCCTCTATGTGAAAAAGTTGCCTCTTAGGCCCCTTTTAAATATTTCCGCTGTCTCACCTTAAACCTATGCCCTCTCATTTTGGACTCCCCTGCTCTTGGAAAAAAGACCTTGACTATTCAACCTATCCATTCCCTCGACTTCTGTGGTGACTTTAACAGCATATTATAAAAACAATGTACCTTATCATGTCCCAGACTTGAATTGGAATTACACCACAAGCTTCATTTCTAAGGATTTTCATACCCAATCCCTCTGTCAGGTTTGAGTAAATTTTGCCAAGGAAGAAAAAGGTTTGAAGTGGGGCTACTAGGAAGTCTGGGCCAGGATCAGGAGAAAGACCCTAATTTTACTTAAATTAAAGTTTTCTTTACAATTTATCAACGAGTTCAATGAACAATTAACAGAGAGAATGACATGTCTTGGACTCTGTGTAACTATTTATAATATGCCACACATATTGATCACATGATTTGTGATTTTATACTCGCTGCATTGTTTAGCATTACTCTCTCTTCAAATAGTTTAATTTGATCTTTGGTGTAAGAGATGGGGCCAGACTCGCTCTGACCTTGACGTTTGCCCAGTGAGTGTGACCTTGAGCTCATGTGGCAAGGACCTACTAGGTCGGACTGAAGGAATGGCAGATTGTTTCGGGAAAATTGTGAAGAAAGAAAGTTGACAGAGTCTAAGAGGGGAAGGGAAAGACTGCGGAACAATTCGTAATACGTAACCTTTGTTGTGGCAGGCTGGAATTGCATTCATGTTACTTCATGCTCAGAAAAGTGACCTTTGTGATTTGGACACTTTCTGGCTCTTCCCAGTATGCTCCCCTCTAAGAAAAGGAGCAAGAGAATCCTTGCTCAAGCTACCAGCTAAAATTGCCATCTGGGCTGGATATCATTGTTGAATTTTGAGCTACAAGTCTTAGAGGCTCCTCTTGAAATTCACCTCAGTGTACTTTGTTAACTCCTTTTCTCTTTAAGATGATGCATGCAGCATTATCAACAAGGCCTGCATTAGTTGGCAACTGTTCTTATCCTCAATGACTTGCAGGGCTATTTCTGAGGAGAGTTAAGAGCCCTCAACATTGCCCTGGTTTCGGGATCAGATGTAGGCCAGATGGGATTGATTCAGCTGTAAAGGACAACAGTGACCATAAGGCACCTCTGGACGTAGTGTTTGTGAGGAGTGTTATGTAAACACAATTGTTTTTGGTAGTCAATTGAGTGTGGTCATAATTTTTTATATAAAAATACAGAAATAAGCAAATTCAATGTGTAACATCTTAAAGAAAGCTGGTTTCAAAAGATCATTGTAAAGGTAGAGTTAAATGGAATAGGGCAGTAAGACCAGCATTTTACGTTGAATCATCAAGAGCTGAAGACACAAAATTAATTGTTAATTTAAAATAAATTTTTATGGGATTAGAACAGATTTTAGACAGGATTACTTACTGAAGGAAAGATGAGTGCCTGGAATAATCTGTTAGGATGGACAGTGGAGTCAAGATTTACTGACGGTGGTAGTTCAAATTAGTGTCTGAGTAATGTAATGGGAAAATTAATTGATGAATTTCAAAGAGCCCAATATAATTTTTTCAACTTTGATTCTTTTACAGCCTAGAGGTTCTCGATGTGAATGTTAAAGAGAGAGCTCAGAAGAGCCAGGAGGAGACATGAGAATTTGTTGGCGGATAGGATCAGGGTAAACCCTAAGGCTTTCTATAGGTATTTAAGGAATAAAAGAATGACGAAAGTAAGATTAGGGCCAAGCAAGGATAGTAGTGGTAAGTTGTGCGTGGAGTCAGAGGAGATAGGGGAAGCGCTAAATGAATATTTTTCAACAGTATTCACTCTAGAAAACGACAATGTTGTCGAAGAGAATACTGAGATACAGGCTACTAGACTAGGTGGGATTGAGGTTCACACGGAAGAGGTATTAGAAATCCTTCAGAAGGTGAAGATAGATAAGTCCCCTGGGCTGGATGGGATTTATCCTCGGATCCTCTAGGAAGCCAGGGAGGAGATTGCCGAGCCTTTGGCATTGTCTTTAACTCGTCATTGTCTACAGGAATGGTGCCAGATGACTGGAGGATAGCAAATGTGGTTTCCCTGTTCAAGAAGGGGAGTAGAGACAACCCTGCTAATTATAGACCAGTGAGCCTTTCCTCAGTTGTTGGTAAAGTGTTGGAAAAGGTTATAAGGGATGGGATTTATAATCATCTAGAAAAGAATAAATTAATTAGGGATAGTCAGCACGGTTTTGTGAAGGGAAGGCCGTGCCTCACAAACCTTATTGAGTTCTTTGAGAAGGTGACCAAACAGGTAGATGAGAGGAAACCGGTTGATGTGGTGTATATGGATTTCAGCAAGGCGTTCAATAAGGTTTCCCACAATAGGTTATTGTACAAAATCCGGAAGAATGTAATTGTGGGAGATATAGCAGTTTGGATCGGAAATTGGCTTGCTGAAAGAAGACAGAGGGTGCTGGTTGATGGGAAATGTTCATCCTGGAGACCAGTTACTAGTGGTGTACCGCAAGGGTCGGTGTTGGGTCCACTGCTGTTTGTCATTTTTATAAATGACCTGGATGAGGGCGTAGAAGGATTGGTTAGTAAATTTGCAGATGACACTAAAGTCGATGGAGTTGTGGATAGTGATGAAGGATGCTGTACATTGCAGAGACATAGATAAGCTACAGAGCTGGGCTGAGGGGTGGCAAATGGAGTTTAATGCAGACAAGTGTGAGGTGATGCACTTTGGTAGGAGTAACCGGAAGGCAAAGTACTGGGCGAATGGTAAGATTCTTAGCAGTGTAGATGACCAGAGAGATCTCGGTATCCATGTACACAGATCCTTGAAAGTTGCCACCCAGGTTGACAGGGCTGTTAAGAAGGCATACAGTGTTTTAGCTTTTATTAATAGAGGGATCGAGTTCCGGAACCAAGAGGTTATGGTGAAACTGTACAAAACTCTGGTGCGGCCGCACTTGGAGTATTGTGTACAGTTCTGGTCACTGCATTATAAGAAGGATGTGAAAGCTTTGGAAAGGGTGCAGAGGAGATTTACTAGGATGTTACCTGGTATGGAGGGAAGGTCTTACGAGGAAAGGCTGAGGGACTTGAGGCTGTTTTCATTAGAGAGAAGAAGGTTGAGAGGTGACTTAATTGAGACATATAAAATAATCAGAGGGTTAGATAGGGTGGATAGGGAGATCCTTTTTCCTAGGATGGTGACGGCGAACACGAGGGGGCATAGCTTTAAATTGAGGGGTGAAAGATATAGGACAGATGTCAGAGGTAGTTTCTTTATTCAGAGAGTAGTAAGGGAATGGAACGCTTTGCCTGCAACGGTAGTAGATTCGCCAACTTTAGGGACATTTAAGTCGTCATTGGACAAGCATATGGACGTACATGGAATAGTGTAGGTTAGATGGGCTTGAGATTGGTATGACAGGTCGGCACAACATCGAGGGCCGAAGGACCTGTACTGTGCTGTGATGTTCTATGCTCTATGTTACGGCAGCAATATTTCATGTGCTCATATCCTGCTCCTTTCTCTTTTCATTCACTGGAAGCAATAAATTGATTAGCAGGAGCAGGCTTATTTTTTCTCCTTTCATGATATGTGGCCGTTGCTAGCAAGGCCAGCATTTGTTGCCCACCGCAATTGTCCTTGAAATGAATGACTTGTTCGGACTGTTTCAGAGGGCAGTTCAGAGTCAAACACATTATTGTGGGCCTGGAATCACATGTAAGCCAAAATGAGTAAGGATGGCAACTTGACTTCCCTAAGCCACAGAAGCTCTCAACAACAGTCAGTGATAGTTGCCAATTTCACTAGTATTGAGACGAGCTCTCAATTGCAGATTTATAAAAATGAATCACAATTCATTTTAGGTTTGGTGGGTTTTGAACCCAAATCCCCAGAACATTAATTTGGACATCTGGATACTTATGCGTCCAGTGACATAACCACTACACACCATCTCACTTAACACCCTCAGGGAAATTTGGAACCCTGAAATAATAGCCCATCTCCAAGTTGGAGTTGGATGAACTCCCTGTAGTATCTAAGTTAGATTAAAATCATTATTCAAGGAGCATTAGAGAAATTAAAACCTGCTTTAAATCCTGGATAACTAGTAAATTGAGACACCCCCTTTCCCCCTACTCACTCCTGAAAACCAATCCCTAACTCCACCCTTTGGCACCAAAACTCCTGATTGATACACCCCCAAATCTTACACAGGCCCTAATTAGATCCAACCCAATGCCGTAAGTCCTCCCATTCTTCCCCAAAACCCTCTCAACCCCGCATAAGCTGTTCTTCACTGGAAACTGACAGCCCCATCCGACCCATTACTGACTCCCCACTGCCTGCCTGGACCTGACCACTGAACCTAGACACAATCCCTGAACTATTTGGACTCTAAGTTTGTGACAGGACACTTCCAACCCAATCCCCTACATCTCCCCACAGCCCCAGTTGAACACTTCCATCCATCTGACCATACTCACTCACTACTCACCTGCCACCCCAAACCCTCACCCATTTTGTGCCCTAACCAAACTTGCCTTTACTTAGGAGCTGTGACAGTGGTTTCAGGACAATCACGTCCTGCAATATGGCAGAAATTGTCATGAGAAAGGGGTGTGTGTCAACATTGAATCAGTTCCCGTTGTCTGCACAGATTCCAAGTCTGTGCTAGGCTATTTCATGCTGAGAAGGCTGAGAAACTTGCAAGGAGCCCTCTGGGTTGGAGTTGGACAATATGTTCTGAAGGCGAGTCATACTGACTCAAGATATTAACTCTGTTTCTCTCTCCACAGTTACTGCCAGACACCTGCTGAGTTTCTTCAGCATTCTCTGTATTTGGTCTGGTAAAACAAGTAACTTTTTGTTCAATATAGATTGGAAACTTTTCCAACTTTTTTTTAGTTCATCATGTTTAGCCAGCATTTTCTGATTGGAAGGGACATTATATTTCTGTCAGTTCCTGTTTTGATGAACAGTCACAAAACTGACATGTCTATTATGTTTCTTGCTCTCGAGATGTTGCCATAACTTGATAAGTATTTCTAACATGTTCAGTTTTAATTTCAGATTTCCAACATCCACAGTATTCATTTTGTTTTTGATTATGGCAACAACATTTCACAAGTATGTACTTTTCCTTTAAATTTGCATCCTGGTCTCACACTCACATACACATCTGGTGACCTGGCTGATTTATGTTCAAAACAGACCCTTCTGGCTCTCACCTTTGTAACTCTGTCGTGATTTGTCTAATTTTTAAACAATTGCTAAACAGTTAACTTTAGGGAATTGGCCAAACTCAAAGTGAAAAACCATTGCCAGGGTAAGTGTCCTGCTGCAAAATTTTCCAAAATGACATTTCTAAA
Organism: Stegostoma tigrinum; assembly: GCF_030684315.1. NCBI lineage: Eukaryota > Metazoa > Chordata > Chondrichthyes > Orectolobiformes > Stegostomatidae > Stegostoma > Stegostoma tigrinum. The sequence continues at coordinate 18,896,635 of NC_081375.1, forward strand.
CAATTTCACTGACTCTAGTATTTACCAAGAACAAAGGGGAGGTGTGGTTCTTGTGTACCAACACTGGCAAAGTACAGGTAAATAAATAATGCTGTTTTTCCAATTGTTCTACTGCTGATTTTAGATGCAGAATTTGATTCTTTGCTACTCCAAACATTATTCTTGAAATTAGGTCTTTACTAAAAGGACAAATAAGCTGAAAGGTTATCAATTGATCATGAATGAATCACGTCACAAACAGCCCTATAAGTCTCCCAGCTTTCTGGCCTGGATCTTCTGTCAAGTTTTGTTTGGAGAATACCAGAGTACAACAAATCAAACATCAGAAGGTAGACAAAATTCTAAAACTCCAGAGTAGACATCAGGGCAACTGAATTGACATTGAGTGTGTGTAAGTGCTTTTTCTGTTTATTTGGCCAAAAGATGTCTATTTTTCCTACATTTACATAATGGAGTTTTTAAAACACAAGTGGAAATTTTATGGCAATCCAAGTGTTCTGCTGAAGGATTTGTGAGATAGTCAGACAATGACATTGACACAAATAATCACCCTTAATTAACTGTCATGTGAGAATTACACGTTGGCCCTCTGACTTTGACACATAGTTTAAAGGTGGATTAACCTTTATTGTTGCTTTCCATTTCTCTGCTGTGGTTCCTGATTGATTTGTAAATGTATTCTTAGAAATGCAGGAGAACACCCGTTAATCATTTTCACTTCATGGATTTGTGGATTGAAACTCCTATTGGTTGTTCCTCAATTCTCATCTTGGTGATGCCCTTGACATGAAAGTAGTCCATTGGATTTTTCACACAATCTCAACAGCAGCTTCTGATGATGTCAATTAAATTTTACTTTTATTCTAGTGTGTTTATACTCAACTGGAAAAGCCAAAATATGTTGATTCCTTTGTAACCAGAATTCGCATGAAACATTTCCATCAGTTCAAGGGTTAACCGAAATTCAAGGCTCTTTCGAGATTGCACAATAATTGAGTAACACCAAAGACGGGTCTTAAATCCAAAGATTGGATGATGACAACCAGTAATGCCGGGCACTATTCTTGCTAACTTTCACTGGAGTTGTTGTTCTGAAACAAAATGTTTTTATTTATTATTACATGTACATATTACATGCATTTGTTGCAAATACAGTGAAAAGTATTGTATAACGTCACTACTATCTGGTACCATCTTGAAAAGACAGAAAATAAACCAAGACATAGAATATAGTAGGTAGAAGTTGAGTTCAACATTGTAGTCCTTCTTCTAAAGTGTCTTAGCCCTGGGCCTGGATCCGGGCTGAGCCACTCCAAAGCTGAGACCAACAGCAGCATGAACCTGAGGCCAAACTTGACCCTCAGAGCCATACCATTCTTCAGCACCATTTTGCCTCCACTGACATCTTCAATATCATGAGTCCGCACTGGGCCAATCTTGGCAATGCTGTCACTGAAGCTGCTGGGTCGCTAACTGGATTCAAACTTGACGCTGGGCCCACTGTGCCAAAGCATCCTCTGCAGATGCTGCCAGATCCCGCACAGGGCACTGGGCCAAATTTCACCTACCTCAGTCAACACCACCAGCAGAAACACAAACTTGTCTCTGACTCACTGGACACCTCATCACTACCGATGCCATCCATGCTGCCCACAAGAAGGTCAGCGTAAGAGAAAGCAGAAAGGAGAAAAGGAGGAACGAGAAAGGAAGAAGGAGAAAGGTAAAGAAAAAAAAGGAAAAGCTGCTGGTGCGAATGAGCCTGGGTGCTTGGGTATAGGAGCCTGAATGTTGCACAGTCTACTCTGTCGCCATCTTGTATTCATACCAGATGGCTTTACTACCTTTTATCAACAATGCATTTTCACACTACCCCTTCACCTTTTCTCAAAGGCACCCCAATGTGTGGTACAGATATTTTCGGTGTCACAGCTAAGTTGCTCCTTGTGGTTTGAGGAACTGTGTGTAATTAGGAACAAGAAGCCATGAATATCTAGGAACTCTCAGGTGGGGAAGGTTGGCAGAAGGGACAGGATTGTGGTTGTGATTCCTGCCATGTCAAGTCGCTGTCCACTAATACAAAACTATAATTGCCAACTGTACAAGATAACAGAGCTTTTGGACCACCTCTGAGTGGGTTTGGGCCAATTTCTAGACAACCCCTCAATTGGTTTATTTGTAACTACTCAAAAAAAGTGAAATTGAATAATGAGCTCAATCACCATAAAGACCTGGATGTGAACTCTCTATCCTTCTGAAAATATTTGCATTTCTAGTCTCCTTTCAACACGTTAATCAAAATGGAAATAGAAATCTGCATTCAATTTTTCAAAAAGTATTTGGAAATAAAATGGTTTTCAAACATTGTATTAAATCTGTGACAGGTAGACGAGTCAGTAGCCGTTGTTTGAGACATAACATTGGGATGAGGAGATGGCTACAGTTTAGAAAGTACAAATGGCTTGCATCTAAACTGATTAGCATTATTTAGTACACTTGCTTTAAGTCATTAAAAAAGACGCAAATAAATTGTCTACAAAATAAATGACTTTTAATAAACAACCGCCTGTGTAAGTGCACGCTACCCTGGAGTTACTCACGTAACGTTAACTGCATAGTTGCACTCAAAATTGTGCCCGCTTTGCTGTGATGTATTTGTGCTAAAGTATCCTTGTAAACTATATTATCAAAAGATTGAAAATCGAATCAATGCCATCTCCAAGCAGTGTTAATATAGTTAAATAAAAACAAAGTTAAATAATTGGAGCATAACTAATAAGATTTCAAGTTGCTACAGCGAGGCTGCTATAAATATTTAGAGGAGAGGAGCTTGCCTTCAGAGTAAGTCTTTTAAGATAATAAGCATTTATCTCTGTCCTTATTTAAACTGTATTGTAGAAGTGCTGAGTAGTTCGACAACCTTTCATTCCCACCAGGCAGGAGCCTCTGTTACATAAGATAGACTTGTCCAAATACTCAGTTCTGTACTCAGCTCTGCCTGATAAAGCAGCATAGCAGCCCTAAAGTGCAGTGAGGAAGGGGGCATTACCAGATGCGGAAGAAGCAACATGTTGCTCAGTGTCCAGAATTAGTTGCTAATGACATATGAGGAGAAGTGATCAAGGGCTTGGGGAGAAAACACAAGTGACAAAATAGTAAGTAAATAATTGTAACTCCCATATTTGGAGCTGGTTACCACAATGGGTAAAATCATTCATAGCTGCTTAGGTGTCTTTAAAAAGGGGTGTTAAGGCTTTATGTAGGATTTCCATATTTCAGAAGAGGTAGCAACTCTGCAGGGCATTGATGGATGCAGGATTTGCTGAGGAGAGTTACACGATTGTAGTTGACATGCTCAATTCATGTTTGTAACTTTTTTTAAATTTAAGAATTCTCTTCAAGTTCCTCAGCACAGCAATTAAGCTTAAATTGCTTACCCACTCCTTGGGGATGATCTGTAGCTGCCTTAATCTGCAGTAGGGGCGGTCAATCTGAATATTTAGCATCTTGTCCATCCCACTGATAGCCATTGAGCACCTTGTGTAATTTTCGAGAGACATTAAATAGATGAACATTCCACCAGCCTGTTTTCGAGCAACGTTTCCTGACTCAAGATTCTAAGGCCGATTATAATGCTAAATCAGCACAAACTGTCAGCATGAGTGTAAAGCAGGAATCAAATCAAAGTTTTTCCTGATCTGGTTACCAGGCCATTATTCATTTGTGTCACAGGGAAGTGGATGATAAAGTCAGAGGCTGAGATTTCCCCAGAAGTTGGATCTTGGTGTCACAATAAGTTGTGAGTTGCACTGGCTAACAATACATCCATTTTGGCATTTCTACCACAAGGTCTCTTAACTGGTTATGTAGGAGCCCTGCCATCCAATTATGGATGGGAAGGCTTTTAATGCTATTGGCCTTACCTGGAGATGTGAAGTTTCAACAGCACTACTGGGAAATGAGATGGATACAGAGATGTGCAGGAGGCAGAGCCTTCGTGGAAGAAAATTTGGAAAGTCGAGAATTGGTGGGTAGTGTTGATCCCATCTGGGAAGGACATTGGATGCTCCAAGGTCTCATGTCTTTTTTAACCTTCCTCCACGCTCCTGAAAAAAAAATGACCCTAACCTTGAAATTCTACCCGCCAAGGGAAAAGACACCTGCCATTCACCTTATTTATACCCCTCATGATTTTATAAACTGCTACAAGGTCACCCTTCAACCTCTTACACTCCAGTGAAAAAAGTCCCAGCCTATCCACCTACTCCTTATACCTCGAACCTTAATTAATGTAGTCAATGAATTAATGAAACCTCTTTGTAAAAGCTCTCGACAACCAGAAGAACACTGATGTTCGGAAAAAGATCATATTGAACAAAAGAACCCTGAACTCAGGTCAATAAGTAGAGATTTTAATCGACCAAACAAGCTGTTCGAAGAGTGAGACAATGGAGATGCAAAAACAGTAATAACTTAAGATCACATTGTTGTCCGTTCTGCCAATGAATCTGTCAACTTAGAGAAAGCAGTTCTGCTGGTGGGGTGGACAGAACTTGAACAGAACAGGGCAATACTGCAAAATGAAGGAGAATTTCGTTCAGGAAACTTTTAATCATCAGATCTTTCTTTAAAAGCAACAAGTGTAAAAGAAGCATCAGAAAATAAGGTACCAGCGGCAGGGAAAAAAAGAGTAAGATATTATTAAACCCTGCCAACATGTGGCATAATTATCATAAATAGAATCCTGCAAACACACAGTATAAAACATTCTCTGCGGAAGAATTGACCACTTCAAAAAGATGATATGCCAATCAAAAATTTCTAATCCATGGGTTTCAGACAAATAAAAGACTTTACATATCATGTTCCCAATGAAGTTGAAGAATTTCCACAAGAAGAGGAACAAAAATGTTTCCATGCTGAGATCAATGACCCAAATCATGCGTTCACGTGACAAGCATATCACCAACTTTAAACTTAAACATTGGAATCAAGTGTGACAGTTTGGTCAGGCATTGATGATCATTACAAATGCATTAGCAATTGATTGTAAGCCAGCTGCATGGTCCAGGAGTAAGTCAGAAATCACATAACACCAGGTTATAGTCCAACAAGTTTATTTGAAATCACAAGATTTCGGACCACTGCTTCATCAGGTGGCGTCGTGTGACTTCTAACCTTATCCACCACAGTCAAACACCAGTATCTTCACATCATGGTCCAGGAGTGGTCAACCTAAGAGTAAAGTGACGTTTATAGGCAAAACTCCAGTGCCAGGGAAAGAAGGTATTGGAAACATTGTGTACTTTATAGAATCTAATTATTTTCTATTGACTAGAAGATATTGTATAAACATTAATTTATCAGGAAATTAGGAAAAATCAAGCAGCAAAAGACTTCCCTACATTGTTTGTTGGCTGAGAAAGACTTAAGACTGCACACAGCATTAGTTTGCAAAGAGATGCTAAACCTTCTACTCTCACAAATGATACAGGTCCTACCACAGCAAGAAGAGATTGTCAAAATGGGAGTCTCTCTCCTGTCACTAGACCTACAGAATGGTGCTTAAGAATGGATCTGGTTCTAATAGCTATCTTTACACTTGCGTAGGCTTAGGCCAACATCAAACCACAGTGAGGGAATGTCATCAATGGATGAAGGCTTCTTAGACATGTTGAAAAGTGTGATATCCACAGATGCTAACAGTCGCATTTGGCAGGTGGGTTCAACGGGATGCCAAAATTACAAACAATATCCATGAATCCACTTGGGAGATTTTGATTTAAATCGTTTACTGTTTAACTTAATGCCACAATGGAGATTTTCCATAGAACTGTCATAGATTCTATAGTGCATTGACAGAATAAGATGTTGCATGAATGACAGTATAGTCCATGGCAAATACATCAAAGATCATGATTTTCCTCCTACCCAGATATTCCATGAGTCTTTGAAAGTGAAAGATATGTTAGGACATCAACATACTGTTGAAGAAGAAGGAGTTTCTGACTATATTCTTAAATACAGGTTGACTCCACTGCAATATGATTCAGTATCCTCAAGGCTTAAAGCTACAAAAACAGTATCCCATCCTATCCAAATAATTGGTCCCACATCCAGATTATTAAGAAGTCAAAAATGAGAACCAGACTTTTGAAAACAGCTTACAACCTGACATCCCACACCAGGAACTACTCAGATTTATAGAAGGAGAAAGGATTTGGGTGAGAGACCCAGGGAGAAGGATAATAGTCACGAATTATGAAAATCAGAAGGTATTTTCTTCGTTATGTCCTACACAGGGAAAGCAGAGGAATTTCACTTCTATTTATCAAATATAACAGTGAATACATTTAGAAGAATGGGCTTTTAAATCAGAAATTTCGTAAAGACCCAAATACTACAAATCTCAATGAAAACAGTCCACACCCAGAAATTAGTGTATCAAGGAATCTGTAATAAGTTTGGAATAAATAAGATAAGGGAGAGTTATGATGATATCAGAGACTGAACCTGTGATATCTAACAGCTGGGTTGATGTGGTATGTAACTATGAATGTGAGTCTGAGGACTTGGGGGAGTATGTTGAAGTTTGTAACAGTTAAATTGAGTGGAGAGCAAATATTATCGCTGATAATGATGAGGTAGAGGACACATGATAGAGATAGGAGAATGATCATGGCTTCAGCAGGGTAAGATTTACTCTTGGAGAGCTACATGTAGCATATAGTAGTCTTGATTAAACATAGCAATGGCACAATAATCTTTCTGAAACTAGATGAACCAGCATACAGCTGTGCCCTCTCTACACAGTGAAATTATTTCCTGTCAACAAAACGGCATGGCTTCCTAAAAAGATAGGGTCATTAATTATGCAAATCAGCTGCCCAGCCCTTTAGATTGAAACTAATCTTGCACTAGAAAAATGCTGCTCCTAGGGTAGCTAAAATTCTGCCTGTAGTGTCTGACAAAATACACAAAAGGAGGCCATTCAGTCTGCTGGTTGAGTTCAGTCTGAATTTCCAATTCCTGTAACTACTGCTGTTAAATATCATTGTAATGGATTTTCCAGATCAAATTTGTGCCTCCAAAGCATCAGTTTTGCTGAGAATCTCCCAGATCCTTATTTTCAATCAAGCAATTATTCACAAGGCACTTTACTAATGCACTTTGGCGATGTAAAACAGCCAGATGTAATTCCCTGCATCAAGATGCCACTTAGAATGAAAAATGTGGTGGCAGCATCAGTAATCAAAATTGAAAGAATTAAAATTGCTCAGGCCAAACTTCTTAGAGAGTTTGATATTTGTGTCATTCTTCTCTCGCCCACTCCACAAATTTTCGACCTCGTTTCAACTCCAGGTTAAATTTGGACCTAGGAATTGCAGAGGGATAGCAACTCTTATTGTGGGTTGATCTAAATTTGATTAAAAATGTCTAGCCTATTTATTTGTACACTCAATGAAATTATTTTCCAGCTAAAATAATTAAGTATGATAAAGATTCAAATTTAGCCTAACATTAATCGTCAATTACTTGCTTAGTTGGTCAGTATAGTTGGTTTCATGCTATCTGAATTTGTTGCTTACATCTGGTCATATCATTCAATTGAAGGCTACTTTTAAGGCATGAAGATTATCATTTAACTTGTTACTGCAATCCAGCACTGAGGAAAAGTTGAATGTCAGAGAAAATTGTTTTTACTTGTTCAGATAGAAGCAAATTATCCTTTTGCACTTCTTTTAGTTTGTTTCTGTTGTTTCCTGGCTAATGTTCCTCCCTAAATCAGTACTATCACAAGCAAAACAGAATTATTATTTATTTTACTGTTGATGTCCATTAGGCCTCTAAAACATATGGGCTGACACATGATGCTACATATCACAATTAATGCACTTCATAGTTTGTAAAGTGCTTTCAAATATTTTTGGACAGATGTGCATTAGTCTTTCATGTTCCGCTGTTTCACTTAATTGAGAATGACCTCATGTTGCTCAGTCAGTCATGGCATTTTTACTTCACAGTTATTAGAATGTGTGCTCATGGAAGGCAGTAATCAGAGGAAGAAGAAGATGAAGTAGCCAAAAATCTATTGGAGAATTAGAAAGAACAAAAAAAAGCAAATGATGTCAAGAAAGGAATGTCTTTCCTGATTGTCATCCACTTCTGCTCCTTTAAATAGGAAATTGGATGAAAACCAGAAGAACAGAAAATGTCAGTGGAAACTGGGGTGCTGACTCAAGGCCAAGTGTTAAATGTTCCATGCATGGTTTGACAGAATGCCGAGGTCCTCTTTGCAAGCATTTGGCTGAGGAAATACGGAGACTCACCATTTCTGGCACTGGAAACGTCACCGTGACACCAGTGGAAAGTCTTGTACAGCACATTCGAAAGCTTCTTTGTGCAATATGGTCAGGAGTGGAAACATTTCAAATATTATCAGCCTATACCTCTAGAACTCATACAGTTAATGCCTTATCGACAATATTTTCCATTTTAATGTACTTCTGTTTTTAACCAAACAAATTTAAGTGAAGAAATGCTAATTGCAAATAAGAGTTTTAAATTCCCTCTAGGAAGGTGGGGAATAATTTTACTATCATTCATCCTGAGTCACAAGTTGATGTGTTTTCCAATCTGACTGTCTCATTTAGAGTCATACAGCATGGAAATAAACCCTTCAGTCCAACTAGTCCATGCCAAGCATAATCCCAAATTATTTCACAATGCACCTCTTAATCACAGACTTAAAACTAACAAATTCACATTACTGGTGAAATGCTAATTTTCTGTTTAAACCTCTTGACTTTCAAACCAAAGTTCAAGTGTTCAAATCTCTGTGTATTCAAAGTTCTTTCTTTTAAACCATTTAGGGATAATGCACATCGTTCATACAGCATCTCTCTCAGTAAGGTTCTTCAAAATCACTTCTGTTGTTTTCGTTTTGCTTTATTTTTATTCTTTTCTTGCATGTTTAAGACAGGGCATGCTTCAGCTCAACACTCATCTGACCAAACCCTGCTACAAAAGGAAAGCATGTTTGAACAATATTGTGAGGTGGATTTGCTTAGGATCTGGGAAGCCATCCTACAGTTATTTGAATTTCAGACAGGCAGGACCACCCCCAAGCAGAGAGCACAGGCAAGTGAAACAGGAATAGCCATTTCTGATGCTAACCTTAGACGACAAATCACAGCAAGCCAGTTACGGACTAACTGTAGTCAGTTCATAAGCACTACATAGAATATTCAAGATTAATTTAATAAATCTGAGTTTTTAGGAAATGTATCCAACAAAAACATTCCTGCAAAAGGGTGAAGAAGGATCTAACTTTCACCCAGTGGCCACACTCTTCATCCATGTTTTAGAAGGAATGTAATATTGTTGAGCAATAAAATATTCTATTCCATAAATCCTATAAATTGCATTCAATTAATCCTGCCTATTTGATTAAATCCACTCTGTGAAATATATTGTATCATTCATATCTAAACATTACTCAAATGATGAAAGACAATATAATTTATTTAAATTTAGGTTTAAGCAGTTACTTTATAGAAAACCAGCCATGACATATAAAGGTATGACAGAAAGATGCTAAACCACAAGTTAGATGAACACATTAGTGCAGTTTTCATGGAATGCAACATTGTCAGAGATGCTACGCTTTCAATTAAACATTAAGGCCCACCTTGCCTTGCTAAGAGGAGTTATCCTGGCTTCCTATTCAGCTTTGATTCATTAATTAAAACACAGATGTCGGCCATTTATCAATACCATGATTTGTGGGAAGTTGTGTACTAAGTTGCTGAGCTGTAAGCTACACAACAGCGGTTAGTTGAAATGAATTGATTGATTGTGAAGTGCTCTGGGACATTCTGGGGACAGTTTTCCACAACCACCGCCAGTATTTCTCACATCAGTTAGCAGAGGCCCAGGAGGGTGACCAATCTTTTTTATTTTCCTCCTTTTCTCCGAAGATGGAACATCTCACTCGTGTTTCTGGCCCTGCCAGGAACTGACAGAACCATTCATAACTTAGGCAAAGTATTTCAAGTGACAGTTTTACGTGACAGTCAAATCTGTCACCATTTAGCTGGAAAGAGAATCCTCCTAGCTCTTGACTCTTATAATTGAAGTCAAAACGTTTAAGCCATATAGAGCACTGGCCTCTCAGTTATGAAATACTGAAGTTCTAAAGGAAACAGATTATCAAATAAAAAAACACAGCATTAAAATTAGCTCTCAAAACAGTTTTCCAACAGCTGGAACGTTGTCAATAGGACTTTGATGGAAATTCTATGAGGAAAGTGAAACATATTTTTATTTTGTATAAGGAAAATTATGTCCCCATGACTATTAGGTCCAGCAGCACGATATTAGGAACATCTTGTTTGCTGCTGACTCCCAAAAAAGACACTTATTTGAAATACTTAGTTTTGCCATAAATGGTTCCTGTCAGTTTTTGGCAGACGCTGAAGGACCAGCGAGATGTTACATCTTAGGAGAAGGGAAGAAAATAAAACATTGGTCACCCTTTAAGGCCTCACGGTAACCACTGGGAAATACTGGCGGCGAACTTGGAACATCCCAAAATTCTTCACAGACATGCTTGAAGTGTACGTGCTGTAATGTAGAAAAACAGAGCCGCCAATGTGAGCACGATAGAGGCCCACAAATATAAGAATAAATGATGTGTTCATCTATTTTAGTAATCTTGGTCGAGGGACAAATGAGTAAATGTTGAGTAGCAAAATTGAGTTCTCTTCCACCCCATTTCAATATTGCCATGGAATATTTAATATTCAACTGAGTAGACAAAAGGGAGTTTAGTTTAGTGTCTCAATCAGAAGGAGAACGTTATGAAAATGCAGCACTGCTGAAATACTGTATAAAAATGCAGATTATAGTAAGGCATGTATCAGTTTGTGTCAAAAGATATTAAATGATAAAAAGTGAAAACCTACGATAAGTATCATTCTTTCAAAAATTTGTAGTGTAGCAACCAATACTTAAAACTTACATTTTCTTTTAAATTTTAGAACCTGAGAACTATTTACTTAAAGCCTTTACAGCACTTTCCTGAAGTGACGGATTAAAACGCTCTATTCTCTTTCTAGAGATGGGCAACAACATTCTAAGCTTCCCTTTCCATATGGCTTCACAGTGCGCTAAGATCATACATAATAACTATAGGAAACTGTAAAGGTTACAATTGTATCAGAGATAATGGGAACTGCAGATGCTGGAGAATCAATTGTTACAATCGTGTGGCTTGGTTGGCCATTTCAGAGAGCAGTTAAATGTCAACATTATTGTTGTGGGTCTGGAGTTAGATTTAGGCTGGACATGGCAGACTTGCTCCCAGAGGGGCAAATGCGTACTGTATTGGCTTTTCTGACAATCCAGTAGTTTCACAACCATTGTTACTGGTCAGATTTGAACTCATGTCTCGGGCGTGTTCATCCAGGCCTCTGGAATGCAAGCTCAGCTTGCTACCAGATCACAAACATACGGGTCTGGTCGGTGATCTGTTCGGTGATTTCTACCTCAATTAGCTTAGATTCAAAAATAACTTTTCCATTTATCTAGTGGAGTGACAATGTGGTTGGAAGTGACTGCCTTGTTCTTGTTCTTCCACCAGGTCAAGTGAGAAAGCTGGAAAGATTTTTGACATTTTGCTCCAGCCGAAATCTTGTCACTAATGGGTTTATTTTGGATCTTCTTCTGCCATGACAACAGGAAAAGTGCCCTTTGCACTGACCTTTGTAGTCTGATGGAATCAGACTGTCAGAGATTAAAGCACAGCACGCAGTGTCAGAAGCAAAGTAGATGACATGAAAGTGGGTCTTAACCAAATTATGAAACAGACAAAATGTCAGTCTTATGAAGTGCAAAGCCATTTATCTCTCAGCAATAAAACTCATGTTCCGTATTGAACTTCTCCTGTTGCAGAGTTTTTACTCGGTAAATTCATACACTGTTTTTGAAGTAAAATAGACTTCATTGCAAAGTCAAAACAATATAAGATTACTAAATGACTCGAAGTTTAAAAGAAAGTGGTGTTAAATGAAAGGAGGTACCATGCTTCAATAAAGAATAAATTAGTTTAGAGCAAACAAAGTTATGGCAGCTCGCCACTTTGTTTCAACAGATTTCAATTGTGAATTTTAACTGCATTTAACTGCAAATCAGATTTGAAGGGTGAACTGCTCAGGCCCTTGACCAGGCTGAAAGGTGCAAAGCTACAAAACAAGACCATTGCATCATCATACAACAGGAGCATTCATAAAGTAACCCTTCTGAACACTGCAGCAGCCCAAACATGATCTCAAACCACACAGATCAAAAAGTACAAAATAGATGAAAAAAATCAGAATAGTTATAGCATAAAAGAAACAGCATTTGACCTGTCATCAGCGTTGGTTGTACACCAACACAAACTGAGGTTGTCCCAATTCCCTATTCTTTCCCTGTAACTGTCAATTTTACCTCAAATAATTATTTAATTTTCCTTTCTTCCGAAAGTGATGCCCAGAATCGGACGCATATCAAAAGTGAACCAGTGTTTCATTGACATTCAGTGTAACTTTCCCGCCCTTTTAACCATTTTCTAACCTTTCCTGCCACATATAGCAGGTCATGTACAAATATTGATTCAAAAGCAGAAATTGCTGGAAAGGTTCAGCAGGTCTGGCAGCATCTGTGGAGAGAAATCAGAGCTAATGTTTTGGTTCGAGTAGCTCTCAACTCTGATCTCTCTCCAAGATGCTGCCAGACCTGCTGAGTTTTTCCGGCAATTTTTAGTTTTACTTCTGATTTATGGCATCCACATTTCTTTTGGTTTTTACATATATTTATTCCTCTCCACTCCGACCCCTCTCCCTTCAGCTTCTGTGCCCCACTTAAAATGTACTTCTTTCTCTCATACTGTCTCTCCTCATTCTTCCCACGAACATTTATCACTCTACATTCTCAATCTTGCATTTCAAGGGGACATAGGCTGGTGGAATAGGGAAGCACATGACAGATGAAATTTGTCGCTATCCTCCTCACAGTTCAAAATGCTTCCAAGTTTAGCAAAATCTGAAAATTCTGAGATTGTGTCTAAATCTTTAAGGTAGATCACTTAAACCCTGGTGAATGCCCCTTTGCACTTTCCTCAAGACTGAAACAAAACCACACGCCACAACTCTGTTTCCTATCAGCCAGACAACTTCATACATATGTTACCACTCTCCCTTTCACATCCATTGCTTCAATTTTGTTAGCAAGCTAATTATATGGCACTTCTATCAAACATCTTTTGGAAGCCTACCTGTACCATATCAATTGTCTCTGTTGTTACCTCAAAGAAAAATCAAAAAAGTGTTGCATTACTGTAATAAAATTAATTTGAGGAAGTGAAAAGGGTATCCTAGGAGGCCCATAGAACAGACAACTGACTTCTAAATTATTACAACTTACAAATTCTTCGTTAAATTACCCTGATTAGATAAGTTAACACTGGCTCAGCTGCAGTTAAATTTACTTATTTTGTGATGAATGAATACAGATTGTAAAAAAAACTCGAACATGTTTTATTGGCACTTGGGCAAAAAAACGACACATTCTTTTATCAGTGGTTGAGAAAATATTTTAAGAACCACCCCCCATAAAAATTTTAAAATTCTGTGAACCACATGCATATCTCTCCTCACACTCTTGAGGAAACCTGAGCATTACAAGTCATGTGTGAGCATTTGTCATCACAACCAATTTTCAAACAGTATACCTACAGATTTCAAACTGGAAATCCTTGACCGAGGGACCAACATTTCCGCTACTGACATTTTATCCTTGGGTTATGTTGATCTGATTCGGCATAAAGAAATAATGCAAACTTCATTTTAACCCTTTCCAAATATAATATTGAATTGTTTCCTTCAAATCAATTAAATGATTTCAACATTGAACTGAATGATTGCCTATGAGAACATCTATAATGAGATACAAAGTAAGATTATAAGCCTAAGGGAATTTAAACTAAATTAATAGGAAATTGCACACAAAAATCAGTTCCAACTGACTGGCTGTTTGCAGGCAAGTTATAACAGAATAAATCACGCTTTGAGCAAAAGGGTCATAACTAAATAATTGGCTAGATGGATTTATAACTTGTGAATTGACTAAACTTTCATGGAGGGTTATAACTGACATAATTACCTGGAGAAGTGGAGTTTAACTAACTGAGCAAATAAAGCAGCAAAGTAATTTAACCGACTGACAATGCAGAGAAGGGATTCATAATTGCTGTCTAAAACTGCTGCTGACGGGCAGTAAACAGCTCGGGGAAAACCTCACAAAGGATATGCAGAAGTTACCATGGGAGAGAAGTAAGAACGATAGTGAAAATGTCCAGGTCCTGACTGGAGCTTCCAAAAGAGATCCCTAACCTCTGTTGAATTAATCTTTATCCCCCTCTTTCAGATTCATTGTTCCACACAATTCTAGTCAGATATGCAAATCATAACTAGTTAATCCACTTGGATCCAGCAGTATGTTTCAAAAAGCACCTGAAACACATCCTGCTCTATAATATAATAATGCTGAGGAGATGATTGCTAATAGTTTTGTAGTTTAAATATAGAACTTCACTAGAATCTGATAAGCAAATGTATACATAGTACCTTTTTGTTTTTCAAAAATGCCTCACGTTCCTTAAGCATGCAACAGTTTGTCACATGAAGCCACAGCTGTGATTGACCCTATTAACTTCTGTTGCGTGGTTTTTAAAATGTCTCTCAAAAACACATGCTAGGCATGTTGGGGTAGCTGAAGTAATCTGGAGTGTTAGTGTTTATTTTATAGCTTGGCTGCAAATGGTTAACAAGCTTGTAAATAATAAAAGGGAAACAGAAGGGTTGAAAAAAGGATGCAGATTAATCCATCATTTTTGAAACACGGCCATTCACCTCAGGCTGAGAAATTTACCGGTAAAATTATCAAACTGGAAAAATCATGTGCACAATTAGACTATTCACAGACCCATTGTACTTAATGAAAAGCATGATTATTTTAGTAGCCCCTATAACTGCCTGATTGTGGCCTGGGACCAACTGGAGCCAGTCTGAGTGTGTTCAAACTACCACTAAAGCAAGCCAAAGGGTCTTGAGTTCATTTACGTTGATCTGTATCTCTGTTGGAAGTGGCATTGCCAAGATCATACTTTGGAGTTTTCTTGTAAAGTTAAACAGTAGCATCAATTACATTTCCATTCAATGAATGAAGCAGATTTTTTTAAAATAAAAAATTAGATACATTGAAACAATTTTCCTTTTCAAAAATAAATGGCAGCCTCTAAAAGCAGACAAAGTGAAGCTTTAAGTTTATGTTCCAAAATATTGACAGATTATCCAGACACTATTGAAAGCAGACAAAAGAAAAAAAAATATTTAGTACTCTTTCTGAATCAGTGATGTTGTCAGAATGTGTAACATCCTGACTCATTTCATAGCACCAATTCTTAACATTTCCTGCTGCAAAGATGTCTCTGTCCAGATTTCACTGCCTTTTGTTACAATGTTAACCTGAAATTGTCCATTATTTTATAGCTAAGTTAATTATTTCCAACACAATCACAACCCATGAGGCAATCAAGAAACATATCAAAATGAGCCCTGCCTCCTGGCTTCCTGTTAGGGTTACTTTAGCAATGCTGCAATGAGACATCTCTCAGTTAGCTAACACCCTTGTTGAGATATTTCAGCCTAAGCTACCTTTAGGTGTGAGATGGATGAAATCAATTTGCAGAGAGGAGGACATTTTGTTCAATGCATTACTAACAAATAATTTGACAAAAGATTAATGAACTATTCAAACTTCAGAAAGAAAAAAATGCAGGAAGTAGAACAGGGTGGACAAAGAAAGAAAAACAGTAGCAAAGAGAGGGAGAGGACCAATTTAGTTGATAAAAGGTGAGTACTTCTCCCAGATGACCTTTCCTGGTTCGTTGCTATATGTGGCAGCTTTGTGAGTGTGTGAGGTAATGTAGGAGTTGTTTAAAATAGTTCACAGCCACTAATCCTCCTATGTCTTTATGTAGATAATAATTAATGGTAGTGGATACATCACCATAAAGAATTTACAGTAGAAGCATTGTATGTGGAATAACAAGTAAATTTATTACATGTCAGTGACAAGGATAACTATGCTTTGTCAAGTATATTTACTAGGGCCTTACAGAGCAGATGCTTTAATAACGGCAATCTCTGAAAACTCTAGAATGCCTTGCGTACAACTACAGACTGGATGTAACATCAATAGAATGGGTGGGGTCAAATGTAATATGAACATTAACCTCTTCAGACTTATTAGGCAGAATCTTCCCAGAACCTGAACAGTGTGCATAGGCTATGGTGGGCAAGTTGGAGGAAAATCAAATGAAGTGCCCAACACAAGGCACTTGGATCAATGTTGGGGTCCCTCATTGCCCTGTCGTCTTACCATTGGTGCTAAGTAAGTCTTTGTGTGTATCTGATAGATTCTGAGAATTCTGCACACGGTTTTCACTGGCAGTTTGTAACCTGTCCAATGGCCTGAGGGAGTAAGATCCTGCATCATTGATTGCTGCCCTGTAGCCTTTAACTTACCCAGTACCCTTGACAATTCTGTCTGCTGCTCCCTTGTCTTGCTTGTGCATGTCAATGACGTCCCAGACTATCAACACCATGTGCTATTTTATATCAAATGTAACATCAGTTCTATACTATGTCCCAAAGGTAGCCAAACAATAGGCAGTTAAATGCCCCATTAAATCTGTTTTCTGGCAGGTGTGGTTGCAAAACGGTATGAGCCAAGACACCAGAAGAAACTCTTTCTGTTCTGTGATATCAGATCAAAGGGTTGATCTATTCTACAATGCAACATTCCTTCGGTACTTCATTGGACGTCTGCTAAATCTAAATATTCAACTTCTGCTACAATTCATTCCACAATTTTGAAAATCAATGGTAAGAATTTTGTGCTCCTGAGATGCTCCTGGGCCTGCTGTGTTCATCCAGCCTCACATTTTATTATCTTGGTAAGAATACTGGAGGTGGGCAACTAAAAGAAATGGGGCATACCAAAAAGAGGTTCCAATTGGCGTTGGCTAGATGGCAACTACATTACCCAAAGCTGGTCACTATCTGTGCCCCACCTATTTTGAAAAAAAATGAAAAGTCTGTTTAATGATGTTTGTTTCAGACGTCATTGTAAAGAAAGATCCTCCAAGTGACATAAGCAAATCAGGCAAAATCACCCAAAAAAAGCAACACAACTCATATCTTATCATTCTTATCTTTTATCAGGGGCAAAATGATTAAAAGTCTAAATAATGTCCTATTTAGAAATCAAGAGTCATAATGTCATGGAGTTTTACAGCATAGAAACAGACCCTTTGGTCCAACTTGCCTGTGATGACCAACCCAACCTAGTCCCATTGGCCAGCACTTGGCCCATACCTCTCTATACTCTTCCTATTCATATACCTATCCTGATGCATTTTAAATGTTGTAATTGCACCAGCCTCCATCACCTCCTCTGGCAGCTCATTCCATACATGCACAGACTCTGTGTGAAAAAGATAACTCTTAAGTCCTTTTTAAGTCTTTCCCCAAGAGTTTAAAACAACAAAGAAAACCCTTTCAGAGATAATGGGAACTGCAGATGCTGGAGATTCCAAGATAATAAAATGTGAGGCTGGATGAACACAGCAGGCCAAGCAGCATCTCAGGAGCACAAAAGCTGACGTTTCGGGCCTCGACCCTTCATCAGAGAGGGGGATGGGGGGAGGGAACTGGAATAAATAGGGAGAGAGGGGGAGGCGGACCGAAGATGGAGAGTAAAGAAGATAGGTGGAGAGAGTGTAGGTGGGGAGGTAGGGAGGGGATAGATCAGTCCAGGGAAGACGGACAGGTCAAGGAGGTGGGATGAGGTTAGTAGGTAGCGGGGGGTGCGGCTTGGGGTGGGAGGAAGGGTTGGGTGAGAGGAAGAACCGGTTAGGGAGGCACCCCCCACGGTGATCGAGAACGCCCTTGACCGCGTCTCCCGCATTTCCCGCAACACATCCCTCACACCCCGCCCCCGCCACAACCGCCCCAAGAGGATCCCCCTCGTTCTCACACACCACCCTACCAACCTCCGGATACAACGCATTATCCTCCGACACTTCCGCCATTTACAATCCGACCCCACCACCCAAGACATTTTTCCATCCCCTCCCATGTCTGCTTTCCGGAGAGACCACTCTCTCCGTGACTCCCTTGTTCGCTCCACACTGCCCTCCAACCCCACCACACCCGGCACCTTCCCCTGCAACCGCAGGAAATGCTACACTTGTCCCCACACCTCCTCCCTCACCCCCATCCCAGGCCCCAAGATGACATTCCACATCAAGCAGAGGTTCACCTGCACATCTGCCAATGTGGTATACTGCATCCACTGTACCCGGTGCGGCTTCCTCTACATTGGGGAAACCAAGCGGAGGCTTGGGGACCGCTTTGCAGAACACCTCCGCTCAGTTCGCAACCAACAACTGCACCTCCCTGTCGCAAACCATTTCCACTCCCCCTCCCATTCTCTTGATGACATGTCCATCATGGGCCTCCTGCACTGCCACAATGATGCCACCCGAAGGTTGCAGGAACAGCAACTCATATTCCGCCTGGGAACCCTGCAGCCATATGGTATCATTGTGGACTTCACCAGTTTCAAAATCTCCCCTTCCCCTACTGCATCCCTTAACCAGCCTAGTTCGTCCCCTCCCCCCACTGCACCACACAACCAGCCCAGCTCTTCCCCCCCACCCACTGCATCCCAAAACCAGTCCAACCTGTCTCTGCCTCCCTAACCGGTTCTTCCTCTCACCCATCCCTTCCTCCCACCCCAAGCCGCACCCCCAGCTACCTACTAACCTCATCCCACCTCCTTGACCTGTCCGTCTTCCCTGGACTGACCTATCCCCTCCCTACCTCCCCACCTATACTCTCTCCACCTATCTTCTTTACTCTCTATCTTCGGTCCGCCTCCCCCTCTCTCCCTATTTATTCCAGTTCCCTCCCCCCATCCCCCTCTCTGATGAAGGGTCTAGGCCCGAAACGTCAGCTTTTGTGCTCCTGAGATGCTGCTTGGCCTGCTGTGTTCATCCAGCCTCACATTTTTTTATCAAGAAAACCCTTTCAGATTTCTTTACATGTTAATGCTGCTGAAATTGGAAGTGGTTCATCTTCAGCAAAGCTACAAATAAAGATTAAACGTATCGGTACAAGGTAGAGTTAAGTTGAGTTCAATATGGCCTCAAACCTCACCCAGTCAGTGACTGTGGACAGTTTGACAAACAGATGCCCAGCTTGTCTCTGCTGAGCTGTGACAGAAATCCCAGCACTTGTTTGTTGAGGTAGTTTCTGCTGTCAGCAATGTGTTAGGATTAGCAATGGAATGGATGTGCTTAATGAATAGTGAAAGGGGATTAGTGAAGCACCATCACCTTTCACAGCCTCAATTAACAAGGCAGATTGACAACAGCTTATTTTTGTTTGTGTTCCTGAATAAACACAAGTAACAGCTGGGATTTACAGTCCGTTAACCACACCAAGAGGAATTCTGTGCCTAAAATAAAACACTTCTCCAAAGGATCTTTTTAATTATGCAGAAGCGATTAAAAAAATCTCCCTTTGCCTTTGTTACCAGAGCAATTAAATTAAAAAGTAACATATAAAATACTCTCAAAATACACCAATGTTACAGATCATGCAAACATTTCCCAGTCACAATTATATCAATATTTCTCACTACAGGACCAACTGTAACAAGGGACCAACATTGGTCTACACACAGATATGCCTTGATTAGCCTATAGACTCAATTATAGCACTCCTGTGGAAGGAAGTTGTGGATTTAAATCCCACTCAACACAATTGAGCTTAAAACAAAGAAAAAGAGTTTTATTTCACTTGAGTCTGTCTTTTGAACAAGACCTCAAACCAAGTCCCCATCTGCAGGCACCATTTCAAGGGAGGGGTCAGTCCTTTGCCCATATTTTTCCATTATTATCTCTCAAATGAACAGCTAAGGTGTGATTATGGGAGGCAATGGCCTAATGGTATTATTGCTGGACTGTTAATCCAGAGACCAAGTTAATGCTCTGGGGACCTGGATTTGAATCCCACAATTGCAGATGGTGGAATTTGAATTCAATGAAACATCTGGAATTAAGAATCTAATGATGACCGTGAATCCATTGTCAATTGTTGGAAAAACCCATTTGGCTCATGAATGTCTTTTAGGGAGGGAAACTGCCATGCTTACGTGGTCTGGCCTTCATGTGACTCCAGAACCACAGCAATGTGGTTGACTCTTAACTGCCTGCTGGGCAATTTGGAATGGGCAATAAATGCTGTCTCACCAATGACACCCTCATCCTGTGAATGAATAAAAAAGAAAAAAATACACACAGACATTACAAATCAAAACAAACTTAAAAAGTACCTGCACAGTGACAGAAAATCAAAGTGTGTGCTAACGCTACAATATTGCTTAGGAAAATTGGAAATGATTCGGGGGAAAATATTTGTCATTGCATTTCTCATATGTTTATATTACTGAAATTCAATTAGCACATGACCATTTGAGTCCATTGCCCAAACTCCATTTTGGACTAACATTTCATTCTGATTTAATAAGAAATAAAATGCATTGTGTCTTTTTGTTTCAAAGACATTCTTTTGTTACTTTGGGGTTTCAAGTACACTGTTCACACATCAGAACTTCTACGAACAAAATTCTTTTGGGATTTGAGTAGCCAAAAATGTGTTGTAAATACACTGAAGAAAGCAAGCCATTGTGGAGTGCAAAAAATGTGATGATTTTGTGACTTCTGGGGAATGCTATTAAAGTGCCAAGATGATGAAATAAAATATAATCACATCTGTTATCACATCAGAACAGAATTAGGAAATGACATAACAATTGTCACATTATTCTAAACTTCAAATATTATAAGAGGACATCAAATCATTTTTTTCCTGAAAAAAAATGTTGACCTTGACAACTCTGTCTCAATTTTTGATAAAATAATACAAGTGAGGACAACTCTTTCTACCACTAGATGATGTGCTGGTGCATATACTCATATTAAACTGTAGCTGTATTTCAGTCTATTATAGACATCTGGCAGCAGTTAAACAGGGAAAGTCCAGGAAAGCTAATAATAAAAGCATATTGCTGAATGCAAGTTAGAAATCCACAAATGCCTCAAATAGAAAACTAATGTTTTACATCCCCTCATCAATTGGCCACTTTCAGCACGCAGAATGGGAGCAATCAACCATTTTGTAAATCGTCCACAGTCGATTCCTTCGGCAATAGCAGCATTTGGCTGTGCTAGATTGAGCAGATAATTCCCTCATGCCCACACAGACTAATAATGATCAGCAACCCTCATAATGTGGTCAATGCCCTATCCTGTCACTGGCATCCTGTTGTGCAAGGTAATGGTCCTGAGACGGTTCATGTTGATTTTGCATTAACTTCACCCAGTCTGATGATGTCATAAAGTCTTTGCATTGTGAAACAGTTAGCCTTGTCCAATGGAAGCAGACATGCCATACCAGACTCCTGATGGTTGTAATTATGCCTAACTAATTAATTATACCAATTGCTATCATAAAAGTAACCTGTATCCTGTTATGTAAAGTAAGTCCTTCCTCTTATTAAGACTCTATTGTGATTTATCCTCTATCATTGATGTTACAACAGCTCTTGGACTCAGAATAGCAAATTGGTGATGGAAAACTACTTCAACCATAGGCCACCTGTGGATGGTGGTGCGCAGAGTCCAATATAACACATCCTTTCCCACCAAGTTCTGATGATCACCAGTAAAAGAGTAACATAGGCAGCTCCACAAAGCAAGAAGGAAGAAAAAGGTTTTAAATGATTTTGACAGAGATTTGCACTGGCTTCACAGAAATCTCCATCCATCCATGAAACTCCCACGCTGACACCAGACCCAAGCTAGTTTAACCCCAGGGAGAAACCTTCAAATTCCCCACTCAGGGGGCAGCTGCAAAAAGCATGAACATTTTATCCAATAGTATCCCACAAAGCCTGAGCAAGAGACACCTCCAGCTTCTTCTATTTAGCAATCAGCAGACCCAAATTGAGAGTCATTTTTGAAGTGATCATTGTGAGCACTAGGGCATCAAGAGGGAAAGGTTCACTGGCATTCAGTTCCTTTGGAATAAAGAGAAGCTGTGCCAGGGCAGCTGGTTTTGCATCTGCCTTGGTATTTACACTTGAGATCAAATGTGAAAAATACCTCTGACGTCAGCCTTGCCAACAGAAATCATTCTTCTTTCCAGATTCCTTCACTGGCTGATGAATGATCAAATAATTATAACTCTTATTAAACAGGTGGCCTGAACAGACTGAAGCCTCAAGTCCAGCTTCATACATGTAGCTTTGGAAATAGTCAACATGCAGAAACAATATTAACCCTTTAGGTTATGAACCCTGGGTTTAATTAAAGACAGCTATCAATGCATAGCTGGTCAGATTTAAGTTACTTTTTATTATGCCTGCTTCTCCAAAGTCATTATTCTGTTTGACCTATTTATGCAAATTGTTCAGGTGCAGCTTAATGCACTTTCCTCCATCCCATTTAAGACCCACTAATAATGGATAACCATTAGGGATGATACAGAACTCTCTTACATGAAGATAGTGTAAGAGAGAACAGAGCAAAGTCTGTAAGGGTTATTTATTCCCCAAAGCACAAACATGTCGAGGGAGATTAGTGAGAGTTTTATTTTAATAAAATGCAATCTCTTACATCTGTTAAAGAGGTTTAATAATGTTAGAAGGAAATCCAAGCTTAAAATTATCAGAAAATATATATTTTCTCAATTTTAGTACTGAGGAAAAACAATTGAGCTTTACTTGATGGATCAGCTCCTCCTATTTCCCCTCAATGAAGTACACCCTGTTAAATTATTTTTCATGTAACTGTAATAATTCTTTTGGTTGTCATGTCTCGTGAATCGCTCATCTGCATTTTGATTGTGCAGCCAATTTCCTTCTTCATCATTTCGTTGTGGCTTTATTTACTTGCTATTTTTGAATTGTTTAATTCTATTTTAGTCCCCAATTGTATTACACATAAAATGCATCCAAAAATTACATTCCAGGAAAATGCAATCTCTAAAGATGCAACAAGCATGAATGTTCCCACTCCATTACACATTTCTAAAATTAAAAATAAAGCAATAACAACTGAAGGATAGCAAACAATTCCAAACAAAGCAGAGCATAAACAGGCTAATCATGTTAGGGGAGGCGATGGCCTAGTGGTATTATCACTGGACTGTTAATCCAATGACTCAGGTAATGTTCTGGATATCTGGGTTGGAATCCCATCATGGCAGATGGTGGCATTTAAATTCAATAAAAATCTAGAATTAAGACCATGATGACCAAATGATGGAAAAGCTCTTCCAGTTCATAAATGTCCTTTAGGCAGGGAAACCACCATCTTTACCTGCTCTGATCTACATGTGACTCCAGACAGACAACAATTTGATTAACTCTTAACTGCTCTCTGGGTAATCAGGGATGGAGGATAAATCGTGGTCTTGAATTTTAAAAAGGCAAGCACGGCTCAGCATACACAATTAACAACTTTGGGATCATCTCCTGATATGTCCTGTGTGTGTTGAGGTTTGATATTTTCAACCAAGCAATTTTGAGCCCAAAGAGCTATCAGATAGTACAATCTTACATCAGTATCAAAGGAGTGCATTATTATCATAAAAAAAACACACAGACTCCAGACATTCCCTAGTCCTTTCACATCCTACACAGATCTTCTTGTATCCAGGTTATTGCATAGTTTCAGATTTTAAAACAGTTTTAAGACAAAAAAAATAACCTCCCACATTGCTTCCCAAGAACACCTGTCTCTGTTTTGCAAAGAACAGAATACAAGAGGAATATTCTTCTCCTCTGTATATGAAGAATCCTTCTATCTTGATCTGACTGTCCAGATCTCTGTCTGCAGCTCTCCTTCATGCCTAGTTATTTCCTGATCATATCTGACCTACTTTCCTGATGGTTCTGCTTCCGGGTTAAGGGTCACCTGCTTCTCCCATGCTTATTATTATTCAAGAAAATTATAATTATTGTAATTTCTTTCCATCACAAAAACTTCTTAAAAAGAATTAAGAAATAAGATATTTAAAAGTTTGAAAAGTTTCCTTCTATACTGTTTTCACAGTAAAGGTCATCACACCACCAATTCTGAAGTTAGCTTTCCCAATGCAAAGGGCCGAATCAATTACATTCATTCCATATTTAAATTCTCTTCAAATGGTTTCTCATTGGGCAGCCTGAAGGTGGCAAAATTTTGCTTTGGATTTTTCCTCCTCTCTTTTTGAATACTTTAAGTGAAGTTCCTTAGTTGCAAATCATTTCGCTAAAGCGTATGTTAGTAATCTAAAAATAATTGTCATTTTTCACATGTGCAGATTTTAAAATAATTGTAAAACATGTAAGATGATTATACCTATCTCAAAAACTTGCAAATAAGGAAAGGGAAGAGGCTGTTCAGCTCTCTGAGCCAGCTCTACTATTTAATAAAATCAAGGCTGATTACATTTTACTTCAAAAAACAGCTTGTCTGTGTGAGATGGAGAGCATCAGAATCTTGCTGCAGAGAACGCAGAAGTCAACTGATTGCTCAGATGATAGCAGATTATCAGTTGTACACTGGGATCTTCTAAGTTGCTGTGGAGGGATGTACGGCACTACGTATTGAGGTCCTCATTTCTAAACTGTGTAAGGTCTTCTCATGGGCCTTTGCAATAGCAGCCAACTATGGAATAGCCAATTCTGATAACAATGGAGGAAAATCCAACAAAGGAACCTTTAGTGGTAAAGCTTGCTGGGAAAATGGATTGGTAGCATTTCAAGGTGCATAAAAGACTTAATTGAAAAGGTTGTTGAGAGCTTCATCTAGTTCATATAATTTGTCTTCACTTAAGACAATGGGAGTGGTAACACAAAGCCTTGGGATAGTATAAGTAGCTCTATCTAATATCAGGGTAGCATTTTGCTATCCAGCTTCATTAACAGTGTCCAGGTTGATGACAGACATCTCATCCCAGTGTTTCAGTGCTGACTATGTTGTTGTAGCCTTCAGCCAGGCTTTCCGAGCCCAAATTGCCAAGGCCACCATCCACCGTCAACTAAGACAGCTTCAAATGGAAGCTCAGCGGCTTTCAGTCTCCCAAACTCTGTCTACGTGACAACCAGAATAGAACACAAAGCAGGCACCAGGGCTTGTTCAGTAGTCATTGGCTGTTTCCTGTTGCTAATTCAGTATGATAAAAAAATTCCAATGATACCGTTTGATATTATTGATCTTCTGATAACTGCATTGCTGCTTTAACTAATGGTGAGGCAAGACTAAGGAAGGTCTAAACATCAAGGATTTTAAAGTGGTGGAGGTATGGAATTTCTGGTCCTCTAGTAGATGAAATGATCTCAATCATCATCTTCATCCTCCAGCACTTCTTCCTGTTCAGGTGGTTCTGGGACACGGTTCCTTTGAAGGGCACATTTACACAGCTTGAAACAGACACCAACAAAATTGATGAGTCATGTTAGACAACATTACAGAATTCTGGCAGAGAGGTTGAGACATGAGAAGCTCTGCTTGAAGTCCTGTAAGGCTGTTCAGAGCTTTGACAGATGTATGCCTCCCATGATTCGGTTCCTTTCAGTAATCGTGGGCCGCATAAACATCCTTCGTTATTAGTCTGACACCAGACAGTCTGGGTGGAATTAACCTGAGCATCGAGGAATGGCACAGGACAATAGTATCATCATTAGTACCAGGAAATTGAATGTTGGTCTGCATGGTGTGATGCCTATCACCACTCATTACCTGAATTTTGAGGGATGTTTGTGTAAACATGGTCACAGTCAGTTATTCTTTGCACACAGGAGAAATTTGTAATCCTGATGAACTCTGGCTCACTTTTCCTTCTATGATGATTTGAAGCTGTTTCTCTGGAGCAAAAATCTTTCCTGACAGCCCAGAAATAGTGTAGAAATTTGTGATCATGATGAGCTTAATAAACACAAGCTTGTGTCACTTTTTTTGGAGCTCATAATTGTATTAGGTGTCAAAATTTTATCATTTTTCATGGTACCTTAGAGTTTACAATTCCAATGAATGTAGCAGAATGTTAAGGAAGGGCGAAGCGTTGTACAGCGGGGAGCTCCAGACATGAGAATTAGTTTAGTTTAAGTTACAACATTAAGTAGTGTTGATCATCTTCTTGTCCTCAATAATATTTATATGATTTTAATCTGTCAGTGGAAGCAAACTTGAACACTTTTTGGCAGACAATCGTGTCCAACTTGCAATAGTCTCATTTACAAAGGCTGATATGTATTTAGTTTAGGTGAAGCAGAGAGACAAATATGCCATCTTCACGAAAACATTGTTTGTTATAAATTATTTCCACATCAATTCCGGTACAAAGCATGCATGAAACATAATGTCTCCATTTTAGTTTGCAAGAACATTGAAATCAACCAATTCAAGCTGCTGATTTACTGTGGTAATTAATAATAAGGGTGTGTTGTTGGAACAGAAAGCTATATTCCATGCTGAGTCACAATGGAGCCCCACCAATGCTGTAATTAATCTGAGTAATACCTCCGTCACTGATCAATGTGTCTAGAACATTTGGTACAGCAATGCCAACATACTATTACTCTTATTTAGAGCTCCAAAAGTAGCTTATCATCCACGATGGGGAGAGTTGTAAACTTGCTGTTGATAATCAAGTTAACAAGAAAACATTAAAACTGAAGGGTGTGAGAGAATAGAATTTATTTTCTTGTGATATTGCACACCTTCAAATGATCACTTCAATATTGTTTGTTTGGTCTGACAATTGTGGGGGAAGCCTAGTAAATCAAATGGTGCGCACATGCTTTGCTGAAATGTAGGGTCACTGCCAAATACCACTGAATCATGCAAGTGTGGAAAACAATCTGGAAGCTCAGGGTCCTGTTTCCAGGAATGCTCGTCCTATGGGAAAGGCACTTGGCATTCTAAAGTGCCTTGTGTCTGTCCCATTCATTGCTCATTAAGTCGAGGTTGAATTTTAATATGATGTTACAGTACATGTGTACAAAGACATGAAGTTTGCGTCCAGATATATAGAGTTTCATCAACCAGAATTGACAATTATTGCAGTATTGCCAGTGCACACATATTTTAGAACAGGGATAATAGGAACTGCAAATGCTGGAGAATCCAAGATAACAAGGTGTAGAGCTGGATGAACACAGCAGACCAAGCAGCATCTTAGGAGCAGGAAAGCTGACGTTGCGGGCCTAGACCCTTCATCAGAAATGGGGGAGGGGATGGGGGTTCTGAAATAAATAGGGAGAGAGGGGGAGGCAGATGCGGATAAAATATTGATAGAGGAGGAGGTAGGTGGAGAGGAGAAAGAAGTGGGGATGGAACCAGTAATGGTGAGTGTAGGTGGGGAGGTAGGGAGGAGACAGGTCAGTCCAGGGAGGATGGACAGGTCAAGGGGGGGATGAGGTTAGTAGGTAGGAAATGGGGGTGCGGCTTGAAGTGGAAGGAGGTGTTAGGTGAAAGTAAGAACATGTTAGGGAGGCAGGAATGAGCGAGACTGGTTTTGGGATGCATTAGGGGGAGGGGAGATTTTGAAGCTTGTGAAATCCACATTGATGCCATTGGGCTGCAGGGTTCCCAAGCGGAATATGAGTTGCTGTTCCTGTAACCTTCAGGTGGCGTCATTGTGGCACTGCAGGAGGCCCAGGACGGACATGTCATCTAAAGAATGGGAGGGGGAGTGGAAATGGTTCGCGACTGGGAGGTGCAGTTGTTTGTTGCAAACCGAGCGGAAGTGTTCTGCAAAGTGGCCCCCAAGCCTCCTAAGCCCTTTACCACTATCAGTGATTGCTATGCAAACGTGGCTGAAAGAAAAGTGAAATTCAAATTTCCTGGTGCAATCTTGGGCAATTTTACCCAAATTCACCTGGTGAAAAACTAACAGGATTGACAGATCACCCATTTAACGCCAACTTCTGTCAATTAGCTAAAATTAATCTCTTTATTTTGTTTAAACAGGTAAGTAGGTTATAGTAAACATTGCTAAATAATAAAATCATCAATCATCAGTACATTTTGTTTTAAAAACAAAAGGATCTGTCACGTTGAAAAGAATTTTCTCCACTGGTGGGCTGTATTGCTATGATTGGCTGCTTCTGTCAGCTGTAATTCAGTTGTTTGATATCAACTCTCAGTGTTCAGCCAGCCTATTGTAAAGAGTAAGGAAAATCACCAAGATTGGATGTCATATTGCCAATTATTATCATCCTTTCTTTTGGCGATAGACTTACATACAGCTGGGTCAGTGAAGTGAACTTGCACTGAACGTGCTGTTACACTTATTCACAAACTGGGCAAAACAGCTCTTTTTCCCAACCCTGAACCACTATCAGTTTTTAATTAATAAGAACAAGAAGAATATTCAGTAGTTAGTGTTATCATCCAATCCTTTCATGATTCCCTTTCTCCAATATAAACTCCAACATTGGGGATATCTGCTGATTGCTCAGTAGTCAGAGTCATTTGCAATTCCTGTGATCCTAAAGCAGTCTGTGCCTGCACACAGTAAGACCCAGAAAGCACTCCACTTGGGCTGATATGTGGCATAAGTGTCACCAGCCAAATAAATGTCAAGCAATAGTCATCTCCAACAACAGCGGATCCAACTATCTGCCCTTGATACTCAATAGCATCAGCATCACTGAATCCCCCACTATCAACATTCTGGAGGTTTACCATTGACCAGAAACCAAACTGCGTCAGCTTTATAAATATTGGCTTGAAGAGCAGGTCAGATGCTGGGAATTCAGTGATGAATGATTACATGTAAAAACAAATTCAGCTCAAGTTTATTTTCCTTCATTGATCCAACTGTGCGTGAATTCGTGGCAATGAGGAAAGATGATAAAAGTTGGCAATTTCAGATCTAATCTCAGTGAAACTGCTTTTTCTTCACCTAGCATTGGTTGAATACCAAGAATTAAGCAATTTTGATATCCAGCAAAATATATACAACTGACAATAGCAGTGAAGTCATAGCAGTAGAGAAAAATTTGTTTCAATGTGACAGATTTTTAAATTTGTGACAATTTTTAAACGTACAATATAAGGATTGACTGTACAATTTTATTTTACAATGATTGTTATCTCATTGTAAAAAAAGTTGTGCAGTTGGTCATTTAAAAAATGGTTAATTTCAGCTAACTGGCAGATTGTACTAAGTTCTGTCAGATTTCACTTTCCGTTGATATCAATCAGAAGTGCAGCCCATCATTTACAAGGCACAAGTCAGCAGTGTGATGAAATACTCTCCACTTCTGTGGATGATTGCAACTCCAACAATACTCAATAAGCATGGCATCCACAGTAGCCCACTAGATTGGCATCCAACCCACAATGTTGAACAATCACTTCCTCTATCACTAGTGCTCTTTGGCAGCAGTGTACATGATGTACAAGATACAATGCAATTAACTTTGGCAGCATCTGTCAAACTTGAAGCCTCGAACACCCAGAAGCACAGGCATGGACAGCAGATGCAAGTAGAACTTCACCACCTGCAAATTCCCCTCCAAGCCACAAACCATTTTGTCTTGGATCTAAATCATTGTTGCTTCACTGTTACTGAGCTCCCTTCTTAACAGCACTGTGGGTGTCCCTACATTGCAACATGGAATGCAACAGTTCAAGGAAGCCTCACCACCACATTCTCAAAGGCAATTAGGGATAGACAATTAAAGCTGATGAAGCCAGTGGTGTCCATAATGCTAGAATGAACTGAAAAATCGATGGTCCAGTGATAGCAAAACCATTATGATTATTGGGGAAAGTTAAAACCACAATTCCAGACGGAACAAAAACAAAGTTACTGGAAAAACTCAGCAGGTCCAGCAGCATCTGTGAAGAAAAAAAGTGAGTTAACGTTTCAAGTCCAGTGGCCTTTCCCCAGGATGTTAGTTTATCCATATTGAGCATACACTGCCTATGGGACAATTGACATTGTAACTGTGATTGTTTGATGCAGTCTTTTCATGTTGATTTTCCTACCAGTGCAAAATCTTGCAGCATGCGTTAATGCACATTCCATGATCAAAAAGCAATTCATTCCAGTTTTACTAAATATTTTCCATCCTTTACATCATGCAAAGTGCAATTGATTGTAACTGGAAGCGTGTAATCAGTTGATATTCCTGATCTACTCACCTCTACTGTCTGTCTCATCTGCATAAATGTGTGTACACATACTCTCCACTGAATTATACCATGTTTGTCATTCTTCGGATCTGCAATATAAGCTCTACTTATACAGACAAAAAAAGTAGTGAAGCTATTGAAACAGCAACTAATGAGATTGAGCCGAAAGTAAGAAGAACATCATATTAGCACTTGGCATGCAGTTTAGTGTTTGTTCTTAATTTGTGGTGTGAGGCTGAAAGCCACAACCTTCTGCCTCAGTCTAGTGTGCTACCAGCTGAGGCATGACTGACTCCACAAGTAGGACTTTGCAATTTTGGTTTGAACCCCCAAAACCTGTGTGAAAACAAAGTGCAAATGGAACACAGGTTGGGAACAATCAGGTTACAGTGGTTTTTCCTATTTTGCTCAATTAGTGGCGATAGATTGCGTCCCCTGAATAATTATTCGACAGGGGATAGACACTTGAAGCTGGCTGTTCAATTGGAAGAAGGAGTGTTATGGCTAGGTCATTCTATTTTGAGGCAGAATTTCTCTGCACTTTCAAAACTTGAGTTTAGAAATTGGTTGTAACTTCCAATCAACCATTTAGGAAGGGGACAATTCCACAGGGCAGTGCCATGGCTACAAAGATAGGGAGGTTGGCAAAAAAGGCCTTAGTCCATGTGGACTACAGACCACACTATGTACAGCTGGAATGTTGTCTTATCGCAGAATTCTGCCTGTTCTTGAAGCAAAGGGGTCCTGCAGGGTGATTGGGAAGTTCCAGTCTGCTCATGTTAACTGACCTCTTCACTTACATTGATTTTAACTTACTCATTACTGTTCAAACGTACTCATCACTTACAGAAGGGCAGTCCTTTTGCCTCCAATCTAACATCAGACTCAGATGTTTACAGCACAGTGGGAGGCCATTCATTCCATCATATCCATGCTTGCCAACAATGATCTGACTACATGGATTGTATTTTACATCTCTTATCCCATAGTCCTGGAGGCTATGGTAATGCAAGTGAATATCTAGATACTGATTACGCAGTACAAGATTTTGTGATTCAATTATCCTTTCAGATAGTGAGTTCCAGACTCCCACACTCTCTGGGTCAAACCACCTTTCTTCAACTGTCTCCTTAACCTCCTACCCTTGACTTTAAATCTACACCCAGTTATTGATCCCTCTACTCATGGGAAATTGCCTTTATATCCATATTAAACTATGAGGTCTCCACACCTTCGCTGCTCCAAGGAAAACAACACCAACCTGTCTAATCTTTCTTCATGGCTCAGACCCACTGATAAATCTCCTGTGCCCTGTTTCGAACACAAACACACCTCTCCAGTAATGTGGTGGCCAAAACTGCATGCAGTATTCCAGTTCTGGCCTATTACTATCTTATAGAGTGCCAGCATATAATGTCTGCTCAATTACGCTATGCCTCAGTTAACTAAGGCCAATATCCCATATTCATTAATAATCACCTGGGTACTTGCCCAGGTACCTTCAGGGATCTGTAGATATGAACACCAAGGTCTGCCTGGTACTCACTACTTTATCCAGTTCTAAGGTCCACAGTGTAATCCATTGCCCTGTCAGCCCTCCCCAGGCACATTGCATCACAGTTTTTTGGGTTGATTTCATTTGCCCATTGGTCTGCCCACATGACCAGTCCATTGATCTACTCCTGCAGTTCATAGCTATCATCCTCACTTTTTACCATCCTGCAAATTTTTGTGTCAGCCATGAATTACTTGACCATATCCTATATATTTAAGTCAAAATCATTAATGCATACTGCAAGCAGTAAAGGCCCCAGCACTGAGCTCTGCAGAACCTCACTGGAAACAGAAACATCCCTTTACCATCATCTGCCCCTCAGCCAAAATGGGATCTAACATGCTATTTTGCTCTGAATCCCATAGGCTCTTAATTTCTTGACTAGGATAGACCATATCAGAAACCTTGCCAAACGCTATGTAAATCACATCAAATACATTACCCTCACCAACAGTCACCATTTCAATGAATTTGAACAAATTTATTAAATATAACCTTCCCTCAAAAAATTCCACGCTGATTCTCCCTATCAATTAATTGCAGATATATTCTGTTCCTTGGAATTAATTCTAATGACTTCCTACCAACAAGTGCAAGAATTTTCCTGTACTGTTTACACAAAGTAGAAATTTATTTTTACACAGCGCACAGTTGCTTATTTCAGGGCTGGCCAAGCCATGGAGAATAAATACATTTCTTCAATTCTCTGTTTGAAGGCAAAACCTGAAATGTTGAAGTCTCCAGCAGGGATAGGGAAAGGAGACTGGTTCAAAATCCTTCCCAACTAGGGCAGGAAATGAGTCTCAAACTGTTGACACCAATGTGATGCACTAAGGCCATTTAATCAACAGAACCACCATGGCGGTTAGATGATGTAACTGCTCTGCTAATAATACCAGTATAAAATCAATCACCTGTAAGGGATTCATTTACACTGAGGGTTAGTTCACTTAAAACAGTGAAATAATTTAAAAGTTATAAAGCAGGAAAATAACAAACTAACTGATTTCTATTTGTGCAGCTTGCAAACAAACAGCAGACTAGTCAAAGCTAGTCTCAGCATTGCAGATGTACATACAACACATGGAATCTGTGGAGGTGAATTTTTAACAAAATACACACAGGATAGTGACAACATACACTATTAAATGATTTCTATAATTTACAGCAGTGGGTTCAATCGATAGAGCCTCCGATTTCTATCTTGGCTGACCAGGAATCTCGCCCAATTTTACTGTCTACCATTGTTATTTCTCAGAAGGGCTCAAACTGATACTTGACCTGTTGGGTAGTTTATAAAACACACTTTCCTCGACCATCAAGCCCCGGACAGGGAATTGAACCTACAACTTCTGACTCAGAGTAGGCTCACTACCCATTGCAACTCCTTTGATGCACTCTGTGAAAGATTGGTAGCCAGATGGAATTGAAATGTTGGACAAGTTCTCGTGAATCACATCTCCACACAGCCATTTTCAAAATATACTACTCAACTACTCTTGCGGGACTGCGTCTTCATTTGCTGCCAAACTCATTTTCAATTGTGATTCAGAAATTCTCAATGTAAGCTTTTTCTTGCTGCGATTTTTTTTTCAAACTGCACATGAATACGCATAGTCAGCCTTTAGCCAAATCTGGAGAGGACACATTCTTTCAAAACTGTTGACATTACCACAAAATAATTAATTGCTGTATTATTCAAAAATATTTTTAACTGTCTTATAATACTTACTCAAGGTGATATTTGTTAAGCAGAGTTTGATTTGTGTCAAAGAGAATTAGAAAATACATATGACAGTATTGCAAAATATTTCTAGAACTGTCCTAAAGTTTGGAATTTTTTTACTGTAGACTGAAGGAAAGCAAACGGAAGAGAAATAAGATAGAAAACTTCTACAGCATTATATTAACTTCAAATTAAGATTTCTTTCCGGTCATAATTAAATCAGGAATGAGAATAATTTATATAAAGACTTGTCAAGCTAAAAAGGCAATGAAGATGCAGACTAAATAGCTTTAGGTTTTCTTTTAACAACCATTGCCATTGGAAATATTGAAGCTGACATGTCTTTTTTGAAGAAAAAGTGTTTTTTAATGAAATGTTGGAAAGAATTTCAGAATTGCAGTATGGTAACTATTGATTCATGGATAAACTTTATCACTTCAATACAGTCACCTTTTCCAAGCACATTGGCAATGTGGCACTAATTACAAACTTCTCAAAACAAATGACAGCTAATTAAGTACATTTAAGATGTAGGAACTTAGCAGTCAAATAGCAAATGGCCTCAAACTGTAAAGTGACCAGATAATGTTTTTATGACCACATGACTGAAAGATAAATATTGTATAGGACAAAAGGAATAACTCCCCTGCAAACATAAAACTTCCATAGGATCTTTTACATCTACCTAAACAAGCCCTTGATTTAAAAGGGAGATCTATAACAAAGCAGCACTCCTGTAGTGGCATCCTGCAACATTAATCTTGTTTTTTTTCACTTGAGCCCTGATATGGTATTTAAGCCAAAAACCTTATGACTCAGAGGCATGACTGCTACCAACCAAGCTCCAACTAACACTGATTTTTAGCAGTTTTTTTTCAAATACCATACTTCCTGCACAGTCTTTGGTAGCCCCTTATCAGAAAATATTAATATTTTACATATATATTTACCTTTGAAAGAGCGAGCAGCTCTCCAAATTTTAGCTCAAGAAAAACAAATTATAAACTTTGTAAAATATATACAGCATTCTTGATGTACGCAGTTACCAGACAACTCAATCCTACAAATGAGTCAGAGCAATAAACAGGCATCCAAAATTTACAAACAAAATAAGGTGATCAATGATACAAATTGGAATAATTGAAAGAGAGAGATAAAAGGTAAATATAAAGAGATCAAGTTTAACAAATACAACATCCACTGTGCTATAAATCTTAAATTATTTACATCATTTTGGAGAGACTTGGGGAAAAAACTAGATTACCAGTGAATTATGCTGACTTAGAACTCCGCAACAAGGAGTGATTTTGGCAAAATATGTAAATACCTCGAATTAAATGATTAGATAAATAGAGCAGAGAAAAGAACAAAGGACAGTAGAGTCATCAGCATCGTGGAGTCCTCTCTTATTAGAGGAAGACAACTGGTGGCAGTTTAACTTGAAGATCGCTAGTCCTTCGGAAGGGTTGAGGAGGGAAAGGCAGGACCTTCATTGTGACCTCAGTTGGTATAGGAATTGAACTTATGCCATTGGTATTGTTTTGTATCACAACCCAGCTGTCCAGTCAAATGGGATAACCAAACCCCTGCTAGAGGGATAGATGTTTCTTAATCACTGGAATTTCAAAGAATCCCTACAGTGTGGAAGGAGACCATTCAGCCCATCGAGTCCACACCATCCCAAGTGCACACCCATCAATCCTGTGACCCTGCTAACCTACCTAGCCTGCATACCCCTAGACACTTTGGGCAATTTAGCATGGGCAATCCACCTAAACTGCACACCTTTGGACTATGGGAAGAAACCAGAGCACCCGAAGGAAACCCACAGAGACACAGGGAGAATGCACAAACTTGACACAGGCTGTCACCTGAGGCTGGAATCGAACCCTAGTCCCAGGTACTTCAAGACAGCAGTGCTAACCACTGAGCCACCACAATGCCCTAGAATTGAACCCAACCCCTCTGTTTCAGAGGAAGGACACTGTGACTGTCCCTCAAGAGTCCTAGGAATATGAGGAAATGCTGGTATTTCCTGAGGGGAAGCTACTGTGGAGCATAAACATTTTCATGAACCAGTTGGCCCAAATGATCTGTCTCTTGCTGTAAATACTGTGCAAATATAACAGGGCAAAATCTAGGTATAAATGTTGGTATCTCAGTCTTAAAGTGAAATGTCACAATAAGGCAGCATGGCCTTACTGGAGATTCCTGAAACATTTAAACAAGGGATAATTTGATTCATCTGTGGTAAATGCTACTGTTGCAGGGCATACATTGGGAGGTTAAGTGAATATAGGTTTTTTTTTGTATTTTAATGCTAATTAGTAAGAAACAGCTGATCTTAATCCAACCAGATGGTAAAATCATTGCCTATTTCCAACAAGGAATTATGAAGGAGTTCTGCAGTTGATTTTTTTTGACTTCAGCACATACAAGGATGAAAGGAAGTTACCCTTTAAGACATCTGTTGTCAAGATGTAGCCAACTCTGGTGAGACTATGTTTCCTGAGCATCGGTATTTCTTCACCATCCAGGTGGGTGGCAATTTGTTCACACATCATTGTAGATGGTCAATTCGAGAAAGCTGTCATGATTTTGTAACATTTTGGCACAGATTCACCAATGTTCTTTCTGAAATCTGACTTTTGTTTTGAGAATGCACGAGGAAAGCAAAATGAACTTTTATTCTTTATTTTGTTGTGCCCTGAAGTTATTTTTCCTACTGACCCACCATATCATGGTAAAAAAAGAACAGGCAAATAGCCTTTTTTCAATGCCAACGAATGATAACAAGCATAAGTGGACCAGTCAGTCTTATTGGCAGGTGTTAACGTTCTTGGCTCTATTTAGCACTACATTATCACAATAAGACTATCAGGCTGAAGCGCACCTGGAAGTAGAGCCAAACAGATTAATTCAAATATATGCTAAAAATAAATTCAAACCAACGCCAACTTCAAATGATATTGAACGAAAACCGAAGTTTCTGGAAAAGCTCAGCAGATCTCGCAGTATCATGAAGAAAAATCAGAGTGAAGGGTCACCAGACCTGAGACGTTAACTTTGATTTTTCTTCACAGATGCGGTCAAATCTGCGGAGTTTTTCCAGCAACTTCTGCTTTTGTTCCTGATTTACAGCATCCATAGTTCTTTTGGTTTTTATTCAAATCATATTGATCACATTATCTCAATTTTATCAAGATCTTGTGTTATCATTTGTCTCAAAACTTGCAATATCACTGAAAAGAAATGTTGTATTTCTCCAATTGTTTTGGAAATCTCCTGTTTTGTGGGAGGTTCAAGAATAGATCATTTCTAATAGCTCGTTTAACCCACCAAAATTCTCCAATGATCATTTAATTCTGACATTCAATTTTCTTTCTTCAGTGCTTACTTTTTGTAGAAGTTCTTTTTTATAACTAACGTATTTTGAACTGGCACTGTATATAATTTTAAGATGAGACAACAATGACATCTGGCTTATTTTGGTGGGTTTTTTGGGTATTATTTCAACCAATTCAATCAAAAAAATGTCAAGTTTTACAAGATGGTATGATCGCCACTAATTGACCCAAAATTGGCACCCATCTCACAGAAAAACAGCAAAATTGACGAAAGTAAAGTTTACCATGATCCTATGGCACATACAGTGATTGATTGTTTTCTATGGATATAAATTCAAGCGTTAAATACAACGGAAGGTTGTGTGTTAGACAAGTCTAAACTATTTGTGACATCTTGGAATACATAACCATAAAGAGATGAGCATAGAGGCAGTAACAAAGACACATATTGCAACAATTTGACAAACCTGGATTATAGTTCAGTATAAATAGGGAAGTTGTTTATTTTTCAGAGTGTATTGCAAGTTCTCGTTTGTTCATAGAATCAGTGTACTTGCAAATTTCATATATTAACTTAATGGTTAGAATAAGAACAATTATATGCCTTGATAAAACTCAAGTTCAAGATAAGGGAAATATGTACTACAGTGGGTACGGTACTTACAGTAGCACAATTAAACAGGCCCCACAACATATTGTAAGCTATGTACTGAGATCCAGCCATTACAACATGTTGTAAGCAACTGCCTGGACTGAAAACTACCCTTGGCAATAATATCATTCCATTAAACCCAAACCTGGATACGATTAACTCTGAATGAGGAACTAATTTGCTTCTCCAGTCAAATCAATAGTAACAGAGTTCAAGGCTGAACTGTAATAATAGACCATCATTATTCACATCATCACTGCCTCAAATTAAATCCCTCCCAATCCTCCAAAGTCTGATCGGCCAATTCATTTAATTAACACATATCCATCTGAATGGGATTTATAGATTTGGGATTGATGCTTCTGATTTTCTTTGTAGGGTAAGATTACCCAGAGTCCGTACTTAAATTGGAATCTAGTTGTCCCTTCTATCACTGGCCTGAATGATACTCTATTGTTGGGTCCATTGAACTTTCCAGTGACCAGTTAAAGAGAGTGTGAATTAGGAATTGAGTATTTACAATGCTTTTGGTCTCTGTAACATCCAGGTTTTCCTGTCTTCATGAGCTTTGCGCTTAGATGAAACCTTGGAGTGGGGGAAATATACTTGTTGAGTTGCTGATTCTTGGCATTTTGATTTTTGACTTATCTATTACCTATGTTAAACTGTTGTTTCAAAACTCCAATCTCGCAGAATTTAAATATCAAACAAGAAAATAAGAAAGCTATGCCACTTCTTGGGTTCCAAAAGTCACAGCATCAGTCAGCCAAGTCATAAAAGGTCAAAGATCTATAGTTTGGATAATCCCTCCTTTTGTGGCCTTGTAAAGTGTTCATATTGGTATAATTAACATGACAATTATCTAATCAGTTTTTATATTAACAGAGTGATGCTTGTAATTAAGTAATGAATCAAGAATATCATCAGCATTTTTCATCGTCAAACAAGAGAGTCACATTCTCTAATCCAGGACACCCAAGTTCAGGTCCCATCTGCTTCAGAGGTGTGTCATAACAAGCTGATTAAAAATGTCTGTTAAATCCTTGTTTTGAAGATTACCTGCAATCAGAAAGTTCAGACTTAAGTTTATTCTGAATTGGTTAAACCTGTAAAATTGAACATTTTTTACAATATTGTTCATCTTTTCACCAAGTTATAATCATCCTATTGGAAAACTCCAACCAGGTTAAACAGTTCTCTCTCAAATTTTGAAATCAATTTGATAACAGTAAAAAAAAGTACTTTTTTCCCCACATATCTCTATGTAAATATGATGTGCATTTAGACACAATATAGTCTATTCATACCCATTATTTGCACCCTAATTCCAAATTCATGATTAAGGCTTTAAATGAACAATCTAATCTCCATGAATCAACATTAATAGTCTAAACAAAGCGAATACAACAAATGGGCCATGTGCAACTCAGGGTGCCAGACTAGACTATATAAAATCTGTGACATAAATGTCAAACATTGCTTCCAGCCTCCACCCACCCAATTTTAAAATAATGGGAAATGGTGCCTAACTTAGGGTAAGAGTTAAATCAAGGGCAAATGTGATTCCTGGTTAAATCCAATTGGTATGATTAGACTGGACCAATTTCCTTTCAAAAGCAAAGAATTGGGACTCATTTGTGGAGGAACAGAATTCAAAGGCAATAAAGTTCCATTAAACACATATGCGATCATAGGTAGACCATGCCTGTATGCATAGGAGAAGATGCAGGAGCAACTTACTTGGATGGTTCTGGATCTGAAATGTCTTTCCTATCAAGAAAGAATGAAAAGAAGATCTAGTAACTTTTTAATGTATAAAATAGAAGATTGAGAAGTGATCTGGTAAAGACTTTTAAGATTGTGTAAAAATTTGATAGGGTTGACACACAAAAAAAGAGGGCTGGGGTTTAGTGGGTGTAGTCCGGAACTTTAACCTATATTAATAAGGTAGTAGTTATGAAACAAAATTAGGGCAATTAATACACAAAGAGTGGTCAGACTGGTGAACCAGTTACCAGAGACGGTAGTTGATGTGAATGATATAATGGCATTTAACAAACAGCTTGATAAACACATGAGAAAGAAAAGAATGTAATAGTATGTTAATGACATGCTGTTCTGCATACCTCCTTACACCTTAACATTACTCCATCATCGTCCTCGTCCACACCTCAACACATGTCTCTGCATTGCTTCCCTGGCTTTGACTGCCCTTCCCTGTTTGCCCCTTATAGCTTGTAGCTACCTGAACACTCAGCACATGAACCCAAAGACTCTGTTCACCCAACTCCTCTGATTGACTTTGACAAGCAGTCCCTAGACATGATCGACCAGACCCCTGACGGGTCAGTTGCATTCACAACTTCCTGACTACTGCTGCTGGCTCTGCAGGACTGATCCAACCTGACAGCCTTCTCCCCAGACGATAAGACCATATGGTATAGCAGCAGAAACAGACCTCTCGGCCCACTGAGTTTGCTCCGGCATTCAATCGTGGCCAACACATTTCTCAAACTCATTCTCCTGCCTTCTTCCTGTAAACTTTGATCCCCTTATTAATTAAGCACCTATCTATCTCTGTCTTAAATACATTCAATGTTTTGGCCTCCATAGCCCTCTGTGGCAATATGTTCCACAAATTAACCACACTCTGACTAAAGAAATTCCTCCACATCTCCATTCTAAATGGTCATCCATTCACCCTGAGTTACTGCCCTCATCTTATTAGTGGAAGTATCTTCTCCACCTCCACTCTGTTCAGGTATCCCAGTATTCTGTAACCTTCAATCAGATATCTTTCATCCTTCTATACTCCATAAGATACAGGCCCAGAGTCTTCAACTGCTCCTCATATGACAAGACCTTCAAGCCTGGGATCATTCTTGGGAACCTCCTCTGGACTCCCTCCAATGCCAGTGCATCCTTGCTTAGATATGGAGGCCAAAATTGTTCACAATATTTCAAATATGCTCCAACCAGAGCCTTGAAATGAATGCCGACCTTGCATAAGCTTCCAAAACTGCCAACTGAACCCTTATGTGAACCTTATAGAAATCCTGAACGAGGACTCTGAAGTCCCTTTGAGCTTCAGATTTCCGAAGCCTTTCCACATTTAGAAAATGTCTATGCCTCTATTCTTCCTACAAATGTGGGTAACTTCATATTTTCTGATATTGCATTTCATCTGACATTTCTTTGCCCATTCTCCTAGCCTCTCTAAGTCAGTCCACCCACTTCCTCAACGCTACCTGCCTTTCTACCTTTCTTTGTTTCATCTGCAAGCTTAGCAACAATGCCCTCAGCTCCTTTGTCCAGATCTAGTCACTGGTTGCCATACTGAAAAAGATCCCTTTATTCTGACCCGTTGCCTTCTGCCAGTCAGCCAGTCCAGTACCATGCCTCTAACACTATTGGTTCTTATCTTATTTCACAGCATCCTATGCAGTACCTCGTCAAAGGCCTTCTGGAAATCTAAATAGATCATGTTCAATGGCTCACCTTTCTCTAACTTACTTGTCACCTTCTCAAAGAATTGTAACAAATTTGTCAAACATGAGCTCCACTGCGGACTTGGTCAGACAGATCCTGTGATCACAAAGGTCCACAGAGGGCTCAACATGGCTAAGGCCCTGGACTGTGTGTAGACTGTGTCTGTGACTGACAGTATCAGGACCTCGAGTGACAGTAATCACCATATCCCCTTGACTGGTCTGAGGTCCAGACATCACTCCCACACACTGCATTCCAACAGAGTCATTGGTTGAATAGAAGTGCTGAGAGATTGCTGTGCAGATAGCTAGCACAAGCTATAGATGTTAGATCAACATTTTGGCATGACATATTGTAAAGAGATCATAGAGATAACAGGAGGATCCTGAGGAGTTGGCAATTATTGATTGCCAATGTTAAGGTGGAGGGGTGTGTTAGGTTGATGTCCATCAATTGTGCCCTAAGATATTGTTGCACGGTGAGAAATATGAGAGAAATATTGTAACTGGCCGTGAACTGAAGTCACCAGGCACCCACTCTAACTTTCATGTTGAGAGTGCTGTGTCTAGTTCGGTCACAGCAAATGGAAGGGTAGGAAGCTGTATATTTGTGAGGCAAGGTATAGAGTAAAAAAGGCTGTTAACAAGCAATACTCTTTCTTAGCAGGCAAATCACCAAACCCTTGCGTAAATCTCACTTTGATGTCTAGAAATAGTAAAAGGCTGCAACAAGTTGCTTGTTATGTTGAGGTAGATTCCACCAGGCTTCTCACAAGATTATGCCATATTTCTCACTATTCTCCATATCATTCATGCCCCTTTAAGTAGAATAATATGCTGCACAGTAGAGTCATGTACAAAAAAAGACAAAATCCCTTGTTTTAACTACTTCCATAATCTACCAATTAAATTTCTGCCTCAAAGCTGATAGATCTTTATCTTCATTATTGAACCAACTAAATTTGATCCCTCTCCTCTTAAACCAACTTACAACTGTTTGTTCACAACATATATGTTTTCCCAGGAAGTGTGTTTAAACGTTAATAGTGTTTATTATTTTGGAATTAAATACTTTTAAAAAATTCACATATTTGAATAAATACTCAAAACAAATGTTCTATTGCTTTCTATTGTGAGGAATGTTTTATTGAATGACCTAAAAGCAAGTAACAATTTTGGCAGTATTTAAACTTAGGATAAGTTTCAGTGCAATGACAACACATCAAATCCAGAGCATTACAACATTTCTGTACTGAACTGACTGTATTCTTGTGCAGGTAATGAAAGGCTTATTCTTAATCTGCCAAACCTATCTCCACACCCCCGCTCCTTGTACAAAAAAATTCATTAATGCATTAGCTGCGCTTTGTATTGAGAGTTAATGATCAAATTGGCCTGCTGAGATATAGGAACTGTGTTAGTCAAATATGGAGGGAAATGGTTAAGTTAATAAGATGCAAATCACTATACTGCAGCAACAAGGGATTGCAAGGAAAAATAAACTCTTCAAGAACAAATTGTGCCTTGAGTATAGTAGCAAGTAAGTGGAAAATATTCCTAGTGAAATAACATTTTCAATCTCTGGAGTCTAATTGCCAATCTATTTCAGAAATACCTCAGACAAACTTTCCCTTATTGACAGAAAGGGATTGGTCAGTCTATTGCTAGTTAAAATAACTTTCCACTCGAAGTGCATAGGAAGGCACTGAAAACATGTCAGAAGAGTTATAATTAACCCTTTCAAGCCCCAGCAAATGACAAAAATATATAAACTTACCCTTAACATTTCTATCCACCATAAAACAGTGGATGTACAATGCCATATGCATTCATTTATCAATATAATAAAGTATGAAATGAATAATTGCAGCTTTTATACTTTCACAATGAATTAATAAATGTGAATCAAATAACAAAAAGCATCTGAAGATATATCACTTAAAATGCAGTGAAGGAATTTTCTTGTGCTGCAGAGACAGTGTCCCTAGCTCTGATCCAGGAGGCCTAGGTTCGAGTCCCAGATGCTCTAGAAGTACAAAATGATGTTTCTGAGAAGGTAACTTAGGAAATTTTTAAAACATAATAAATAATGTAGCTACAAATGTGTGAATGTTCGGAACTAGCTTCTGAAAAAAGAAAATGAAATAGTTACAATTTTTGTTTAAACTGAGCAAATAAGTGCTGCAACCGTGCTATCAGTTCCAGGGAAAGTGTGCTACAAGATTACAAGCTGCTTTACAGCCCAGATCTAAATGAGGAGCAGAAAAGGCAGATTTCATGGATTTTAGAGGCTGGGAAAACACACTTTGAACCCTATATCTATATTACTTATGAATGACCTGTGTTCAATATCAGAGATTGGTGGAAGAGGGAGCTTATTGATTAGCATGTGTCTGCACTGATACATCTATTTGAATCCTGTGAATTTGGACAACTGAAAGATAGTCTCACCAAAGTATAGACTGCCTTAGGCTGAGGAGATCCTACTGTGAGAGCACATTTCCAGAGAGAGGAGAAAACAATTATCAAGAAAGTTATAGTCCATGCAAAAACACTGAGATTGTCAAACATCAGCTGAAGCATAGTAATGGGAAAACAAGCATGTCTTTGCATTATGCTGAGACATTGCAGTTTGAAATGAAAACAAAAAATTAGAAAAAAGGAAGCTATATTTGTAGAAAAGCCAACAGAAGAATAAGGGTGGGGAGACTTGCACTCAAAAAAAGATGATGAAATAAGTGCCCTACTACAAGAAACTGCATTGCTTTCAGGTTGGACCGGAGGAACACAGCAAGACAGGCAGCATCAGGGGAGCAGGAAAGTTGATGTTTCAGGTCTGGACCCTTTTGAGAGATGGGGGAGGAGGGAGCTTAGAAATAATTAGAGACAAGAAGGGTGGGGCTGGAGAAGGTAAGTGGGATGGTGATAGGTGAGTGCAGGTAGGCAGTGGTAGGGATTGGTCATTGAGGTGGGAGAGAAGATGGACAGGTTGTGTCAAGTCAAGAATGTGGGGATGAGAGGGAGGGTTGGTCATGGGATGAGGCCAGGGCTGGGAGATTTTGAAACTGACAAAGTCGCATTTAGGTCATTGCCTACCTGCATTCACCTAACTCTATTCCACGGTGTGCTATCTCTGACTTGAGCATCAGCATTCCTACTACCTCTGAATTGCTTTCATTGGAGTGTTTGGTGAGGAAGAAACAAAGCAAGCCTGTAAAGAAGGTTGCCAGATAAATTTCAGCTGATGATTCTGGAGAAACATTTTACATGAAATTTCCCTTTAATAAAATTGCCAAGTCATTGTTAGAACTGAGAATTAGTGAGTCAGTCAGAGCATAAATTTTTAACACTCTCAACAAGATAGCCCATGTGAACTTGAGATCTGTGTTAAGCAGTTGACACTGTGATTATCTATGTAAAATAAGAAAAGCTGTTCTTTCAATGCAGATAGCAGATGAGGGAAAGGTGATCTCACCACCAACGCAGAATACAAAATGGTCATGCTTCCCAGAGGTTTAGTGTTTCCCAGTAACGGAAATGGATCAGCAACAACAGTTATGAAGGCAGCAGTGCTCAGCACAGGAAAAGTATTCCCTGGAGAAA
Source organism: Stegostoma tigrinum (assembly GCF_030684315.1). Classification (NCBI taxonomy): domain Eukaryota; kingdom Metazoa; phylum Chordata; class Chondrichthyes; order Orectolobiformes; family Stegostomatidae; genus Stegostoma; species Stegostoma tigrinum. The sequence continues at coordinate 18,941,373 of NC_081375.1, forward strand.
GGTGTCATTATAGGGACAAGGAGAAGCCAAATGAACAGCCAATGACAACACCCATTCATTCCTTTAGGAGACTTGCACAATTTGAACACTATGCATTCAATGCATGTGCGAAGACTGACAAAATTAGAAATTACTCGAACTACTAAACACGTCTGTTCATGGATGGTAAATTTCTTTGTGACCTTGTAACCTGTATGATGCATGCGAAATTATTGTTTTTAAAGAGAATTTGGATATTTGGAATAACATAGTTATTGTCACTGTTTGCAACAGTGCGGGGTCCTTATAGTAATTGAATCTTCTGACAGGTGAGGGAGAGAGCTTCTTCTAGCCCACCAACAGTGCTGTAAAAGTACTTTCTTCACAAATTCTACTTCTTCACTTGCTGGGCTCCTGAAACCTGTAAATATAGACCATCATTGGTTAAAAAAAACCATTAAATGTAGGCACAAAACCTCATTATGATGCCCTACCTGCCTCCTGGGAGTGGATTGGACACCTGTCTTTAATCCCATCACTGTTAAAAATTGAGAGTGCTGACTTTAAGGAGAGTGGGATTGCTCATTCAGATTTTTAAACATATTTAATCACCGACCCGATCCAACCCATCCAATTTTGAGAGTTGAGATTTAACTACATGATTTCAACAATCAATGCACCATAAACAAAACAACATTATAAGCCTGTATGAGTGAGTCTTATCGTCTCAAATGTCAAAATGCAAACCCCAAAATTAAAGCAATCTAATTACAACTAACAAAAGCAGCAATTTCAACTAAATTCAGTTGAACTATTTGCATTGTTAAAGCTATCAACACTTTTAATCAGGCTACTGCAAGAATACTATGGAAATATAAGGTCAGCAAAGCTAAGGAATTGGAGTCATTAGTTTGTGTAAGTTTGAACAAAGTTTCACAAAGTGTTGAATTGGCAATTGTAGGGAGGCCTGCAGTCTTAACAATCTCACCATCTCCACTATGGAATATATACTAGGTCGACACTAATGTTTAGGAAACAGCACATTGCAAATCTGTTGGTCTCATTGGGCCCTCCCCACAATGGACCATAACTAATCTGCACTGCCATGGTATCGCCCAATTTATTTAGCCTTGGGAGGAAATTGAGTAACCACAAGTAATCAGTTCCTGAAAAAAAAACTGTGAAATATCTCCCTGAACTCCACAGCCAATTGAGCAAGTAACCACGTCATTCAAGTCAAATCAGATGATGCCCACGTGTTCCAAACAGGGTTGAAGCAATACTCTTCAAAGAAATATAGAACAGGGCAATTGTCATGATCAAATTATTCTGACCTGGCTCACAAAAGTATTAGTGTCAAAAGTATCATGGATATATCTGTAGCAATTGGAGTGAAATATACTTTGAAATTTATCATTTATGTGTAGCACCCTCGCTACAAACATGAGTAATTCAGAACACTTAAGAATTCACACTCACATTTATAAATGAAGTGCAGAGAGCTATCCAGGAATAGACTGATTGAGCAACTAAAAATGATATCTAATTTCCTCAGGTCATTTGTGATTGCAGGCCTTACACACTTCAGATATAAATTAATTATAGATGGAAACTCATGTGAATGCACAATCAGTCCATTAGCGTCTAAAACATAAATCCTTTCTCTTTCAAGTGCAGATGGATTTTCTGTACTATTCTTGAATTGTTGAACTTATAATCCAAGACTATTTATGAAAGCGCAGCATGCACATCCAATGTATATTACATAAATATTTTTTGTTGAAACTTATAAATGAGACACAATGGTACATCATGTTTTCCAATAGGACAACAACAATATATAGGCAGGCTCCAGGTGACGAATGAGTTCTATACTTGAGCCGTTCGCACATTAATTTGTACGCCAGTCAGAAGACAATGCAGAGCAATTCAAATTAACCATTTGTAAAGAGGAACAAATGTTCATATGTTAGATATTTAAAGTTATTCTTATTATACACTTGATAAGTGTGATTATTCATAAATTCAGATCCAAATCCAGGCCTCAATCCCCCATTCACATCAGTTCATCACAGCCTTCAATTTCAAACAAATCTATCTACCTCCTCTTTAAATGTTTTCCTAATTTAGCCTCCACAATCCTCCAGCAGAGACGTTTTCAGATATCGACTGCCCTCTGGGTGAAGAGATTTTTTTGCATTTCAGTTTTCAATGATTGCCCCCTCATTGTGTGATAATGCCTCCTGGTTTGAAAATCCCCCGGCAGTGGAAACATCATTTCAACATCTATCCTGATGACAACGCTCAGAATCTGATATATTTCAATAAAATTACGCCTCATTTTCTAAACATTAATAAGTAAAGGCCTAACCTTTTTTAGACCCTCTTATTAAGTCAGCCCCTTCCTTCCAGGAATCAGCTTAGTGAACGTCTTTTAAACTGCCTCCAACACCAACATATCCTTTATTAAATGTGGGGATCAAAATTGTGGAAAATACATCAGGTACAGTCTCACCAATGCCCTGTACTAATGCAACAAGAGTTTTCCATTTTTAAACTTCATTCTTTACAAGAGTAAAGGCCAAAATTCTATTTATTTTCTTAATTACTTACTGTATCCTCAGGCGAACATTTTGGGTGCTATGCACAAGAATACCCAAATCCCTGTGTTCTGCATTTTTTTTTGGAATCTGCTTCCATTTAGATAAACATCTGTCTTTTGATTCTTCCTACCAAAGACTATGAGCTCATACTTCCCTACATTAAACTCCATCTACCAGCTTTGTTTTGCCTGCTCACTTAACCTATCTATATCCTTTTACAAGTACCTTGTGTCCTCATTGCATCATTCCTTCCCAACTATCTTCATATCACCATTAAACTTGGACACGTTATGCTCTGGCACCCTCTCCAAGTCACTAGATAGTAAATAGACAAGGTCCTGGGACTAATGCATCTTTCCACCCTGAAATGATACACACTGTCCACTGTTAACCAATACTCAGTCTGTGCTAATACAATACCCCCCACTACTATGTGCTCCTATTATAGACTGAATGGAATCTACAGCACTAAAGCAGATCCTTTAGCACCGCCGAAGGAGTCAACACTGATGTTTGCGTCTTATTTGCCGAATTTGCCTCATTCTTTCAGGATATCCTTATATTCCTTTCTCCTTTGTGCAATTATGTCACACCCCCTTAAATAAAGATTGTTTCAAACATTTTCCATGGTATCTCATTCTATATCAAACTGCTTTTGAACCATTCTAGATAACAAAGTGTGGAGTTGGATGAACACTGCAGGCTGAGCAGCATCTCAGGAGCACAAAAGCTGACGTTTTGGGCCTAGGCCCTTTACTGATGAAGGGTCTAGGCCCAAAACGTCAGCTTTTGTGCTCCCGAGATGCTACTCGGCCTGCTGTGTTCAACTGACTCGGTGGGCTTGAAATCATCCTGCATACACCTCCTCCCACCCAACATCCTGCAATACACCTCCTCCCACCCAACATCCTGCAATACACCTCCTCACACCCAACATCCTGCACATTTCAAGCCCACCGACTCCCACAGCTACCTAGAATACACCTCCTCCCACCCACCCTCCTGCAAAAATTCCATCCCCTATTCCCAATTCCTCCGCCTCCGCCGCATCTGCTCCCACGATAAGACATTCCACATCCCAGATGTCCAAGTTCTTTAAGGACCGCAACTTTCCCCCCACAGTGATTGAGAATGCCCTTGACCGCGTCTCCTGTATTTCCCGCAACACACCCCTCACACCCTGCCCCCCCCCCCCCCCCCACAACCGCCCAAAGAGGATCCCCCTCGTTTTCACACACCACCCTACCAACCTCCGGATACAACGCATCATCCTCCGACACTTCCGCCATTTACAATCCGACCCCACCACCCAAGACATTTTTCCATCCCCACCCCTGTCTGCTTTCCGGAGAGACCACTTTCTCTGTGACTCCCTTGTTCGCTCCACACTACCATCCAACCCCACCACACCCGGCACCTTCCCCTGCAACCGCAGAAAATGCTACACTTGCCCCCACACCTCCTCCCTCACCCCCATCCCAGGCCCCAAGATGACATTCCACATTAAGCAGAGGTTCACCTGCACATCTGCCAATGTGGTAAACTGCATCCTCTGTACCCGGTGTGGCTTCCTCTACATAGGGGAAACCAAGCGGAGGCTTGGAGACCGCTTTGCAGAACACCTCTGCTCAGTTCGCAACAAACAACTGCACCTCCCAGTCACAAACCATTTCCACGCCCCCTCCCATTCTCTAGATGACATGTCCGTCATGGGCCTCCTGCAGTGCCACAATGATGCCACTCAAAGGTTGCAGGAACAGCAACTCATATTCCGCTTGGGAACCCTGCAGCCTAATGGTATCAATGTGGACTTCACCAGTTTCAAAATCTCCCCTTCCCCTACTGCATCCCTAAACCAGCCCAGTTCGCCCCCTTCCCCCACTGCACCGCACAACCAGCCCAGCTCTTCCCCCCCACCCACTGCATCCCAAAACCAGTCCAACCTGTCTCTGCCTCCCTAACCGGTTCTTCCTCTCACCCATCCCTTCCTCCCACCCCAAGCCGCACCCCCATCTACCTACTAACCTCATCCCACCTCCTTGACCTGTCCGTCTTCCCCGGACTGACCTATCCCCTCCCTACCTCCCCACCTATACTCTCCTCTCTACCTATCTTCTTTACTCTCTATCTTCGGTCCGCCTCCCCCTCTCTCCCTATTTATTCCAGTTCCCTCTCCCCATCCCCCTCTCTGATGAATGGTCTAGGCCCGAAACGTCAGCTTTTGTGCTCCTGAGATGCTGCTTGGCCTGCTGTGTTCATCCAGCCTCACATTTTATTATCTTGGAATTCTCCAGCATCTGCAGTTCCCATTATCTCTGCCCCAAATTCCCGTTTGGTTCTTTTACACGGATACAAACTTAGTTGCCCAAAATGTAATATGAACACTTGGATACTATGGTAATATTACCCACTCTGCAAATAATGATGCAGCACAAGGATACTTGCTGAATGGAAAATTGCTGTGGATGCAAGATTATACCTACTGATAGCTGCAAAGAAAGCAAGATATTACAATCTCAAATATGAATTATGTATTAAAATACCAAGTATCCCCACAATATGAAGGCACAGTCTATCTTATGAACTCAAACCAAGAAATATGCTCAGTATCTTTCTACATTACTCCCCAGTGCACTGTTACATTTTACTAATAGCTGTTGTGCTTGATTGTGGGTTAAATCAAAATGGTCTTGCCAATTGCTAAAAGCAGCTGGCTCACTTCCTTGCTTTGTATGTTAATCCATGGCAGATTATGTAGATTCAACCCTTGGAAACAAGCAGGGCATTCTTTAAAAGCCATTTGTGAGAAAGTACAATATGGAAATGAATTTTAGTCTTCATATAGGCTGTGTTAAGTCAATAGATGCCTGTCCTCTGCTATTTTCTGTATATTTGGCCACACGTTTTCAATGGAGATTTATCATGAATGTTTATTTTGAGTTATTGCATTCTCAACAGATACATACTTAATTATGCTTCCAAGAACCGTTGAAGCTTATTAGTCTCCTATGACCTTTAAACTGCTCAGATTATGTTCACTCATCCGATTTAATGCTGCATACATAATAATAAAATACCACCTGTGGTTCCACAGAGCAGCACAAAACACTTGTAATCTTCTTTGCACTTATCTATAGGTGCTTATATAATTATATTACTCTGTACACATGCAGGTGTTTGCAATTCTTCTTCTGATACTCAATCTGACAGGTTACATGTTGCGACATAAGCAGTTACAGATCATCTGATGGATAATATTAATTTATAACCATTATAATTTCTGAGATCAATATTTTCAAGTGTCAGAAAATGACATTTAAGTAATTTCAATCCTTGAGTCTGCCCTTGTAGTCAGAGAGGTTAGTTGTTAATGTTTAGCAACAGAATGATTTTATTATTGCCATCTGCCATTGAGAATAGATTTATTGGAATTGATTGGCACATCCACAAGGAAGCTGTTGTCTTAGCGTCTATAAATGTTTATTTTTCCAAAAGCAGTTTTGGTATTTAACTGCAGTGGTCTGAGTTTGAAACAGGAAATATCTGACAGTAAAACGTGGCTGAATATGACAGTACATACCGTACCCGGTACCACTTTGATGTGAGAACCAATAGTACACAATGCACTTCTTTCCTGCATGAGATTCTAACTCATTGAGGGTCCAATTTAAAAATTTCCTTTGGCAGCTTTTAAATATACCTCCTCAAGGAGAGAATAAAACCAATGTTATCTTTCAGGACAGCATATCACTTTATTTTAAGACAAAAGCATATCAATGATAGAAAAAGGTACGAATAGGTGTTTTTATGAAAAAAAGAAACAAACCCAAAATGGCAAACATGAAAGCTTTGAAATATGCTGTGAATATGTTTAATGTTTGTGCTGTGCATTGATTGCAAGGACGTTGCAAGGCAACACCTCTTTATGTTTGCACAAATGTTCATTTTATTAGCTGGACTTTAACAATTTGAATAGGGCTGACAAAAACAATAATTTTGAACAATATTGCACATTTGTGAGGTGAGCCTGATAAATGTATTTCCATTCCTTTGCATTACATGATTCTCAGTGGACCATGAGCACTGTGCACAGGTACAGCTTTGTCAGGCAACAAGCAACCTATTTATAATTGACTAAATGAAGGCCACCTACCAAATTAATGTATGTGTATAAAAATCAAGCACATATACATAATTTACACCAATGATGATTGTGAACCATTGTTGAGGCAGTGCCTATGAATTATTTCAAAAATGACTTGATTGCTTGAGCAGAGAATGGATAAAAGCGATAGGGAACAGGAATGATTTTCATGATGAACTTGAAACTTCACTGGTATTCCTTAGAACAGCTAAAGTTTATATCAAGAGAGATAGCAAGAACTGCAGATGCTGGAGTCACAGATAACACAGTGTGGAGCCGGAGGAACACCGCAGGCCTCGCAGCATTAGAGGAGCAGGAAAGTTGATGTTTCAAGTCATTCAAGCATTACTTAATGTTACTAATATAGAATTTTTGAATAAGCAATGCCTGATTATCAACAGAAGTAACTACTTTGTGCCTTGACTGAGACCTGAGGCAGTCATGTATGAAATACAAAACTCTTTACTGTGTCTGACTGAAGTGTCATTATTACTTTGTAATAAAACTTTGTATATTGCATATTAAGAAAAGCGGGTTTTACAGTTGAGCAATAACAAGGTGTGGTGCTGGATGAACACAGCAGGCCAAACAGCATCTTAGGAGCAGGAAAGCTGACATTTCGGGCCTAGATCCTTCATCAGAAATGGGGGAAGGGGAGAGGGTTCTGAAATAAATAGGGAGAGAGGGGGAGGAATGCTTTGCTGACATTAATGAGCCTTTGTAGATTTTATTACTGATAGGCTGTTATCACAAGCAATAATAATTCAATGTAGTTGATTAATATAATTTCTGGGCTGGGAATCCCATAATAATCTGAAGGGTTATTTGAATAATATTTAACATGGAAGAAGTGAATAGGAATAAGCATGCAAGATTTAGAACTTGCTCAAGTCAAATAAAGTATAGTCATAAGTTGCTGTCTTATTCACGTTACGATTGCTACTTCATGCTCGCACACAATTCTCACAAATAGGTATGATCATGATTAATCATTAAGTTGCAGTCTGGCTATAACACATCAAAAATCACAATGACCTAATGTTATTCTTGGCAATGTGACCTAACTAGTGGCATTATCACCCATTCATTGTTAACAGCTGTGGTCAAGGATGAATGAAGCTCCAGATACCAAAATTCCAGGTAATGCAGAAACTAGTGTCTGTCTTTCAATAAAAGTTGCACCTTGTGTTTGATCATATTTGTTTAACTTTGGCAGTGACAAAATGTGAAGTGTTTTGAATTAGATTTCTTTTTAGCTAAGTCATTAAAAGCAATCAGTTTTATTCAACCAACGTTGTGAAAAACCACAGTCTCATTGACACATAATAACAAGAGAAACAAGAAGGAATTGATAATAACATTACGCAACAGCAACTCTGCATCAAAGAACCGTTTAATTCTCAAACAGCAAAGTGACTGCATAAGGATTAATACCCTGTAAAAGGTGAGTTGGCACACAGTCATATTTGCCACTGAGATTTGCTGAGAAAAGTGCTACCATGTTTTATTTTAACGGGATGTGCTTTTACTCTATCAATTTGGAGTCACACATTCATCTGTTGACAGTGCAATTCATCTTATGCACAGACTACCAAAGCTAGGCCCCACAGCAGCTACTAAAAATTCCTACCAGCAACTATACCGCAAGCCATATCTGATATTCTTTGGATTTCCCCATGAAACACTTACTTTAAAGACAACCAGATGTATAAAGAAAAGGGATTGGAAACATTTGGAAAAGCGATCACATGTTGTAATGTATTTTTTCAGGAGGAGGGATGTAAAAGAGAAACTCCCTGTTTGGGGCAGTGCCAAAGACTCTAATTCTTTCACTGTTGCAGGTATCTCTTAAGCATTAAGACAAAACATTTGTCACAAGCTTTCTTTACAAGGCATTGAGTAATTTCATGTCACTCTAAATGAACCAGCTGGTCCCTATTAACACACAATATGTTAGTGCTGAAGAATTTATACCGCTCCTTGAGATGAGAGATGGACACCCTAGCGCTTTTAACAAGGGAGTGTCAGTTTATTTTCTTTTGCCTTGCAAGCTAGAAATGTCTTTATACAGACAGAAACCTGTTTCAAAAAACATGCAGAAGGTGACAGCAATGTCAGTCAGCCTGAGAAGTTGTTGAGTGATTGTTGCTCATGTTTCGAAGGTGACATCACAGAAGAGGGATTCTCCTTATGGTTAGAAACCATAACAAGGTTGCATTGGCTGATACTTGGGCTTGTCGGGAACTCAAATTTTGCTAGCTATTTCTGAAAATAAGCTGAGAATAAGCTTCACTTTCATTAAAGTCACACAACATATCGAGTAGTGAGATTCATAGGAAGCCTTTATTTTTATTCATTTTCAATATGAGGACACGCATTATTAATTTCCTGAAAAAGCTGTTGGTAGGCCCTTTGTTCGATGTGCTTGAGCCTGAGGTGTGGGGCTGAAGTAATAACTTGGCCAACCAGAACTAGAATACCAATTTTTTAAAGTCATTGCAAGCTGCTGTTTTACAGCGAGTCGACAGATTTGTAAAGACATTTATTGGTTTTTTTAAGAAGTTGGAATAAAATTCTCAAACTATTACGGTGAGAGTTCAATTATTAGTCCATCACAAATAATTCAGACCTTCAGTTATGATTCTAATACTTCTACCAGTCTTAACAAGAATCCACTTGAAGTCTTCAAGCCAAATGTGCATAAAATATGTTGAATCTACAATAGTATCTACAGGAAAATATTACTGTACCAACTTTCATTGTGCTTATGAATTCAAGAACATTTTTTCCAGCAGTAAGGTGAGCTTCTATTCTACTTGTCATGAATTATACCATTGTTAGGTGTGGCACCATGGCTGAGTGGATATCAATGCTGCTACACAGCATGAGGGACCTTGTTCAATTCCATGGGTCACTGTGTGGAGTTTTCATGTTCTCACTGTGTCTGCATAGGTTTCTGCTGGGAGCTCTAGTTTCCTTCCACAGTCCGAAGATGTGCCAGTTCGGTGGTGGATTGGCCATGTTAACTAGCCTGTAATGTCCAGGGATGTCAGGCTGGGTAGATTAGGGAGGATAAAATGTGAATTATAGCGTAGGGGGTTAGGCCTGGGTGGGATGTTCTTCAGAGGGTCAGCACAGACATGATGGGTTGAATAGCCTCTTTCCACACTTTAGGGATTCTATGATGTGGACAAATGCCCATGGAAATAAAAGGACCTGTTTCTTGGCAGTGTTTGTTTTTGAGTGAGATTCATGACACCCTATCCATCATGGCCCCTATGGCAACTCCCCACATGCAAACTTCCAGCCTTTGTCTCAGTAATTATTCAACTGGTCTCCACAACACCCATCTCATGGAATCGAGTGATGGGAGAGGCAGAGATGCTCTCCTCCTGAAAGTCCACTGTCCCTCTTTACCACACTAAGACATGAACACTTCGCAGTCAAGCTTAAAAATGGAAATAATTTGAATAAATAAACTTGACACAAAATGATGTTGCCCTGCAATCTGGCAAACGTGTCAAATTGAGGCTGACCACGTAAATGATAAGTGAGCTATGATTGGCATCATGCAATGAAGACATTTGTCTGCTTACAGCCTTCTTTGTGATGTGTTCCATTTGAAACACTAAAGCACGTTTTTACATTACAAGGTAATAGCTTGAGGTTGAGAAAAAAGATCTGAGTTTCCTTTTAAGATTTAACCCATGAGCTCAGAATCTCACTACTGAGCAGTGACTTCATTATTCCCAGATATTTCCAACTCATTAATAGCTCAAACCATCTATTTTCTATCAGAGATAATGGGAACTGCAGATACAGGAGAATCTGAGATATCAAAGTGTGGAGCTGGATGAACACAGCAGGCCAAGCAGCATCTTAGGAGCACAAAAGCTGACGCTTTGGGTCGAGACCCTTCTAGGCCGGAAACGTTAGCTTTTGTGCTCCTAAGATACTGTTTGGCCTGCTGTGTTCATTCAACTCCACACTTTGCCATCTAATTTCTATCCAGCTTTCAATTCTCCTCTCCTTCCCAGATAAACTTGATGGAGCCAATTCCCAACATGAAAGTCAGAGATGGTAGCTGACAGGAGCAGCTCACTACCCATTTTGTGAGGCTTTGACCCAACTCTTCGCCTCCATGCTGCATTTACACTGTCCTTATCCATGCTTCAACCACACAGGTTGGCATTGCCAAACCATGAGGCTGAACCTTCATTGTGCCTGCCCTCACAGAAAAACTCGGACATCACTTCGGTCCTTCAGGATTTCAATTTGTAACTCATGTACAACTATGTCTTGCATTCTCTTGTCAATTTGCTTTGCTTGCAGACAGATGCACATTTCATACATCTAAATTGGATATATCATGTGTTTCACAGTTTCATTTCTTAGGATATACCTACCTTGTGCTTAGGTGGAGGTAGCCAGCTTCGATAGCTTGCATTGCTCTTCAGAGCAGAAGGGGAGGCTTGATTCGGTTAAGATTTGGTGCACTTGCACTCAAGAGAGTGCACGTGGCGGTGTATGATACCTGGCTATGTCAATGTCACACCTACAACCTGCACGAACAGCTAATGTTGCAAACACATGGCATGCACTTCCACCAAATGACCATGTCTGAACATGGAAAGGGACCACGTCTTAGTGTTGTTATAATCCAGACAGATGGAAGGACCCTCATCCTCATGAAGAACTCCTATTGCAATTCCTCAAACTTTAAATGTTAACTTTTGAGCCAGGATCCTTCTTCAGAAAAAGGATTTTCTGAAGAAGGATCCTGACCCAAGATGTCAACTTTCCTCTGCCTCTGATGTTGCATGCCTGGCCTGCTGCATTCCTTCAGCTCCACACTGTTTTATCTCTGACTCCAGCATCGGCAATATTTCTGAGTGAGTTATAGCCCCACTGCAAAGCCTATTCTAGAGATGCCTACCTTGAAGAAGCTATCCTCCTCCCTCTGGAAAGAGCTCAGTGGATCTCTTCCACTGCAACCCTCTGATAACTTCTTTGGCCCTGAAACTGCTCAACCACATATTGAATCGAACCAGGTACGACAGCCACGTTGCCTTTCTCAGTACCTGCCAATGGAATGGGATCATCCCCAATGGACTGCAATCCGCATTCAGGCCATTCCAATTTGGCCCTGACTGTGATAATCTCAACATGCAGAATATTCAGATCTTCCAAAAATGTTTTTCTCTGCAGCTCCTCAAGCACACACTCTCAGCAATGTGCCAGTATCTTCTAGCCCTACGATCAAACCTACCCCAGTTCGGAGCCTCCCTCTCCCAGACCTTCAGAGGACCTCTTCTGTTAGTGATTTTGAGAAGATTTGTACCCAAGGAAACCTAAACAGATAAATAGAAAGCGGAACATAACACCAGCGCTTCACCGGAGGCTCACTGATGATGTTACCTAGAATGGTGACGAAACGTCTGAAAACTAACCTTCCAGCTCAGTGAGCAAACTCACATCCAGAACCTCGTCTGTTTTTCATTCTTTGCGGGGTCCACAACCCCAACCTACGATTTTATTCTGCCCTATCTGACATTAAGAAGATTTTCTGAAGAAGGATCCAGACCCAAAATGTCAACTTCCCTGTCGTCTGATGCTGCCTGGCTTACTGTATTCCTCCAGCTCCACACTGTGTTGTCTAATGCTTAAGACTTAATTTTATTTTGATGCCATTAAGGCTAATCCCTTAAAGGCCTGGTATGGTGTGAAACAATTGCGATCACTCACAGTGCTGCAGCAGAGACTATATTATCTCAAAGTTTAAATATTTTACAGTCTGATTTGAAAGTGGTCAATCTATTGAGCCTTTTAAATAAATGCAAAAGAATACATCTCAGCTGACATTAAAGGCCTTGATCCAGCAATTCCAGAAATTATTTTACACAATAGGACTACAAAACGACAGCTTTGCATGCCACTCAAAATGTCTAAATATTAAAGTGGGAAACTAGTTAGAAGGTCTAATCAGTATCTTGCATGAGAAATTCAAATGACATGGAAACTTATTGTTTTCAGTGTTTAAATATTTAAAGTTTGAGGAATTGCAATAGGTTTTCTTCACGAGGATGAGGGTCCTTCCATCTATCTGGATTATAACAACCCATTTATTGATGTGTATTATTATTCAATAAGACACTGTCCTCATAATCCAATGCAGAGCAGATTCACATCGAATTCTTATAAAATCTGTCTCATGTGTCATGTGAAACGATCAAATTACTGTCAGGTTCCAAAGGCAGTTGTCTGACACAAATCAAATCTTGCACCAACAATGGGAGGCAGCCGAGTTTGTAGCCCTCCCTCCCCTTCTCTCTTTCCCACTACACACCCCTAACATACCTCTCTCAGGAGGCTTTGGAACATGATGCCTTTTATTAAAGGTCCAAACATAAAGAGACTGAAACTGACCATATACATCCACTTGCACCATAATTTCCAGGTTTCTGGTCACCACCTGAAGCTTTGCCTCTATTATCACAGCCATCTACATCTGTCTTGATGCCTCTGCAGACTCTGTTACATGAAGGAACTGTCTTCAGGTTTCATTTAGTTGATCGAATCTGAGTGCAGCCTCATAGCGCTTACATTCACCTTTGCCCTGACCAAGTTCTCAGTCACTCTGGCTCAGTCCAGGATTTATAACACTGTTACACAGAGTATCCCGTTACAAGCCCAAAGTATACATTGTGCTTTTTGGGCAGGACAGAAAGTGTCCAGGGGATTCAAATCAGACTGTTTATATTAGTCTGATTCCAATTCCACTGGGTTCCGCTGCAGCTTTAAACCATCATTACCCTGAACTAGCATCATCATTTTAGCAATTTAAAGTTACAGACCCCCTGAATTATCACCCCTCCCAAGTATGTGAAAAGTATTCTCTAAGTGCCATCCATTACAAAACTTTCTGCTGGGTTATGTAGTTTGTGTTACTCATGCTTCTGGTCAATGTTGTTATAATTCTGTTGCTGTGATTGACACAAACTACAAGGGAGAAATGCAAATGTATAAATTTGAATTGCACTGACAAAAGATATTTTTGGAGCAAGTTTCATTAAAATAAAAAGACATTTTAATGTGCAGGGCTCTTCTGTTTCTGTACACATTTCAAGAAAACAAAACTTTTACCAACTTATGGGACCAGTAGCTCCAAGACCTTTGTATATAACACACATCTTGCACCAGATTTAATTCTTTCTTTTCCATTATAAAGATGATCTTGCACTGTTTCAAGTTGTCAAGACATTTTGTAGCAGGAAATGGGATCCACCCATTCTCATTGATGATGTACAGAAAAAAGTAAAATCCAACAATAATAAGACTTTATTTGATTTAAAACGTCAAGCTCATCATGGACTCCCTGCTGCAATTACATGTCACTAATATCGCTCCTCTATGTATATCATTAGCAGGCTGCAGTCTAAAATGTCAAAACACCAAAAGAACAAAATTATCCCAATGAACATTTATTTGGATCATGAAATGGTGAGCCATCTGTGCCAGAATAAGCAAAACAATACCTTGAGGCTTGGTGCATAACTACAGAGAATCGGCAGACAGCTTGGAGAATGAAGACTGAATGCATATTGTATAATGATGGAGGATGGTTTAATGTCACCACGTGACAGAATCATAAGTCAATTATCACATGGGGCTCATGCCAGACTGCTGCAAATATATTAAAGCGTCCAAAATGGAACTAAAACCTACAATACTGCAACTTCATTCTCACATTTCCATGGGACTCAAAAATACGTCGTACCTCGCTCACACAAAGGATACATTCACCATGTTCTGTAATCAAGTGTGAAAACAAAAAGAGAATATTTGTTTCACTTACATGGTTGTACAAGGATTTGTGAGAAAAATATTTATAAGTCTGCATTTGTGATGTGAATTTAGACTCATATATTTATGAAACAGAATAACCTGGAGCCACATGAAAAGATGCTACAAAAAGTTTTGAGAGTTTTTTTTTAGGATTTGGACACTCATTGTATATTCCATTAGTAACCCAGTACAAATTGGTGTTGGTGTAAGACATACTGCCATTGGAAGTCATGAATAGATGCTGGCCAACTGTGTGTCATGGAAAGACAGAATGTACTGCAGAGGAAGCAATGCTTGGAAAGCTGCAACTCCAAAGAGGTGGATAGGAAAAGGGATTGGCATGGGGCCCAAAAACAGCTCATACAATAAAATATTGATCTCATTCTCCCAGCAGCGGCCTGAAATGGAGTGAAGTCGGCTGAAGGTTAGATAATCAGAATCTGTGGTCCGACTCTATTGCTGACTTATATTATTGACAAATAGAGCTTCCTGTTTGGACTGTGGGTTCAATGAATTTCACAGTAAAGCTTAACCAGTGAACTAATGAATGAATTTATGGTCATTTAAAATGCTGGAATGGATTTCAATAAAATTAGATTCATTCTGATTGTTTAATTGACTGAAATTCTCTCCGCCATTGAAAGTCATGTCCACTGCCTTGTAAGTCTAAAGAGCACAATAGATTTCAGCGGTAATAGTTGTGGCAGTTTGCACCAACTGTCGTTACGAAATTAATGCAAGTTTGAACTGTAACATTGTATACCAGTTGTGGTGCTGATTTCCTAGGTTCTACATGGGAATTGAGGGATAAAAGAAATGAAAAGCATTACAACTGACTATGTTGTAAAAATGGTTCAGTTTAGGTACGGGATTGTGCACTTAATTGGACAGCACTGTGAGAACCTCAGCAGTAGTTTCAGCGTGGAATGATATACTTCAATGTACTACTCAAACAAGAACACTACTTTATGCACTGCTTGTAGCTATAAAAATGCTGACTTAGATGATCAGAGAGATTCCAAGGACAATCTCTCCTGGTGTAAAACACCTACTCAACTAGAGGAGGAAATTAAATCCATAAAATCTATCACGTTGTCCTGTAAACCATTAAACAGCTCAGTCAAGCTGATAACAATCAACCACAAAATTCCTTTGTTATTGAATAAAAATATCTGCTAAATCGCAATCCTGGTATTTGCTGAGAGCAGACAGACTTCCACTACATACATCTACAAAACTTCTGCTGATTAACAATTCTTGAGAAAAGTGGAACATTTAATATCACATAGCAGCTTTCTTGTCTAGTTGCCTATCGATACTGCAAAGAAAGATAAGCTCTGAACTGTAACCAAGGATATGTTTAAAATTCTGACTGCAGTAAAAGGTCTTCACACTTCTCTGTTTGGACAATGCTCTAATAATTATTGCTCACTACAAGCAGTAGGGGCCTGCTTGATTTCAGAACTGAAAATATATTTAAGACCAACTTGAATTCTCATAAACATGAAAGTTTCAGAGGCCATACATATGCCAGTGAAACTGCATATATACTAAAGGAAATAATTTGATGTCCTGTTTCAGCAACCGCTGTTATACTGTAAATTCAGCTTAAAACTGTGAATGAAAACCCAGCTCTTTTACATCTCCATTGACCATAACAGAATAAATGTGGAAACCGTTATTTCTGTCAATCCTATTGTCTGTCAGATTACTTCTGTTTTCCCAGGCATGTCACACTTTCTGATTGCATTTAATTTGCTTCATACATTCCATTTGATACCTGTTTTAAAAGAACATGACTTTGTTTCTTCTGCTCCTGGTTGTTATCTTGCTTGTGTTCTTATTTCCTTTCCTTGGACCCATCTGATTTTTGGCTAACTCCCAATCATTACAGCTAAAATATTCCATTTTCTTCATCAACACATTTGCCTGTCAATCTAAAATTAAGTCAGGTAACAATATAGTGGTAATGTTGTTGCACTAGTAATTCAGAACTCCAGGTTAATGTTTTGGAATCATGGGTTTAAATCCCACCTTTGAGGATGGTGAAGTTTGAATTTCATAAATAAACAGGAATAAGCAGTGAACCAATGATGATCATGTAACTACTGTCAATTGTTGTAAAAAGCAGTCTGGTCTATAATGCCCTTTAGGGAGGAGAATTTGCCAGCCTTATGTAGTCTGGCCTATGTGTGACTCCAAACCCATGTTGATGTGGTTGACTCTTAACAGCCTACTGGGAAATTAGAGATGGGCAATAAATGCTGGCCTAGCCAGCGACATCTGCATCCTGTGAATGAATAAAAAAGAAATTGGCACTCACAGGAACAGGGTCTAATGTGATGCATATGGAAAATGTCCAGCAAATTTTGAAGATGGCATGTGAATCTACCAAAAACTTACACATATATCTCAAGATGAAATAAAGCTGCAAGGAAGGCTGCATTTATAAGCGGGAAGTAATGTGGGAGTGGTTGATTACACAGTACCTAGAACACCCACACACTTGGATTTCGTGAACTTGACCAGACGTCCATCGGCAAATGTCAGATGTGGCTTTCGAACTGTATTACTCAATAAATCTATTGAATTCAAAGCAAAAATCTGACCAGTTCTAGGAACAAACAAAGGTGTGCCATACAGCATTTTTAAAAATACAACTAATACATAACGAAAGTTTAATTTTAGACTGTACACAACCTTCCACTCAGAATCATCAAGAGCAAAGATGAGGATTAGGCCATTTTGTAGATGTCTCTGGTCTGTGGGATATTTCAGAAGGCCACAACCTACGGCTGCCAAAACTCATGGCTAGTTGATTCTCTCAGGAAGCCCACATCTTAAAAAACAGCAGGCAAAAACCCAACTAACAGGTGGCCTCAGGATTTCACAAAGCAGGCTTGTAAATGAAAGCATTTTAAAAAGTAAAATTAAACCACAGTGGTATAAAAACAAAATACTGTGGACTCTGGAAATCTGAAATTAAAAAAATCAGAAATTGTTGGAGAAACACAGCAGGTTTGGCAGGATCCGTGGAGAGAGAAACACATTAATGTTTCAAGTCCACGACGACTCCTCTTTGAAACTGGACGCGAAATATTAACTCTGTTTTTCTCTCCCCACAGATCCTATCAAATCTGCTGAGTTTCTCCAACAATTTCAAATGTTTTCAAAGAGACAACAAACTTATTTTGCTTTTGATGCCTTTCACATTACATAGTTTACACTGAAGCAAAGAAGTTGAGGCTTCACACACACATTTGAACACCGTGGTTTATCTCCACATGCAGTGGAGCCATTGCACCACTGACTCAATGTTACTAACAATTGGCCCAAGTCATTCTCAGGGTCAGATCTCAGTTTAATTTGATCTGGAAGATACTAGTGTGGAATGGGAGCTGGCAGGATGTTCATCGATCAGGCTACAGGTAATTCCCTGCGGACCCAGTTCTGGACACATCATTAAAAAGAAAACAGTAACTCCAGGACATGAAAAGGATGGGAAAAGAGAAGACACTGTTCAATGAACAAAGGGGAGGAAGGTCATGGTTGGCTCTATAGGAGCACTTTTGAATCTAAAGAAATTGTGAAATAAAATAAAAATAATGCTTGACTTAATTTCATTGTTCAACTCCTTTGGAGTTGTTTTCAAGACTACAAATGAATAAATTGTGTTTCAAGTCGATTTCAGTGTATTTCAGCTGTTGAGAGAGCTACAACAGGAATCTGGCTGCAGTCTTTTTCAGGGCATTTGTTGTTTATGCAAATAACTAGCTTCATTCACTTTGACAGTGTCACTTCTCTCAATTATCCCATCCTTTGCAGATTTGCACCCAATCAACATGCGCTATAAAAGTACATTGGAGTCATTTTGTGAACAGTGATATTTTCATCAGTTTCAATCAAAGGAAATCAAAATGTAAGTCAACACTCCCAACAAAGAATTATGTTCAAAAAAACATGTGCATTGACAGAAAAGTTAACTTAAACAATTTTAAATGGTGCAGTGGCATCCATCTTTCTCTTCGCACATTGACCATAAATTATTGCTAAATCAAATCTGAGCCTGGGTTAGTACAGTTCATAATAACTAAAAGCTCTGACCCATTTTTCACAATATTTATCTTGCAATTTTCTTCTAAAAAAACAAGAATATCCAGCATAAAATGAATATTGTTCCTACAATCTTTGTTCTTTACATTTCTCCCCCTTTGCTCTGTGCATGCTTTTGCTCTGATCTGTCTATTATTTAGGAAATATTAGCCAGGACATTTACATATAATTGGTTACAGGTCTGCTGGTTCAAGTCATTGCGACTGAAATATTGTTAACTCCAATTCTGTAACTTTTGTAACAGAACTTAAAATGTAACTTTGATATTTAACAATCAACATATTTTAAATCCATCTAAGCTGGCTATTGATTGGAACTGCTACCAGTCTGGATAGCAATCAGTATCAATTGGGCTAGGACGAAGTACTGCTGTTTATGACAATCTTCACTGTTGTTGCTGGGAATCTGCACAAGTACAATAATATTACTTTAAGTGAAAGAACACTTTGCAACCAATATTTTTGCAAGACACATTGAAGAAAGACAAACACCTGCAGTGAGTTAGTGAAAGATACAATTAAAAAAAAATTACTTCCATCTGCATTGCTTGAAAAGTTGGTGGAAGTAGATTCAATGGCAACTTACAAAAAGAAAATATTGGATATCTACTCATAAAGGAAATATTTGCTGGACAATGGGGAAACAAGTTAGACTAATTGGATATGCTTCGACTGCAGAAAAATACTATGTGCTGAATATCATTTTTGTTTGCTGCATGATTCTATAATTATTTTTTCTTACTGTGGCAACTGGACCCCACCCTCTTTCAAAATTGGAACTCTTCACTGAGCTGAAGTACAGTGACCAATATGTTGAGTTTTACTTCTTTTTAATTTTATTGCCTTTAAATGAGTAGTGGATAGGTGGTGTGACATTCCATCGATGGTGGATCTCAGATCGACTGAGGGAATGCATGATGCTAAAGCTAAGGAAATATTCAGTGCAAAAAACAGAAGTGTAAAAACATCCACAAATCAAAGACTGAAAAAAATTAGGAGCACTGGTGGGTTATTTACCCATTTGAGCTTGCTCCACTATTCAATAAGATCATGGCTGCCCGGTTTGTGTCTCAAATTCCACATTCTCATCTACCCCGATAATCTTTAAATTCCTTGTGGAGCAAGAATTTACCTTTTTAAAATAACTATAAACAGAAATTCAACTCATTCTTTAACTGAAACACCAGGAGTTTTTCAAGGCAAAAAGAACATGTTGTTTGTATTGGGTGAACTGTTGCTATACACTGTTACTATCTGAAGCAGCAAGAGGGAAAATTCATGATTGCGAGATGCTGTGAATCTTTTGTGTTAGTGAACTTCTGCTTGACAACAGTCCTCTGATTGGTTGAGCTGCAGAGTGTTAAAAGCTGTAAGTGCAACAGAGCAAATCTTCCAGAGCTTGCAAATGCAAAGCATTCATCTCCTCTCTCTCTCTCTTTTTCACACTCACTCTTTGCGGGAAATAAAACAACAGCATAATCAAGACAGCTTAAAATAAAAAAAATTCTAAAACAGGGAAGGACATAAGTCCACCTGAAAAACCTACCAAAGCAAAGAACGACCTTCATCTTACAGACAACCACATGCCATACATTGGCTGATGATTTAGATGGACATCGTGTGTAAGCATATGGGAAAAAAGCAGCTCAGTGCTTTGCTGACATCTCCAGGGAGAGGGGTGTGGGTGGAGCCGAGTGGAATGGTTGGGAGGTTTGCTCAGAGCAATGACCAGTGAGTGATGTGGAACTCCTGGCATGCAACAATGAAGGAGGGCCTGGGTGGCCTTTAAAGACACCACCAGAAAGTTCAACTATAAAAGGTTAGACCATAAGACCCTAAGACATAAAAGCAGAAAATAGGCCGGTCAGCCCATCGAGTTTGCTCTGCCATTCAATCATGGCTGATAAATGTAAGCCATTCGCCATAACCATTCAACTGAAAAGTCATCAACCTGAAACTTAGGGTTGAGATTAATTCTTGACTCTCCATCACTCTCCTCCCAAAACAATGTGGCAACTTTCCACATTAAGCAGACATTCACATGCACATCTGCCAATGTGGTATACTGCATCCACTGTACCCAGTGTGGCTTCCTCTACATTGGGGAAACCAAGCGGAGGCTTGGGGACCGCTTTACAGAACACTTCCGCTCGGTTCGCAATAAACAACTGCACCTCCCAGTCGCGAACCATTTCCACTCCCCCTCCCATTCTTTAGATGACATGTCCATCCTGGGCCTCCTGCAGTGCCACAATGATGCCACCTGAAAGTTGCAGGAACTGCAACTCATATTCCGCTTGGGAACCCTGCAGCCCCATGGTATCAATGTGGACTTCACCAGCTTCAAAATCTCCCCTTCCCCCACCGCATCCCAAAACCAGCCCAGTTCGTCCCCTCCCCCCACTGCACCACACAACCAGCCCAGCTCTTCCCCTCCACCCACTGCATCCCAAAACCAGTCCAACCTGTCTCTGCCTCCCTAACCTGTTCTTCCTCTCACCCATCCCTTCCTCCCACCCCAAGCCGCACCTCCATCTCCTACCTACCAACCTCATCCCACCTCCTTGGCCTGTCTGTCTTCCCTGGACTGACCTATCCCCTCCCTACCTCCTCACCTATACTCTCCTCTCCACCTATCTTCTTTTCTCTCCATCTTCGGTCCGCCTCCCCCTCTCTCCCTATTTATTCCAGAACCCTCACCCCATCCCCCTCTCTGATGAAGGGTCTAGGCCCGAAACGTCAGCTTTTGTGCTCCTGAGATGCTGCTTGGCCTGCTGGGTTCATCCAGCCTCACGTTTCATTATCGTGGCATAATGCCTCATTGGTTAGCACTGCTACCTCATAGCACCAGGGTCCCAGGTTTGATACCACTTGTGATTGTCTGTTTGGAGTTTGGATATTCTCCCTATATCTGCATGGGTTTCCTCCTGATCCTTCAGTTTCTTCCCACAGTCCAAAGATGTGCAGGTTAGTTGGATTGCCCATGCCTAATTGCTCATAGTATCCAGGATGTGCAGAATAGATGGATTTGCCATGGGAAATTCAGGGATCATATAGAGGGGTGGGTCAGAGTGGGATGCTCTTTGGAGGATCAGTGGGCCGAATAGCCTGTTTCTACACCATAGGGATTCAATGGTTCTATGTAAAACGAGGCATAATGACGAAGTGAGATAACAAGGTTCAGACCTGGATGAACACAGCAGGCCAAGCAGCCTCAGTGGAGCAGGGAGGCTGACGTTTTAGGCCTAGGCCCCTTTTCTGAAGAAGAGTCTAGGCATGAAATCTCAGCGTTCCTGCTCCTCTGATGCTGCTTGGCCTGCTGTGTTCATCCAGCTCTACATCTTGTTATCTCAGATTATCCAGCATCTGCAGTTCCCACTATCTCTGAAATAATAATGACGAAGTCTTCCCACTTTCAAAGCAAGCAACTACCAAGCTTGATTGACTTTTTCATTGTTCACTTCACTTTTCTCTAGCCACATGGGGTAAAAGTTGGGAGTGAGTTGCACCAGAGATGTGGAGGTGATATTCGAGTGGATAAAAAATGATGTAACATCAGAGTTCACTGTTGAAGATGACAAAGTTTGGCTATTGATGGACTTTATTTGCTGAGTTTTTAATAGGCTGGCAGAACAATCAAGGAGAGCAAAGAAGGGAAACAGGGCTTTAAATTGGGGACTGAAATTCACAGAATCACAGAAGTGTTATGGTGCAGAAAGAAACTACTTGGCCCATTACGCCTGCAATGGTATCATTACCTAATGCCAATTTCTTGCTCTTCTTCACATCCTTGCTCATTATTTATCTCCAAATAATCATTCAATGCTCTCTTAAACATCTCACCTGAACCTGCTTCCACCATACTTCTGGGCAGTATATTCTATAGCCTAATTTCTCACTGAGTGAAAATCCTTTCTTCACTTTGTTTCTTTTGCAGATCACCTCAAGTTTGCTTCTTGTTCTTATTCCTTTTATGAGCTGGTTCAGGTCCTATCTTGTCTCCTGTCAGACATTCTGACTTTGATATCCTACCGAACACGGAGGCTACTGTACAAGGTAATACGGTTCTGAAGGAGTTAATGTTGATGTTGCATTAAGTTGACCTAATCACAGAGGTTTTGGGTGGAGGCAGTATGTTCTGGATGAGTGCCTAAGAGGAGCACTTGTGTTCATCAGAATTCCTGATAATACTGAGTAATGAAGGCTAGCCTGTTAAGGTAAACTGTAACCAATGACAATATGCAATAAATGACTTGCTAATGTAAGACAAGTACCTTTTCCGTTAATGTTTACCAGTAGTTTATCTTCAGATAGTGCTAAGTCATCAAGAACTAGACACAGTGTAGAGAAGGCAGTGAAATACAAAGCTAAGAGCTAAGTGAGTGAGGTTTACAGAGGTAGCAAATGGCCCAGAGATGATCCCTGGGCTAGGTCACCACCTGGGTGCCTGTCCCTGCATGCAGCAGCTTGCACTGAAAGGTCCCTGTGCACTCCAAAAGTGCAGCATCAAAGCTCAGCAATGCTCTATAAGTGCATCCAAGATATGCCGTGAGGGTGAAGAGATGCAACCCTGTGCTGTATGTCAGCATCTGTGGAGATAGAACGGGGCGGAAGGCACTGCCTGTGGAATGTGATCTAAGATGTTTGTGCCTGATGTCCAAGATAGAGATTTTTTGGAGCAAGTGGCGAGCTAGTGCCATGAATTCTTGGCACAAAGTTTCTATTGGCAGGTGGAACCTGCATATTAATAAGGCAAGAGTAGATAATCATGAGGTTGTTAAGGAGACATTATACCCATTGATGGGTTTCTTGCTGCTCAATAGCAATAATCTCATCTCAATGTCCAAATTTCAATTGGAAAGTGCAACATGTTACTCTTGATCTCAAAAAGGAACTCACTGGACTCCTCAGGCTATTCCCCAGTTTCCTCACCATAGCCACATTATTCAGGGTCTAGGAAGATTCTTCCCACAGCTTCTGAATGGGTTTTGATTGGAATTTTGGAAATCAACAAGCAAGAATTGTTTATATACCAACATCCTCAGTTTTCTGCATTTGTTAAGAACAATCATTGATCCACTTCCAACTGGTTGAAGTACCCAAGTTGGCATAAATTCATCTGGATTATCATTTGATGTTGATTTACCAGACATCAAGCTATCAGTTTGGATGCCATTGAATCACCAGTAATTAGACTCAATGTCACAGCTAGTATATTAATGTTCACTCCCAGTGTGATTCCTCTATATTACCTAGGGAAGACTTTTTTGCCTCCCTTTTAGATTCAGAGACTTTCCCTGTTGATTTCCATTTTTACTTTTCACTGCAACAGAATTTAAATTCAGACTTGTGTCCCATTGCCAACTCAAAAACTATCTTCGCGGTTTCCTGTTTTCAAGCACAGAATAGGAATGGGCTGCTTGAAATTATTGTGGGTCCTGAATTACAGAGGTTCTAAAAGAATATAATACAATCCGACAAAACTGTTATTCTCCTCTCCAAATTTTACCCATTCTCCGATGTGTAGCCAGGCAACAATGGAATTAAACAGAAACAGATTTTGCATCAATAGATGTACTATTATTCACACAAATCTGATTTAGGGAGTTAGACTGCATCACCTCTTGAACACTGGTATAAATTGCAGAAGAACATTGAAATAAATACTTTCTTTTCATTGCGTAATATATTTCCATTTCAGAGATTTCATTTGGGTCACAACAATGAAGGAAAACAGTAACAGGTAAATTATACAATATTAAAAATACATCCGGTAAATCAAGCAAATGGCTGGGAAATAAGAGTAATCATTGTAGATATATTGGGTTTTAATGGTCATCCTTTATTATGATAAGCCTTTTGAAGAGATGAAACACTTAATGTACAGGTTTGCCTTATATTTTTCAAAACGAAATCAAAGCCCTCAAGTTCAGCCGTATAAATACTCATACTTTATCGTCCACTACCATAGTCTTTATTTGTACTTGCCTCACTAAAAAAATATATAAGGTTGTCTTTACAATGTATTTTTAGTTGACTGCATTAGACAGGAAGGATCACATATTTCTTTTGTGGTCAACTTTGTGTCTTACCAACAATAATTCGAACTGATGGCTATAAATCAAGGTAGGAGTGTAAGATTGCCACATTTGTATTTCATCACTTGAAATGGCAGTTTTCTTATGCATATGAGCATTCATTGTACTCAGGAAGTTGTCACATTCAATATTGCAATATCATTTATATATTCAAAAATTGGCTTGGCACATAAAATAAAATAGTAGAATTTGTTTTGTTTATCGAATGAAAAAGAAGAATCTCCATACTTCAAGAGTATTCTATGATTAACAGGAAAGTGTATTCTATCATTAACAGGAAGGACAGTTGTAAAATTAACAGGAATCCTAAGGTAAGCCCAGTTGGAGACAGGAAAATAGGAAATTGCTGACTCGAGTTTTGCTATGTTGCTTATTCTACCTTTCAAAATGTCACCAAAGTTTTTAAAATATTATGGGAAAAGATATGGTCAAGTGAGAAAAACTAACAGGTGTGGGGAATGGGAGGCACATTTTCAGAACAAGGGCCCCATCTATCAGAAGTGAAAATAGAAAAATTTCAAACAGTAAGACCAAGATTAAGTGTTCTATGTACCAAGTGAGTGAGCGAGCATCTTCAGGGGTGACTGACTGCTTACCCCCTTCACTTGGAGAGCTCCTCAGATCAAGCATCATTCAGCTACTATCAGGACACACTAGCAAAATTTCCACTAAAGCACAGGAATCAATGCTGAAGTCCTGTCCTTCCAGACGTTGACAGTCAACCAGAGGCAGGCAGCTTCTGGGTCCTAAACATTCTTGCTAGAGGCCCATGCTTTAGGAGCTTAAGTCAAGGAAAGGTTCTTTTTTTGGACATCACAGGATGGAGATTGGGTGGCATTGGGTTCAGAGGCAGGGCCAGGGGTTCAACTTCAGCAGCCATCCTCATTTCCTCAAAACCTGTCTCTCAATGGCCGTCAAATGGCTTCCATGTGTTTGGGTATCAGCTGCTAATGAAAATATGCACCTCCCAAAAACCATTAAATTCAGCCCCTGATTTCTCATTGCATTGGCAGCACATGAGGAGTTGATGGTATGTGGCTTTCTGATTCTATTTCTTAATCCTGAGGTTCAGTCCATCACACTGTTGAGTGACACATGTTCACTACTGCATACATAAAGCATATGGATAGCAAGTATATCTGCTTGCTATTACCCACATTTCCAAAGCTTTTCTCAAATATTTGGAGAGGGTAGCTCAAAACGTCAGACTCGATTTGCTGAGACTGTTAGTTGCAACCAATTTGTCTAAACCGAATTAATCAGTGTGGAAAAGGTTATGACTCACTTTTAAAGTTTCTTGCCATAATTGTTATTTTAAGCTTTTTAATTCTCAGCCTCTCTTCCTCTGCATGAAAAAGAAATGACAATAACTTCATGAAATGCCGTCTAAAAATAATTTCTATTCACTTTTCTCTTCTCAAATAATTCAAGGAAATCATTAATGAGGCACAGCCTCCTGCTTGTCAACCCAAGCTGAGCAGTGTTT
The DNA here is from genome assembly GCF_030684315.1 of Stegostoma tigrinum. Taxonomy (NCBI): domain Eukaryota; kingdom Metazoa; phylum Chordata; class Chondrichthyes; order Orectolobiformes; family Stegostomatidae; genus Stegostoma; species Stegostoma tigrinum. Next base: position 18,967,640 of record NC_081375.1, read on the forward strand.
CCTTGTAGATTCAATACATTTAAGGCCAGTGTTTCTCAAACTTCATCATGGTCTGGACCAAAATCTTGTAGTCATGATGCCTTTTCAGTGTTGAATACCACAGAAGTCAGAGATAATCAAAAACCAGATAAATAGAATCAGAGCCAGATTATTTATTTCAGTGAAAAACATTCAGAGGCTTGCTACCACATGAGGACAATTTTACGATTTCAAATTTACTTGTTAGTATATGAGGGTTAGCTCAGTTGGCTGCATGGTTGGTTTATGATTGCAGCCTTAACTGAGACATGGTGACCCTCAGGTTAATCAACCACCAGGCATCTCTCTCTCTAATGAAAGTTCAGTCCTTTGGTCCAGTAGGACTGCAGCAACTTAATTTAAGTTGATATGTGAGGGAGGTTTGCAGGTTTACTTTCTTCCTACTTCTGCTGAATAGCAGTAAGTTCATTAGGCATGGCCTACTGTTGCATTGCCTTCACAAATATCCATAGCTATCTGACAAATACAGAAATGGCTGAAGAAACTCAACAGATCTGGCAGCATCTTCGGAGAGAAAACAGAGTTTTCTCTGAGTTTAAGTCCAGTGACCCATCAGAATTTTTAGCAATGAGGAATATTTATTTTTATGTTATACACCAGATAGCAACAGAGTTGATAAAAATGACATCAAAAGCTCATTCCCCAGATACATCTCATGGCCCAAACAGCAGGATGACAGAATTAAACATTGATTGGCAGGAACCTTGGGACATTCTACATTTTGTTTTTTTTCTTCCCGCTTTGTATCCCCCACTGAGAAAGCGCTTTAATGTTTGAGAACTGCTTTGATAGGCATTGATAGTATCCACATAATATTCCTAAGCACTTTTCCACTCTGAAGCTTATGTTAATGAGTGCATAATATTTACCTTTAAGAATCAATCCTTCTCTTTGAAAACATAAGAATGAAATTTGCAATCCACCAGCTCTTCTGATTTTGCAGAATTTCTAAGGATGTGAACCAGGTAACATTAATATCCTATCTCACTTCTGAAGGGCTATGGTTTCTACTTACGTCACTTATGAGGGATCTTGGAAAAATTTAGTTCTGAATGTAACAAGCTCTTAAACTAAACTTATTTGCTTTCTGGCCAATGAAACAAGAGCTATTGTGAGACAAAATTAATACATTTTCATATGATGATTTTGCAAAACATTTCTTCTGACATATTTATTCAGCTCAATTACCTTCAGGTAACTACATAGTTCAAATACAGCCAAAATCTTTGGGTCACATCTGGGATGCAGGTGGGAAGGCCCATGCATAAATTTCCAGCTCTACTGGTAACTGAAGCTTTGAAATTGTCAATCGAGTCCACTTAAGGACCTATTTGTGCCTAAATTGAAATAATCTCAGCCCCAGATCAGATATATAAGAGCTAGCCAGCCTGTTAAGAATGGTTAGGCTGTCATTTGGACAAAGGGAGTTGGAATATCAGGTTAAATGAGAGTTATTGGGTGAATCAGCCCCTTGTTCTGTAGAAACCTGTGTATGGTAAAGCCATTGGATAGGGCGAAGGTGGGCGAGAGGATTGGCAGAGATTACATATGGTGAGAACTACCATTGCCTTTCTTCCAAAACACTCTGCACCACTCCAAGGGACACCCATCCCATGGGAAACACACACTCCCCACCCTGAAACTAATATTTCACTTCTCGATGGTTATTGTCCACACTGGAAGACCCAATAGGCTTGCTCACCTTGCAGGTCTCCGTCCCTCAATCCCCAACTTTCAGAAAATGTGTTCAGGCAATCCTTTATTTCCTTGTGTATGAAATTTGCAGAGAGGGTATGATGAGCTGCTCCACCAAATATCCCTACCACTGTGATTGCCAAATGATAAGACTAAATAGTTCATTATTTTCTTCACCACCTGCCCCCCAATCCATGTAAACTCCTGGAAGCGGCAACAAATAATGAATAAGAAAGCGTAGTGAAACCTTACAATTTAGGCTTAGCTGCAATTTGCTGATGTTTGCAGTCCTCATCGTGTTTTGCTCATTTTGAATTAAGTCTTACTTGATCCACGGGCTACTTTAACTTCCCAGTTTAGCCATTTCAGCTGACCGAATCGACCATTCAATGTACTTGTTACTCTAATATATTTATTCATCCATGTATGTTGGTGGAATTTTTGCTTCATCTACATGTAATGCCCAGGAGTAATCAGCGCCACTGACATTTTGACTCAGGGATATTATTTTTATGTTGGTAAAGGCCACTGTTCATTTGTTTTTTTTTATTTTTCTATTTACAGCAGAAAATTTTTTACAAAAATACAAGCAATTACAACATACGTCTCCAAGGCCCATAAAATGTTCTGTTAGGGGTACACTACGCATGCTTGCCAAAATGCTGAAACACAAAGAAATTTAATAAAAATATTTTTAAAAAAACAGCACACTGTCCCCAGAGCAATGTCAGTAAATGAACCATTCTTGCAATATTAATCTGAAAAAACATTATTAGCAAGCCGGTATCCTTTTGATTTATTCTGCAATAACACTAAAATGCAAATGTTGAATGAAGAAAAATTCACTTAATGATTTATGAGTGCTTAAGCAGAAAGTTTTTCTCACTGATGAATTTATTTAGCCTTATTCCGGCTCATGACCTCTACACGGAAAAAATAATGTTAAGAGACAATATTGCCACACACACGTTCATTGTAACATCTCATTTAAAAATTTGAAATACTTAAATCAATAAATGCTATGAAATCAAAGAAGGTCGGTGTCACACATCATTATAACATCTTTATATTTGTTCCCAAAACTGATAACAACGGAACAGGTTATTTGGTCCTTTGAGTCTGTTTTGCAATTCAGCAAGATCATCGCTGATTGCCTTCCTCCACTTCACCTTCTCAAGCAATCAGTACATCCCTTAACATCCAAAAATCTAATGATCTGTACCTTGACAACAATAAGTGTGGAGGTGGGTGAACACAGCAGGCCAACCAGCAATTAGGAGCACAAAAGCTGACGTTTCGGGCCTAGACCCTTCATCTGATAATGGTTTAGTCCCGAAACATCAGTTTTTATGCTCCTAAGATGCTGCTTGGCCTGCTGTGTTCATCCAGCTCCACACTTTGTTACCTCGGATTCTCCAGCATCTGCAGCTCCCATAATCTCTGATCTGTATCTTAAATGTGTTTAGTGACTGATCATCTGCAATTGCCTCAGGTATAGAATTCCAGGTTTCTTAACCTTTTGAGTAAAGAAACTTCTCATCACCTCATCCCAGAATGGTCCGAACCTGAAACTGTCATCTCATGTTCCCAAGCCAGGGAAATATTTTCTCACCAACTCTGCAGTCAAGGTCCTTTAGACTGTTATACTTCAATTTAATCACTTCTCTTTTTTTCTGAACTCCACAAGTTATTATCTCACTTTACTCAATTTCTTCTCATAGGTCAATCTCCTCATTGCAGGAGGGAAACAAGTGAATTTTTATGGTACCCCCTTCCAGGGGCAAATATACTTTCCCTAACTAAGGAAACCAAAACAGTCCAGCTATAGCCTTATCAAAACTTGCATTAGTGTAGTCGGAATTCTCCACTCTGATACACTAATTGGAACAAAAGCTACCAACCCATTTGCCTTTTGTATTTGTTTCATGCCAACTTGTTTTACATAGGCTCTTCACAACCTTGGGAGCCTCAAAGTCCTTTACAATCAATAATTATTTTTGAAATGTATTTACTGTTGGAAAGTAGGAAATTAGTCGATAATGACTTTTTTTAATACTTTCCACTTGGATCAATAAACAATCATCATACATTTTGTTTATTTTTAGGAGAATAGCTATACTGGCATGGCTTCATTTAATTGTCCATCTCTAGATGTCCTCAGAGAATAGTGATGTGTTTTCTTGAACTGTTGTAGACCAATATATTACTGCTCTTGATCCTCCCAGTGACAAAGATTATAGGATTTGGAGGTGCTATTAAAGCAATGTTGATGATTTGTTGTAGTGTCATTTAAAAATTACGTCCATCTGAGGCAGAAGAGAAATATTCCTGGAACCTTGTCTTCCCATCCGATTGTGCACCACTATTTCCAATTCTCTGTGGTTGAGCAACAGAACTTAGTGTTGGTGATAAATGAATTCATGCTCATTTTAAGATGACTGTATCATAAGATGCAGGAGGAGTAGACCAGTCAGCCAATCAAGTCTATTCTGTAATTTATTAAGACCATGGCTAATCTGATGACCCTCAACTCTACTTTCCTGCCTTCGCCCGATAACCCTTGATTTCCTTGCCAATTAAAACTCTGTCTAACTCGAACTTGAAAATGCATAACAACCCAGTCTTGACAGCCTTCTGTGGTAAAGAGTTCCATAGATTCACATCACTCTGAAAGATGGAATAACCTCTCCAAATATGAAGCCCCTAAGAGTCTTGTACGTTTCAATATGATCATAAGTTTCTACACTGGGTGTAATGTTCTGCAAGCAAGAGAGTTACTATCTTATTCATATAAAGGTAATCATAATTCTTTGTTGCAGCTTTCATCAAATGCTTTTCCAATCTCTGTCAAGTAGCCTTGCTGTGTCAATGGGTTTCTAAACAAATTGTGAAAGCATTTCATAAGCTATTCATTAACACATGCAAGTGGCTTAATACCAGAGACACGTTAAAAATGTAGAAACTAACCTGGGGTCAAACATCTTGAGGTGTCCAATGAAATCTGTCCAATGAAATTAGTCCATTTTGTGTCGCGATTTTGACCATCAACAGGTGCAGTGAGGGATAATTTCTCCCTCGTTGCCTGTGTCCTCGATGAATGTGCATTTATATACAATTAACTCTACCTTGAGTTGCAAATTTATAAGATGTAAAGCTTGTAAAAGTTCAGTGGCTGCTCTGTTTCTGACGATTTTGTTTCCAGCCCTAAATCTATTATTTAATAAATAATTAGGAAGAGTTGGAGTACTTCTGAATACTCCAAGTGCCAGAAAAAAAACAGTCAGAATGTTTTCATTTTCTTCCAAATATTTTCAGTATTTTGGAAAAATATCAAGTGCCTTGAATTCTTGGGAGTAATTTGTGGGTTTCTCTACATTTTCTAAAATAAAGTCATATTTTGATACCTGTAATGTAAAACGCAGTACAATTTGTAACTCATGAATGTAACTGCTTCGAAAACAAAATTAACCTGTCGCTGTCTCGTGGATGTATTGCAAATCACTCTTTTTGAAAGCACCGAGCACTGTCTAACCCAGAGATCATAAATAGTCCAATCAGGTTTTTGTCCCAATTGTAAACATCTCTAAAGTCACGTGCCAGAATACTATGTATTTTCTTTCTTAGAATTCAAAGTAGTTTCAATACATAGAAACCCAGCTGAGGCCTTGTGAAATATGGAATCTACTGAACATCTATACTCTGTGTTAGCTCTTATGAAACTAATAATATTCATTTTGGATTTTCTTCATGCTGACACTACAAAATAAAAAGGACTGCTTTCCAAAGGCCAGTGTAGTTGCCCTTTGTTCCAATGAACATTTGCTCAATGGCAAACAGTGCTGTTATAATGTTACTTGGTGTGTCAGTATTGACAGGGCCAATGTGATAAATGCATTGTATATGAGTAGAAGAATGATACCACCATTCAACTTTCCTAGACTGAGCTAAGGGATCATTTAGTTCATGGTGGTAGAGGAGTAATCACTTGTGCGTCTTTACAAGAAGAAGCTCCTGACTTAACAAGATGTAGTTTATCTCAGAACAGCAATTATTACTAGCATTATGAAGAAACCTGTATATATAAATCTGCACTCCTTGAATTTCTAAAATGTTGTGCCTGATCCCTAGCCAATGTATGACATTATCAGAAGCTTAATGAAGTCCCCAACATTAACCTTTTCAGAAACATCTATCACATAACCCAGAAGGCGGTGTATTAGGACTCCTGAACAGGGGCTAGTCTGCTTGAACACATTTCTCTTTTTCTCTTTTTTTTTGATTTTTAAAAATTCTCCTTTCCTTTACTTACATCTTGTCTTGAGCTCTGCTGACATTGGCAGAGATGAGTGAGCACAGGGCAGACTCAAGTGAGCCCTGACCTATTTACTTTTCACAGTGAGTATGGGACTTGGCACTGGCATCAACAGCTGCTACATTGGCATAGGTGACATTATTGAGGTAGGCCCAGCAGCGAAAGATGATGCTCGGTGATTGGCAATTTCGACATTGGATGGGCCCTTCTCTGGCGGTGGGTAAGTGGTGGCAGGATGGCATCACTGCAACATTGACGAGGTGGGACCTGCAATGAGATTTGCAACTGTGATATTGTTGAGTCCAGCACAAGTGACAGTAAGGCAGTGGTGAAGGAGAATTGATGACATTGTCAAAGTGCGCCTACCAATAAAAAATTGTACTTGAAGAGTGTTTGCCTTCTTGATGAGAAGTAAATGAAAATACCTCTCGTCTATGAGCAAAATCTTCAAACCTTTTCACAATAAATTTACTTATTTTCTTGGAGAAATAAGAATACACTTTTCCTTTGGAGATAATACACCCAGAACTTTCAATAACCTGACTCTCTTCAGCAATAACTGAGCGAGAATTCTCATGACTATCCTAAGCCAATTCCCACTTCCTAGTAGTTTCTGCAGGAACAGTCCTCACCCCTCCTCTATATTTCTAAGACCCACCTTCATTCCTGGTACAACCGTCACTCTGGACTCCTTAAGTACTCCTACTCCTGCAATATTCTTCCACTAAATTTCCAGCAATTAGCCATACTCAGTGCACCCAATCTTTTGCAATGATAGCATTTAATTTTCTAGTGAGTTTTGAGAAGATTTGTAGCTCAGGTTGAGGTTCTGGATGTGAGTTTGCTCACTGAGCTGGAAGGTTTGTTTTCAGATGTTTTGTCACTTTTTTTTATTTGAAAAAATATACTTTATTCATAGAATGTACAAAAAATAAAACATTTATACACCTACCCAGTCATGCAAGCCACTCCGGGTTACCCAGAGGGCACGTACACCAACTAAAGGAAAAAAACAAAGCAGAGAAAAAAAAACAAAGCAAAGAAACCGCCCCGGCAGTCGTCTCCCCGCACAGTCCCAGTTGGCCCCCTGACCAGTTGGGGAACGCGCCAGCTGGGCCCAGTTACCAGATAGGGTTCTTTTTCCTATTCTGGGCGAGGGGGTTCATACGGTGGTCTTTCCCCACAGTGCCTTGGCGGCGGCTGCCCCAAGCTTTAGCGCGTCCCTCAGCACGTAGTCCTGGACCTTGGAGTGCGCCAGTCTGCAACACTCAGTCGGGGTCAGTTCTTTCAGCTGGCAGACCAGCAAGTTGCGGGCAGACCAAAGAGCGTCTTTCACCTCATTGATGGTCCTCCAGGCACAGTTGATGTTGGTCTCGGTGTGCGTCCCCAGAAACAGCCCGTAGAGCACGGAGTCCCGCATCACGGAGCTGCTCGGGACGAACCTCGACAAATACCACTGCATCTCCCTCCAGACCTCCTGCGCATAGGCACACTCCAGAAGGAGGTGATCAACAGTCTTGTCCCCCACCGCAACCACCTCGAGGGCAGCGTGCGGTGACGCAGAGATTCCGGGCATGCATAAAGGATCTCACTGGCAGAGCCCCACTCACCGCCAGCCAAGCAATGTCCTTGTGCTTGTTTGAAAGTTCTGGCGATGAGGCATTCTGCCAAACGACTTTGGCAGTCTGCGTGGGGAACCACACGACGGGATCCACCCTCTCCTTTTCCCGAAGGGTCTCGAGGATACTACGTGCTGACCACTGCCTGACGGCCTTATGGTCAAAGGTGTTCCCTTTCAAAAGTTTCTCCACGAAGGACAGGTGGTACGGAACGGCCCAACTACTCGGAACGTTCCGCGGCAACGAGGCCAGGCCCATCCTTCGCAACACCGAGGACAGGTAGAACCTCAGTAAGTAGTGACACTTGGTGTTTGCGTACTGAGGATCTACGCACAGCTTGATGCAGCCGCACACAAAGGTAGCCATTAGGGCGAGGGTGGCGTTCGGTACGCCCTTTCCCCCATTTCCCAGGTCTTTGTACATGGTGTCTCTGCGGACCCGGTCCATCCTCGACCCCCAAATGAAGTGGAAGATGGCCCGGGTGACCGCAGTGGCGCAGGTCCAGGGAATAGGCCAGGCCTGCGCCACATACAACAGTACTGAAAGCCCCTCGCACCTGACAACCAGGTTCTTACCCGCGATGGAGAGGGACCGGAACGTCCACCTGCCCAGCTTCTGCTTCAATTTGGTGATACGCTCCTCCCAAGTCTTAGTGCACGCCCCAGCTCCACCAAACCAAACACCCAGCACCTCAGGTAGTCTGTCCTGACGGTGAAGGGGATGAAGGAGCGGTCGTCCCAGTTCCCGAAGAACATGACCTCGCTCTTACCCCTATTGACTTTGGCACCCGATGCCCGTTCAAACTGGCCGCAGATGTCCAATAGTCTACTCACCGACCGACGATCGGTGCAGAAGACGGCGACATCGTCCATGTACAGGGAGGTCTTGACCTGAAGGCCTCCGCTGCCTGGGATAGTCACGCCCTTCAGGCTCACGTCCTTCCTGATGGATGCGGCAAAGGGCTCCACACAGCACACGAACAAGGCAGGAGAGAGCGGGCAGCCCTGCCTGACTCCAGATCTAACAGGAAAACTGTCTGATTCCCACCCGTTGATCGAGAATGCGCTAACGATCTTGGCGTAGAGCAGCCAGATCCAATTGCGGATGCCATCCCCGAACCACAATTTGGAGAGGACGTCCCTCATGTAAGCATGAGAGACCCTGTCGAAGGCCTTCTCCTGGTCCAGGCTGAGGAGGCAGGTGTCCACCCGCCTGTCCTGTACGTAGGCGATCGTATCCCTGATGAGCGCGAGGCTTTCAGCGATCTTCCTGCCCGACACAGCACAGGTTTGGTCAGGGTGAATCACTGACCCCAGGACAGACCTGACCCGGTTGGCTATGACCTTGGCCAGGATTTTGTCGTCCACGTTCAAAAGTGAAATGGGACGTCAATTCTTAGTTTCTTCCCTCTCCCCCTTTTGTAAATGAGGGTGATGATGCCCTTCCTCATGGACTTGCACATTTCCCCTGCCTGAAGCGCACTATTGTACACCTCCAGCAGGTCCTGGCCGACCAGGCCCCACACAGCGGAATACAGCTCGACCGGTAAGCCGTCGCTTCCGGAAGTCCTATTCCTCTCCAAGGACTTGAGGGCTCTGGTCAGCTCGTCCAGGGATATCGGCCGGAGCAGCCACTCCCTCGTGCCGTCGTCTAAGACCTCCGTGATAGACGGCAGGAACGACTCGGAGGCCATGCTGTCCGTGGGCTTCTTGTCGTACAGTCCGGCATAGAAGGATCTGCTGATCCTCAAAATGTCGGGCCGAGACGACGTCACCGAGCCATCGTCCTCCTTCAGCCGGCTAAGCACAGAGCTCTCTTTGTGCACCTTCTGAAAGAAGAAACGCAAGCACGTCTCGTCCTGCTCCACGGAGCGGACCCTGGACCGGAAGATTATCCGGGAGGCCTCCGTGGCGAAGAGCGAGGCTTGCTAGCCCCTCACCTCGCGGAGGTCCTTCATGACATCGACCCACATCAACTGCAGAAGGAGCAGGTTCTGCACCCTTTTCTGCAGTCGCGACAGCTTTCCCCGCCTCTCTCTCACCTTCTGAACACCCTTGAGGACAACGAACCTCTTGATGTTCTCCTTCACCGTCTCCCACCTGCCGCCCGGAGACTCAGAGGGGTTTAACGGTTCTCCAACCGGCGTACTCCCTCTTAAGCTCCTCGACGTTCTCTGGGGTCAACAGAGTCGTGTTGAGCTTCCACGTCCCCTTGCCGGCCGGCTGGTCGTCCTGTAAGTGACAGTCGGTCAGCAGGAGGCAGTGGTCAGAGAAGAACACCGGCTCGACGCCGGTGGACCTGACCGAGAACGCCCGTGATACAAACAAGAAGTCTATCCTTGAGCGGATAGACCCGTCTGGCCGCGACCAGGTGTACCTCTGCTGCGCTCCGTCTGCAGGGGTGCTGAAGACGTCGAGCAGCTTGGCGTCCTTCACAGTGCCCATCAGGAATCTGGACGTGACGTCCAGTTGACTCCCCCCACCCGCTGTCCCCACGCCGGATCTTCCATCTGCATCAATGATGCAGTTGAAGTCTCCGCCTAGGATGACCTGGACGTAGCCAGCAGGGGTGGAAGCCGCTGCAGGACGGCCAACCGCTCACTCCGTACCGCTGGGGCGTACACGTTGATCAGCCTCAGGGGAGCATTCCTGTAGGTGATGTCAGCCACTAGGACGCGCCCCCCCCACCTCCTCCTGAACTTGAGAGATGGTGAAGTTGCGCCCCCGCAGCAGAATAGCCAGGCCCAAGGAGCGACAGTCGTTACCCCACCAACCAGATCGAAGGCCCACATGTCCAGGCGCCGGACCATTTCCCGTACCTGCCGAGGTGCGGTATCCTGCACTCCTGCAGAAACAGGAGGTCCGCCTTGATCGTGGTCAGGTAGGCCAACGTGGACACACATCTTGCGGTTGACTTGACACTGCGCACATTAATGCTCGCAACTCGTACCCCCATTGTGGGCAGTGACCGCAGTACCCTCCCCAAGTCCAAGGTCCAGCCCCTCCATCTGTCCCTTCATGCCCACTGCCCGGGCTGACTGCTGGACGCTCTCCGGGCTCAGGAAACCGTCCGTGCTGCCTTCCGGGTGGCATCCCCCCGTCAGGGGTGCGGAGGCAGGAGGGTCGGCTCCGGGTCAGGCTGGGGACGTGCTGTTTCCTCCTTCCCGCCTGGAAGTTCCGGGGGGCCCGCCAGTGCTCCAGCGGCACTTGACTGCGTGTCGGAGGGAGCCTCAGGACGCCTCCCGTCACCTGGAAGCCGAGTGCTGCTTTCCTTCCCCCTCGAGATCTTTAACTTCTGCTTCGGGCGGGCCGTCTCCGAATCCCCCTCGTCAGAGCAGCTCTTATAGACCCCTGTAGCTGCCTCTTCCCGCCTGATGTTTGCGGTTCCTGGGCCCATCGACGCACCTTCCTCCTCGCTTTCCGGACTGTTGTCCACTCCCCTGGGTCGCCTGTCACCGCCTCCATCGACTCCGGATTGTCAGGGGGGATCGGAGCCTGCAGGGGTGCTTTGCTGGCCTCGGGTCCATCCTGCGGGGCTGGGCCCTCCTGCACGGCCTGGCCCTCCTGTACATTAGTGGGATCCTTGCTGGGCCCTGGTGCCTTCCTCTCCTCCGGGGGGGTGCTGGCCCCGCATTGCCCCTGTCGGCGACCTGGGCGTAGGTGGCACCCCGCTGCGGGCATGTCCTATAGAAGTGGCCCGCTTCCCCGCAAAGGTTGCAGCTTCTCTCTCGTGGGCAATCCTTTGCAAGGTGTCCCTCCTCCCTGCAGTTCCTGCAGATGGTGGCTTTGCAGTCGGCCGCCATGTGACCTGACCTACCACAGGCATGGCAGACTTTAGGTTGCCCTGCATAGGTCAGGTAGCCCCTGCTCCCGCCGATCGCGAAGCTGGACGGTGGGTGTACGACATTCCCGTCCGCGCCCATCCTCAGCGTCACCTTGACCTGCCTCTTCCTCGTCCAGATGCCAAAGGGGTCCATGATGTCAGTTAGGTCCCCTTCCACCTTCACGTACCTTCCAAGGAAGGTCAGGACATCAACTGCTGGCACATGCGGGTTGTACATATGCACCTTCACCATACGGCTCCTCTGCGCTGGCATCACAAACAGCGGGACAGCAGTCAATACAGAGAGGGGGCCCTCACCTCCTTTCTCCTTGAAAACCTCCAGGAAGCGCTCGCAAAGCTTGGCACTCCTGAAGGTCACATCGTAAAAACCTCCTCCGGGGAAATCCTGCAGGCAGTAAATGTCCGCAGCAGCGAACCCGCAACAGTCCAACAGGACCCTCTTCACGAAGAAGGTGCGGTCCACAGGTGCACTTTCATCGACCTTCTTTACGGAAACACGGATGGTGTTCTGGACCCCCTTACCTGGGGCACGAGCACTTGCCGCAGCCATCGTTGCAGGTTGGCTGCTCCCCTGAACCAGCGTTAGGCCGAAGCCAGCATTAAGATCCACTGGTCGCAAGGGTGCACAGCCAACCCGACGTCCTCCTTTCACCTCCAACACAGCACTCTCCTCCTCTCGGTCCACAAGAGAGTGGGTCTTTATTTTGTTCCGGATGTAAACTAGTTCACTGAGCTGTAAGGTTTGTTCCCAGACGTTTTGTCACCATTCTAGGTAACATCATCAGTGAGCCTCCGACGAAGCGCTGGTGTTATGTCCCGCTTTCTAATTATCTGGTTAGGTTTCCTTGGGTTGGTGATGTCATTTCCTGCATTGGTGACGTCATTTCCTGTTCTTTTAATGTTCTTTTAGTCAGTTTTAACCCACAGCCTTTTTCCTTTATCATTCTGCCATCTTTCTGTTTGTTCCCCAAGAGTAATATCTTTTCCATCCCCAAACGCTCTATTCCTTCAACTTACTTGTTGGTTCCCAAATGGCTATAATCCTGCCTATAACTGCCTGCATGGTATATCATAAAATCCACCAGAACATTCATTCTTAGATCTTTGATTACTTGGCATGGTGGCTCAGTGGTTAGCACTGCTGCCTCACAGCATCAGAGACCCAGGTTCAATTCTACCCTTGGGTGACTGTCTGTGCTGAGTTTGTACATTCTTGCTGTGTCTGCATGGGTTTCTTCCAGATGCTCTGGTTTCCTCCCACAGTCCAAAGATGCGCAGGCTATGTGGATTGGCTGTGCTAAATTGCCTGTCGAGTTCAGAGATGTGTTGATTAAGTGGGTTATAGGGGGATGGGTCTGGGTGGGATGCTCCAAGGGTGGGTGCGGACTTGTTGGGCTGAAGGGTCTGATTCTACAGAGTAGGGATTCTATGATCAATGATAAACATCTAAATATGTCTTTAAATTTACCAGCATACTATTTCAGAATTCTTCCATGATCATAATTTCCCTTATATTCTCAACAATTTTCTCTTAATTCAATGATTGAATCAATTAATTCCACAGCATTTGCTTTTCTTTTGCAAATTCTAGAAAGTATCTGATCAGGTTTCTTTCTTAGGGTCAAGAATTTTAATTGCTTCGAGACAAAGGATCATTCTTCAGAATTGTCAGTGGACTCACACCGTTAACTCTGCTTTCTCTTCACAGATTTGATTAACTTCTCCCATAATTTCCAGTTCTGTTTCAGATCTTCACTATCTGTAGTTCTCTGTTTTACTTCACTATTATATTTTGGGAATAATTTTAAATTTAGGAGAAATGCAGAAGGTTATGTGATGTGCTCAGGACTCTGCCAGATTTTAAGTTCAAAGAAAAACCCAACTATTTTCAGAAATAGCATTATGGCTAGCACCGACATGGTGGACAAAGGGCCTGTTTTTGTGCTGTTCTATGTTCTATGCTCTATGTCTATGCTGTGGGCAATTTTCTTTGTTTCTCTTTTCTACCTTTCTCATTAGCTTCCATTAGTTGGCCCATGTTTAAGTTTACAATTTTACAGTGGTTTGTCACTGTCTTCAACAGAACAGCCCACTCCCAGATTCTCCCATTCTTACTGCCTGGGATCTGTTATATGCAAGGATTTATAAACTGATAATCAACACATTTGGCCGCATTATGAAAGCACCTTTGGTAGAAGTGAAATGCAGAGCTTCTAGTTGCGTATGCTGCAACTGTGCCATACGACATTCCGGGAAATAGTCTAGCAAGCAAATGAGTTTAAAACATAAGAAAGTCGACAAATATACCATTTCAGTACTGAAACCATTCAGTATCCAAGAAACAGACAACTTGATGTCGATGGAGAGTGGAAATTAGAATGGTATTAGAATGTCTCGGAGATCACATCTCAGAGGCTGGTTAAATGTTTTGTCTTTGATGCCGTCATTGGCTAATTAAACATTTGTCTGGACAATGTGCATATTGGCGAGGATCCTGTCCAAACGGGCTCCATTTCTCAGTAGAAAGAAGCAGATGAAACACTTCGCTGACATCCAAGAAGAAAATTGTTTAACACCCTTGGGCACATTTAATTGCTATCATGTGTTTTAAATACTTATGACAGGTGCAGACAGGGAAATGTGAAAACCCTGAAAATGTGTCTTCAGCCAGTGACCCCACCCAATTATATTAAACTCAATTAAAAGAAAGGCTATGAGTTATTAAATGTGTTTCCCCTCTGTCCCTAAGAAAGCTGAGGGGACATACATACCTACTAAATGTAGTTCTTCCATCCAGGCAGATGGGTCTTTTCCCCTATTAACGTGAGCAATTTGATAAACATAATGTAATAATCTGCCCTAAGATAAAAAAAACAACTATCACAAGAATAGAGTCATAGAGCTTTTACAGCATTGGCCATCGTATCTGCACAAGTCGTCAAACATCTATCTATTCTAATTCTATTTCCAAGATCTTGGTCCGTAGTCTTGTATTCTTTGGTGTTTCAAGAGCTCATCTAATTATTTCTTCAATAAATATAGTTGATTAAAGTTCTAATATATCCTGTTGAACCATGACAGATTTTCCAAATAGATTCAATTCTGTCATACAGGACAGAAACCTCAGAGAGGTTATGGAAGAATTCTCCGATAACAAGGTGTAGAGCTGGATGAACACAGTAAGCCGAACCGCATCAGAGGAGCAGGAAGGCTGACATTTTGGGCCTAGAGTCTTCTTCAGAAATTTCGTCAGCTTTTTCCCCAAACTCTCAACCATTTTCTCTGTCTGAGGTTATATCAGTCCATTTGCAACTTTACATTCTATATCTGATTCCAAGTCGATCTACTGACTCAGAGCACTCTCCATCACATTAATATTGCCCTTCTCAGATCCATCTGTAACTGAAACTCTCAGGCATGCAACTGTCATTTCCAAATATGAGTATAGCTATGTTCTTCTCACTAACTTCACATCTGCCTTCCTCTGTAAACATATCAGCATCCTAAACCCTCTGTCTTTATAGTAAGTATTCTTCTGTAGAAGGACTGTGTTCCATTTATTGTATAGTTTGTTCGTGAATTAGATCTCCCAAAATGAATCACCTCGCACTTGCCCGGATTTCCAACCTGTAGACAAGGTGAACACCACTGGGAAGCTTGGTGGTGATTAAGATGGAGAAAATGTTTTAATTTGAAAGGATTCTGTCATATTACCAATGGTGAGAATCTTTGCTGACATCTTGTTGTGGAGGAGACAGAGGGTGATAAATTTCACTGCAGAGCTGACCTTTGACAGGTTCCTCCTTAGTGCTTTCTGACTGAGTGAATCAAAAGCCTTGGTCATATCGATGAAGGCCATGTAGAGTGGTCTATGTTGTTCCTGGCATTTCTCTTGGAGTTGTTGAACAGTGAAAATCATGTCCCTCTTTCAACAGTTTGGTTGGAAGCTTTATTGGTTTTCAGGAAGTATTTCCTTCGAGATTGGGACAATGTGCTTAGCAAGGATTCAGGCTATGATCTCCTTGGCAATGAAGAATAGGGGGTTCCACCATCCACTATGCCACCTTTCTTGAAGATTGTGGAGATGTAAGCATCCCTGAGATTTCTTCACTGTCTCAGATTTTTGGGAATAGTTGATTGAGATGACGGCTAAGCTCTGCTCCTCCCAATTTTGAAATCTCTGCTGGAATCCCACTCACTCCTGTGGTTTTTCCATTCTTCATGTGTCTCATGGTTGCTTCAACTTCTGACATACTAAATGGGAGTGCAAGATCATTTTTGACGGGCAGTTGGGGGAATTTCCTCAAACGTGCCTTCGTTGACGATTGTATTACTTTGAAGTGTCATCTCCGCTGGAGACAGATGTTTTCATTGTGTCTCAAAAAGATTCCATCTGCATTCTACACAGGCTGGAGGTCAAGGGCACTGGATCTGTACATTACATTGACCACACTGAGTGTCGTACTTGTGAGTAAGCTCCTTAGCTTTCTCAGTACACTGTTGGTTCTTGATTTTCCTTGTTGTTTTTTTGTACCTCCACGTTTGCTGTTTGATGAGTTCCTCCCTTTGTCTTACTGGTGATATTGTTTTACCAGAGGTAAGCAGGTTTCCTCTTCTTGTCAATGAAGCCTTGGATGATGCATTCGATCTTATAAAGCCAGTTTTGATATTTCTCGGTATTGTAGCTGATGGTTTCTTTACCACATGAAATAATGGCTGTCTTTAGCTCTTGCCAGATTTCTTCCATATCATTGAAGTGAGCTCTTTAGACATTTTGGTGAAGACATTATTGGAAGGTTGCAAGTCTGCTTGACTTAACATCGGTCTTTATTCAGTTTCCTCTAGTGGCATTTGATGGACATTGAAAAGCAGATGGGCCAGTGAACTATTCAGCAGTCATCTACACTGGTCATTGCCTTGCCAAAGAGGACATCCTTTTAGCCTCAGGATTGAATGATGATATGGTCAATCAATTTATTGATTAATTGAGATCCTTAAGCAGTCAAATAAGGATCACTAATGCACCTTTTCGTACCACACATACAAAGAACCCTATTCTGGCAAACTTCCCAACTAGTACAGTTGAGTAAAAACTGAAGCTGGAAAAGCTCATCAGGTCTGGCAGCATCTGTGAAGAAAAGGTCTGATTTAACGTTTCGGGCCCAGCAAGTCTTCCTCAGGCTTCCTGAGACTTGTCAGACCTGGTGAGCTTTTCCAGCAACTTCCATTTTTGTTCCTGATTTACAGCATCCACAGTCCTATTGGTTTTTATTTCGTACAATGGAGTAGTCTGCCTGCTGGTTTGAGATGATTTGTGGATGGATAGTTGGGAGGAGTGTTGCCTCCAATAGCCATTCCCTGTCCATGCATCCAACCCAGCTGACCCCGGTCTCTACCTGACCCATCTCCAGAAAATTCCCCAAAGGATGTATCCCAGATGTTTGTTCCTCCTGCATTTCACAGTTGTAGTGCCAAAAGCAGCCACAAGGTCTGAGGTGGCACTGTGGGTCACAGTTGCTGCGAGCCCCTGATTGGCTGGAGTTCCCGGTAGGCTGGATCATTGATGTTCTCAGAAGTGATCCCAACAGAAATTCAGAGATAGTAGGAACTGCCGATGCTGGAGAATCTGAGATAAAACAGTGTGGAGCTGGATGAACACAGCAGGCCAAGCAGCATCAGAGGAGCAGGAAAGCTGACGTTGCGGTTCGAGACCCTTCTTCAGACCCAGCAGAAAATCAACTAGGTGAACACTTAAGTCAGCTTTTCCCACTCATGATGGCGAGGAATCACAGGCTCAGCCATTAGATTTTATCCTTGAAGTTGATTTGCATGTCATTGTCAAATATTTTAGATTAGATTAGATTTTATCCTTGAAGTTGATTTGCATGTCATTGTCAAATATTTCTCAATTTGATTGGAACTTTAATACAAAATAATCTGGAATTCAAATACCAAAATCTTACTCCTCAAACAATTCAAATTAATGCGTTTATTATTTGAAGACTTGTTAGAAATGTTCATATATTTGTCAGGTTTGATTACCATTCTAATAGACCATCCCAAGAAAAGTGCATAGCAGCTAATGAATTGAGATTCTGTCCTCCGATTTACCAGCATCAAACTGGGGCAATAATTTTTCATATGAGTCTCCTGGTGTTCCACACGGATCTGTGCTGGGCCACTGTTGTTTGTGATATACGTAAATGATTTGCAGGAAGGTATAGATGGTCTGATCAGCAAGTTTGCAGATGACACGAAGATTGGTGGAGTAGCAGATAGTGAAGGGGACTGTCAGAGAATGCAGCAGAATATAGATAGATAGATTGGAGCATTGGGCAGATAAATGGCAAATGGAGTTCATCCGGGCAAGTGCGAGGTGATTCATTTTGGAAGATCTAATTCACAAACAAACTATACAATAAATGGAAAAGTCCTGGAGAAAATTGATATTCGGACCTTCAGGTCCATTGTTCCCTGAAGGTGGCCACGTACGTCAATAGAGTGGTCAAGAAGGCATACGGTATGCTTTCCTTCATTGGACGGTGTTTTGAGTACAAGACTTGGCAGGTCATGTTGCAGTTGTATAAGAATTTGATTCGGCCACATTTAGAGTACTGCGTACATTTGTGGTCACCACATTACCAAAAGGATGTGGATGCTTTGGAGACGGTGCAGAGGAGGTTCTCCAGGGTGTTGCCTGGTATGAAGGGTGCGAGCTATGAAGAAAGGTTGAGTAGATTAAGATTATTTTCATTACAAAGACGGAGATTGAGGGGGGACCTGATTGAGGCCTACAAAATCATAGGGGTACAGACAAGGGGATAGCAAGAAGCCTTTTTCCCAGAGTGGGGGACTCCATTACTAGGGTCATGAGTTCAAAGTGAGAGGAGGAAAGTTTAGGGGAGATATGTGTGGAATGTTCTTTATGCAGAGGGTGGTGGGTGCCTGGAACGCGGTGCCAGTGAACGTGGTAGATGCAGACTCGATAGTGTATTTTAAGATGTATCTGGACAGCTACATGGATGGGCAGGGAGCAAAGGGATACAGACCCTTAGAAAATCAATGACAGGCTTAGACAGAGTATCTCGATCGGCGCAGGCTTGGAGGGTCGAAGGGCCTGTTCCTGTGCTGTAATTTTCTTTGTTCTTTGTTCTTTGTTCAGTATTATGTAAACTTGTAGAAACGGGTCCTCAGAAGGTCCATTCAAGATGTAAGGCATAACCTAAATGAACAAGAGTCTCTCCCGTAATCATTGACAGTGGATTTAAAGAAGTGCCTACCACCAGGTGTTATTGAGTGCTATCCTGTATGATAACAGCATTATAACAAAACAAGACAAAAAAAAACTTATTTCGGTCTCCCTTTAGTTTGGGCCTCACTATTTGTATTATTCTCATGATGAATAGATCTCCAGTGACTCCACCAGGCAATACATCTGGTAAAACTTAAAGATTCAGTTTGCTTTCTCTTCCGTCAACCATTTCTTATCCATTTCCTTTGGTGAACATTTCCCGTTTGCTGCATTTCATTAATTCTCTGCTGATCCTTGTTAATTTGTATTCATTCTTTGCTTAAAATCGTTGCTGTTTAGCAAATTTATTGTTCTTTCCCCTCATTTCTGTTATCAGTTTTGTGACTGTTCATTCATTTCCTTATAAGCTTCATTTTGTGAATTATCCTCTTGCTTGTTTTATTATTTTTCTTTTCTGTTGCCATGGATTATTCTGCCCTTTTATTGCCCTCTTACCCCATCCAATCACACCTCAAATTCTTTCAATAGAGCCTCCACTGGAGGACTTAGTGCCTTAATGAGGAACAGGTATCACAAAAGAAAGATGACCAGGCATTTCAAGTCAACACAGTATGCTACGAAGAGAAATGAGATGACAACATTTTAGGAAAGAGGGAGTTCAGTGCCGTCAAGAAAGGAATTTAGACACTGACGATCAAAACAAACAATCCTGCGGAAAAATGAGGTGTAACAAAATTCATTGAACAAAATTTGGTTTCTGATCTGACCTTGATAATAAACACCATCTGTACTGCTCTCATGATATGCTTTCATGTTCCTTGCTATGGTAGCAAAGAAAATCTCAGTTCCCTCAGTCTTCAATGAGATTTCATATTATCACAAATATATAGGGAATTTCACATAGTATTGTTTGTGCTCTTTCAGAGGTTAGAAGGACATTTGACACATATGATTTTTTTCTAAAGTGATTATTTGCCAATGATGAAATCATCTTAAATGCAATAAATTAAACCATATACATAAAGTATAATACACAACAGAGATGGAATATTTTATGTGATATGGTGCACAGAAAATAAAATATTCTTGAACACAGGCTATAATCGAATTAAACAAGACAAAGTTTAATCATTTCACAATTTTCTTGTCATTATATTAGAAAAACTTTTAGAAGCAAGACTGTAAGACTGCAAGTCAATTATAGATGTTTGCATCTAACCCATAGGAAAATTGCTGGCAACGCACTAGCAAGCTGCATTCAATTCAAGGCTGTAATGATCAAATATTCTGTAATTGTGTGCCAAGCACTGCCGAGAGCATGAAATCAAAAAACTGCGATGTAAGACATGATTTATATATATATTAACATGATTGGATTTTCAACTAGTGGCATACGAGTTTGGATTAGTACGTATGAGAAAGTTGAATGATTAACCAGTCGGCATTTTTGGAATCATTGTTTTTTTTATTTGAAAAAAATACATGATGGAAGAGATAGTTCCTGGAGTGTCAATACAAATATATATTTTTGGAGAGCTGTACGAATTGACATAGTCAACATTAAAGAACACTAAAATAATATTAAAAACTGGGGACATTAGAAATCTGAAACAAAAGCAGAAATTGATGGAAAAACTCATCAAGTCTGGTAGCATCAGTGGAAAGAAAGCAGAATTATTGTTTCAAGTCCAGTAACCCTTCTTTAGATCATCTAATTAAAACCTGAAGAACTTTTTTCTGCTGTTTTGAGTACTGTTAGGGATAATTTTGAGATACACGGAATATTGGTGTTTTTGCTGTCTTCAAAAATCTTTCAAAACGTGTTATATGTCAACTTCTTCCATATTATCTTCTTCTATTTTGTATAATGAACTTCTATTTTTATCACTAAAATAAGACGTAAGCATTATATGCGTATTGCTTGTGTTTCGGTGAAATAACACCTCATTACATAAAAATAATACACAATCTACTAAGCTAGATATCAATCAGATATCATCAGAACACACCAATGAAGTTTCCGATTTTGGAAAATAATGCTGATGGAGAGAAAAGAAGTATTATATATTAGCAGAGTGCTGGTCAGAGTCTGATAGTATAAGTGTACAATCATTTATATCCAATCAGAGGGGCCTGTCTGGCTGGCTTCTCTGAATGCTTGTTTCTTGACATGTCCATTGGACAGTGCCTCCATGTTAAGAGGAGGAGAGTGAGCTGGATAGCTGGCCTGTTATGCAGAGTTACGGTGTCAGTTTCAGTTCAAGTCCTGTCCTAGCTGAGATTACCATGAGGGTACCGCCTTCTCAACATCTCCACTCACTTGAGGCATGGTGATCCTTAGGTTAACCCATCCCCAGTCATATCTCTCTCTTGAAAGAGCAGCCCTATGGTCTAGTAGGACTATGGTAATCATACCTTTCCCATGTTGAGTGCACTCTCAACCTCTGATCAACCTCAGCAGCATCCACAACACCGCTCTCTTTGCATTGATGGCAACCCAAAAGTCTGCAGTTAAATTGATGCATTAGACATTTTCAGTTATCAGAAACTAAAATCTATATGTTCCCCTATTCAAACACATGCTGCAACCTCTGCCAAGCCAATCTGATTCAAGCTTTATTTACCTTCTATAACAGCTAGATTGTGTTTTCAGTTATAAAACAAAATTTAGGCATTTGGTCAATTGTATCAAATCCCTCCAATTTAAGAGAAAGCGACTTTATTGTAGAGAATAATTTCATGCTTCGAGAAACATGGACAGTCAATAACCGAGGTTTTAAACAGTGGAAATATATTCAATCCTGGAAGTCTACCATTCAATTTTTTTCCAGGTTTATAAGGTGCTATGCAGTTAACACATGCACTGGGCCAAATCTTTTATGCATAATTTAATCCAGTGGTTTGTTCTGTATACTATCTGTAAATAAAGCTCCACAATTCAATTGAGGAGGTGAAGGTGGAATGTTCTTGTTGGATAAGAATAAAATTTGAGCATGGTAAGCTGGCATGGCTGTACAGATGATACTGAAAAAGATAGGCAGCTCTTTGGGTTCCAAATAGTTTTTGCAACGTTGCATCTTACCTTTGAGCACAGTGCAACTGTAATTATTTGCAAAGTTCAACTTTTTAATTAATAACTCACACATGCATGACTTACCCACAGTGAGAAATCATTTAGTGAATCATGAATATAACAATAGATTCCAAAAATCCTCCTAACGCCTTTTACTGCCTAAAAACAACACAAAAACAAATGTACATTTGCATTTTAAGTAATAAGAGGAACAACTTCATTAAAATGTCGATTAGAAAAAAAATGAATTTGGACGCAGTAATATCACTTTATTTGTAGTTAAGCCACTTAAATAAAATAAATTTATCCCTGTTGGCATGAGTGGAAGGTTTTATAAGATGGTTAAGTTTTAAGCTATTTCTTTAATTCAATGTAAATAAAAGGAACATGTGATTGTGATTTTGTACTTGTTCTGCCCAATCAGAAGATTCTGTGACCTATAAGACATTGAGATGGAAGCAAAGATCAAGACCTTTTGAAACACAGGTGCCAGCTTTCACAGCTGGAGATAAAGAAAGAAAAAAACGTGGCTTTGCCTTGAGCAGACTTGCATACGATCCGACTTAAAACGTCAGAGCTTCTGTCAGAGAGCAAGAGGGAGAGAGAGAGAGGAGAGATGAGACAGACAGTGTGAGAGAGAGGAACAGCAGCTGCAGTGAACAACAAAGGTAAAAAAGCTGTCTTGCTAGCCATTAGGCAGAAGGCTCTTGACAGCTTGCACAGTGTTAAAGAGATCAGACAGATAGAAATTCAACAACACTAGGAATTTCACCTTGGCATGATCAGGAGTCTGATTTGTTGGAATGGTCCTTGCTACTGGAAGTCAGTTCAAGGATTGTCGGAAGATAGGGGAATGACCTTTGAGAAGTACTGGACTTGATGATTCAAAAAGACAAGGAGCTGTGAGCCTGTTGGATTCTGGATGTAATTTTGGGCTGGCTCTTGTAAAAACTACAATTCTGAAAGAATTCCTTGCAATGTAAAAGCAAGATCAGAAGTCACACAACACTAGGATATAATCCAACAGGTTTATTTGAAATCACAAGTTTTTGAAGCACTGCTCCTTCATCCAGTGAAGTGGACTTCACCTGACAAAGGAACAGTGCTTTGAAAGCTTATGGTTTCAAATAAACCTGTTGGACTATAACTTAGTGTCATGTGACTTCTGACCTAGTCCACCCCAGTCCAACACCGACATCTCCACATCATGTAAAAGCACAACATAAGGCTTGCTGTCCATTTCGAATTTGTTACCAAGGAATATATTTTCTGAAGTTTAGTATATCAATTATTTTCTAAGCAATATTTAGCCATGTAGATTTTAGTTTGTTACAGTAAATGTCTTAAAGCATGAAATATCTCCGGAAGATTCGTTAGTAGGTAGCTGGGAATCAAGTCTTTGTCGAAAAGAAATCAATCTCTTTAAGGATCATAATACAGTGTGTAGAAATGTGACAAATTAAAATATAGAAAATTGAATCATTGTATCTGTATGTGTTGACATAAAGCCACCCAGTTGAATCCTACATTACAGTTTTTGATATGCACATCTATGGACTTTGGCACTTCTGGTGCGTATACAAGTACTATTTAAATACAATGAGGATTTTTGCCTCCAAAATTGTTTTAGGAAACAGGTTTCAGACCATCTGGGGGTAAAAAAATGCACTCAACTGCCATCCAATGTATCTGTCATTTAATTTAAATTTCTGTATTGACTTCCATGTTAAGAGAAATGGGTTTTTCCCATCTACTCTATCTGTGTCTTGATTTTGATACAGCTTAAAATAGCCAGCTTGCCCGAACTTATCCATTTTTTCCTCGTTGCTAAAATTCTCCAGTCCTGGCAACATTCTTGAAAATCTCTTCTGTACCCTCTGTAGTGGGATTATATATTTCCCTTACAGTGGTGATCAGGGTTGCCCACAGGACCCAACAGCTGCAGCCTAACTTATGTTTTATACAATTCTAGCATGACCTTCTTATGTATTTTCTGACCTAGTTTGCCCTCACCAAATGCACTTTTCTAGATTCAGTTCCAATTGTGACATTTTGTCCACTTGGAAAATCCATTGATAGCTTTCTGCAATCTATAGCTGTATTCCTCGTAATTAAACATAAAGCCAATTTCTGTATTATTCGTATATTTTTAAGCCTAACTAATTGAAATGTAACCACAAAAGCAAGGTAACTAGCACTGAGTTCTATTGAAATCCAAAGACAAATTCCCAGTTTTAAAAGCTCTTTCCCACCATTATCCTTTGTGCCCTTCTATTGCCGCAACTTTGTATCCAAAGTGCCATTTGCCCATTTTTTGCCACAAACATCTGTGTTTTTACCAGTCGGCCGTGTCATCTTATCAAAAGCCTTGTTAAAATCCATGAAGTCTTGATTTGTCATTGGTTCCAACCAAAAACTTAACAATTATTTCATCTTTAGCGAAGTAATACCAGAAATCTTCCAATAAATTGTTGTTAGAATATGCAGCAAGGAGTCAAGGCAAATCAGCAACATGGATGGTAAAGCAGTATCTTTAACCTACTGTATATCACCCATCCAGCATGCTTACATTTTCTATAAAGCAGCATCAAATTGTTTCTTCAATTGTTCTAGGGCTACAGACGCCACTAACTAAAACTGTTACTTGCATGACGAGAAACTGCTTTTCTTCAGTTTGAACCCAAAGTTCCTTGTCTTATTTTCACAAATTAACCAAGCAGCAATATGCATTTGAGGAATAGGAAAAATGAAACTTGGGAACATTTCAGAGTGATCATGTGTGCAAGTAAAAAGAAAATGTAGTCTGGCAAAAGTAGGGGTAAATTAAGGCAGTTTAACTAATGTGGTGATTTTTCACTTTGTAGAATTGATGAAGTGAAGCGTTAATATTTTTGTTATGTGTAATTGTTGTCTATGGGATCAAAGAGTTAGTGATATCACACAAAAACTTTCTTTCCAAACAAAATTTCTCTCTATGTACCTAGGCACATATGAAATATGTTCATTTATCTGTATCATGTATTTTACTAATACAAAATGTAATATGTAGTATTATAATGATATGGATATGGGTTTGGTCACTGAGCTGGAAGGTTAGTTTTCAGACGTTTCATCACCATCCTAGGTAACATCATCAGTGAGCCTCCGACGAAGCGTTGGTGTTATGTCCCACTTTCTATTTATCTGTTAAGGTTTCCTTGGGTTGGTGATGTCATTTCCTGCATTGGTGATGTCATTTCCTGTTCCTTTTCTCAGAGGATGGTCGATTGATTTGGAGCCAATGTCTTTGTTGATGGGGTTCCGGTTGGAATCTCATGCTTCTAGGAATTCTCGTGCGTGTCTCTGTTTGGCTTGTCCTAGGATGGATGTGTTGTCCCAATCAAAGTGGTGTCCTTCCTCATCTGTATGTAAGGATACGAGTGATAGTGGGTCGTCGTTTTGTGGCAAGTTGATGTTCATGTATCCTGGTGGCTAGCTTTCTGCCTGTTTGTCCAATGTAGTGTTTGTCACAGTTCTTGCAAAGTGTTTTGTAGATGACGTTCATTTTGCTTGTTGTCCATATAGGGTCTTTTAAGTTCATTAGCTGCTGTTTTAGTGTGTTGGTGGGTTTGTGGGCTACCCTGATGCCAAGGGGTCCGAGTAGTCTGGCAGTCATTTCGGAAATGTCTTTGATGTAGGGGAGAGTGGTTATGGTTTCTGGGCCCGTTTTGTCTGTTTGTTTGGGTTTATTGCTGAGGAATCTGCGGACTGTGTTCGTAGGGTACCCGTTCTTTTTGAATATGCTGTATAGGTGATTTTCCTCTGCTCTGCGTAGTTCCTCTGTGCTGCAGTGTGTGGTGGCTCATTGGAATAATGTTCTAATGCAGCTTCGTTTGTGGGTGTTGGGATGGTTGCTCCTGTAGTTCAGTATTTGGTCCGTATGTGTTGTTTTCCTGTAGACGCTGGTTTGAAGTTCCCCATTGGCTGTTCGCTCTACTGTGACGTCTAGGAATGGCAGTTTGTTGTTGTATTCCTCCTCTTTTGTGAATGTTATGCCAGTAAAGGGTATCATTGATGGTCTTGAGGGTCCGCTATGTAGATGACACCTTTGTCATCACTGAACAAAACAAATTAGAGGAAACCTTCAAGACCATCAATAATACCCTTTACTGGCATAACATTCACAAAAGAGGAGGAATACAACAACAAACTGCCATTCCTAGATGTCACAGTAGAGCGAACAGCCAATGGGGAAGTTCAAACCAGCGTCTACAGGAAAACAACACATACGGACCAAACACTGAACTACAGGAGCAACCATCCCAACACCCACAAATGAAGCTGCATTAGGACATTATTCCAATGAGCCACCACACACTGCAGCACAGAGGAACTACGCAGAGCAGAGGAAAATCACCTATACAGCATATTCAAAAAGAATGGGTACCCTATGAACACAGTCTGCCGATTCCTCAGCAACAAACCCAAACAAACAGACAAAACGGGCTCAGAAACCATAACCACTCTCCCCTACATCAAAGACATTTCCGAAATGACTGCCAGACTACTCGGACCTCTTGGCATCAGGGTAGCCCACAAACCCACCAACACACTAAAACAGCAGCTAATGAACTTAAAAGACCCTATACAGACAACAAATAAAACAAACGTCATCTACAAAATACTTTGCAAGAACTGTGACAAACACTACATTGGACAAACAGGCAGAAAGCTAGCCCCCAGGATACATGAACATCAACTAGCCACAAAACGACATGACCCACTATCACTCGTATCCTTACATACAGATGAGGAAGGACACCACTTTGATTGGGACAACACATCCATCCTAGGACAAGCCAAACAGAGACACGCACGAGAATTCCTAGAAGCATGGCATTCCAACCGGAACTCCATCAACAAATACATTGGCTCCAAATCAATCGACCATCCTCTGAGAAAAGGAACAGGAAATGACATCACCAATGCAGGAAATGACATCACCAACCCAAGGAAACCTAAACAGACAAATAGAAAGTGGGGCATAACACCAACGCTTCGTTGGAGGCTCACTGATGACGTTACCTAGAATGGTGACAAAACATCTGGGAACAAACCTTACAGCTCAGTGAACCAGCTTACATCCGGAACAAAATAAAGACCCACTCTCTTGTGGACCGAGAGGACGAGAGTGCAGTCTTGGAGGTGAAAGGAGGACGTCGGGTTGGCTGTGCACCCTTGCGACCAGTGGATCTTAATGCTGGCTTCGGCCTAACGCTGGTTCAGGGGAGCAGCCAACCTGCAACGATGGCTGCGGCAAGTGCTCGTGCCCCAGGTCAGGGGGTCCAGAACACCATCCGTGTTTCCGTAAAGAAGGTGGATGAAGGTACACCTGTGGACCGCACCTTCTTCGTGAAGAGGGTCCTGTTGGACTGTTGTGGGTTCGCTGCTGCGGACATTTACTGCCTGCAGGATTTCCCTGGGGGAGGTTTTTACGACGTGACCTTCAGGATTGCCAAGCATTGCGAGCACTTCCTGGAGGTTTTCAAGGAGAAAGGAGGTGAGGGCCCCCTCTCTGTATTGACCGCTGTCCCGCTGTTCGTGATGCCAGCGCAGAGGAGCCGTACGGTGACTGTACATATGTACAACCCGCATGTGCCAGCAGTTGATGTCCTGACCTTCCTCGGAAGGTATGTGAAGGTGGAAGGGGACCTAACTGACATCATGGACCCCTTTGGCATCTGGACGAGGAAGAGGCAGGTCAAGGTGACGCTGAGGATGGGCGTGGACGGGAATGTCGTACACCCACCGTCCTGCTTCGCGATCGGCGGGAGCAAGGGCTACCTGACCTATGCAGGGTACCCTAAAGTCTGCCATGCCTGTGGTAGGTCAGGTCACGTGGCGGCTGACTGCAAAGCCACCATCTGCAGGAACTGCAGGGAGGAGGGACACCTTGCAAAGGATTGCCCACAAGAGAAAAGCTGCAACCTTTGCGGGGAAGCGGGCCACCTCTATAGGGCATGTCTGCAGCGGGGGACTACCTACGGCCAGATCGTCAGCAGGGGCAATGCGGGACCAGCCCCCCCGGAGGAGAGGAAGGCACCGGGGCCCATGCAAGGACCCCACTAATGTGCAGGAGGGCCAGGTCGTGCAGGAGGGCCCAGCCCCGCAAGATGGGCCCGAGGCCAGCAAAGCACCCCTGCAGGCTCCGCTCCCCCCCGACAACCCGGAATCGATGGAGGCGGTGACAGGCAACCCAGGGGAGTGGACAACGGTCCGGAAAGCGAGGAGGAAGGTGCATCAACGGGCCCAGGAACCGCAACCATCAGGTGGGAAGAGGCAGCTACAGGGGGGCCATAAGAGCTCCTCTGACGAGGGGGATTCGGAGACGGCCCGCCCGAAGCAGAAGTTAAAGATCTCGAGGGAGAAGGAAAGCAGCACCCGGCTTCCAGGTGATGGGAGGCGTCCTGAGGCTCCCTCCGACACCCAGTCAAGTGCCGCTGGGGCACTGGAGGGCCCCCCGGAACTTCCAGGCGGGAAGGAGGAAACAGCGCGTCCCCAGCCTGACCCGGAGCTGGACCCTCCTGCCTCCGCACCCCTGACGGGGGCATGCCACCCGGAAGGCAGCACGCACGGTTTCCTGAGCCCAGAGAGCATCCAGCAGTTAGCCCGGGCAATGGGCATGAAGGGACAGATGGAGGGGCTGGACCTTGGACTTGGGGAGGGTACTGCGGTCACTGCCCACAATGGGGGTACGAGTTGCGAGCATTAATGTGCGCAGTGTCAGGTTCACTGCAAGATGTGTATCCACATTAGCCTACCTGACCACCATAGAGGCTGACCTCCTGTTTCTGCAGGAGTGCAGGATACCGCACCTCGGCAGGTATGGGAAATGGTCCGGCGCCTGGACCTGTGGGCCTTCGATCTGGTCGGGGCGTAACGACTGTCGCTCCTCGGGCCTGGCTATTCTGCTGCGGGGGCGCAACTTCACCATCTCTCAAGTTCAGGAGGTGGTGGGGGGGGGCGCCTCCTAGTGGCTGATGTCACCTACAGGAATGCTCCCCTGAGGCTGATCAACGTGTACGCCCCAGTGGTACGGAGTGAGCGGTTGGCCGTCCTGCAGCGGCTTCCACCCCTGCTGGCTACGTCCAGGTCATCCTAGGCGGAGACTTCAACTGCATCATCGATGCAGATCGAAGATCCGGCGTGGGGACAGCGGGTGGAGGGACTCAACTGGACGTCACGTCCAGATTCCTGATGGGCACGGTGAAGGACGCCAAGCTGCTCGACGTCTTCAGCACCCCTGCAGATGGAGTGCAGCAGAGGTACACCTGGTCGCGCCCAGACGGGTCTATCCGCTCAAGGTTAGACTTCCTGTTTGTGTCACAGGCGTTCTCGGTCAGGTCCACCGGCGTCGAGTCGGTGTTCTTCTCTGAACACTGCCTCCTGCTGGCCGACTGTCACTTACAGGACGACCAGCCAGCCGGCAAGGGGACGTGGAAGCTCAACATGACTCTGTTGACCCCAGAGAATGTCGAGGAGCTTAAGAGGGATTACACCGGTTGGAGAACCGTGAAACCCCTCTTTGAGTCTCCAGGCGACTGGTGGGAGATGGTGAAGGAGAACATCAAGAGGTTCTTTGTCCTCAAGGGTGTTCAGAAGGCGAGAGAGAGGCTGGGAAAGCTGTCGCGACTGCAGAAAAGGGTGCAGAACCTGCTCCTTCTGCAGTTGATGGGGGTCGATGTCACGAAGGACCTCCGCGAGGTGAGAGGCCAGCAAGCCTCGCTCTTCGCCGCAGAGGCCTCCCGGATAATCTTCCGGTCCAGGGTCCGCTCCGTGGAGCAGGATGAGACATGCTTGCGTTTCTTCTTTCAGAAGGTGCACAAAGAGAGCTCTGTGCTTAGCAGGCTGAAGGAGGACGACGGCTCAGTGACGTCGTCTCGGCCCGACATTTTGAGGATCAGCAGATCCTTCTATGCCGGACTGTACGACACGAAGCCCACGGACAGCACGGCCTCGGAGTCGCTCCTAACGTCTATCACGGAGGTCTTAGACGACGGCACGAGGGAGTGGCTGGTCCGGCTGATATCCCTGGACGAGCTGACCAGAGCCGTCAAGTCCTTGGAGAGGAATAGGACTCCCGGAAGCGACGGCTTACCGGTCGAGCTGTATTCCGCTCTGTGGGGCCTGGTCGGCCAGGACCTGCTGGAGGTGTACAATAGTGCGCTTCGGGCAGGGGAAATGTGCAAGTCCATGAGGAAGGGCATCTTCACCCTCATTTACAAGAGGAAGGGGGAGAGGGAAGAAATTAAGAATTGGCGTCCCATTTCACTTTTGAACGTGGACTACAAAACCCTGGCCAAGGTCATAGCCAACCAGGTCAGGTCTGTCCTGGAGTCAGTGATTCACCCTGACCAAACCTGTGCTGTGTCGGGCAGGAAGATCGCTGACAGCCTCGCGCTCATCAGGGATACGATCGCCTACGTACAGGACAGGCGGGTGGACACCTGCCTCCTCAGCCTGGACCAGGAGAAGGCCTTCGACAGGGTCTCTCATGCTTACATGAGGGACGTCCTCTCCAAATTCGGGTTCGGGGAGGGCATCCGCAATTGGATCCGGCTGCTCTACGCCAACATCGTTAGTGCAGTCTCGATCAACGGGTGGGAATCAGACAGTTTTCCTGTTAGATCTGGAGTCAGGCAGGGCTGCCCGCTCTCTCCTGCCTTGTTCATGTGCTGTGTGGAGCCCTTTGCCGCATCCATCAGGAAGGACGTGAGCCTGAAGGGCGTGACTATCCCAGGCAGCGGAGGCCTTCAGATCAAGACCTCCCTGTACATGGACGATGTCGCTGTCTTCTGCACCGATCGTCAGTCGGTGAGTAGACTATTGGACATCTGCGGCCAGTTTGAACTGGCGTCGGGTGCCAAAGTCAATAGGGGTAAGAGCGAGGTCATGTTCTTCGGGAACTGGGACGACCGCTCCTTCAGCCCCTTCACCGTCAGGACAGACTACCTGAAGGTGCTGGGTGTTTGGTTTGGTGGAGCTGGGGCATGCACTAAGACTTGGGAGGAGCGTATCACCAAATTGAAGCAGAAGCTGGGCAGGTGGACGTTCCTGTCCCTCTCCATCGCAGGTAAGAACCTGGTTGTCAGGTGCGAGGGGCTTTCGGTACTGTTGTATGTGGCACAGGCCTGGCCTATTCCCTGGGCCTGCGCCGCTGCGGTCACCCGGGCCATCTTCCACTTCATTTGGGGGTCGAGGATGGACCGGGTCCGCAGAGACACCATGTACAAAGACCTGGAAAATGGGGGAAAGGGTGTACCGAACGCCACCCTCGCCCTGATGGCTACCTCTGTGTCTGGCTGCATCAAGCTGTGCGTAGATCCTCAGTACGCAAACACCAAGTGTCACTACTTACTGAGGTTCTACCTGTCCCCGGTGTTGCGAAGGATGGGCCTGGCCTCGTTGCCGCGGAACGTTCCGAGTAGTTGGACCATTCCGTACCACCTGTCCTTCGTGGAGTAATTTTTGAAAGGAAACACCTTTGACCACAAGGCCGTCAGGCAGTGGTCAGCACGTAGTATCCTCGGGACCCTTCGGGAAAAGGAGAGGGTGGATCCCATCGTGTGGTTCCCCACGCAGACTGCCAAAGTCATTTGGCAGAATGCCTCATCGCCAGAACTTTCAAACAAGCACAAGGACATTGCTTGGCTGGCGGTGAGAGGGGCTCTGCCAGTAAGACCCTTTGTGCATGCCCGGAATCTCTGCGCCACCGCACGCTGCCCCCGAGGCGGCTGCACGGGGGACGAGACTGTCGATCACCTCCTTCTGGAGTGTGCCTATGCGCAGGAGGTCTGGAGGGGGATGCAGTGGTATTTGTCGAGGTTCATCCCGAGCAGCTCCGTGATGCGGGACTCCGTGCTCTACGGGCTGTTTCCCGGGACGCACACCAAGACCAACATCAACTGCTCCTGGAGGACCATCAATGCGGTGAAAGACGCTCTTTGGTTGCCCGCAACTTGCTGGTCTGCCAGCTGAAAGAACTGACCCCGACCGAGTGTTGCAGACTGGCGCACTCCAAGGTCCAGGACTATGTGCTGAGGGACGCGCTAAAGCTTGTGGCAGCCGCCACCAAGGCGCGGTGGGGAAAGACCACGGTATGAAACCCCTCGTCCAGAATAGAAAAAAGAATCCTATCTGGTAACTGGGCGCAGCTGGCACCTTCCCCAACCGGTCAGGGGGCCAACGGCGACTGTGCGGGTGGACGACTGCCGGAGTGTTTTCTTTGCTTTGTTTTTTTTTCTTCTTTGTTTTTTTCCTTTAGTTGATGTATATACCCCCTGGGTAACCCGAAGCGGCCTGCATGAATGGGTAGGTAAATATTCTGTAAATATGTTTTTTTGTACATCTTATGAATAAAGTATATTTTTTCAAATAAAAAAAAGGTGATGAAATGTCTGAAAACTAACCTTCCAGCTCAGCGAGCAAACTCACATCCAAAACCTCAACCTGAGCTACAAATCTTCTCAAAACTCGCTATTATAGTGATATGCACTACAGAACACAGAACATAGTACAGCACAGTACAGACCCTTCGGCCCACGATGTTGTGCCGATCTTTTATCCTACTAAAATCAATCTACCCTGCATACTCTACATTTTAGTATCCTCCATGAGCCAACAGTAATTTATCTGTTATATTTACTAATATCTTACCCAATAATATAATGAATTATAATCAGGAATGAACCACATGAATTGGTAATGGAGGAAAATCCAATAACAATCTTTGAAAGTCAGTTGGATAAATACTTGAACAGGAGTAATTGTATGACTATGTGAAAAGACCATGGGAGCAACAATAAGTTGATAAAATTTTCAAAGAGATAGCACAGCTGCAATGGTCCAAAGTATTCCTTCATTGAATGTTACAGCAATGA
Organism: Stegostoma tigrinum; assembly: GCF_030684315.1. Taxonomy (NCBI): domain Eukaryota; kingdom Metazoa; phylum Chordata; class Chondrichthyes; order Orectolobiformes; family Stegostomatidae; genus Stegostoma; species Stegostoma tigrinum. The sequence continues at coordinate 19,000,392 of NC_081375.1, forward strand.
TATCAAAGACTGGACACAGTTCAATGAAGATGAGGAGGAATAAGGCACCCAAACACATTGACATGGGAGTGACTGCTTTCAGCGCGGCTTTGATGCAGTGGGTTGAATGTCAACCACATGGAGGGGATGATGAGCAAAGGCAGTGGTGGCTATATAACTGATGATTGTGCGTTACAAAAATCTACTGACTATAACTCATAGGAAAAGTGATGATTAAAAGAAAGGAGATGGAAGAATGCATTGTAGATAATTACATAGCAATGGTGTTAGCAAAAATGTACAAAAGCCAATTATGACACTGTCAATTGTGGTATATACCATCTAATTGCTTACCAACATAATTGCCATGTAGATAAATCATCCTGACATTTTATCCAAATATTTAACATTGCTTTGTTGTAATTTTTAAATTTGCAAAAGCGTTTGAATCATTAAGGAGAAACAAGCTCAGATGATGAAATTTGAAATAAATTCCTTTAACAGAGTTTGTACATAGGAAGGGTTCCTATTAAATTCTGCCATCATCAAGGAATATTCTTTTGGTGACAAAAGCAAACAACAGTTTGCTGAGGAGCAGCGAGAGCTAGATGTGTTTCAAGTAATCTGGCTGTCATTTGTACATGCTCCAAACTTCTGAAATCTCTGCCTTAATGCTATGCAGAAAACTGCAATGCTTGCACTTCCTCACTTTGAGGAACTGTCAGCTGCAGCAGTTGACAAATTTCAATTTCTTTTGCCAGCTTTTGACATCTGATGTTAACACTCTTGCCTTTCCCTTCCCCCAAACACCTCCTTTTTTTATTACTATGTGTCTGAACTGGCACTTGTCTTGGCAACCAATTCAACTGCAATTAGGGCAATTTCCTAAAATGAAAACAGCATTTATCAAATCTCTCAATATTTAAAGTTTTGAACAGCTAAGGAAATGAGGCACAATTGTTCCACAGACACCATCAGTCTGACTGAGACTAATTCATGACAGTCCATTTGATTATGGCATAAGTTGTTTGTGATTTTTCTGTATCACTATCATGTGTATGTGTAGCTAAGAATAAAATTTGGGCATTCTAGGCTGCTTATGTTGACCTTTCCAGTTCAATGTATTTCATGTGTGTCTATGTAGATGGAGAGGAAAAGCCTCTGCACTGTGATTTCTGATACTCTATTCCTAAACGAATTATTTTTCTTTGTCAAATATAATTAAGCTGCATTTAAAAATCTAATTTTGTTCCTACTATAAATCTTTCTCTGTAATTTATAAATCTGCTTTCATGTTAGTTTTATGCATATTCTCTCATTCTCTACGTTAAATGAGAAATGGCTTAGGCCAGACATGTTTTAAACAGCAGAAGAGATATCACAGAACAATAATAATGAAAGCTGGCTAACAGCTTAATTTGCACTTGCACTGGTTAAAACCTTTCAGAGCTTGACTGGTGTTTCATACAAAATATATGTTGTCAAATTAAGCATGGAGGACAATGTCAAAATTTGCTGGAGTTTGATTTCTGTGTAGCTGAAAATGTATGAAAACTTTCTTTCCTTAATTGACAAAGTTACACAAAAGAAAATCAACTCTCAATGTTTGGGAAGAAAAATAAATACCAAAGAAAGTGGTCCATATTGTTTTACATAAGAATTGAGGGCATTGTGACTGCTCTGGACTTCTACATTGAATGCCACTTGATGGAAGAATTGAAAGACCTTATTTTCCCTAATGGCTGCAAAATAAAAGTTAAATAAATTTGGCCACTTCTGAATGGGTTAGTGTTCACAATGCAAAACTTGCTCTGTAATTCAGCAGCAAATTTCTGTTCAGAAGGGCCGTAAAGCTTAATAAGTTTGGTAGTTCTCATCCATCTGGATCAGGGAATAATGGTTTTTAAAATTTACCACATAACGTAAGTATATATTCCAGATTTGCCCTCTAGGGAGTGCTGCATAATCAAAGGTGCTACATTGCAGTATTAAGAACCAACGTTCCTATGCCACCTCCTTCTTCCACTTGCCTGGTGTGCCCTTGGGACTGGGCTTGTCAGTAAAATGTTTTATTGATGCAATTTATTTTTTATCAGCCTACTAATTTGGAAATCCATATTTATGTTCCTTCTACTATGGGATCATTTCCTAACTACACTGAAAGCCTGAGATAACAAGGTGTAGAGCTGGATGAACACAGCAGGCCAAGAGGCATCAGAGGAGCAGGAAGGCTGACATTTTGGGCCTACATCTGCAGTTCTTACTATCTCTATACTGAAAGCCATCCTGCTGATCTCACTTCCTACCTCAAACACTGGTGTCTCAGCCAATATACAGCTTGGAGTGCCTTCTCTTCAGTACCACTAGTTGCCACCAAAGATGACTTTCGCAGGAATGATATGAATTTTTTCTCCACTAAGAGGATCTTAAAATATAGATACCAAGGAAGCAAATTAAACATTGCATTCATCACAGATCACTGAAGGCATCCTGCTGCAGGAGAAAGGGAAATCTAATGGGTAACTAAATGTCCTATTTAAATAAACTTATGAAAAGCTTCTTCAGCATTTCAGAAACATAGGGTACAAAAGTAGTGACAAAAACTGGCAAAGAAAATGCAAATGTGAAGCAGAACAAAGAATAGTGGATGGAGTAACATTGGAATAACATTTCCTCAAGCTTTTCTCATCCAACACTGAGCAAGAAGATGTATACCACATGCCCCACATCATGCCAGAATCATTCAAACAGAGTCAGTTGATAGTTTAAATAAAAAGCTAACCGACAGTAGTTCGAGAATCTAATGGTTCTCTTTCTAGCGTTAATATAAACTGTCTCTAGGTGCTTGCTGGCCATCTGTTGAAATTGTGCCATTGCATGTGGGAGGGAAATACCCTGTTGGACACTGTAATGTCATTAATGTGAGACATAACCAACTCAAATCTACCACCTAAAGTATGTCACATGAACTCACCTATATCTTCAGCTCTCAGTCTTTGCTCATGTCCTTGATGAAACCATGATAAAATACCATAATTTTCCACCATAGGGGGAGCAAGAATGCAGACCCTGAGTTTACTTAAGTCGAAATGGTGATCAAATCCTATGCTTTTGACATTAATCTGATCCACAAACCAGTCGCCTAGCCAAGTGACATAATGTCCCATTCCCACACCGCATTCCCCAGGCCACCACATATCTAATAATTGCCCAGTACACATTTTTTGGCTATGATTCTGGTTTCCACACCAGATATATCTGCTGTACAACTAAACCACATGGACAAAGCTGGTTCTTTATCTATGTGTGTGTGGAAGTTTTGTTCAACATGACTATTCATTTACTGTAATAATGCCAAGATCCATTCCCCAGCATTCTCTCTAGAAGTGGAAATGATGTTTCATTAGAGTGAAATGTCTCATCATGGATCCTAGCAACAATATTCAGGAACTGGGCTAAAGTCCTACAATCAAATTCTGGCAATTGGTTTGGCTTTAAGTCACAATGAATATCATCATGCTTGTAATTCAGAAGTACTTACTCAATGATTGCTTGGACAGTTCACTGAAAGCAATGATCATCCGTAACCTGCAAGCTGTGTCATTCTACGATCATTTCAAGCTAAGAAAAGGATAATCCTTTTGAGTAGTAACATGTGGCATGCCCATCACAAACAGATGGCTTCCAATCTTCATTTGGTGCCCACTCTTGAAAACTGACCTCCCGTCGAACCAGGCATAGAAATACTCTCACTGACAAGGAAAGACAGTAACCTCCAAACAACAAGGTTGCTCTGAGATACAGTTTCAGCTCCCCCATTCCTTCACCCATCAATTTCCAGAGGCCAAAACGAGCAAATTCCCTTAAATCCACATTAATCTCTCTGTAAGCACATTCATGCTATGAAACCAAGATATGTCCATTTATTCCTTGGGGAGCAAATTGTAATCAATATGAGCAATGACTTCACGTAAACACAGGCTCCCAAAAATTGAAATAAAAACTCTATCCATTCAGCAGGCAGTAATTGTGGAGCAATAATAATAATAAGCGAAATCTTTTCAATGTCCCACTTTTCTGCTGATATCTTCAGCCAATCTAGAATTGCCTGTGGGTAATTAAACCAAATCTAAAGGCAACTAAAAGAAAATATAAAGGAGACAAAGAGAAAAAAGTGCATAGGAAAAATGGATATTACTTCAAAGAAAAGAACATTTTGTTCTATGCTCGCTGGAACTGATTTTTGCTGGCGGATTTTTTCAATCATTAGTAAATTCTGGAGACAGTCAATGGGTTATTTCCAAATCTTAACTGTTTATTTAAAGCACTTAGGATCAACCACTTTTTGGATATAAAATAAATCGCAAGAACCATTTGTTCGCTGAAAACACACAAAGAATAATAATCAAAAAAATCATTTCAGAGCACAAAAAGACACAGTGTGTTGAAAAGCAATGTCTGGCCTACCAGTTTCAGGGATGTTCAGGTACCTTGTGTTTCAAATTATTTTAATAAGCAAGGGTGAATGGTGCGGCCTTGGGTATGCTGCTTAGATTTGCAAAAGATTAGCACAGGTTTTACTCTCTCCTACGCAGAAGCTACTTTCATATGTACGGAGGTAGAAATTTCTACCAATTAAGAGCCTGTTTCAATACCATGCCCTCTACAGGTGATCTGTGGCATTTGTGAGCAACAACAGCAAATCTCTGCAACCAATTAGGTTGAAGGCCTTGCAGTGAGAAACATAAATTATAAAATAGGAAGCAAAGCACTTGAAAAATTAGCTCACTTCTGTATAGGATGTAATTTAAAAAAAAAAAGACTTACAGATGGGATTAATTCAAACTGCATAAAAGAAAGAGACATAAGAAATGTGAAAATTAAAGTTTCCGACATTTTTTTCTTTTAAGGGAATGAGAGTCCACACTTGTACAAATGATGATTTCATTCAGGGCCAGAGAATTGTTTAGAGGAAATTATATGCTAGTATACTGATAATGGATCATATAATCCTGAATGCACAGGTCCTAACCTGTTTAGAAATGTTAATGCAGATCAAATAATGGGCACTGGATCAATTGGCAATGACCACAAAGATACAATCTACAGAGGTGCAGTGAATATCTACCAACGTCTGGTTCCCTGTATTTAACAGTTATGAATGTGAAACTTTGTAAGATGGCTACGTTTTGAGCTGTCTTCTTTCATTCAACTTTAAATGGAATTGTGAAAAAAATGCATGGAACATCCTACTAGCACAACTTGATGTGAAGCCTACATGATCCTGTTGTCATGGTGAAAGTAACTTTCAATCAATTTTGATTGAAGGCAAGATGCCAGTATTTAACACTTGATGGCAAACAAAAAAACAACTAGCCTCACTGTTGCCAACTTACTAAATCAGATACCCTGAATTGAGAGGGAGAACCAGGAAAAGAGCTATGAACAGTAGAGAAGAGGATTTTTGAAGAGTTAAGATTTTTGGAGTCTAGGGACAAGGAAAGATTCAGCTTGGCTAGGTTGAGAGAAGGAATAACTAGAGTGGTCTTTACTGCTGGAAGTCATTATAGGGATTACTACAAGAGTAAGGGAGACAAGTTCCAAAAGACACCAGACATCATGGCACAACAGAATGATGAGAACAGAAACCACAGGAAGTTTTGGTCTGGTTCATGTAGACTACATTTCCCAGGATTATGTGCTAAAATCAATAAATCGAGTGTGAAGTTTTTGCTTGTGTTATAATATTAAAGGCAATATATTTTCCATAGATTAATTACTGACTGAGGAATAATTAGTTTGTTATAGTAAAGTCTTAAAACATAAAATTGCACTGTGTGAGTTGGTCATTATGAATAAAAATATTTTTCAAGTACACGGATATGACTAGAATTGCAGAAGCTAAATGAAGTTGGTATATTTAAGCCATGAGTCTTATCATTACAGCAAAGTCCAGGTTGTTTGTGTTTGAAGAACAGTATAGCAAAAGGCTCAAGTTCCGTTGCAGTGCCAATTACCTCAATTCCTTTGTTGACATGAAGAGATAGTGCTTCTTACTGAATAACATCTTTTTTCTAATGAAATAAATGGGAATCTGAGTGTCGTTGCAATGTCCAATGACTGCCACAACAGAGTGATGCCTCGGTTTCGAAAATGCAAGACAACACTGAGAGGTCTGACAGAGTGTGGTATGTTAATTACGTGCACAGAGGACATTATTAAAATCACTTGCTGTTTTAAACAACTTTGCCCACATTTCACTGTCATATACCTTCCAATGTAACCTGCTATAATCTGGGAGCTGCTGGAAGTTGGACTACATGCATCCCATTCATCTGCTAAGTTCTAAAATCACTCGTATCCCTGAACCCCATGGTTTGCATTGTCAATACAGACAGAACGCCAGTATGGAAATTGATGAGTTAGGTGCAGTGGGAATTTTATTTCCCTCACACCTGTCAATACATTTCTTTTCATAATTTCAGTTATGTTGAGGGTATCTCTACAGACAGGTCCACCAAACTGCAATGTTATAATTGTTGGTTGGTTTTAGATCGAAACAACGGAGTCCAATATTTTGACCTAAAATAAAGTGCACTTACTAACATTCTAAAAGCAGGCTAAATTCAGGTTCAGATAACCAGACCTGAATAGTAAGTATCTACCAACCTGCACTGAGAACAAGTTTTAACAGGTACAAGGAAAGCAACAAATGTTTTCAGTCAAATGGTTAATATTTACTCAAATCCATTCCCAAGAAGGAATTAATATGATTTGTTGTTGCTGCTCTTTCCAATCTCAGTGCCAATCCAATATTTGAATATTAATACCAAGTTTGAAATTATAATTAAATGAGCTATTTGTGCTACTTCTAGGATACTTAAAGGCTATAAGTTGAATATTCACTGAGTCCAAAATTATCAATAGTCACAGAATGTCAGTTCTAGCTGACAAATGTGTCAGCTCTTCATACAGTTTGGAGTTATTTCAAGTGAAATGCAACAATACCACAGATATATGAGAGAAGAGCAAATCATCAAAACATCCTGTAGCAGCAAGAACACATAACTGAGTCATTTTCTGTGCTCCTATTCCAGTTGCTGCAGAAATAATATCAAATATAAACTGAGCCTGTGTCAATACATAACGTTGGGATTTTCCTTCTTGGAATGGTTAGGAATTAACTGCATGGCCACAGTATACATTTGCAGATCTCCAGTAGCTGCTCAAAGAGTTTGTCATTCATTCCTACAGTCACATCCATTTGCTTTCTCAAATGCAGTAAAAGAAACAAAGAGGTTGAGAACTTAAAGTAAGCAATTGCAAATTGTAAAGAAAAAAATAGACATTCTAACTGAACAAGTCATTCTCTAGATTTAGTTACAGACACCAAAAATATGAACTTCTAGCCCATTGCCCTAGGGAATTCATAGCAAAAAAAAAACACAAAATGGAAATAAAGAACTGTCTAAACTGCCCTGAAAAATTTCTTCTGCTGATATACCTTTAAGGCACTCCACAATAAGCAATAGCTCACTGGATTCAAATCATTATTGTCTTTGTACATACTGAATCTAAATAGTATCAGCTGCATTCAATTATAACAGAATAATCTGGAATCTAGTCACATTAATTGTAGCTCCTACCATCGTAATGTCACATTAATATTGTTGAACAGTGGTGAGGAACTTGCATGCTATACTACCATGAAATGGATCAGTGGTCATGACATTATGTACACACTAAAATCAATTGTAATTATGATATGTATTTGAGGATGATCTATGTTTTCCTGTTTGCAGAAGTGGGAAGTATGACTCTGGCCTGAACCAGTTCTGATAAAGAGTCACTGGGCTCAGAACAGTGACTCTGCTTTCTCCCCACAGATGCTGCCAGACCTGTTACGTTTAGCCAGCAATTTCTGTTTTTGTTTTATATCTCCAGCATCAACAGTTGTTTGTACCATTTTATTGGGTTGAATATTAAGCTTTTTTTGGCGAAGTTTCAATTCTGTCAAGTTTCATAGAAGGTTTCTTTCCACGGGGTCTAGTACATTTTCTTTCATGGTTGATCCAAGTGACCCACTTAACTACTCCACCCCCATGGTGTCCCTCGCAATCAATGCTTGCCTGAATCTTAGTCTCACCATAGACAGAAGAACGTATCACCACTCAGATATCCCAAAATGGACTGGCAGTCCTGACACTGCTGCCAAGTTGCAACACTGGCCAAACACCCAGCCAAGCATTGGCACGGACTTGCTTTTAACTGTCAATCTAATGGAACATTAATTCAATTGAAATTTACATTGCTCCTTACATGTTTCTGGCATGCATGACACTTCCTCACACATACAATCCCTCTTTCTCACCCCAGCCACTCTTTGCCAGCCAGACCACACATCTTCCCTGTCCTTAACCACATCCCATCCTATCACCCTCTCTAACTCACTACTACTGTATCCCCATTGCAGAGTACTGCAGGCCAGTATCTTATTGTCCACTGGTGAAACATCTCATGTAGGGAGACATTAGGCCAATTCCTGAAGGCCTAGACAACATTACGGGATACAAAATGAAGTAGAGTGAGATAGCAGACAAAGACACATCCCTCCCTGTTGCCCTCAATGCTTTCTATGCTCAGTTTGAGCAGTATGTGAACAGCTCAGTGACGTCTGCCCCAAAAGCCCTGGACACACCTGTGCCCTCAGTCACCGCTGCAGACATCAGATCGGTCTTCCAGGGAATCAACCCAAGGAAAGCGATGGGTCCAGACCATGTCCCCAGTCAAGCACTCAGCTCTTGTGCGGACCACCTGGTAGAGGCATTCACCGACATCTTCAACCTCTCGCTCCTACAAGCTGAAGTCCACACCTGCTTCAAGGAAACCACCATCATCCCAGTACCTAGGGAAGCACATGCAGTGTGCCTTAATAACTACCTTCCATTGGCTCCTGCTTCAATAGTCATGAAGTACTTCGAGAGACTAGCCATGGATTGCATCAACTTCAGTCTTCCAGCCTGGCTCAATCCCCTAAAATTTGACTACCGACATAACAGATCCACAAGGGATACCATATCCTTAGCCCTGCATTCATCCTGGAACATCTAGACAACAAGGAAATCTATGTCAGACTCCTGTTTATTGACAGCATCTCTGCCTTCAACACCATTATCCCCTCCAGACTGATCTTGAAACTCCATGTCCTTGATCTTGGCTCCATCACCTGCACTGTCTGTGTGGAGTTTGTACATTCTCCCCGTGTCTGCGTGGGTTTCCTCCGGGTGCTCTGGTTTCCTCCCACAGTCCAAAGATGTGCAGGCTAGGTGGATTGGCCATGCTAAATTGCCCATAGTGTTCAGGGGTGTGTGGGTTATAGGGGGATGGGTCTGGGTGGGATTCTTCAAGGGGCGGTGTGGACTTGTTGGGCCAAAGGGCCTGTTTCCACACTGTAGGGAATCTAATAATCTAATAATAAATGGATCTTCAGCTTTCTGATCAACAAACCAATGAAAATAGGTAACTGCACCTCTCCACAATAACACTCAACACTGCAGCCCCTCCAAGGTTGTGTCCTCAGCCCCCTACTGTACCCCCTGTACACCCATGACGGTGTTGCCAACTTCTGAATGAACACCACCTACAGGTTCGCTGACAACACCATCATAGTAGGACAGATACCTAACAAAAGCGAGTCAAAACACAGAAGGGACATAGAGAGACTGGTGATGTGGTGCAATGAGAATAATCTCTCTCTCAATGTCAACAAAACTAAAAAAACTGATCATCGACTTCAGAAAGAAAGGAGGCCAACATGCCCCTATCTACATCAATGGTACTGAGGTTGAGAGGGTGGACAGCGTGAAGTTCCTTGGAGCGATGATAACCGAAGACCTGTCCTGGGCTTCCCACATAAATGAGACAGTCAAGAAGGCACAACAACACCTCTCCTTCCTGAGGTGTCTCAGGAAATTTGGAATCTCCATAAGGACCCTCACCAACTTCTACAGATGCACAGCTGAAAGCATGCTGTCTGGGCGCATAATGGCTTTGCATGGCAATTTCTCTGCCCAGGAACTTAAGAAACTACAGAAGGTGATGTGCATAGCCTAGACTATCATGGAAATCAACTTTCCATCTATGGGCTCTATTTACATGGCTCACTGCCACAGAAAGGCTGTCAACATCATCAAAGACACATTGCATCCTGGTAAAAGCCTCCAACAAACTCTTCCGCCTGACAGAAGGTACAAAAGCTTGGACACACGCACCGGCAGGTTCAGGAACAGCTTCCTTCTGGCTATTATTAGGTTGATGAATGGACTCTCTAGCCTCAACTAATGCTGGTCTTGCTAACATTGATCTTGCCTAGTGCACGTCTTGTGCAATGTAACCTGTATGACTGTCTAGTCTTCTTGATCTACACATCTCTGCTTACTAGAATGTGGAATATAGAATACCTTTAAATTACACCATGTTGAGTACAAGTACCGAGGTACAAATTTTAGAGAAACAAAAAGAAATCTTATACAAAAAGAGGATTAAAAGGTAAGGATTTATATTACAGTCCGATGAGAGTACCAAACAGCAGCAGCTCTGCACATGATGCAAGGCCCAAGTCCAACAACTGTCCCACGTCACACCAATCTAAAGCCCGCTCCTCACCGGCACTCAGCAGCAATAAAGCAAGTCACACTTTATCTCACACTGCTCTGGCATTTGGGATTCCCCATGCGGTGTTCTGGAGCTTGCAGTCCACTCGCTCTATTGGCTCATTTCCTGAATTGCTCCAGGTCACGCAGCTTCATGTGGTATTCCAGCTCGTTCCCCGGGGTTCGCATTCACTTTTACTGGCATCTGCCAGTATTTGCCTCCAGTGCTGAGGGGAGATGATGGAAGGGAAGAAGAACAGAGAGAGAAAAAGAGAAGAAAATAAAGGAAAAGAAAGAAAAAAAAAACAGGCAGAGCAGAAGAGCTCTGGCTGGAGCATCCTACTCTGCTGCCATCTTGGATGAGATGAGGATCTATGATCTGCCTGTACTGCTCATAAACAAAGCTTTTCACTGTACTTTGGTACACGTGAATTAGTCAATTAATCTGTTGCTTCCAATCAATGGATGCAAATAGAAACAAAATGAATGGAGGCTGAAATTCACCCGTGTAATATAAATAAATTACTTGTATGTTGTCCAGCAACTATTTTGCAATCAATGGCTGTGTCCTGCACCGAGCTTTCATTGACTGAAATCGGGTGTCAGTCAAATGTAGATTGGCTTGTAGCACCCAACGGCACCGAGCTCTGTCAAGTAAGACTGGCCTTCCTACTCTTCAATGTCCTCATTCTCCTCCTCAGAAGACTATTGTTGTTCCCCTAGTTGTTCAGCGTCTACCACATCAATTCTTCATCCGCTCCAATTGCACAGAGCATAACATACTAGGATGATGGGCACACCCTGTCAGGAGAGTATTGCAGGTCCCCCCTAGACTGGTTCAAGCATTGAAACTGCATATTCAGCAGCCCTATCTCCTCTCCACCTCTCTGGCAATGGGTAGCTCTTTTCTCCTAGCAACCAGCCTTATCAGGCATATATGCCCTCAAGTGCAGCAGGAATATGAGGAGGCTCCAGGATGAGCATTGGTAGCCGCCAGATTAGTGAGCATGCACCTCCAAGAAGTAGTAATGGTGATTTCGAATCACCGATAGACCAATGGAATAGAACGCTTTTCTACTGATGAATTCCCCAGCATTGTGATACTGCCCTCTCAGGACCATGTTGAGCTGTTCTATGGCACCCTGCACCTGGGGGAAGCTAACTATGTTCCTAATTCTATGCCTGGGTTGCAGCACTGAAGTGGGGAAATAAAAGGAGCCTGTGTAATCTTGTACAGATGGTACTGGTCACTGTCCTGAAGCATTTGTGAGTGGATGACAGGCGCAGATTAGTCACAATGTCCCAAGACATACAGAGCTTGTGTCAAGACTGTGTTTCCTTGATTCCAAGGAAATGGCTTAGAGGATGAAAGATTCTGGTACTTCTGTGGCCTTGACACAGCCTAATGGACTCTATGATCTCTTCCTGTGATGCAAATTCTTTGTCCTCTGCAGCAGCTTGCCTGCTGCTTCTGAACTTGCCTCAACTACCCCACCATTGTCTTCTAAGCAAGACAGCCACTGAGATCAGCCTACTGTTGCTACACCATCACACTTGCTGGCGATGTCTGTGTTGGGAACAATACAGGTTCTGAGCTCTGGGAGGAGTCAGTGCTGGCATACCCTACACAGGACGGCTGTGCAGACTCCTTCATGGAATGAGACATGCAATGCCCAAAAAGGAGGGGCATGTATCAAGTTATCATGGCTCTTTGGTACTTACTTGGTCAAGAAACTTCACTACTTCACTGGCTGAAATGTTGGAAATGTTCCCTTTCGCAGCCCCACATCAACCATGAAAGCTACTGTTATATACAACAGCATAATACTTACAGTGCAGGTGGAGAAAGTTTCAGCTCTGTTCCCCATACACCTCTGGAACTATGCAGGAACGATGTTGGTTGTGGTCAGTCTCCACCTCCTTTAATTCAGCGGCAATAATGCCTGCTTCCTTGAAATGTCTATATCCAAACTGCAATGACCAATGACACAGTGGACAGCACTTGTAATCATTAGTTGCGCCTCAAATAGTCGTACACTGCTTGTATTTCACATGTACAATGACGTGAAGCTGCAATCTGCAAGTACATGAAGAGTGCAATTGCCCCTTCAATGGTGCCCCTTCAAGCAGAAGTGGATTTTGCCCATCAAACTGACACTGAAACCATAGACACTGGGCATTGTATCAGCCATTTTCCAGTTGCAGATCACTTCTAAGAATCAGAGAACTCAGCTCTTGCTGGATTTCATTTACCACGAACAAAAACAGAAGTTGCTGAAAAACCTCAGCCTCCCTGAAGAAAAACCAAAGTTAACGCTTCGGGTCCGATGACCCTTCCTCAGTTTTTGTTCACAGTATGTCTGACATTCAGCATGAGCCTAGTGTTCAATTCTGAGGAAGAGTCACCAGATCCGAAACATTAACTCTGACTTGTTCTTCACAGATGCTGCCAGACCTGCTGAGCATTTCCAGCAATTTCTGTTTTTGTTCCTGATTTACAGCATCTGCAGTTCTTTTGCTTTTTTTCAGTCAGATATACCATGTTCCCCTATCACCACCACCAAATTTATCTTGTCCCATTTCACATGTGCTCAACTTGCCAGCAGTGCTATGAGCCTGCGGGAACACTAAGAGAGAGAGAGCATTAAGGGAGGAAGCAAACTACACTGAGGGGAAAGAACAGATATCCTTGACATTTCATGTGCGGACTTCTAATTGCAAGAAAATATCAGACAACTATATGACAAAGAAGAAAATAGACAATTATAATGATTGATTGAGTAAGGGAAGGTAGGAGGAAGCTCAAGTGAAGAATAAACAATGACAGTGATTTGTGAGCCCAATGGGCCACATTAATGTGCCACGTATCCCGGGAGAAATGATCTTATAGATATAAGTTTTGTACATTCATCCCCAGCTTCTATAGGAATGAGCAGAATTTCTACAGATTACCTGAAAATGAAAGTCATCAAAACAATGTTAAATAGTGATGTCAGAAATAATGGGAACTGTAGATGCTGGAGAATTCAAGACAACAAAGTGTGAAGCTGGATGAACACAGCAGGCCAAGCAGAATCTTAGGAGCACAAAAGCTGACGTTTTGGGCCGAAAGCCTTCATCAGAAAAGGGGGATGGGGAGAGGATTCTGAAATAAATAAGGAGAGAGGGGGAAGCATATTGAAGATGGATAGAGGAGGAGGTAGGTGGAGAGGAGAGTATGGGTGGATAGGTAGGGAAGGGATAGGTCAGTCCAAGGAGGACAGACAGGTCAAGGGGGCGGGATGGGGTTAGTAGGTAGGAGATGGAGGTGCAGCTTGAGGTGAGAGGAGGGGATAGGTGAGAGGAAGAACAGATTAGGGAGGCGAGGACAAGCTGGGCTAGTTTTGGGATGCAGTGGGGGGAGGGGAGATTTTGAAGCTGGTGAAATCCACATTGATACCATTAGGCACTCCCCATCCCCCTTTTCTGATGAAGGGTCTAGGCCCAAAACGTCAGCTTTTGTGCTCCTAAGATGCTGCTTGGCCAGCTGTGTTCATCCAGCCCCACACTTTGTTATGTTAAATCGGGATGTCCCCCATTTTCATGGCACTTGTGAACTTCAAATATATACAATTTATGACAACCTATCAATAGTTGCAATATGAGGATCAACAAATTGTGAGGAGGTAGAAGTCTTCAAAGCAATTAAAAACAGAAATATTGGAAAGAAAGAAATTAATACAGGAGAAAAGTGATGCTCATGTCAGTCCTTGTTCCTCCCACTGAGAAACAAGATTGCAATAATTTACAACGTGCTTCAACAGCAGCTTAAAGAGGTTCAACTGTTTACTATTTTATAGCTGAACATAACTATCTAAAATCAATAAATAGTTCTAAGGTGTATTTCACCACTCAGTGATATCACATTGTTAACAAACCTTTAAATATCAAAGTGTTGGCCTTTTGTTGTTAGGAGATGAGAATATCTTTTCCATGAAAAGGACCTAACTTTCATGAGAAGTATTTGTCACACTAATGTCCAGAAACTTTGTAGCCTTATCTTTATTGTTGCAACAAGATTCATGCTGTTATATTTTTATTATCAATATGTAACAAAATTCAGTGAAAATCATAAAGGAAATAATGAGACACTCGATGAACATTTATATGAAGGAGGTCTTGCCTGACAAACTTGCTGAAGCTGTTCAAGATGATGGTGACACTAGAAATTTTGTGGATTGGGCAGATTTAAATTTCAGCAAATCCTTTGCTATCGTACCACATAAGCTCGGGAACGGGATTGATATTGGTGCACTGAGATAATGGGAACTGCAGATGCCGGAGAATTCAAGATAATAAAGTGTGAAGCTGGATGAACACAGCAGGCCAAGCAGCATCTTGGCTTTTGTGCTCCTGAGATGCTGCTTAGCCTGCTGTGTTCATCCAGCTTCACACTTTATTATCTTGATTTTGGTGCACTGTTGGACAGCTAATTGAAACAGAGGCTGCAATAACAGAAAACAACAGGTCAATTCAATATAATAAAGTGTGAAGCTGGATGAACACAGCAGGCCAAGCAGCATCTCAGGAGCACAAAAGCTGACGTTTCGGGCCTAGACCCTTCATCAGAGAGCTCTCTGATGAAGGGTCTAGGCCCGAAACGTCAGCTTTTGTGCTCCTGAGATGCTGCTTGGCCTGCTGTGTTCATCCAGCTTCACACTTTATTATCTTGGATTCTCCAGCATCTGCAGTTCCCATTATTTCAGGTCCAATTCAATGGAGTGTTATCTCCAGCAGAATGCAAAATGAGCGTCTGACAACAGATGTGCATTTCTAGAAGAGGATTCTGTAAAAGTTTAAGTGTTATCATGTTGGTAACTGTGGGAAGATCACACTCCTGCAGTTGATATATATCACAACATAAAAGGAGGAGGAGAGGGGACCTAATTGAGGTATACAAGATAATGAGAGGCATAGATAGAGTTGATAGCCAGAGACTATTTCCCAGGGCAGAAATGGCTAGCATGAGGGGTCATAGTTTTAAGCTGGTTGGTGGAAAGTATAGAGGGGATGTCAGAGGCAGGTTCTTTACGCAGAGAGTTGTGAGAGCATGGAATGCGTTGCCAGCAGCAGTTGTGGAAGCAAGGTCATTGGGGTCATTTAAGAGACTGCTGGACATGTATATGGTCACAGAAATTTGAGGGTGCATACATGAGGATCAATGGTCGGCACAACATTGTGGGCTGAAGGGCCTGTTCTGTGCTGTACTGTTCTATGTTCTATGTTCTATAATATTTCTAAATCATTAAACTTTAAAATTATTGAAATAGTTTTAGTGGAGCAAAGATTGAAAGAATAATGTTGTAGCTCTGGATGTGATCAGCAGTGTAATGCTGCAATGTGGCTGCTTTGATAATTATAGGACAGCACCCTGGTAGACAAACGGCTACGTTGTCACACAATTAAATTGTGCATTTTTGTGGTCAGTTACATTTTGCAGGAGATAAGCTACAGAGAATAGACTGGGCAAACTATTCTTTATTGTTCCTTTTGTCTTAAACAACTTGATTTAAACTATTTATGCATCACACCCAGAGCTTCTGAAGGTGTAGCTTGGATGAATATTATTAATCATCCAGTGAACTTTGTATGCTCAGGATATGATAGGACTGTGATAAGTAAAACTGTAACAATAAAATTCAAGTGGCCTTTAAAAGACAAATAGATTGAATGAATTAGAGCAATTACTGAAAATCAAACAAGGAACACCATCCTTTCATCTTCTTTAATATGTTGATATTGGCTTAAAAGAAAAAGAAAAGGGATACTGAAACTTAATAAATCATATAACTTAAACAAATTATATATTTCCTGTTCAAATATATTATATCAGCAGGAATCATTTCACTGCTTACCTATATCACTAAATTAGTTAATGGCATCATTAATTATATCAGATTCTAGGCATCATAAATCATGCCCTTCAAAATTGCTTGACTTTCATTTGAAACGCTTTTATGCATCAAATTGTACCATATATGATATTTGTGCTGATGGCTGATCTCTTGTTTTATTAGAAAATTACTGAATATGATATACCTCAATTAAGTGGAGTATGTAATGTGTTCCATTGCACAATTAATCCTTTGGGTCCCAGTTAACAAAGCATCGATGTTTTATGTCATACAGCACTAGGAAAGAATGGCCTAATTAAACTCAACACTAACGTTGAAATATGCCTCATAATTTTGCAGAAAACATGGATAGATTGTTAAAATCAAAAGCATTGAAATCCCAGTGGGAAAGCCACTGTTGAAAAAAATGAAAGGGATAATAAAATCAAAGATAAGTAAAGAATATCAATTTATGCATAGAACTGGTGTCATAAAACTAAAGGTAGTGAACCAACATCACGATTTTAACAGTTCGAAGATCTGGATTGTACTTTCTAGCGGATTAAAGATGAAATATTCCTAGGCCTTGAACAATGTGGGCTATGGAGAGAAATCTGGGAAAATCACATGTGATGTCAAATGAGACCTTTTGCAACATCAAAACAGAAAGGTTACACTTTCCATCTATGTCCTGTACTTTGAGATGAGATATTCGATTGTGATTCATGAGAGATCTATTAATAGGGAGTATCACTCATCATTACACTCATTATTGCTCTATTGCGCATCATTAACAAGCTGTCTCCCTTTTTCCCAACTGCCAGATAGAAACTAGATGCTGAGACTTCCTGACATGAAAGCCACAGCAGGTACCTGGCAATTCCACCTCACCATTTGTTCCTCAGGACCTCCATTTGAACATTCGACATTAATATTTCAGCGCATGCTCCATGGGAGTGACTACACGCAACCATCACTCCCCATCTAGACACCTTGGCATCCAGCGTGTGGGAGCCTCATTGTATCATCATGGCACATGTCCAATCCACTTATGGTATCTGCCTTTTAATATTCCACTTCAGAGCATCCAGCACCTCTCATTTCAATGCTGCTGCTCGGAGACTTTCCTGCAGGGACACGCATGGATTCAACCAGCCAGCATCACCTGCATGCTCAGTCACTTAACACTCGCCTTTTGCCTACCTGAATACTCCCAGCAAACTGCATTGCCATGCCTTGCCTTTTTGCATTTTGGTCCTTCGCCCCGACAGCCAGACCTTCAAGGTTCGCAGTACCTCTGTCTAGTCTACTTTAGCACAGCCACAAAACCAGGCAGTTCACCATGGTTCTCAGCAGTCATCAATCAAGGAGATGGACATTTTGCTGAAGGGCACCTTGCTAAATCAATCTCATAACTGCGCCATGTGTCAGCTATGTATGTGGCAAGCATACGATGTGAGTGTCAACCAAGTGTGAGTTTTCAAAGTCTAAAGGGAGTTCTGCTCAATCAAGTCCAGGGAGCCAGCTTTTAATCAACGGAGGACTGGTAGCAGTCCAGGGCTCTGGGAATGGTAAGGCGGCTAATTGGGGCAGTCAAGTTCAGGAAGCCCATACATCTGGAAATGGGTCACAATGATTCCTTTGGGACCAGTGCCACCTATCAAGGGAATCACGGGAGCAAGGTCAGGAGCTGAATAGAAATTAGTTAGGGGACTCCTCACTTATTGTTTGGAACAGTCTGACTGTGTTGGTAATGAGGGGATGGGCCATGGTCAGCCCTGAGGATCCATCCACTAAACATAAAACGGAGGTTATTGGGAGCTATTGCTGTGGAAGGAGATCAGGAAACTGAATGTTTTGGCAATTGGAGTGAAACGGACTAGTCTCACCATATAAACAGAGTGGCTACAAGAGCAGATCTGAGGCTGCAATACAACCGCGAGTAACCTACTTCTTGACTCTGCAAAGCTTGTCAACCATTTACAAGGCATAAGTCAGCGGTGTGGCGGAATACTCCCAACTTGCCCGGATGAGTGCAGCTGCAATAATACTCAAGAGAAAATGGGATGCAAGGTGGCTCAGTGGTTAGCACTGCTGGCTCAAAGTGCCAGGAACCCAAGTTAGATTCCACCCTCGGGTGACTGTGTGGAGTTTTCACATTCTCCCAGGAAACATGTATGAATTTCCTCTGGGTGCTCTGGTTTCCTCATACAGTCCATAGGTGTGCAGATTAGCTGGATTAGCCATGGGAAATGTAGCCTGTGAGTCTGGGTGGGTTGCTCTTCAGAGAGTTGGTGTGGCTCAATGGAATTCCCTTCCTCCTCCTTTCACCAACCATGCCCTCCCTCAAAATACATGTACAGCACATAGACTGCAGAGGTTCATAAAACAGCTCATCACCACCTTATCCAAGGCAACTTGGAACAGGCACCATCTGATGCCCCAGCCACCAACACTCACATCCCACAAGTGAATAAAAAAAATGTTTGAATGCAGAGCATAGTACGATACTGAAGAGGACAACTCAATAAATCAGGATGGGAGTCAGTAGACCATTGGAGGCAATGGAGTAATGCAATAGCAGTGTGGTTACTGACTGTAAGCTTCCATGGGATGCCAGTGCACTATACCTGCCACATTTACTTAACACATCTTGAGATGGAGGCAGGGTATAACGAGCAGACAAAGACATAGACTACGAGTGGGGACATGGAAAGTGCAAAGCCTGTGATGTTGAACAGGAAGCCTCCCAGAAAGGTTATGTTTATGCTTGGGGATTCACCAAGATGGAGAGCTTGAGATTTGTTACTCAAGGAGTCGCCATTGCTGTTGTCCGTCCTGCTATAAGTAACAAGTGAGCAATGGAGATAAAAGTGGCTGTGACCACACTTAGGTTGAGTGGGGTAAGTGTTTCGTTCAGTGAGGGAATGGGGAGGTGGTTTCACTTTCAAGTGATGTGAGGCCTTCATTGCACCCTCATACTGAAGATGAACCACACTCAACAGGCAGTATATTCTGAGCCATTGGCTGTCTGGGTGCAGTATGGTTCCTTGTCCCAAGCCTCCTGACCGTATTGTGCAAGGGAATGACTGAATCATACTAATGGCTGTGATACAGAAATTCTGTCTGTCAACCTGGAAAAAATGGAGCTCAGTTTGAGCCCCGATGGTGAGCCCCTATTATTTACCCATAATCTGCGCATAGTCCATGAACTGCTCATCTCACACTTGGAGCATTGTTATTATGTAATGTGAATGAGGGCTGGATTCTGCCTCTTCAATGTTGCAGCTAGACAGAGGCTCACCCACACACAAAAATGATGATCGTGCTTATTTCCATTGACCTGTCACCTGTGTCGCCTATATGCCCTCAGCAGGTTTTCTTCTTTCCTTCCCTTCCACGTTCTGCCACTGGGGTGGAGGGAGGCGGCCCAACAGTGAGGTATGTAGCTTTGGAGGTTTGGTAAGATTACCCTGGGTTGTTTGTCTCTGGAGACACCTTGAATGTGTCCTGCCCAGAGACAAGGGCAGCCCATTTGGATTGAGGGTGGCAGTGACGATGGTGATGGAAGACACACCCACTTCTGGACCACCCTGTACAGGAGACTGTTGAGTTAGGGGAGAGGTGGGAAAGGCGCTGTATGTGGTTCCTCTTCCAGCTGGGTGCCTACTGGCATTGCCCTGACTCCTTGTGGGCAAAAGGCACCTAGAGTGTGCTCAAGGTCTCAAATTGCCATGGTGCCTTGCTGTTAGTGCTGAGCATCAGTGGCTGCAGTGAGAAAGTGCTGTCTGTGTACAGGTCCAGCAGACCCTGAAACTGCTGGATCAGGTTCTCCAAGGTAGCCCCTAACCTGCCCATGGAAGCAGACAAATGTTTGCATGCTGGAGACAACAGGGTCCTAACTGCATTATTGCAACCCGGCAACCTTTGTGTCATGTCACCCAGTGCCCCCAACAAAGCTTCCTGGTACTCTAGTACTAGTTTGTGTTTTTTGTTGAAGTCCTAATTAGCCAAAACCATGTGGCCATCACTGGCTCAGGACTGAGCAGGTTTACCTGGTCTCCAATAGTCCTCTGAGTACCAGCTACCTGGGCATTTCTTCTTTGGTCGGCTACAGAGATATGGCAGTGAGGTGGTCATTACTGGGTGCGTCCAACTCTAATCTAGATACCGCACACAACAAGGTGCCAGTGTCTGTGCTGGAGGAAGTCCAGGAGACAACCTTCCCAGTGCCTAAGCCAAGGCCACCTGACAGATCAAGTTAACATTATGTCGGAAAAAAAAAAGCTGCTCCAACAGTACAGTGCATGCCCATATTGGGGGTCCAGCTTAAATTTTAGTCCCCATGTCTCAAGAGTTAGACTTGAACATCCAACCTTCAGACTGAAATGAACATGCGCAATTAAGGGCTGGTATTGAGGAAATTAAGTATCTGTGGTATATAATAACAGAACTAGTAAATAGTGGGGAAGTATCATTCTGATTGAATAGAAATTGAGAACCACCTTTCCTCTCTAGATCCCCCTCTTGCAACTTATGAGATTTAACATTCTGTAAAGTATACTGGAAAATGAACCAAGCAGTAAGACTTTCCTGGCTCAAACCATGAGAATGCATTCTCTGCAAAGGCTTAACCTCTGCAAGAACCGTAACCTGGTAGCAGAGAATTAAAGTCGTAGAGTTAAAACTTGAGAGTCTTTTAGTTGTTCTCCCAGCTATTAGCATGGTGAGTTTCCGTCTACCACAGGATGACATTATTCCCCATTTTGGCAGCCATTGACAGGCTGTATGTATGTAATCCCTAACCCTTATCCATTCTCTCTGTAATGTAATACACATGCTCCTCATTTTTTTATTCTTTTGTGGGATATGGAGGTCACTAGCTGGGCCAGCATTTATTGCTTGTCCCTAGATGATCTTGAGAAGATGGTGGTGAGCTTGAGAAGATGGGAATTGCAGGGTTTTGAGCCAATGACACATGTTAGCAAAAAGTATTACAAATCACACTAAAAATGCATACGCCATGTCAAATAATCACAGCCAAGATCGATTCAAATTGTCTGTAGCAGAAATTATCACCCCATACCGATCTTGAAAGTAGTTTTAATCAGGAAAATGAAATAAATCAGCAATTAGTTTGATTTATCTTCCAATATTTAGCCATGAAATAAAGGATCAAGTGGAGGGGATGGCCTAGTGGGTATTATCACTGTTAAACCAGGGATCCAAGTAATGTTCTGGGTATCCGGGTTTGAATCCTGCCACGACATATGATGACATTTGAATTCAATAAAAATCCGTCATTAAAAAGCTGATGATCACCACGAATCCATTTTCAATTATCAGAAAAATCCATCTTGTTCATGAATGTCCTTTATGGAAGGAAACTGCCATCCTTAACTGGCCTGGCTTACATATGACCTCAGACGCACAGCAATGTGGTTGAATCTTAACTGTCCTCTGGGCAGTTAGGGATGGGCAGTAAATGTTGTCCTAGCCAGTGGCGCCCTGGTCCCACTCTTGAATAAAACAGAAATCATGTAAATAAATCTGTACAAAGCAACAAATAGATTGTTTATTTTATTATTCACTCCTCATGGAAACTGCACAATGTCCAAGTGCCACATAACAACAGAGTAAATATAACATCAGGTCATGGAACTCTTCAGACTTTTCCTAATCACTCTCATAAAAAAAATGATTTCCTTCTCATACAGCCTCACTGCTTCCTCAACACTGCATGAAGGGACACCCATCTTTGTGTCATTTGCAGATGGGAAGTAAGTATTGGTCATTGCCAACAAAGCCCATATCCCATGATTTTCTTTCGATTTACAGGAAACAGCAGATAATTATTTGTTAGCCAACAAAACAGAGCTTAATTTCAAACAAATGTCTAGAGAAAGGAAACATTTCATTCAAAAACAGAAATTGCTGGAAAAGCTCAGCCAATCTGGCAGCATCTGTGGAGAAAAAAATCAGAGTTAATATTTCGGAGCCAGTGACCCTTCCTCAAAACCCTAGGTTCAATCAAGGTACTAGAAAGACGATTGAATTAATGTAATCTAAAAGCTGCCTTGTTGCCACACACAGTCATAGAGGTCTACAACATGGGAATAGGCCTTTTGGCCAATTGCATCTGTGCCTGTCAAAAATAATGACCTAACTATTTGAATTCCATTTGCCAACACTTGTTCCATAGCCCCTTTGGGCTGAAGGGCCTGTTTCTGCACTGTAGGAATTGTATGATTATCTAAACACATTATTTCTGTTGATATTCATGAGATAACATGGAAAGTGGCAAATCAATGAGCAGTGTTCATTTTAGCACAGACATTCAGAGATTGAATTTTGTCTGCGCACAAAGCATCTCAATTCAAGGCAACTTCCATTAGTTCTAGAAAATTCTTGTCTGATGGCATCTTGGATTCATTTGATCAATAACACAACTGAGCAATATTACCAGAGCAGATAGGAAAATACGGCCTACACAAATTACTACCACATTCAATTTAAGGCTGTGTTTCATAGGAACGCCACCAAGGAGCACAAAGGTGCAGGCAAGTGATCAATGCGGCTGCCTTCCAACCAGAAAGAAAACATTTGAGCCAATCGTCAGGTGCTCAATGATCTGAGGTGAAAGTCTTCAGCACTGTCAGTTCTACCTCAAGTCCAAATTTGGTCATGAGCTGTTATCTCTCCCTCACCCACCTTGAGGAGGAGCCTGGCTGCATATCTCCATGGCTGGGACAAATTTTATGGGCCTTGGCCCATCTTGGCTTTGTTCTATCTTCTGGACTTTGCTTCCACTTCTGGGCTTTGGTGTTGCACTTAGCCTTTGTCCATTCTATCCTATCCTGTGCACCACTTCCTGAAATTTTAGCCCCTGTCTCCTCTATTCAGGCAAAACCTTAACCTCGATTCACCCACCTACACATGTCAACATGAAGTTATTATGCTATAAATGTAGTGGCTTTGGCACCATGTATCTGGATTTAATCTCCCTTAGGGATATTTATCACCAGTGAATGACATCCCATGCTCATTTGTCCACATGCACAGTTGGTCAATTTGATGGCCAAACTTTTATCCATACCATTGCTCTGTGATTCCAAATAATTTGAGCATTGTCATGAAATGACAATATTTCATTGTTATATATTTGTTTTTGCCTTTAATGGAGAATTTCTGGTGATTTTATAACGCTGTGTGGACTAATTGTTTGACCTTCCTCTCTAATCTACATTGCTTCTTTCATATATACATATTTGACTCCTATCATGCAAGAGGCTAAAGCTTTTTTTGATTGTTTCGTCTGGTATTTTGAACATTAGAAATCCATTGATATAGTTTTGTAGCAAGTTAAAGAAAAACGTGTTGGTTTATAAAAGTGCTAGAATAGGCAGAGTATAAAACTTTCAAATTCTGTTTTATTTTTGTAATGTGCCAGGTTTTGTTTGGTGCATTTACTGCCCTTCTGGTTTTCAATCAAGCTTTTTTATTCTTAGCTGTGGTGATTTTTGAAATCTTTAAAACTCTGTTGCTTCATCACTGCTGAAGGAAATACAATGAGTTGATACACTACAGATGGTTATGGTCGCTTATTTAGTATGACCAAAATGCACAACATCAATTGGTCCAAAAAAAACATTTTAAATGTGTTCTTAAAATAAAATCTTCTTCTGTCTGCCGCCAATCCTCTTTCTTTATGTTTAATGTTTTCATGAGTCTTTTCCAGTTTGTTTTTCTCATTCAAGATGCTCTTCTCTTCCCTGTTGGCATGAGTTTACATTTCGCCCAACAGTGGGTTTACTTCCATTTCTTGCTTTTTCTCAAAATCCCGATGGCCAGATTTATCCCATAGCTTGGCGTGCTCAGTCTTCCCTCTGACCTCATTGCTGGTCTTCTCACATTTCCATACCTATTTATTACAGCTTACTGTATTGATCCATTAAGCACTGCCAATGTCTTTCTCTTTCTTTAGCATTCACAGAACATCCTCCAGTGGTTCACAACTAAATATTTTCAAGTATAGTCACTGTTATGCTTCCTGAAGTAAATTGGACAGAATTATGTACCAACCAGCAATGGCAAGTTTATGTAAGTGGACAAAATGTTGATGAATGGAGTATAATTTAGGAAAGTATGAAGTTGTTCATTTTAGAAGGAAGAACAAAAGAACAGAGTATTATTTAAATGGAGAAAAATTGCTGAAAGCTGCAACACAAAGAGACTTGAGGATACTGGTGCATGAAACACAGCAAGTTACCATAGGCGATCAGAAAGGCTCATGGAATGCCGGCCCTTATTTCAAGGGGTTAGGAGTATAAGAATTGGGGTATCGCAGTGCACCTGTACAAGATGCTCATGACACCACATCTGGAGTATTGTGAGCAGTTTTAGTCCTGTTACTTAAGGAAAAAATATCATTTCAATAGAAGCAGTTCAGAAGAGGTTCACTCGGATGATCCCCAGTATGAAAGGAGTGTCTTATGAGCAAAAGTAAATAGGTTGGGACTTGACTCATTGGAGTTCAGAAGAATGAGAGTTGAGCTCATTGTAATATATAGGTTTCTTAAGGGGCTTGACAAAATAAATGCTGAGAGGATATTTCCCCTCATGAGAGAATTTAGGACCAGAGGGCATAGTTACAGAATAAAGGGGTGGCAATTTAGGACTGATTTGAGGAAGAATTTCTTCTCTCAGAGGGTTCTGAGCCTATAGAATTGTTTGCCATAGAGAGCTGTAGGGACAGAGTCCTTGTTTACATTTAAGGCTGAGATTGATTCTTGATAAGTGGGGGAACCAATGGCAGGAAAGTTAATGTAAGGAGTGTCAGATCAGACATGATCCTAATGAATGGTGAAGCAGACTGAAGGCACCGAAAGGCCAAGCCCTGTTCCTATTCCTATGGTCTTTTCAACCCAAAACATTATTGTTTTCCATCCACAGATACTTTATACCCTGCTGTAAATTTTCAGCATTTTCTATTTTTTTCTTTACTTTAGGAGATCCTTTCAAAGATGATTCCTCTGATATTCAAATGAAGAAAGGCACATTTTGTGGGTGCTTTTCATCTTGCCCGTCAAGGCACCTCGCAATAATATAAATAAAGAATAAAAACCCCAACTTTTATAATTGACAATGTCAACGAATTGCAGAATCATGTCCAACATTTGACACTTCATTGCTAGTTTTGCAAGCTTGGGGTAGAATAATGTAACCTGTACCTGACTTGTTGTAAATAGTAGAAGAGACAGGCTTTTTGATATGACATGTCAGTCTTCGGGATGTTCAACCTCCATACCTGACATCATACCAGCATTGAAGCTCAGAGATCACATTATTCAATTGTGTGCTATGTAGATGATCTTTTTGACTCAACAACCGTGTTCTATATTGGAGAATACAACTTATGCTGCAATTGAATAGTGAAAATGTGAAACAGCTTGCTTCACCTGTTACTCAAACCTTTGAGATATCTTAATCTTCCAAGGTAATATGAGAAAGATTGTGTCATTTTTCTGGACAAAGAGTGGCTGCTTTAGGGCCATTCATGAGTTTGTGAAATGTACAGTGAGAAATTATTTGATCAATGTTGCTATTTGGATCCAATGCACTTTGTTTCAACTGGAATTGTCCTGTAGCAATAAAAAAAAAACTCAGCATACATTTCAGCAAGTAATAGGGATGGGGAATAGAATGGAGTATAAAGAAAAGTCTGGCCAAAATCACATAAGGCACAGACTAGACCACAACAAGAATAGAGTGAACAGTTCGGTTTCGTTATTGAAGGAAAGACATATTGACATCGAAGGCGGTCCACAAAAGATTCACTACATTGATCACAGGTGTGGAAATATTTTCTTAAAGGAACAGATTGAGTAAATTGGGCCTGCACTCATTGAGGTTTAGAAGAATGAGATGACCTTATTGAAACATAAAATTCTTAGGAGCGTTGACAGGTTACGTGTAGAGATGTTTTTTTTATGTGTTGTGGGAGAGTGTGAACCAGAGGGCATATTCTCAGAGTAAGAAGTTGCCAACATAAGGCAGAAATGAGGAAGAACTTCTTCGCTTAGAGGGTAGTGAATCTGGAATTTTTTACTGCAGAGAGCTGTTGAGGCCGTATTATTAATTGTCTTCTTTTAAGTTGAGAAAAACAGAATTTTAATCATTAAGGAATTCAAGGGTTATGAGGAAGAGACAAGAAAGTGGAGTTGAGGATTATCAAATCAGCCATGATTTCATTGACTGGTAGACTACATTCAATGGGCTTGATGGGCTGCTCTTAGGCTTTATGAAAGAAATTGTGACCACAATCAATGTGTCAAACACTTGGCTCACTGCAGACATTGATATCTGTATATTCTTGCCAAATCTACCATACATTTGGAGCAATAGCTTTCTGCTCTTCAAGTTGTCAGTTCACGATAGTGACATCTGCACTGAAGCCATCTGGAATGCAAATCCCAAGCATATTTTGAGTACCTCTCAAGAATTAACCAGGAACAATTAAGACCAGTCTGAACACGCCTAAAAACACAGCTGGTGTAACATCTGGGAAGAATTCAGAGAAGTGTGATATCTCATATTGCATTGGCATAAATGTTTTGCTATCAGTTTTTAATGGCCTGCATTACAAGAAAGAATCAGAAGAATGTGAAGAGCTAGATATTATTTCTTAATTCGCAGCATGTGTAAATGAACAAAAATAGTGCAATCCTGTACCATGTTTCAATGTGTTGTTGAAGTAGTGCTGCTGTTTACAAAATATCAAACTAGAAAGTTGAAAGAAAAAGAAATGTTGAACATGGCAGCTAAGATATTGGAATTAAATCATTAGCAACATTTACTCACAGTTTTTAAAAAAAAATTTACAGTTTTTAAAAATAAGATCCAACTCTCATTAGCTTTAATTAGCTGAAATTTCTTCACCCAGAGAGTGGTAAACCTGTGGAATTCTCTGTAACAGAAAACAGTTAAGGCCAGAATATAGATAACACAGTGTGGAACTGGAGGAACACAACAGGCCAGGTAGCAGCGGAGGATCAGGAAAGGTGACATTTCAGATCAGGACCCTTCTTCAGAGCTGAAATGTCAGCTTTCCTGCTCCTCTGATGCTGCCTGGCCTGCTGTGTTCATCCAGCTCCACACTGTGTTATCACTGATTCCAGCACCGACAGTTCCTACTATCTCCAAGACCAGAACACACACTGTTTCAAAGCAGAATTAGGTATAGTTCTTTGGACTAAAGTGATCAAAGGGTTTAGGCAAAAGTAGAAACAGGATATTGCATAGGATAATCAGCCTCGACCATATTGAATGGTACAGCAGGCTCAAAGGGCAGAATGGCTTACTCCTATTCCTATTATCTGTGTCAATGAATCACAATAAAGAAAATAAAATGAAAACTAGCAACCACTACAACTGAATGGGGCAGAGTCAGTCCTTTTTACTGTCTGTCTACTCAGGACAAAGTGAAGCCTTTGAAAGGGTACTTGCACTAATCAGGCACTTACACAGCTCAAGTTGAAGATCATAGAATCATAGATCACAGAATTCCTACAGAGTGGAAACAGGCCCTTCAACCCAACAAGGCCACACCAACCGTCAGAGCAGTCCCACCTCGACTCATCCCTCATAATCTACACATCCCTGAATGCTGTGGGTAGTTTAGCATTGGCAATCCCCCTTGCCTACACATCTTCCTTTCAGATTGCACATGGACAGTAGTGAATTGAGAGGAATGTAGGTTAGATTGTTTCATTTTTGGATTAGGATTATTCCACAGGCCGAAGGGCCTGTACTGTGCTGTACTTTTCTATGTTCTATGTTCTATGAAAGTGGAGCACCCGGAGGAAACCCACACAGACACGGGGAAAATGTGCAAACTCCACACAGACAGCCACCCAGGGGCAGAACTGAGCCCTGGTCCCTGGAGCTGTGAGGTAGCAGTGCTGACCACTGAGCCACCATGTCACCCTTTTCTCTTTAGATTCATTGTTTTAAAGTGATAAACCAGCAGCTGACCAGATTTATCAAATCCCAGCCAAGTTGGATTGATTGTATTCATTGGACTCTGTATGTGTAACACATACACTGTCAACTACATACGTAGCATGGCAGGGTAAGGGATTTTGTGTGTTACTAGGTTTGGGATAGGGTGACATGTGGTTGAAGGGGTTAACATAACAAGGAGGTGGGGCTGTCGGGTCTGGCACGGACCGGGAGGAGGGTGGGCAGGTTGGTCGGGACTATATGGTGAGAGAGGATTGGGGTGGGGTTGAGGGGAGATGGTGGTTTGTTAGTCAGGTCCTTTGGGGTTGAGTGAGCTTGGAGAATATCAACAGAGGTTAAGGTTATATGGTGTTTATTCAGTGCTCAGTTTAATATCATAGTCACGCATATCACAGGACAGGTTTTAATCCTCTCAGCCCTCCTGGGTAACAATTAAGCTAAATTGAGTCATAACTCTCCGAAGTCTTTGACTCTGACTCAGAGCACTTGGGATCTTTCAGAGGATTCCACATGCCAGATAATTTCCCTAAAGTTATTTCAATTTCCTGGATGATTCACAAGGAGCCAACTACATCAAAACTTTTGTGTGGTTCCGACACAACTCCAGCCAATATTACAGAAAAGTCTACCTGACCATCAGCAGTTGCACACCAATATAAGGGATATGCTGCAACACACTATATGATCCATGTATACAGACAGCTTGAAGAAGGTACCTATACAGTGAAGGTCTGTGTATATGTGAATAGAGAAACCAAGTTATTGTGTATAGATTCCATTTTAGTGATCAGTTCATTGTGCATGGCTATTTCAGAGGTCAAGGGACTACAACAGTTCCAGAACCATCAGGTTGACTGATTTATCCAGAAAATAGTGTGTTGCTAATTCACTTGGTGAAGACAACTTTGCTGAACACCTTAAAAGACAAGCTTGACCTGTTTCTGATTGGAGCAGACGTCACCTTTTACATTATTGTGAGTCCTTGCAGAGTCCTGGACAAAGTCTCAATCACCTAAGGGGCTCAGAGAAAAGCTTTCCAGCTTTCACTCTTGAGGCTGTTATGGGTTTTCATTGTGTTTCTCATCTCTCCAAAAGCAGTACGTTGCCCAGTGTTGCTGGGGAGTGCATGTCTTTTGCCACTCAAGGTGTCCAAATTGTGTGGACTTGGTTAAATGAACCAGATCTTCTCCAGGCCATCATTTCTCAAATGTTTGACCTGACTCCAACCTCATCATCATAGTGTCTCAGATACTGTGGGTTCAGTACAAATGTTAGTTGTCATTTATGATTAACCTTCAAGTCAGAATTTTTAATGCATGGCTGAAATCATGCAAAGTTGGGGAAGGGGGCGTCGTGCTTTTCTTTTCATTTTTGATAATGATTTGTAGTAGGATTTGTATCCTGTGTAGTCAACAGTGTATGTGTTGCACATATAGAATCCAATGAATATAATCAATCCAACTTGGCTGGGATTTGACAGATCGGGTCAGCTGCTGGTTTATCACTTTAAAACACTAAATCTAAAGAGAAAAGTGTGACGCGGTGGCTCAGTGGTTAGCACTGTTGCCTCACAGCTCTAGGGACCTGGGTTCGATTCTGCCCCTGGGTGACTGTCTGTGTGGAGTTTGCACATTTTCCCCGTGTCTGTGTGGGTTTCCTCCGGGTGCTCCGGTTATCCCTCTCATGCCTCAGTGTTGTTTATAAATGTTCTGTCTGATTGTCATCTAATTTGATGAAGTTGACTCTTGCTGAACCCCTCTCCCCCAACCAGGGAGTTGGTAAGACTGAACTGACTGCTCCTTTTACACACTGGCCAGTTTTGCATTCATAAATGAAAAGCTAACTTCTGCAGGGAGCAAGGCCAGCAGCTGATCTGATCCATCAATTCCTGGCCAAGTTGGATTCATTGGAATTACCCCGAAGATATTGTAATTTCACAGGAGAAGGGTGTTATCCACAATTAGCATGATATGTCTTCTCTCCCCCATAGGCAGAATATGTCATTTGAAGCTGGGTATGCTTAATCAGTTGATAAATCAATTACACTTTGGTTGTCACGACATGTGGGGGTTCAAAGTCCGGTGTGGATGTCGACAAATGCAAGTGATACAGAACATCTAGCAGACAGTATAATAGATAGAATAATGATTGTCTGTAAATGGATTCAAATTGTAATGGATAAAGAAAAAGCCACATTTCACACTATGGAAAATTTTAAAATAATAAATTTGTAAGTGGTCAAATCTAGTAATGGCTTTCCCTTGCAGATTCCTAATAAGTCCAATTGCTCAATTATTAGATGATGAGAAGCAAGGGAGAAAAGGCTTTGGAACCAGGAACAAGTGGTGGAGAATGTAACGAGCCTGATTACTCTTGGCATCAGAGCATCCCAGGCTAATTTGCTTCGGTGCAATTGGAGAACGATCTCCCCCTCCCCTCACCATCATTGCTGAAAAACTAATAGCTTGATTATTATGAAGGGAGCCATCTAGTAAACAGTCACTGGCTAACTTGGCAGCTACATGGCTGTGGTTTCTGGGAGAAATCCAGAGATAATTAAGGATACAGTTGAAAAATGTGCTTCTTTCTTTTCTACTTTAGCAATGGGACAGAGTCCAGGGTTTTGCTGCTTCAGCTTTCAGCAGCCCTCTGATTGGACCTGGCCTCCTGGCCTTCAGCCAGATGGAAAATGGACAACTGTAATCCTGGGCTTTTGTGCAGCTTCCCTAATAATGCAGTGTGCATGCCAGTAACTTCAAGATCGACAATGTCTGAATCAAAGTATCTTGCATTGAAAAAGGCATAGTACAACCTGATGAAACAATCCTGGTTAGCTGCACTGTTGAAACTGCAAGCATGGTGTGCTAGACCTCATATCTGGAATTCACATGACTTGTGAATGGCTTAGACTGTAATGGATAAGGAAAAAAGTTATATTTCACATTTCAAGATGTGGAAATATTCAATTTTGAGCATTTTTGGGGTCAAATCTCCTAAAGGTTTTCTCTCAGACATCCAATAATTCAGATTGCTTCATAATTATATGATGAGGGGGCAAAGACTTTAGAACCAGGAATGAGTCATGGAGAATGTAGTGTACTGCATCTGCATGGTGGCACACTGGGCATGAAGGATGGTGAGTGACACTGAAGCCTGGTGCACTGAACCTGAAGTGTGGTCCACGGCCATCATGTGCTAAGCAATGACTTGATTTTCATGTGATTCCTTTTATTTGAGACACATTGTGCTATGCTCTATTTAAACATCATAAGCTGCTTATAACTTAATTGAAACAACTTTATCAACAGTTTGTTGGCTGCAGGAGCTCAGTCTGAATTGTCAATCATGTTACATTCAGTGACTGCAATGCATACCTACCTGACTGATGATAAAGTGTTTTGACGCATCTTGAGGTTGTTGCAGACCTTGTAAAAATGCAAATTCTTTCTTCCATAACATTTTGTAAGTATGCCCATCAAAATGCTCAGATTATAATTCCAATGTGTCAAACAAAACATGTCCAAAAGTATTTTACCAATGATTTTTTGTTTCATCTGAGTAATTTGTTTCCTACCTTTCACTAAACAAAGGCTCGTGAAAAATTTGCGTACCCATAACCCAGGCAAAAAATTGTTTTCAAAAATTAATACTGGCTATTTGCATCATCTCAACATGGAGAAATCATATCAAACCACTTCAATTCTTTAACTTCTCATCATAATGTTACTAAAAGTCTGTGATGGTATTAATGTCATTCAATGCACTTTGTTAATAATTTATATAAGACAAGTTTATTTAGAGATGTTTTCATGTCAAATATCAAGCTGAAGCCTTTTGTACAAATCATTCAGGTTTCTGATTGAACCAGGCAAGGGAACAGGGCGGGGCAATGTTGCTGGAATGATCAGCTCCAACCTATACACTACAAATTACAGCACCAACAAAACAAAATAAAATATGGTTTATGATATTTATTGCTCTAGACAGTATTGTCGCTGGATTATGATCAAAGCCACATGCTAAACTCCAGGCCCAAGAAACTAGCTAACTTGTTTTGTCTGGGTGTAATGATTGTATTAAAAATGGGAATGGACAATTAAACTTCAGTAACATTCCCAGCATTTCTTCTATACGTTATGGCTATATTTTGGAATGAAGTGTGTTATATTGGTGGCATAATACCTCAACATCATGTCGGAAAGTAAACTTCTGCCTCAAACGGAATGGGAGGCTGAAGTTTGTTTTGGCAGTTCTCAATGAAAAAAATACATTCTGACAGCTTCGGAGAAAAATGGATGAAAAATAATGTCACGTTATGTATAAACAGTGAAGGCATTGCTTTATGAGCTTTGATTGAGCATGAAATAATCTTACCTGTGACACTCTATAAGTCTTAGCCTTGCAGGTATGATTCACCACTGTGCTACAGCCTATGGTGAAACCATTTAAAGCTATGATTGTGATTCTCCAGTAATGTACTTGGCAACTGCAGTCAAGATCTGAGCAGTAATTTATCAGAAGCATTGGAGCAGTTTAAATAAAAATGATGAATGACGCATGTTGAACAGGTATAATGTACAGCACGAGCCTTCAATTTGCAAAATCATGCAATGTCTCTCCTTGAGTCTATCCAGCTGGAATCTCATGTCTCCTGGCCATTTCTATCTATAGTATCCCATTCTCCATGTCTACAACATGTGAGCCTACCTCTGAGATTTATTAGAGATAATTTGCAAGCAAAATCTGAACATTACGTTCTGATTAAATACACTTGCTTCAGCTCTATTGTAGTTGGTTAATTTTCAGTATATGTGTTTAACCTGAAAATGGTAACTGAATAATTGAAGAAGGGACAGAAACTTCATGATATCCACCCAATTTTAGGAGGGTGTATTGTGCCTCTTGAAAAATAGGACAAAATAAACTGGTGTTTTAAAGTTATTTCTGCACAGGTCATCAGCGAAAAAATATTTCTCAGTCCCATCAAATATTAAGCTGGTTTGATGAAGCAGCCCTATTACATGTAGAACAAGATATCCCTCCCAACTTGATAAAAAAAAATCCGTATGAAATCTAGATAATAGTGACTATCAATAGTGACTAAGGAAAATCAAGCACCAAATAAGCCTAATTAATAGCATTTCTTTTTTGCCTCTGAATCACTATGTTGCCCTTAAGAACTAACTAGTTCAAAAGGAACTTGCGGAAGAAAGGAATCTTTCTAAAGAAGGGTCTCGGCCCAAAACATTAGCCTTCCTGCTCCTCTGATGCTGCTTGGCCTGCTGTGTTCATCCAGCTCTACACTTTGTTATCTCTTGCTGTTGAAGGTTACAGGTTGCTGTACTCTTGTTCTCTATTGTAAGTCATCCTATTTCAACTCAACACTTAACTGAAATGAGGGATGGTCTGTTATGGCAGTATAATATGGATTCATGACCTTTGGTCATCCTGAAGCATTCCACAATCAATTAATTTCTTTGCTTAACTGTTGGGAAACAGGGCAGCCAGAAACAAAAAAAAAGGTATTTTGTTTAATGTATTTGTGACGTTAATTAAGGAACAATGTTTGGTCAGAAATCTACCTTGAATAAAGCTATGGATGTTTAACATCCATCTGAGGAGAACAGTAAGCACTTAATTTTACATTTCATCCAACAGTTATCTCTTTTGACAGAACAGCAATTCCTCAGTCTTGAACCAAAGAGTCAACTGTGCCTTTTGTGTGGGGCCTGAACACACAACTTTGTTATTGAGAGGCAAGAGTTTTAACACATTATCTAAAGTGTTTCATGTAATTCAAAAACTCCGGGTTGCATTTTATCATTCAGTCTATAATTGTTTCTAGATTATGCAGTATTGCAATGGGATACTAGTTCAGTCCAGTTTCATGGGATCTATAGTTACGAATTAATCTAAGTCCCCTTAAGGTAACTGTTCAAGTTACAATTGTGGTTACTCCATACACCCTGTCTATCTAAGACAAAAACTTTAAGCATGGCAACATGCCAATTCCCCTCCTCCCCAAAAGTGAGTCACACAATTAGAAAATTGAATCATCTATTGACTCTCTCTACGCTATGTAAAGTCACATACTAGAACCTATAGCCACTCTGCCAAGTTTCTCTACAATTTATAACAACAATTAAACTAATGAAGTCACAACTGGAGTTTTGTTCTAAAAGTCAGTTTTTATATGACTTTTTTCAGAGCATTGTATAAAGGCCAAAAAAATGCACAATGGCAAAGGGACAGCAAAATGCAAAACGTGATCTTCATGAAATAATGAAATAAAGAAAATAGTTAAAATAAATAATCTAGAATTCATTGTAGTGACAAATGTTAGAAGTTATGTTATTGTCTTTCTTAATCTTCCTGTGGTGAAATGCATTGGTTGCTATCTTTGCAAGTCGCACAAGCTCAATAAATGTTAATATTAAAATAATAGTAGTCAGGGGAAAATCAGAACATGCCTAGCTCTCAAAACATCTTGTATTATTTAATTGAGGTTTAAGATTTCAATGAGATTCCGAGAACCAGTCAGTAAAAATAATATCCTCAAGCAACCTGCTGAGAGATGGAATTATTTACTGATTTGGAGACTTCCAGCGCCATAGTATGATGCTCTAAATGAAGTGACGTACACAGTGATGTTATTTCAAAAATGCCATCTATCCATTAAAATTATCGGTGTGGAACTATTGTACTTAGTCGTCCCACTTTCTCAGTGAGGATTTCTTTGATGTAGCAAATTACTGTATGGTGCAAGCCACACTACAAGTACCTCATGCCTATATTTTTTTGGACAATATTAATGGTGCACAAGGCAGATAATGAGTGCTGGATTTCAGGCACAACTCTGATCAAATTCAGGCCCAATACAAACTCTTGTTAAAAGGGCCTTATATGGGATGTTTCTGCTGCTACATGTCCAAAATCTTCTCAAATAAGAAGACAACATTTTAATATGAGATCATTTGAGAGCCTGGCATCTTATGTCACCCAGCTTGCAACAAAAATGCAATTATGATAGATTCATCACATACCACACAATAAATGGATACAACTACCCTGAAAGCAAGCAAAGAAATGTTTAAGGAGTATGTTCTGAAAGAATTGTGTGCTGAAAAACAGTTAGATTCTGACAAAACTTTTCAAGAGCTGAGAGTACAGTAGAAAAAATATTATTCAGTTTTATGTCAGCAATATTATAAAAGACATCTGAAGAAATTAATTAATAGATTGCAGAATATGGTTGCACCTTTGCATAATAGCGTTAGAGCATTTTAAATACACATACTTTGAATGTCAATATTCAAGTCTTATTAACTGCCTAAATTTGTATTAAACTGTTGTCTTCTTTTGAACAGCTCAGAAATTATCAATATAATTTTAGTTGAAATCTGACATAAGCAATGTCTCTAAAATTTCTTTGGAACCATGTTACATTCCTTGTCATGGAATCTGTTTCATTTTGCCTGTTTCAATCTGTTGATGCCTTTTTTTCATTTTATGTTGGTTCTAACAATTTTTACCACTGATATTGCACATGGTATGGTACATTGAATGCTTTTCCTTTAAGCTTTCTGTTTTAAGCAGCTATATTTCTGTGCCATGCTTGCATTAATTTATGTGCATAGTTCATGATTTAAAGACTAGAACAGAGATCATTATTAAAAAAAACCTGAGCATTAAGATTTTAAAAAGTGAGCAGACTGGTGGAAATTTGCTGCACATTTTTAGTAGAAACATTCACTCTGACAAAAGAGTGCATGCACAGCACATATGATATCAACCAGCTGCACACTATTTAATTATGTTCTTTTGTTGAATGAGGTATATATGTCAAAGGAAAATCCAAGATCTCTTTTTTACTGCCTTGTTTCTTTTTTACATTCTGCAGTCACTTTTTAGACCTTGTGTTTTGGGAAAATAATGTATTAATCAACATCTAAAAATTTAAGAGGGAGGCCATGGCTCTTGAGACTCTTTCATCATTATACAAAGATATGACTGATCTGTTACATTTTCATTCCCATCTCCATGCCCTTTGATTCCCATCATGTCAAAAAATCGGTACATTTATGTCTTGTATAAATAATCAAGCATACCCATGTACGTTAGGCAGAGAAATTCAAATATTTACAGTCCTTTTAAAGAAGAAATGTTTCTTCCTCAGAATAACTGGGTCATCATTTCACTTGGTGCCCATTCAGGTCACAGGTGCTGAATCTTTATGCCCTTGGCACATTTCAAGAAAGGACTGGGGACCTAAGTGGCATCTCCCACTTTCAAGCATCTGCACATTCCAAGTCTTACTGACCATGAGAGAAAATGTAGCTCTCAGTGAGACAGTGAACTAACATCACATCGTGCTAAAGTTAGGTAACCCTCAAGGCTTCAGTCGGCATTGATGTGCAGTGAGAAGTTTCTCAGGACAGCCAGTAGGATGAAAGGAATCCTGAGGAATCTCCTTCTCAACCTTCCAGCATCATAGATTGGAGAGTTGGGCAGATAAATGGCAGATGGAGTTCAATCCGGGCAAATGTGAGGTGATGTATTTTGGAAGATCTAATTCAAGAGCGAATTCTACAGTAAATGGAAAAGCCCTGGGGAAAATTGATGTTCAGAGAGATCTGGGTGTTCAGGTCCATTGTCCCCTGAAGGTGGCAATGTAGTTCAATAGAGTGGTCAAGAAGGTATATGGCATGCTTTCATTCATCAGACGGGGTATTGAGTACAAGAGTTGGCAGGACATGTTGCAGTTGTATAAGACTTTGGTTGGGCCACATTTAGAGTACTGTGTACAGTTCTGGTCACCACATTACCAAAAGGATGTAGATGCTTTGGAGAGGGTGGAGAGGAGGTTCACCAGGATGTTGCCTGGTATGAAGGGCAGTAGCTATGAAGAAAGGTTGAATAGCTTAGGATTATTTTCATTAGAAAGACGGAGATTGAGGGGGGGGACCTGATTGAGATCTTTAAAATCATGAAGGGTATAGACAAGGTCGATAGCAAGAAGCTTTTTTTCCCCCAGAGTGGGGGACTCCATTACTAGGGGTCATGAATTCAAAGTGAGAGGAGGAAAGTTTAAGGGAGATATGCTTGGAAAGTTCTTAACGCAGAGGGTGGTGGGTGCTTGGAATGCGTTGCCAGTGGAGGTGGTAGATGCAGACACAATAGTGACTTTTAAGATGTATCTAGACAACTGCATGGATGGGCAGGGAGCAAAGGGATACAGACCCTTAGAAAATAGATGACAGGTTTAGACAGGTGCTGGCTTGGAGGGCCAAAGGGCCTGTTCCTGTGCTGTAATTTTCTTTGTTCTTTGTTCTTGTTCATTAACCTATCAAAATATCAGAAAGTGTATAGTCTTCTCTGTTTACCTGGAATGTTTGAGCATCCTGTAGGACAGCATTGAACCCATGAGAGGTAGGACTTTGTGCAGCTTCTCTTGGTAGAGCAATGTGTAATGAGGGAGAGTGGACATGTGAACATTGTACACCTTGTAGGCTCGAAAGCATGCACTTCCTTAAAAAGCTGATAGATAGAATGAAGCTCGATCTTCACAGATGTGTGAAAAGAACACTGATTCCATATGCCTAGACTCAAGGGCCCTGACAAACCTGTTTGTGCTTTTTGACAAAGTCATTAATGGCGAAGATCATGGGACTGAACAAGTGCCTGGTCTCAAACGATCCTCTGAGTGCCAGAGTCCTGGGGCATTTCTTCCTCAACCAGCTGCTAAGATGTGTCAATGAGGTGCTCAGCAGATTGTGCTCCCAACTCTAATCTAGAAGGAGGACCCATTCAGACAAAAGTCTCTGACGCAGTCAAAGGTAAAACCTTTCTGGTGAATCTTCTGAGGCCCCAGTGGCTTCTACCTCAGAAATGGTGATCGAGCTGAGATTACCTGGTGCAGGCCTCTAATTGGATGTTAGTGTGTGTAGCTTATGTCTACATAAGAGAAGAGCTGAAATTAGTTTTGCAAAAGGCATAAAAGCTTTGGCAAATTAATAATAAGTTAACATTCGTGTTGATGGGAGTGCAGCATAGCATATATATTGGGTTAATTGGTTTCAGGTCTCCCTACCCAAATAATTGGTCATGTTCTTCTGCAATTAATTTGAGTATTTTCTCCTCATGGCGAGTAGGGACTCCCACGTCCACCAGCTCCCTTTTGGTCTTGAACCACTCAACCCAGATGGGGGCTATTTTCCTAAAACAAGACAAAAGGATTGAGTATGATGGAACTGAGTATGTGGGAACTAGCTGATCTCATTGAGAACAGCAGTGACCACATCTGCAGCAAGCGTTGGCTGCTTGAGGAGCTCCGGCTCAAAATTACTGAGCTGAAATCCAAACTCCAAACACTGCAGGACATCCGGGAGGAGGAGAAATACCTGGATGTTGTGTTCCAGGAGGCAGCCACATCTGGTAGATTAACTAAAGTTAATTCGATTGGCGGGCAGGGACAGCAGTGTGTGACTGCGAGTGAGGCAGGTAGAGGGACCCTGCCGCAGCCCTTGACATTGTCCCACACGAATGAGGCACTTACTCCCTGCCTGGATGAGGAACAGGGCTGCAGGATGAGTCAACTCACCATGGCACCAGGGTCCAGGAGGCCATTCAAGAGGGGGGAGCTAAAAGACAGATTGTACTTGTAGGGGATTCCATCATCAGGGGTATAGACAGTATCCTTTGCGAGCAGGATAGAGAAGCCCGCAGTTTGTGTTGCCTGCCTGATGCCAGGGTGCGAGACATCTCTGACCAGCTTGAGAGGATCATAGAGAGGGATGGGGAGGATCCAGTTATTGTGGTCCACAAGGGCATAGGCAGGACTAGGAAAAAAGACCTGTTTTGGGTTATGAAAAGCTAGGAACAGAACTAAAAAAGCAGGTCTTCAAGGGTCATAATCTCTGGATTGCTGCCCGGGCCACATGCAAATTGGCATAGGGAGGCAAGGATCAGGGAAGTAAACACATGGCTAAAAGAGTGGTGTGGGGAAAAGGGTCTCCTTTTCCTGGGGCACTGGCATCAGTTCTGGGACAGGAGGGATCTATACCGCTGGGATGGATTCTACCTGAACAGGGCCGGGTCCAGTGTTCTGGAGAAAAGGCTAATAGGTTAGTTAGAAGACTTTAAACTAGTTAGTAGGGGGGAAGGGAGAAGTTTGCATAGAGGAAGAATAATAATTAATGGAAGGCAAAGCAGCAGGTTAGCCGGTGACGAGGAAGCTTCAACTCCATTGAAAATAAGAAAAAATGTTAAAGGGAAGGAGAACTGCAGAGCTGTTAGTAATGGAGGTGATAGGACCCAAAAAGAAGGTGAAAAATTGGCATAAGGGCACTTTATCTGAATGCTCGGAGCATTTGAAACAAGGTGGATGAGTTGACGCTGTAAATCATGGCAAATGTGTATGATTTAGTGGCCATTACAGAGACATGGTTACAGGTTGGTCATGACTGGGAGTTAAATATCCAGGGGAATCAAACTGTTTGGAAGGACAGACAGGAAGGTAAGGGAGGTAGTGTTGCTCTGATTTTTAATGATGATATCAGGGCAGTAGTGAGAGATGATATAGGTTCTACTGAACCAAATGTTGAATCCATTTGGGTGGAAATTAGGAATAGCAGGGAGACAAAGTCACTGATTGTTGTAGTGTATAGACCACAAAATAATTACATTGTGGTGGGGTGGGCAATAAACATAGAAATAGCTAATGCATGTAAAAATAGTACAGCAATTATCATGGGGGATTTTAATCTACATATCGATTGGTCAATGGAAGCCTTGAGGAATGGTTCACAGAATGCATCCGCGATAATTTCCTTGAACAATTTGTAATGGAACCTACGAGGGAGCAAGCTATCCTTGAACTAGTCCCTTGTAACGAGACAGGAATAATTAATGATCTCACAGTTAGGGATCCTCTCGGAAGGAACAATCACAGTACGGTCGAATTTAAAATACAGATGGAGCGTGAGAAGGTTAAATCCAGAACCTATATGCTGTGCTTAAACAAAGGAGACAATGAAGGAATGAGGGAGGAGTTAGCTAAGGTAGAATGGGAGCAAAAACTTTATGGTGGGTCATTTGAGGAACAGTGGAGGATTTTCAAAACTACTTTTCACAGTGCTCAACAGAAGGATATTCCAGTGATGAGGAAGAACTGTTGGAAAAGAGACAGCCAGCCATTGATGTCAAAGGAAATAAAGGAAAGTATCAGATTGAAAAAAAAATACAAAAAAGCAAAGAGCAGGAGAAACTAGTAGACTGGGAAATCTTTGAAGGCCAACAGAAAGCCACAAAAAAAGTTATAAAGAAAAGTAAGATAGGTTATGAGAGTAAATTAGCTTAGAATATAAAAACAGGCAGCAAAGGTTTCTATAAATATGTAAATCATAAAAGAGTGGTGAAGGTAAACATTGGTATCACCAAGGAGGCTGTGCTGGGCAAGCTAATGGGGCTAAAGTTAGACAAGTCTCCTAGCCCTAATGATATGCATCCCAGGGTACTAAAAGAGGTGATGGGGGAAATAGCAAATGCACTAGTAATTATTTACCAAAATTCACTGGACTCTGGGTGGTTCCCACTGACTGGAAAACACCCAATGTGATGCCACTGTTTAAAAAAGGAAGCAGACAAAAAGCAGATAACTATAGGCCAGTTAGCTTAACTTCAGTAGTAGGGAAAATGCTTGAATCTATCATTAAGGAAGAAATGGCAAGACATCTGGATATAAATTGTCCCATTGGGAACACCCAGCATGGGCTCATGAAGGATAGGACATGTTTAACTAATTTGGTGGAATTCTTTGAGGACGTTACTTGCATGGTGGACAATGGGGAACCTGTGGATATGGTGTATCTGGATTTCCAGAAGACATTTGACAAGGTGCCACACCAAAGGTGTCTACATAAGATAAAGTTGCACGGTATTACAGATAATGTATTGGCATGGATAGAGAATTGGTTGACCAGTAGAAAGCAAAGAGTAGGGGTAAATGGGTGTTTTTCTGGTTGGCAGTCAGTGGCTAATGGTGTGCTTCAGGAATCAGTGTTGGGACTGCAATTGTTTACAATTTACATAGATAATTTGGAGTTGGGGACTAAGTGTGGTGTGTCAAAATTTGCAGATGACACTAAGGTGAGCAGTAGAGCAAAGTGTGTAGAAGGCACTGAAATTCTGCAGAGGGATGTAAATAGTCTAAGTGAGTGGGCAAAGGTCTGGCAGATGGAGTACAATGTTGATAAGTATGAGGTCATCCATTTTGGTAGGAATAACAGCAAAATGGACTATATTTTAAATGGTAAAAATTGAAGTACGCTGCTATGCAGAGGGACATGGGGGTCCTTGTGCATGAATCGCTAAAAGTAGGATTGCAGGTAATTAAAAAGGCTAATGGAATTCTGTCTGCCATTGCCAGGGGGATGGAGTTTAAAAACAAGTAGGCTATGCTGCAGCTGTGTAGAGTCCTGGTGAGGCCACACCTGG
Source organism: Stegostoma tigrinum (assembly GCF_030684315.1). Taxonomy (NCBI): domain Eukaryota; kingdom Metazoa; phylum Chordata; class Chondrichthyes; order Orectolobiformes; family Stegostomatidae; genus Stegostoma; species Stegostoma tigrinum. The sequence goes on from NC_081375.1 coordinate 19,042,411, forward strand.
AGTACTGTGTGCAGTTGTGGCCTCCTTACTTGAGATGAGATATACTAGCACTGGAGGGGTTACAGAGGAGATTCACTAGGTTGATTCCAGAGTTGAGAGGGTTGGATTATGATGAGAGACTGAGTGGGCTGGGACTATGCTCATTGGAATTCAGAAGAATGAGGGGAGATCTTTTAGAAACATATAAGATTATGAGGGGAATAGACAAGGTGGAGGCAGGGAGGTTGTTTCCACTAGCAGGTGAAACTAGGACTAGTGGCATCGCCTCAAAATAAAGGGAAGCAGATGTAGGACTCAGATCAGGAGGAACTTCTTCACCCAAAGGGTTATGAATCTGTGGAACTCCCTGCCCAGTGAAGCAGTTGAGGCTACCTCGCTGAATGTTATTAAGACAAGGCTAGATAAATTTTTGAACAGTAAAGGAATTAAGGGCTATTGTAAGTGGGTGGGTAGGTGGAGCTGAGTCTCAAAAAGATCAGCTATGATCTTATTAAATGGCGGGGCAGGCTCGAAGGGCCGGATGGCCTACTCTTGCTTCTAGTTCTTATGTTCTTATGTTATGAATTGGATGAAAAGTTGTCAGGGGTCCTGAGGTAATGAGGTGTCCCTAATAAGTAAGTAGAAAATGCAGTGGTCATGAAGGGTTAGCCATTGAGTGGGTCTGATGCATTCAATAGTGAAAGGTGGTCCATGGTGCTTTTGTGAGTGGTTCATACAGTGCCTGTGTCGGAATGAGTGATGGATCTGTGAGTGTGAGGCAGCAAGGACAAGATGGTGGCGTTTATCCTTGTGGAGTGCAGAAGATTGTTGACCTTTTTGCTGAAATACTGGACAACCGTCCGACTTGGTACACTGCCCTGAGCCAGGATGCTATCTGCATCCAGGCTGGCTACATCTGGAAACTACAGTCCCCTCCTCCCCACTCATCAGCACCTCTAGGTATTTGCCCATGAAGTGGACTGTAAGATTTTCTTTCCCTGTGCCATAATGGTTGAACATCACAGTGAGAGGACCAGATCTGGCATGCAGAAGCTCTGTGCAACTGGGCTATAATTATAACACTGAGGAACTTAAATTCTCAAAAGGTCCATCTCCTCCTTGTGCATGATTCTATAAGAAGGTTGCTGAAGAGTCTATTTGCATAATCAAGGGTGAAGAATTGAAAGATTGGGTAGAAAAATCACTCTTAACAATGGCAAACTGGGCACCACGTACTCACTCAAGAAACCACGTTAGTTCCAAATAGAAAAGCTCCACTCTTGATCTCTGGTTCCATATTCTCAAGCCAAGAGAAAGAAAACATTTACCTTGTTAAGCCCCCTCATAATTCTAAACTTTTCAGTAAGATAACTTCTCATTCTTCTAACTCCAGACAGAATAGCCCAATTCTATTTATCTCTCTTCACAGAACACTCCTCTCATCCCAGGACTCAAATCTAGCAAACATTTGTCACATCTATTCTATGGCAATTATCACCTTTCTCGAGTTAGGAGACAAAAATTGTGCATGCAATTCTGGATATGAATACTCCAAAACCGACATAATTGCCATAAAACTCCAATCCTCCTGTATTGTCAACTTATTTCAGCAAAGTTTAATGCCTCTTAATTATTTGCTGCAACTGCTAAAAATTTTTCTCATCAAAATGGATACTTTCATCTCCTCATATACTTGCTCACTTTACTACTTTCAAGCCTCATCATTTAACCAGTTTCTATGGCTTTGGAGTCTCTGCATTCCTATTAAAACATTCCTATCCAAACTAGTATTGTACCATCATTAAACTCCGGTATATTACACACTCCGTCCTCTAACCTATGGCATTATTTGATCTAGGTGTAACCTGAGGCCCAACCACTGATCCTTCTGGCATTCTAATAGTTTTGAAATATGATAACATTTATACATTAAAAATTGAAACTCACAGACGAAGTGGGTGACTCAGTGGCTGAGACATTGATCTTTTGCCTCTAGGATGTGCGATTAAATCCAAGCCCAACTGTTCAGTTTGAAGCCCTTCTAATTATACAGTTCATTGTGGATTGGCTTTGGCACAAGATTAAGGACCTAACTGCCCTGTTGCTGAACCCCTAATCCCATGCCAATGTCAATCTGCACTTGCTGCGCAACATTGTCTGACGTTTGATGTGAATTACTAATCTACCTCAGGTCACAGACTGAAATTAAGAGTTAAGGTCATGTTTCTGAGATTGTATTGAGATATGCTGGTGATACAGAGCAGAAGGGAACTAACTTGGTAACAAGCTATACTGGGAGTGTCAAACAGAATTTTATTCTGTAGAATTAAGAGCATTTTCCTCCTATGAGTACCAATATTCTTGCGCAATAAGTATTAAAAAATATTGCTGATGACGGTTCAGAAATACTATGATGTTAAAATCCTACGAAAATGCTGTACTGAGTTGAAAATCTATTGGTATCTACTCTGATATTATCAATAACTTACTCCAAACTGAAATAATCAAAATGCAAGACAATAATACAGTTCAACTAACAGACCATCTCTATAATGTGGAAGTCCTATAAAAATTTTATCTAAAACTCAGTTTGCCCTATTCTGGCTCAGTGTAAGCCCCATCATTTCTGAGCTCATGGATTTACATTGTTTCATAATTGAGTAGCATCAGGATTTCAGAATTTTCATCCTTCTTTTCCATGCAATACAAGGATATAAAAATCTTCCTTATTTTTGAATTCTATATTGAAAATTCATGGCTCTTGAATAAAGGAATTTAGATTACTTGATGTTCCTGTCTTTCCCTTTCTTTTATTTCCTTCCCGCTTGCCTCTTGTTGAACAGGATTTTCTGTTCTCTCTGACTTGTACATTCCCGTCTGCAAGATTTTCCCCTTCCTCCCCACAGCAGGTTCTCACCATTCGCTGCACAAAATGATCTCTCATTTTACTCTTTGGTACCTCACTGTTTGTTGCTGGTGCAATAGCTGACCTAATTATATAATGTTGGTAAAAGGCTGTAGAAATAGATTCCATGAGGACATTTAAAAGGCAAATGGCCTTGTGCTTGAAGAGAGCTAACTTTCTAAGAAGTTTATTGTCAAAAGTTGAGCTGTGGGTGTTGGCATATGTGACTCAGGCTGAATAGCCTCCTTCTGTACTCTCAACAGACCTCTGCAGTGCACATCTATTGCCAAATACCTCCCATTGTTGCTCCACTTCACTCTCCATTCCATGAGCTTTTTCACTTTCTCTTTTGACCCAGTATCTGAATAATTTCTTTCCCCTTATTAGCACTCATTAACACTCTTTCCCTGCTGTTTCTTGCAACTTTCACAGGTGTGTATGGTGACACTGCCAAAAGAAAGGGGCTAGGCCATGAAGTAAGCATGGAGATTGCCAGTATCAAGTCAATGGAATCAAACACATAAATGTTAGGAGGAAGCAGAACCTCTGAAGTCATTCAGAGAATTGAGGAAAGAACATGGAAATTGGTCAGCAATGTTTACAGAAAAGCATCAAGAATGGAAGGGCACAAATTTACATTAACTTACAAAGGAAGTTAATATGGTGTGAGAAAAAGCTTTTTCACACAGATAGCAGTTAGGGTCTGCAAAGCATTGCCTAAAAGTATGGTGGATGCAGTTTCAGTGCAGTTATTCAAGAGGATAGTGGGTGATTATTTGAATCAAAACAATGTGCAGAGTTACAGAGGAATGGCAAGAGAATGGCACTAAATCTTAAAGCACATTCAGAGAGACTTTCAGATATAATGGGCAGAGTGGCCTCCTCTATGATTCATTCTGGGAGCCCAGTTTATTGCTAGGCCCTGCAAATTTAATGCCAAGTTTCAAAACCTGCAGGACAGAGTCAAATCTAATGAACAAGGGATGGTATCACTCCTCAGAGTGTCCTGTGAAAGGGGTACAATGACTGGAAGGTGTCAATCTGTACATACTGGTAGGGAATGATTCTACAAGTTATTTGACTCCAGGATGCCCTATATAATTCAGCCAACCTTGTTTTCTCCAGACATTATCCCCATGGCTAAGTCTTCTGCAGGCCCAAGATGCAACCATATAATTACATGAAAGAGAAGTGGTTGGAGGCAGGTCTGTTCTGAGTTTTCTATTTTTTTTGCTTTATGTGAGTTGTACTTTTTTAAAGATTTGTCATTGGCAACATTCACTAATGAATGTGATTGTCCATGTAGGAAATTTTGTGCCTATGGTATGGATCCTATGGGTCCTTGTCTGGGTGGTTAGCATGAAGAGTGAAATGGAGAAATAGCGGCCTCAGGCATGTGCCACAGAGGTCTGTCAAGGGTATAGAAGAAAGCAATAAGAGCAACATCTCCACCACATGTTTGGTAGGTATTTCCAGAAAGTGGAATTGGTCCTTGATCTTGAGATCATTGGCATTCCTTTTTCCAGTTCATTTCCTGTACTTACTCTTGCCAATGGGTGTGCTTGAAGACCTGTATCCCCTCATACAGGAGTTTCATCCAAGTCAGTTTCTTCTGAACGAGGTTCTCCTTTGCGTTGACATCTATGTGACATTTCTTGGGTGAAGCCTCCAGGTAGACTACAAAATGCTTCTTTTGCCTTTGTCTCATTCGAGTGTCTTCCTTCAAATGAGCAAAGAAGATTTTAATGATTTCTAGTGAAGTGGAGGAAGAACTGTTACTGTACCACTGGGAATTTCTTTCTGATCTCTACGTCACGTTTTTTACAGGAGTGGAATGTAATTAAGAAGAAAATTTAAGGTTCTGGCTGAACTTGACATTTCGAACTCAATATGAAATCCAAGGGACATGCAGAGGCTCAAACATAAAAAGAGAAAGCTAGCTCACTATGAAATAGCTTTTCCTTGTTCTGATAGTCCACCTCTTACTGTCACTGAAACTGTGGCTTCCATTTCTCCAAACCGTTCACACAGGAAAATGAATTAAAAGTAAAATACATTTGATGAATCCCTTTCTATACTGCATAAGTAGTTCTCCTGTTCCAAATACTGATCAGGTGATTATATTCAATGATATGATTGATGGTGAATTTTATGAATTTATGATGTCCTCATTTGTAAGTGGTCACCAATTTTCACAGTAGTTTTACATGTTACATAGATCACTGGGTTTTACTGCCATGTTCATTCTGCTATTCTCCTTTTTGTATATTTGTTTTTCCCATTAAGACATGCTCAGTAACGTAGTGCTGACTTACATCATCAATAAAAATAATTACCATTTCAAAATCTAATTTCCAAGAAACAACATTTGCTTCATGTAGAACAAAAGGCTGGAAAGCAAAATGCCTAGAGGGTACTTTTGACCCATGTGTGTGCAGGCCTCAAATCAAACCAAGCATATCTTTTTAATCAGTCTTATCTCATAACAAGGAAAACATACAGTAGTTAGGAACATTAAGGCTTTGGCACCTAATTTCCAATTGAGTACAGTTTATAACTTTTGCCTGTGGCTACATGCGGATGATTTGTGATGGTGCACGGGTTTTTGGAGGGATACAGAACATTTGGAGAAAATGCAAAAACAACAAACATTATTTTTAAATTTGAAAAGTGCTGTCTGCAAGTTTTCCTGTCATTGTTATGCCTGGAAAATGAATAGCCTTACATTCACTGCAGCTGAATGACCCAACTTTCCACTAATAGCTTGAATGAACTTTACAAATTTGGCGCATTATTTTAAGCATGACTTTCACAGATAAATCCTTGTTAAAAGTCAAACTATTTTGTTTTCTCTATGTATCCACGTAAGTAACGTTATATTTACAATCGCTGATAGAAAATGATTGTATGAAGTGATTGTGTATAACTAACATATCGGATAGGCTTCATGCATTTCATCTGAAGCTGAGTGCTCCCAAAAATATTCCCAATTTTAAGTTCATTATCTATAAGCAATGACTACCTGAATGTGTCAGAAATGTTTATGATTTATAAAGCAAATATGTTATATTACAATGTAGAGTTGATTTTGTCACAGTTCAGACAGCAAAGTGTCAAATGGATTGTACCTGAATACAGCAAAGTTACTGAATTGTCATCATTCCCATGAACCAATTTATACTTTAACTCTTGACCAGTGAGATGGTTTGATTTGTCTTTGCTGGTGCAATCTCTAGTTGATCAGTCTTCATGGCTTAGGCTCCAATGGAGTTTAGGACCTGGGGTTTCAACTTGCACTAATGAGAGTCTGTGTTGTCTCTACTTTTAGTGTTCTGCATCTAGGGTTAGTGCCAATGTTATCAAGTTTCAAGGAGGATTTCTCTCACACTATATTCCAAATTTGCCCCGGTACCTACACATTGCAATCCCGTGGCACCGCACTCGTATTCTCCCACTGCACTTTCATATTCTCCCTGTACTTCTACAGCCAGTATGTCTCAGAGTCCTTGGCGCCGATGCCACCTTTAAAACCCAGCCAAGTGAAGCCTGGAGCTACACCAACCTGTGTGTGCTGTGGGAGAGCAACCAAACCAGTGTGTCTCAGGGCACAGAGAGAACACAACTGACACTTCATTGTATTTACAAGTGTACATTCTTATATGTATTACCAATTAAGAGTCAAGCTACACAACTTACCTGTCCTTACCTTCAAACCATCTAACAACCCTGTCTTAGTGAGTATTAATATTTCCCAATGCCCAGTGTGGCCTAACATCTTTTCACTGTTCAATGTGGGAGCATTACATACTGGAAACCCTTTAAATGATTTAAAGGATTCACTTTTATTCAGCAAAAAACAAAAGCAAAATAACACTCACACAAAGAAATTGCATTTGCTGCTGGCAACAGTCAGGGGCAATTTGGCTTTTGACAGAGAACAAATTTGCAATCAATTAGTGATTATTGTAACCAGTTTGTATTTATTGGAACTGTGCATCATTTAAGTCCGGTCCGGCTTGTTGCACTTTTCGCTGCACTGCTCTATCAAGCTGAAGATGATATTCTTCCCGCTCATTCTCCTCATCTTCATGCTTCGATGATTGCTGCTTCTCTGCCAACTCTTTGAACTTCATTGCATCTCTTCTTTGCATGTTCCAGGAGCACAATGTGTAAGAATTATGTGGCACACTATTCAGAGTGTATGGTAATTTGCCCTCTAGCCAATTCAAGCATTGGAACATCAGCTTAAGCAAGTCAATCATGTGCTCGAACACTTTCCTGGCCAAAGAACAGACAGTGTGATATCTACAGTCCACTTCAATCAGAGTTTATATAATGCAACCACCAGCAATGCTCATAGAGTTGGACAGTCATACAGCATGGAAACAGACCCTTCAGTCTAACCAGCCCATGCCAATCATAAACCCAAACTAAACTACTCCCGCTACCGCGCTTGACCCATATCCTTCCAAACATTTCTTGTTCATCTACATATCTAGATATCTTATAAATGTTGTAACTGTACCCATAGCCACCACTTTCTCTAGAAGGTCATTCCGTACATGAACTACTTCCCGTTTTAAAATAAAAATTGTCCTTCATAGTCATGTTTAAATCTTTCTCTCTCACCTTAAAAATATGCCCCTGTCTACCAGTTACCATCCTCATAAAGCATCTGGCCCTTGTATTGAGGTAGGAACATGAAAGTTTTCAAGAATATCAGCATCATGTGATCATGATACAAATTGCACCAGTAACAACCTTCACACATTTGTGGGTTGAGGATTGAGAAATCCCACAGAGATCCCCAGTGGATCCTTGCGAGAAGCCAGTTGTACAGCAACTGAGCACAAATGTCACCTTGTCGGTCATTGGGACAGGATAGTCACCAACTCCTTTACATTGCAGGTTCCACTCCAGCAGTTGGTATAGTTCTATAATGGTGTCCCAGGAAATCCACAGACTGTGCAGCCTAGTAGAACTTACATTATCTTTGTCCTACAGGTGCCTCTTTTAAAGCTGCATATAATTACTTCTCCTTCACAGAAAGGACTTATCTCAATTCTGCAGTGGCTTAGTGAAGCGAACTTGTGGCCAGCATTTGCATTCCACATGGCTGGATAGAGCATCATGCATGTAAAATACATGCAACAATTCGAGATAACTTCAACCTGGAAGTGCCCAATTACTACAATTAACATTTCCTTGAAAAATCTCACGTTGCTCCCAAGTATACCCCAAATGCTCAGAAAGAAAGACAACACTGACTCTGTCTATCTTGGTGAGATCGCAGCCATTTTCCATTTCCAATGCATATTTTTGAATTGCCTGAGGATGGAAGGTACCGTGTGTCACATTTTTTACAGTGAGTCTCAGGTTTAGTCTCATAATCAAGGACTCCCCTGCACTTTCATATTCCTTCCTCCTGGCAATCCCTCACCAGCCCAGCACTACTAAACCTCCACAGCTTCCCATAAACCACATCGATATACATCTTCAATTCTTACCCCCATCAGCCTTAGCCCCACAGTTTAGTAATGTCCACCAGCATAGTGCGGTGTCATCTCATCATGATCAGGATGGTGGTGACCATCATTAGGCAACCCATCCATCCCATGCTATCCCACTTTCTCCAGTTGTTACCATCCCAGCTGATGCAATTACTGGAAAAGTCAGATTCCAGATTGAAACTCTGGCTTAATCGATCCTATTTTGATTTGTTTTGGTTTTAATGAAGTGATCTCTCACTGAAACATAAACACACAATGTTGTTTTAATTATAGAACAACAGTTTATAAACAAAAGGAATTATAATAAAATAGAAGAAACTGAACTGCCTACTTACAACACAAATTCACAGATTTTAAACACGCACTAAAAATATATTCCCTTAAAGTTAAAACACTCTTTTATAGACTGGAAGGTAAATAGCTTTCGTATAGACTAAATCACACCCCTGCTACCTGGTCGATAACCGCCCATTCCTTTTTTGCAGGTTTGTGTGAGGGGGCACTTCATTTCCAAGACAGTGACATACAGGGACTGCATCTGCCTCAGCTTCAGGGTGAGCCATCTGACAGTGCAACAGGTTATTGCGTTTCTACTGAGGAAGTTCTTTTTATTCAAATGTCTCTTTTGGGGTCTTCTAGACTCCTGAAAAATGTTTAAGATACCAGACTGAAAGGTCTATTGCTTACAGTACCACCACAGTCTCCACTGGCTCAGCTTGTCTGATCATAGATAATGTGGCCACACGGTCAGGAAATTGGCAGGCACTTTGTCTGGGAGCTGTTCAGTCTCTCTGCCTTCAAAGGGCATCTCGGGAACCATTAAGGGAATGAAGTTGCCTTTGATTCCCATCAGATTGTTGCCTAGTAGCAGGCAAACTAGGAATCACTCTCATGGTCATTGTTCCCAACACAATGTCACAACATTCCTGATGCACCCAGCAAGATGAAATGGACATTACCCTTCTTCAATCCCTTTTACCAGTATCTTGGCATTTGCTGCACTCTAATGGGAAAGCCATGCCATTTATCAGCAATACAGCTTGGTTGGCTCCTTTATCCCTCAGAATCACTACAACTTGGTTGCCCCTCACCTTCCTGTGGATACAAGATCGCAGCAACTCTCAGGGATGTGTTTATGTTCACCCACATTCTTGGGAATGTCTATGCAATGATTTTCAACGGCAAGCAGAGCTATAGCATGGTCGATGATGGTTTCTGACTCCTATTCTCTGCACAAGGTGGATGTGCCCTGAGAACTCACACTGGCTGGTCTCACAGCCTCCTGAACATTCCTTATCTATCAGCTGTTAAAATAGATGAGCTTCTTGGCCTCAACTTTTAGCGCAGCACCACCTGTCCTGTCCTGAGAAGAGACACCAACATTCCCCTCTGTTCCATGGGTTCCGGTTTCTCTCATCATTCTGCCCATCCCTAAAGATTCCAGCTGGTTTGGCAGTGACTAGTGGAGGACTTCTTTTGGAGCAGGGGCTTGTGGATTAGTTCATAATCATTTGTTGGTGTGTTGGCACGACTCAACCTGGTCATTCTCTGTTCTCCTCTGTGCATTCTTACTGGGCAGGATGTGGAGTTTATGAACTTCTCAAAGAAAATTATTTCTCAGAGCTTTTCAAAAGTGGCTACTGTGTCAGGTACCTGCACCCACTGATCAACAGCAAGCCTTTCAAATTCCAACCTGAACAGGACACCACTTTGTTAATACCAGACCCAGGGTTTAATTCATCCTGGGTGAAAATGGGATACCCAAATCAATAAGCTCCTGGGTAAGGAGAGATTAACTGTCTTCCATTACCCCATGGCCTCTTACCCTTCCTCAAACTCTTCATTTCCAACTGCTGTCACGACGTCAATCACCTCAACCTCCCCACCCCTCTCACTCACTCCAACCTCTCCCCCATGGAACATGCAGCCCTCCGCTCCCTCTGCTCTATCCCTAACCTCAACACCAAACCCACTGATAAGGAAGGTACAGGTGTGGTATGGCACACCGACCTTTACATAGCTGAGGCCCGACACCAACTCTCTAACACCTTCTCCTTCTACCGCCCCCTCAAGCATGACCCCATCCCTCATGAGCAAAACATCCATAATCTCATCACCTCAGGTAGCCTCCCACCCACAGCGTCCAACCTCATAGTTCGCCAACCCCGCACTGCCCCTTTCTATCTCCTTACCAAAATCCATAAACCTGACTGCCCCGGCTGGTCCACTGTCTCTGCCTCATTGAACTTATCTACAGTTACCTCGACTCTGTTTCTCCCCTTGACCCAAGAACCCCCCGCTTACATCCGGCGCACCACTCACACCCTCCATCTCCTCAAGATTTTGAACTCCCTGGTCACCAACAGCTCATCTTCACTATGGACATCCAATCCCTGTACATTGGTATCACCCATGCATTTGACCTAAAAGCTCTCAGCTACATCTTCTCCCGCATGCTCAACCAGTCCCCCTCACCAACACTCTCATCTGCTTAACTGAACTCATCCTAACCCTTATCAACTTCTCCTTCAACTCCTCCCACATCCTACTGACTAAGGGTGGCCATGGGCACCTGTTTTGGCCCAAGCAGTGCCTGTGTCTTCGTAGGATATGTGGAACAGTCCCTGTTCAGCAGCTACACTGGCACTACTCCCCCACCTCTTCCTCTGCTGCATCGATGTTCATATCAGCGCTACCTTGTGTTCCCACGGGGCGTTTGAACAGTCATCAACTTTACTAGCACCTTTCACCCCAACCTCAAATTTACCTGGACCATCTCCAATACCTCCCTCTCCTTCCTGGACCTCTCTGTTTCCATGTCCAGTGTTCCTTGCCACTTCTGCCACCTACAATTCGACACCGCAACCAAAGATATAGTTCCCTCCCCACTCCTATCCACCTTCCATAGGAACTGCTCTCTCCCTGACTCCCTCGTCTACTCCACACTCCCTACTAAGCCCACCACCTTTCCCTGCAACCCCAGGAAGTGCTATATCTGCCCCTACACCTCCCCCCTCACCTCCATTCAAGTCAAAAAACAGACCTCCCACATTAGATAGGGATTCACCAATACATCCATCAACATGGTCTATTGCATCCGCTGCTCCCGCTGTGGCCTCCTCTGCATCAGTGACACCAAGCAGAAACTCGGAGACTGTTTCGCAGAATATCTGCGCTCTGTTCGTGACAAACAACAACACCTTCCAATCACAAACCATTTTAACTCACCTCTCACTCCCTGTGACACGTCCATCCCGGGCATCCTCCAGAGTCACAATAACACCACCTACAAACTGGAGAAGCAGCACCTCATATTCTGCCTTGGGTGCCTAATGGCCTAAACTTGGAATTCACCAGTTTTAAAATCTCCCCACCCTCAGCTTCACCCCATGTCCAACCCTCCCACTCATCCCTGCCTCCTTGACCTGACGCAACCTGTCCATTTTCTCTCCCACCTATCTGCTCCTCCCATCTCATTGACCAATCCCTCCCACTCCCTACCTGCACTCACCTATCACCCACCCACCTTCCCCAGCCCCACCTCTCCTCTCTCTGTTTATTTCTGAGCTCCCTTCTCCCCCTGCATTTCTGAAGAAAGGCTCCGAAACATCAACTATCTCACTCCTCAGATACTGCCTGGCCTGCTATGTTCTTCCAGCTCTGTACTATGTTACCTCAGTTGGTTGCATCTTGATTAATTAAAAATTATCCTTTCACTTGTGGATACCTTTCTCCCAGGCCTTCACATTCTGAAATGATGTTGTAAGAGGAGTCAACTGAAACAGATTTTCTTGAATTAACAAAACGAGTGAGTTTATCAATTATGCATACAAGTACAAATGTTAAAACAACAAACATAGGCATTAGAAATAAGAGCTGAGTTCAAAAATATAAAGGTACAAAATGATATATGGAGAGGGCTCTGAGTTCCTCACGTAGAGTGGATAGTTGAAATTTGCCCGTAGTAATTACATTGATAGTTGAAAAGCCATTTCTTAGAGATTCTTGGTTTTGAAAGCTGCTTGAAATTCCCTTATTCTCATTCCTTTTTTGAATTGGTTTGCAACACACATGGTGAGAGAAGGTTGTCCCATTCGTGCAACACAAGGTGATTAGGAAATAGTTCTTTGCATGTTACCTTCAAACACATTAATGCTTGAGCGCAGTTTAGCCCAGGTTAAAGCAATCAATCAGACTAGTCCATTCCAATAAGGTTGAAATTGGTTATTTAACTGTTGTCTTTGTGTATTTTTCAAAGAGAAAAACTTAAAATGTGCCTGCAGTTTGGGACGACAACTGCAGGTGATGGACTGTGGAGGAAGGGGTTAAGTGGGGATTAATAACCCCTCATTATCTTGGTCGTCACAAGAGTTTACAGTCTAATCTGGAATTTTATTCATACCTTTAGATGTTGTATCCCATCACTTTTACACATAAGTGATTTACATTTACAGCTATTGTGTCTGTAGCAGTGATAATAAAATGTGAGGCTGGATGAACACAGCAGGCCAAGCAGTATCTCAGGAGCACAAAAGCTGACGTTTCGGGCCTAGACCCTTCATCAGAGAGGGGGATGGGGTGAGAGTTCTGGAATAAATAGGGAGAGAGGGGGAGGCGGACCGAAGATGGAGAGTAAAGAAGATAGGTGGAGAGAGTATAGGTGGGGAGGTAGGGAGGGGATAGGTCAGTCCAGGGAAGACGGACAGGTCAAGGAGGTGGGATGAGGTTAGTAGGTAGATGGGGGTGCGGCTTGGGTGGGAGGAAGGGATGGGTAAGAGGAAGAACAGGTTAGGGAGGCAGAGACAGGTTGGACTGGTTTTGGGATGCAGTGGGTGGAGGGGAAGAGCTGGGCTGGTTGTGCGGTGCAGTGGGGGGAGGGGACGAATTGGGCTGGTTTAGGGATGCAGTTGGGGAAGGGGAGATTTTGAAACTGGTGAAGTCCACATTGATACCATTAGGCTGCAGTGTTGCCAGGCGGAATATGAGTTGCTGTTCCTGCAACCTTCGGGTGGCATCATTGTGGCATCGCAGGAGGCCCATGATGGACATGTCATCTAAAGAATGGGAGGGGGAGTTGAAATGGTTTGCGACTGGGAGGTGCAGTTGTTTGTTGCGAACTGAGCAGAGGTGTTCTGCAAAGTGGTCTCCAAGCCTCCGCTTGGTTTCCCCAATGTAGAGGAAGCCACACCGGGTACAGTGGATGCAGTATACCACATTGGCAGATGTGCAGGTGAACCTCTGCTTAATATGGAATGTCATCTTGGGGCCTGGGATAGGGGTGAGGGAGGAGGTGTGGGGGCAAGTGTAGCATTTCCTGCGGTTGCAGGGCAAGGTGCCGGGTGTGGTGCGGTTGGAGGGCAGTGTGGAGTGAACAAGGGAGTCACAGAGAAAGTGGTCTCTCCGGAAAGCAGACAGTGTTGGGGATGGAAAAATGTCTTGGGTGGTGGGGTCGGATTGTAGATGGCGGAAGTGTCGGAGGATGATGCGTTGTATCCGGAGGTTGGTGGGGTGGCGTGTGAGAACGAGGGGGATCCTCTTTGGGCGGTTGTGGCGGGGGCGGGGTGTGAGGGATGTGTTGCGGGAAATGCGGGAGACGCGGTCAAGGGCGTTCTCGATCACTGTGGGGGGAAAGTTGCGGTCCTTGAAGAACGTGGACATCTGGGATGTGCGGGAGTGGAATGTCTTATCATGGGAGCAGATGCGGCGGAGGCGGAGGAATTGGGAATAGGGGATGGAATTTTTGCAGGAGGGTGGGTGGGAGGAGGTGTATTCTAGGTAGCTGTGGGAGTCGGTGGGCTTGAAATGGACATCAGTTACAAGCTGGTTGCCTGAGATGGAGACTGAGAGGTCCAAGAAGGTGAGGGATGTGCTGGAGATGGCCCAGGTGAACTGAAGGTTGGGGTGGAAGGTGTTGGTGAAGTGGATGAACTGTTCGAGCTCCTCTGGGGAGCAAGAGGCGGCGCCGATACAGTCATCAATGTACCGGAGGAAGAGGTGGGGTTTGGGGCCTGTGTAGGTGCGGAAGAGGGACTGTTCCACGTAACCTACAAAGAGGCAGGCATAGCTGGGGCCCATGCGGGTGCCCATGGCCACCCCCTTAGTCTGTAGGAAATGGGAGGAGTCAAAAGAGAAGTTGTTGATGTTTCCTTCCCTAAAAGGACATTAATGTGTTATGGGAGAGATAGATAAAAGTATGAAACCAAATTGCTGTCTTTGAGTGAGTATAACGTTTGGCTGAAAGCTCTCCTATTTTATAGGATCTTATGTTGTCACATTGGATTTAACGTGTAGTCAATCAGCAGCTGTGCTATCACTATGGAAGATACATTTGAAATGTAATAGATTTCAAAAATGTGGGAAAGAAGGTGATTTTAGTAACACGTAGTATTACTGTAACTTGCATTTCAATAACAGGCCTATGTAATAATGTGTCACAAAAACATTCTACAACAACATTATTACAAAAGATTTACCACTAAACCACATAAGGAGCCATTGGTATAGGTGACCAAAACCTTGATCAAAGGGATAGGTTTTGAGGAGTATCCTAGGGGTAAAGGAGTGGCAGATCTGTTTATGGAAGGTGTTACAAAGATTAATGCTTAGGCTGTTCTTTTATAATGCAGTGGAATTATAAAATTGTAATAAAAACGTGTTTCCTTTTGGCATGTTAACATTTTTGATTGAAGAAATGAACCAACTGCAATTAGTCATATGGGGGCTGAACAATTTTTTGGTTAAGTATGATATGCATCAAGGTTTTTGAATGGTTTCTTGCTATGAGACCCACAGAAACTTCCTGTATTATACCAAATGTACTCATTCACTACTTAACACCTCACCAAAAGTGCGTCTCATGTTTGATTGTATCCGTATCTCAACACGTGTTGTTCTCTGAAAGATTTGCACTCATGTCATCATTAAAAGGACAGTGCACGCCCAACAAGCATTGACTATCTGATGTTGTCATTGGCTGGCAATGTCATGGCATAGCAGCAACAGACCCCACTGCTCACAGCTGGCATTTTGCGCAGGCAAATACGCAGTCAATTCCAAACATGAGCTTTTTATTGACTGGGACCAACAGTAAACACAAACAAAATGAACAAATACAGCTGTTCACCCACACAATGCTAGCATCATGACTAACGACTATTTGACAATCCGTGATGGTTTTCTGTACACAGCTCAGAACGATAGGAACTTGCTGTCAAACTGAGTGTTCTGCCTGTCCTGTGTACTTATTGCAAATGAGCTCTGTCATCTACCCGGACAGCTCCCTCCAGCTCGATGTCCTCATCCTTCTCTTCAGATGACTACACCCACGCCCCTAGCTCCTCAGCATCTATTACATCTCCTTGTTGCCTGCTTCGTTATGCAGAACCCAGCACACCAGGACAATGCAGCACAGCCTGTCCAAAGTTCCACGCAGACTGCAATCTGCAGAACCACATCTTCGGCACCCTCATCGCCTGCTCCACCATGACCCTGGTCACAGGTTGTGCACTGACTTGGGGAAGTTACTGCACAATGATGGGCACAGTCAATGACCATTTTTCCATGCCCTCCAATGTTATTCCACCTTAGACATCCCCCCAGTTGCCATCCTTTACCAAACTGCCACCTGCTTTCCCCATCAACTTTGCCTCCACCACCTCTCTTGGCAGTGATCATCCACTGCCCTTACAAGTGCCTTTTGCATCCTCCTTCATTATTGATAGGCAGGCACCAAGGACTGCATTTGCCCCAGACCTTTGACTTTGACGAGCAGCCCTCAGGCATGACTGACAAAATCCCTGACCACAGTCCTCACAGCTCCCTGACTGATGATATGCAATTCCCCCGTAACTGAGGATGGCTCTAATCTGGGCTATGGTCAGGCAGATCCCCTGCTTGTGATCAGCGCAGGCTTCGACTGACAGTGGCCAAGATCCTGAAGTGTGCAGATTGTGCCTGTGATTGACTCTTCTGAGACTTTTCCCGACCGTGCCCACCCGCTCAAACCAACCCCAAACCCAACAATTTCTCCCCCCACCCCCAGCAATCCTCTCCCCCACCACTCCCTCCATTGACTGAATTGAGAGCCAGGCCTCAGCCAAATTTGAACAGGGCTATTTAGTCAACCAAATGAGTAGTTTGCTGTCTAGGCAGCTAGCACAAACTCAGCATCTGGTGTTAGACTGACATTTCAATGTGTTGCACAGTAAGCTGCTCCCCCCACCATACAGATCCCTATTGAGAAGCAGTCAGTCTATGTGTCTGCACAGAACACTTTGTCCACATGACAGTAGTCGTTGCCTTTCTCTCTGGCTGAGGTGTCAACATGCCAAGTCAAAGCATGACAAGGCAGGGTACACATGTTGCGAGCATGCAAGAAGGTACTAAGTGACTGAACTCTAAGTGAGGCAGCACTAGGAGAGCAGAAAGCAGCAATGAGATGCAACCTGGTCCAGTTTGTGAACTGGGAGGCGATCCTTGCGTGCAAAGTGTCCCTGCCTGAGCCTTTCAATGTTAGTTTATGGAGTAGCCTGCAGTACAAGTGGATCAGAGAGGTGAGATGATGGTCATGAAGGGTTGGCAAATATGAGATACTAATGCCCACGAATGGGTGTGTGAATGGCTGGCATCCATGGACCATGCCCTGATATGCTGTTTGCTGTTGAGCAATAAGGAGACTGGCAGCTGCAACAGTGAGTTGAGATATCATATCAAGAATTCTTGATGTCAATTTTTTCTAATGTATTAGATAAGACAAGAAGTTCAATATTAATGCAGCAAGTTATGGCATTAATAAGGTGTTTAACAATATATAGTTCTCTTTAATTTTTAACTTGCTGCTTCCTCTTGAGAAACTTGCTTCACTGCTTGACAACGGCAGAAAAGCTGTAGCAAGCCCCTACGTGGAGAAAGACATCATCAGCTGTCTCATCTAAAACTGTCACATATCTCAGTGTTGCCCACAACATTAAGGCCCCCGTCAGATTTTGCCGTACTTTCCAATAACTTCAAGGGAAATTATATTTGAATTAGATTCCTGTCAGTGATCATAGAATTACATTGGCTCCGGACACCATATCTCGATTATTCACTGCATTGATTTAATTGAAGTGCAGAATGTGAACCTGCCTTTCATTTCATTACGGACCAGTTTCAATAAAATTTTTGGATCTGCTACTTATTTATTATTGTGATCAATGGGTTAAAAGGCATCACCAAGTAAGGACCCCATCTTATTTGATATTGAACAACTTTAAAAATCGGAAATGAAGAAAATCAGAGAAGTTAATAAATGCCATGTAATTTCCATTTCCTTTTTTTCATTTGGCATTTGATAAACTATTAAAATCAAGGCTGATTGGCTATAATATCTGTAGTTTCTCAGAGATTCTTGCAACAGGAAAAATACACTACTTTCCAATTTCTTGAATTGTAAATGACATGTCTCATTTAGTAAGTTTAGGCAGGCTGCCCATTAGCTGTAATTTTAAATTAAATTATAACTACACGTAATATCGTTAAAAATATCTCAGTCAATATGGAAAGTGCAACAGCCTTTACAATCAGAAGAGAGAAGTCTCCATGAGCATGTCACTAAATTAATTCACAGTGGGGGAGACATAGATCATGATTGGTTGTATGAGCAAATATGTTAGATGAGACAAATATGATCACCAAGAATGAAAAAGATTAAAAATCTAGTCATAGGTATTGAAATATCTACTTTTAACAGTGCTGAACATCAAAATAGACTTCAAATGTAAACTAATGTCTGGGGTTAAATGCCCTTTTAAAGCTTGATCTTTTGATTTGCTTTAAGAACTCAAAACACTAGCCTAATGATCTCCCAGAGTGATCTCACACCTCAAGGCTTTAGGGTGTTTTGTAGTCTTTGATTTATGCTGCTACATGTATTAACCTATACACTTTGAAACCACCTTGCGTCAACACAGAAATTACAATATAAATACAACTTAAGTCATTCTTGGTTTAGAAATGTTCCAAGTGAAAGATGAGGTTAGACTTTTTTTCCCAATTTCTTTTAATGATTGCTGTTAACATTTATCACTTCTTCATGAATTGTAAGTTAAAGCATGTTGTAACAAAATGGGAATACGTTCAACCTCCATGATCAAAACTAATTTGAGCCAAGAACTGTAGGTTCCTTTTACTCATATCTAAGGTAGGAATACTGTCTCTGTGCCTACATAATTTTAGTTGTCATCTATGTTTATGAACTGCTAATTAGATTGTCACACTTTGGATCCAAAGCTTAGCAAGGCAGATTTGCAGCTAAACAAAAACTTGTCAATTAAGTTTCACAAATCTGAACTCTGGCATTTGGTCAACCTTCACTCAAATAATATCTCTGTCCTGCAGCACGTGATATGTGACTCTCAGATTCTGTCTGAGTTATTTCTATTAATTTTGCATCACCACGTAACTGTGGTCACAGTCAATGAATTCTTGGTGCACTAAAGCCAAATAATGGGAAAGTCTGAGATAACAAGGTGTACAGTTGGATGAACACAGCAGGCCAAGCAACATCAGAGGAGCAGGAAAGCTGATGTTTCAGGCCTAGACCCGGAAAATCTCTCAGGTTGATGGTTGTGCATTAGTTTCTTTTAATTCTTTCCATGGAATATGGGTGCTATTGGCAAGGCCAGCATTTAACATAGAAACATAAGAAGTAGGAGCAGGAGGAGGCCAGTTTGCTTGTCAAGTCTGGTCTCACTCAATAAGATTCATAGAATCCCTACAGTGTGAAAACAGGCCTTTCGGCCTATCAAGTCCACACCGATCCTCAGGGCATCCCTTCCAGACCTATTCCCCTACACCCATCTAATCGACACATTCCTGAACATTTCGGACAATTTAGCATGGGCAATCCACCTAGCCTGCAAATCTTCAGACTGTGAGAGGAAACCGGAGCACCCAGAGGAAACCCACACAGACACGGGGAGAACGTGCAAACTCCACACAGACAGTTGCCCAAGGGTGGAATCGAACCCACGTCCCCAGTGCTGAGAGGCACCATTGCTGACCACTGAGCCACCGTGTCACCCCTGGCTGATCTTTTTGTGGATTCAGTTCCACTTACACGCCCACTCACCATAACTGTTAATTCCTTTACTGTTCAAAAATCTATCTTTTACTTAAAAACATTCAACAAGGTCACCTCAACCAGGTCACAGGGCATGGAATTCCACTGCATTGCAACCCTTTGGGTGAAGAAGTTCCTCCTCAACTCGGTCCTAAATTCGTTCCCCTTATCTAGTTATATTACCAGGTAAGGATGCCAGGTATCCATTGCTAAAGGACATTAGTGAACCAGATGGGTTTTCACAACAATCAATAATGGTTTTATACTCACCGTTACAGATGGTTGCCATTGTTTAAATCCCAGACTCCACAACTGTTTTCAGATTTGAACCAATGTTCCCATAGATTGACCCAGGGATACTAGATTACTACACCAGTGAAATTATCACAGTTTGCTATGGTTTTCCCTAGCAATTTCAATGCATCCCAGTGGAAATTTGTGTTTAAAATCTTCCCATGCTGCTCAATGAACTTTGAAAAGTAGCTCAATTGATTTGGTGCTACAGCTTCAAATTTGCACAAAAATATTTCACGTCAGTCCAAAAACTGGGGAACATTAACAGTAGTCCCTGCCTGACTAGCCTAAGAAGGAAAATGCCTTTAGGTTTTTACAAGTCACCCATTAAAAAGATTTATTAAAACAGATGAAATTGAAGAGTGTCTGGCTTGCTTACAAGCCACTGCCAGCTAAATTTTAAAAAATTGGGTCTATACTGTTCCCAGTAGAGCTCCTAGGCAGTCACCACTAACTACAATATAATTAAGTAAGGATTCAACCAAATAAGTTTGAATTAGTATACCAACTTGGGTGACTCATCAAAGCAGCTATTCTTCAGGGAACTCATAGATGTATAACCTAGAACTGGGGTTGGAGTAAATTAAATGCTTGTAGCTATAACACTGTTTTACATGGTGAAAGAATGGAAGCAGCAACAGACAGAACAACCAGGATGGGAAAAAGTCTGGCAGTGCGTTTAAACACTGCAAAACACAAGTAAGACACGAAAGAATACAAACAATGCATTTGATCATTTCAGCCACAGAGAGCTGGAATGGTAGTGACTGAACAGGGAGTGACAGCCATTAAGGTGATAGTTAACAGTGTTATGGAACTGATTGCAACCTAAGTGGAAAATCAAGGGGCTAATAAAGTGTTGTGGAGTGCTTCTTCAATTTAAAGCCTCTGTTTTACAAATTCAAATGCACATTTAAAGCCATACTTCCTCTTAATGTTAACTTTGGAAATGAGATGTTAACCACGTTTCTTAATTGGTGTCACAGTCTTGTTAAACTTTCAAACTATGTCATTTTAATCACTTCAGAACAGTATTTTATCACTGTAGTATTTTTGAAAATAGCATTCTTCTTACATTCAGCTGTAAGACTTTTGCAGAGGTCAATTTTTGGCCATGTTTGAACAATAGAACAATATTGCTCCCCAATGAGGTTTGTATAGCGCATTTCTTGATTTCTTCCTGTTGGCAATCCTTAAAACAGGAATTAAAATTAAATTAACATTAACAGAACAATGGGGTAAGGGCAGAGAAGAGAGAGTTTTGGGTAGCACATTCAAAGAGACAGCAGAACCACAAGAGCCTGAAAAGACTCCTCTTCATAATACTCTTTCTTTCAAAACAATGTTTTCTCAGTTCCATCCAATATTATGAAACATTGTATGTTCTTTTTATCATTTTAAAGCAGATGGGAAATGCAGAGGTTCTTGTCAGCCTGGTTTAAATTTAGAAGCATAATTGTCAAAAAGCAGAGGCACTATTTGGACAGTTTAGTAGCTTTAAAACATATTTTGGTAATTCGTTGAAGTTCATAATCAGTGGTTCCAACATAATCTCTGGAGAATCCACTTAATGCTCTATATTTCTTCATGTTATTGTTAATGATAAGCAGAAATTGAGGATTTACAGAAACGGAAAGAATTATGCACACTTACAGAGCCCCTGGGAACAGTATTATATCTTACTACTGCAAATGAGTCAGTAGCAAGTATGATATATCATTTTAATTCTTACCACTGTCCCCAGATTTTTTTTAGACAGAGAAATTTCAAAACCATGTTGGCATTTTAACAAAATCAAAAAATACCTGTTTTTCCCCAAAGGTTGTGTAATGATTGGTGGTTTATTTAATTATAGATAATGAAGGGACAGTGGTGAATGTCTCCAATTATAATCTTCAGACATTAAGGATGGAAGTGATTATTGAACAGATGGAATTTTGTTGCAGTAACTCATGCCTAATATTGGAATGGGATTCCAAAATCTCCAGCGCAATTCTCCAAAATAGTGAACAGCTAATCATTGTGGATTCTTAATTGAAATTATGGACTAATCATATTTAAAATAAAATTGTGTAAGCTAACATGTCTTGTTCATCAATTCTTGAGCAGTCTTGTGCATGTAGTATAGCCAAAAGTGTCCAACTCACAACTCAGTAATTCATTTCAGATAGATTTTTTGGAGACAATAATGTATGAATCAAATCTAACTGAAGGAATAATGCAAAAGCAAAATATTGCGAATCCTAGAAAATTGATATGGTAATACAGGGTGCTGAAACTGTTCAACAAGTCTATTAAGATAAACAAAATTAATCTTTCAGGATGATGACCTATCATTAGGACTAGGATAAATATATTTCTATTTAATTTCAGCATCAGCATTTGTCTTTTGAAGATCCATGGAACACTATGGTGCTAATTTCTAGCTTGACACTGCCTCACTTACACCTAAAAACCACACAACAACACAACTAAATCAAACCAAATCAAAAGTGATGTCAAGCGCACTCTGGCTCCATTTTTGGTTTCACCTGTATTGTGACCATCTACAGTTCAACATTTCCATATGCCACGTGCAGCACATCCCAGGGGGTGGGGTGTTTAAAAGGTTGTAGTCAGAAAAACTGGAAGCAATCCTGTCACTTCATTACCTCAGCCACTTACGTGTTTTGAAATTTAATGGCTTGCAGTCTTTGATCTTGCTGCTGTAGGTAGTGCAAAACAAAATCCTGATGAAAACTTGCAGCTCCCTTTCAACCACAATGCTTCCACACCTCTTCTTTAAAGGTGCTCCTTCAGGCCCATTCAAGCTTTACTGCCTCATGGGATTTCCTGTCATGCCACCATTCTGGCAGCTCTGGTTAACATGCTAAATGAGGCAGAACCACAAAATTTGATTGGGTCTCCCATTAACGACACTGCCATTCCTTGCCTGCACATTGTATGTCCATGTGAAAATTGACCCCTGTACCTTTGAATTAGAAACAGAAGCCACTTCCCTCACAGATATGACTCAACCTGTAATGGAAATCAGCAATGAAGGTAGCTTTAATTTTTACTTTATTGTATAAATCATTGATAGGTAAATTTCATCTCTAGACTTAAGAAAATCTCAGATAGATATGTAGATAACAAATAATTTTCAATCCAAAAGATTTTTATTTTCATTCCATTGATCATGAAATTGCTTTTCACTTGTGCTTGGCAGGAAATGAATGGCCTCAAAATTGAGGCCTAAACTGGTTTGGTAATCCCAGTGTCAGAGGGCTGCATTTTAAAAGGGGCTAACTGATATGCATTAAAAGACTCTGTGCATTTCTGTCAATAGGTCCTCTTTATCTGCATATCCCTGACACATATGACATAAACAGGTCGCAGTCAGTGTGCCAAGGCAGGCCGTCACCCACAGGTCAAAATCGGGCTACCCCTGGCTGTCCCAAAGTTAAACTAAAGATTTCTTAGGCCTGCCACAAAGTTAACATGCCTTCATTGGCTATGTATTTATTGTACAAGTGTAGCCAACTAAAGACAGCGGATCTTTCTATGATGTACTTTTTGGGAACAATCCAGATATCATGTTATAATGAACTTTGCAAGGGGAAGCATGGTTAAATCAAGGCAAATTACTGTCAAGCTTACCTTACTAATTTGAAATCAGCAAGAATGCTCCTGAGATGTGCTATACTGCATCAGTCTAAATTACCCCCAGGAAGAAAAGAAAGAACACTGAGAATGGCTGATAACCAATGTTTTCACTTTTCTCTGCATGGTAGTTTATTCAAACTCCATTCTTTAGCCTCAGTTTTGTTACTTTTTTTGTCTAGTCGTTTGATGTTGGCACCATTGGCAATTCCAGTATTTATTGCTTCTCCCTAAATACTCTTAAAAGAGACAGCGCGAACTGTCTCCTTGAACTGCTGCAGTGTGTGTGGTGTGGATATATCCACTGTACTATTAAAGAGTGGGTTCTATAGTTTTGATCAAGCACCTATAACGGAACTACAAAACATTTCAAAGCCAGGAAGGTGAGTGGTTTGCAGGGAATTTTGCAGGTAGCTGTGTTCCCATACACTTGCTGCCCTTGTCCTTCTATGTTGTTGGGATTGTGAGTTTGGGACATGTTGTTAAAAGAACTTGACAGGTTGTTCCAGTGCGTCTTGTAGATGGCACACAATGCTTCCATTTTGCACCAGTAGAGGAGCCAGTGACCGTTTCAGATCATGGATGAACTGCCACTTAAACAGACTGCTTATTCCTGGATATTATTGAGCTTGGCAGATATTGCTGGAGCTGTAGTCATCCGGAGAAGTGGAGAATATTTCATTATACACCTGACATACTATGCAGATAGAGGCAAGTGACTTAGGAGATGAATTAATCCCCACAAAATTTTCAACCTCTGAGCTACTCTTGTAGCCAGAATATTTACCCAAGGAAAATATACAAATTTGTAAATCTGAAAACAAAAACAAAGTACTGGAAAAACTCAACAGGTCAGTCACAGCAATATATGGTTAGTCCAGTTATATTTCTGGTAAATGCTGACCTCCCAGGTTGTTAATGCTAGTAGATGAGATTCTCTCTTGTTGGTGACGGTCATTTCCATGCATTTGCGCAGTACAGAAGTTACTTCTCACATCAGTCCAACTTTAATAGTTATCCATGCATCATTGAATTCATTATTTATTTGTTTTGTTTATTCTCCTTCTCCTGAAGCACCTCCACTTCCATGCTGTTGGCTTCCCATTGCTAACTCTTTGAAGTGATCACCATTCATGCTTGATCTAAAGATTGTGACATCACATTTACTTAGGACAATGCAATTTAATCCTACCCCTTCTCCAATTTCCACCCTCTCCCAATGAATCATAAAATTCTAATGCTTGTTTGCAAATGTCACTAGATAGAGATCAGAAACATAATTCCTGACAGTTTTCCCACTGATAGAGCCAATATTTGACAGAACTGTAATGGAAAACAAATTTCCAAGATTTCCCAACAAATAATTTTATCCTTTAAATGAATAAAGAAAATTCTTTGCCAATAATAACCAAAATATGTTCAGTTTGTTTTGTGCTGTTCAACATTCTAAGTACTTGTACACAATTCAGTGACAATAATTAATAATTATCTCAGCTACAGAGCAGTGGGGCATGAGTTTATGACATAGTTGCTGAAACAGAGAGTTCTTTAATATCCATCCAGAAGAGTCAAGTTGTGCTGTAGTTATTTGGCACTGTGGGAAGAGGGAAGTTCATTCTAGCAAAGTGACCAAAACTGCCTGTAAGAAAACTTATGTTCTGAGGAAGGGCTACCGGACTCGAAGCGTTAACTTCGATTTCTCTTCATAGATGTTGCCAGACCTGCTGAGCTTTCCAGAAACTTCTGTTTTGGTGTAAGTAAACTGATTTACTTTGTCACTTAAGATCGACAAAGGTGTTGAAAGTAAATTTAGGTTTGACAAGCCCATAGAGAAATTGCCACATGCCCAACTCCCCTCCCAGGAAAAGCGTTTTGAATTTCATTTACATATCACATTTAGAAAAACCAACACATTGCATAAATGAAGATACTTCCAAAATCAATAGAAGGTTTTTGTTTGTCTCTGGATCATTTAATGCTTAACTGGGTAAAAGAATAGTGGATAATGTTAATTCGACCTCCTGGATGGGAAATCCAACAAATAAAGTGAAATAACATGGTGTAGAGCTGGATGAACACAACAGGCCAAGCAGCATCAGAGAAGCAGAAAAACTGATATTTTGGGTTGAGACCCTTCTTCAGAAATTTCTGATTTCTGAAGAAAGATCTCAACCCGAAATGTCAGCTTTCCTGCTCCTCTGATGCTGCTTGGCCTGCTGTGTTCATCCAGTTCTACACTGTGTTATCTCAGATTCTCCAGCATCGTACTATATCTGAAACAAAATAAAGTGAAATATTGTGTTTTACATGCTACACAATTTAGCCAATTTTAACCTGACCCACCAATCAGCAAACTGACAGAATTAGACCAAGGAATAACATTGAGAGGGATACAAAATCAATATTCCACCTGATCCAGTGAGATTAATTTGCTTTCAGTGTACTAGGAATTCCACCAATAAATGAGACTTGCTACATTTGTAAAGCTTTTAGTTGCTACATTACAAGGAAGCAGCTAACATTGAAACTATACTGAATAGTTATTTCTCCATTGCTGCTCCCCAGCTCATGCATTCTTCAGACTGGGAGGCTGGGACAGAATGCCACAGATCTTCCCACAATCATCAACCTACAACTTTCCAAGCAACAACCAGGCTGGGGAGTCAAATACCTTGCACACATTGCTTCAGTTCTCCAACTTACATTGGAATGGTTCTATTCTTTACTCATCCAGCCAATCAACAATGAATTTAAAACACCCACCTCGCAGAAATATTTACAATCTTATGCTCCTCAATAATAATCCATGAAAAATATAACCCTAGTTAAGATGGTCCCATAGCATCTTATACAAAGGTAAAGGCAATAAAGAATTACCTGAAATGTGGTTCATTTCAGTTTTTAAAGAAGTGCAATGGAGTAATATAAGAAAGACAAATCTTTTCAAAGAAACCTTTCTAACTGAGAAGGGGCCTTGACTCTCCTTTTAATGAGAGTTTTATGAGTGTCAAATGATTCAAATCTAAAATGCAAGTCATACTGAAATAATTTTGTTGGCAAGGAAGATGACATTTATATGACTTTAATTTTTGATATTAGCTTATGGAACTGGAAACATTTTACAAATAATGCCACAATGATTTAAACGTGGATGTTATCCTGTCACAACAATGAAATGACTGATTTAACAATTGTTAGTTATGGCCTTCTGTTGAACCACTACCTCTAACAACCAAAACTGGATCACACTGAGATGAGAGAGCTAACCCAGAACTGAACAACATTCCAAATCCATACCAATAAATTGATTGCACACTTGTAACTAGGAAGCACTTTTTTCAGATTAATGTGTATGAATATATATGCAATAAAGAAGAGCTGAAAATGATGGAGTAACTGGTATTTGAATATTTATCAGGCAAGCATTTGTAAAAAACTAACCCTTTCCTTTGTTTGCTTGAATTGAATGTTGATTGCACTTCAATGGGAAATGTGTAATTCACAAAAATCATAAAAACATAATGGCACAAAAGTATGTAATTGTGAAAAGTATCAGGGGAATCTATTTTCTAACTTGAACAATTAGCTTAGTGCGTCTCTTTGGAACAGGAGAAGTGGAGGTGGTTTATGGAAACCATTATTACTGATGCAAGGATGTCCAACACTGGATGGAGTATGATTAGGAAATTGTCTGATATTATGTTATATATCATTTTTTCAGTGTCTACACAACATATGGTTTGGTTACATGTTTCCAAGTAAAAAGGCCTGCCCTCCACATTAGCAGTTAGCAAGGCTTACTTTTCATTTACTGAAATCCTTTAAAATCTTTCATGCTGATACAGTTTCACATATTATAGAAAAATGCCCCAGTCGACATCTGTTTTGTGTTACTGTTGTTCATATATCCCTGACAAGGACAATGCACAGTGCACAATGACAAACTCCTGCAGGTGCACTGGCTTCCATTTCATGCATCAACCATTAATCTAATCTATTATCTAATAGCTAGCACCGTATTGATGCAGCTCATCACTGCCAAAATACATGCAAGAAATTATGAATCCAAGCATTTAGTGCATAGCTTCTATTGATATTATTGGGCTTGTAGAGCTTTTTTTTCTGAACATGATTAGCAAATCTCTGGTACTGGATGAATAAGATAGTCAGAAAATCTGAAAGTGTGTTTCACTAGTTCTTAAACCATTAATGGAGATGTTAAAATGAACAGCCTGATGATCGAGATGACTCCAAAGTTTTTCGAAGGAGCATATGCTTACAATTCAAGATTGTATATTTCATCAGATTCCTACATGAAAAAAGAAACTAGTAATAGCCCAACTCAAAGTCTTCTGATAGTTAATACAGATATGGTTTTGAAGCAATATTTTGGTGTGACCCACTTAATGCCAGTTTAAAGATTCTTTTGCAAATTTCACATGTTTCCAGTTTTCTGATGATTGCTTTGCAATTTGGAAAGGTGGTCCAATGCATCTTCATTCATATGTCTTCTGTTAATTCTACTGGGAAAATTGAAAATTTCCACTGTAAAGCCAATTTCCAAGCATTATAGGTTCCCCCTCCTGTGTTAATCAAGCTGCCTATAAACAACATCTTTACCAACAAACTTAAATTCAACTTACAGAGAAGTATGTTAACATTGTTGCACTATTGAAAAAAAAATGAACAAGGTTGAGCCCTATTTAAATGGAATAGTTCTGCTAAAGAGATCTTTGTGCTGTTTGGATATTTTTCATGCTGCTTTTAATATTCCACTTTACATGTCTTGTACGTGTCGGTTGATGGAAAGCATATTGGTGAGCAGTAGGACAGGAAATTTATTCCTCAGTAGGTTAATAACAATTTTAGCCAAATAAAACAATCTCTCATTTGCTTTGTAATTAGTTAAAATATTGACTATTATACTTACTTGTAAATGTGGTAGCCCTTGTGCCAAAGAGGGTGGAAAACCTTCCTGTTAAATGAACAAAAATTAAATGTCCTGATCATTTTTATAAACATTTCATATTCTAAATGTATAGATTTTTTCCATTCAGTATATTCTAATTAGAATGTTTCACATCAGCAAAACTGCAATTTGCAAAAATGAGGCCGTGACTATTATCCAGTTGGATGGTTTGTGAATATTTCACAGAAAACATCAAAGGCCAAAGATGTAAATTTAGCCTGATGGAATTTGTTCGTTTCAACACTCAGTCAAAAATGTAGCTTTGTAAAGTTATGCAATTTATAATGTTATAGAGTCATAGAGACATACAGCATGGAAAGAGACCCTTTGGTCTAACTTTTCCATGCGATCAGATATCCTAAATAAATCTAATCGCATTTGCCAGCGTTTGGCCCATAACCTTCTAAACCCTTCCTATTCACGTTCACATCCAGATGCCGTTTAAATGTTGTTAGTATACGAGCCTCCACCACTCCCTCTGGAAGTTTGTTCCATACATGCATTACCCTCTGCGAGAAAAGCTTATCCCTTTGGTCCCCTCTCATCTTGAACCTATGCCCTCTCATTTCGGACTCTCCTACTCTGGGTGACAGACCTTGACTACTTAGCCTTGTGATTTTATTACCTCTATGAGGTCACTCCTCAGCCTCTGATGCTCCAAGGAAAATAGCACCAGCCTATTCGACCTTTCCCTATAGCTCAAACCCTCCAATCCTGGCGATATCCTTATAAATCTTTTCTGAATCCTTTCAAGCTTCACAACATCTTTCTATTGCTGGGAGATCAGAACGGAACACAGTACTCCAAAAGAGGCCTAACTAATGTCCATATTCATGTTCATTTCAAAAATGGACAAAATATATCTACTGCAGGTGCCTTTTTAAATCTAACTCATCAAGTGGAGAACTGGCACACTTAAGTTGACTAGACAATGACACATCAACACCCTCTGCCTCCTCAGATTTTTGCTTTGTCAAAATAAAAGCAATAGCTTTATTAAAGGATGACTACAAAATGAGGTGAAGCAAACTGAAGGGACAACCTTGTGACATATTTTGAACAAAATGGCTGCTCATCCTACAAATGCAAAGACATTTACAAATCAGATAGACAAGATATAGACATATATATAGAGTGGTGGAAAAACGTGTTTAGTACGCTTGCCTTCATTGCTCATTCCTTTAAGTATAGGAGTTGGGGAGTCATGTTGAGGTTGTACAGGATATTGGTGAGACCTCCTCTGGAATACTGTGTCCAGTTCTGGTTGTCCAGTTATATGAAGGGTATTATTAAGCTAGTGAGGGCTCAGAATAGATTTACCAGGATGTTGCTGGGTATGGAAGGTTTGCGTTATAAATGAAGGCTGGATAGGCTGGGACTATTTTCACTGGAGCATAGGAGTTTGAGAGATGACCTGAAAGAAGTTTATAAAATAGTGAGAGGTACATATAGGGTTAATGGTAGTTGTCTTTTCCCTAAAATGAGGGATTTCTAGACTAGGCGGATTATTTTTAAGGTGAGGGGAGAGAGATTTTAAAAAGACATGAGTGGCAATGTTTTTTTCACAGAGGGTGCTTTGCATGTGGAATGAACGTCCTGAGCTAATGGTGGATATGGGTACAATTACAATGGTTGAAAGCAATTTGGATAAGTGCATAAATAGGAAAGATATGAGCCAAGAACAGGCAGGTGTGACTAGTTTAGTTTGGGATTATGTTCGGCATGGACTTGTTGAACCGAAGGGTCTGTTTCCATGCTATATGGCTCTATGACTCTATCTGGCAGATCTCGGGTCTTCTTTGTCTATGAGTTCGGTACGATTGCCTTTAGATGAGCAGTGTTACTATCGAACCACTGCATGCAGACTGTTAATTCATTTCACTCTACAGCGTTTAGTGGAAATAATGAATCATGCCAGCACAAATTCATCTGATAAAAAACTACTGGAAATGCACCCCTGCTGGGGCTCACTGAATGAATGGTGCAAAAATTGGTAGGTCGCGATGTACAAAATCCAGAACAATCAGACTATTTTTTATTTCTCTCAAAGAATAATTATAGATGACAACATTCGCTGTAAAATCCCAGAAAACTGGTCAGCTGGCCAAGAACTTTGACTTGGACAAAGGTAGATGATGTTTCTAGGAAAACAGATTTCACAGAACTGTCTCAAACTGAAGGGTTTAGGGTAAGAATCTGCGGTCCTTCCTTCTACATTTTGAATCTTATTTTGCAATAGTAAATGCCCACATCATTTTTGTTGCAAAAGGCATGGTTTGTGAATGAATAGATTTTATCTTAATGCTTTATTCTGAACAATTTAGCAGAGATTACAAGCAGAAAGGCATAATTTAATTTCAGCTGCAACTTTAAATAGCCCTTGCTGTTGGTTCTACGCCCAGTTGTGGGGAATGGTCTCAAGTTGAATCAAGCTATTTTTACATTGTGTTGGGCTTCAATGGAAAAGAAATTCAGATTTGCTTTAAACATGTTGTGTATAGCAAACATATACCCAACATCAATTCCCCTTCCCATATTCCCTGCAGAGTTGATTGAAGCAAGAGTAATTACTTTCAAGATTCTGTCACAGTCGCATTTGTTAATCGTTTACACTGACCTTCTTACATGTTGATCCTTGTATGACATTAATAGGCATGACAAATGCTGGATTCTACAAATCAAGTGCCAGAAACGTGTTCCACAAACATGTTGTAGGGATTTTTAACTGAATTGCACGTAGGGTAGGTTGAAGCTCCTATGTCATATGGTCTTATCGGGGAGAGTGCAGGGAAGTGGAGTTGAAATGCCCATCAGCCATGATTAAATGGCGGAATGTACTTGATGGGCCAAATGGCCTTACTTCCACTCCTATGTCTTATGGTCCTATGGTCTAAGCCTCCACATCAGCTCCCTTATTCTGACTCACTCTACGTTATCTTTTTATTGGGCTGAATTTTAGGTGGGTTGTTTTGGCTGCGTGTTAATTTCTCTCATGAGGTCTAACGGGTTTTCTTGCATTGTCATTTCAAACATGTCTCGTCAATGACCAACCCAAATGTCTGGCATTCCTCATATCTAATGCTAGTCCGAGTCTACCACTCGTTGAAGCTGAAGGGACTTATCATTGCCCAGCTTCCTGGAATAGACTGTCATCCCTAGCATTGGCACAAAAATGCAATACTGGTTGACCTTTAACAGCAATCTGCCATGTCCTTGACAATTCTCCTAGTTTGTCCAAGTCCTTCTGCAGCCTCCCCACCTCCTAAACACTTCCTAACCTTCCAAATATCTTTGTGTCATCTGCAGACTTAGCCACATTGCTCTCAATTCTTTTCTCCACATTGCTGGAGTATAACATGAATAGTTACGGTTCCAATAATGGCCTCTACAGAACTCCAGTCATCACCAGCTGCCATCCTGGCAAATACCCCTGTATTCTCACTCTCTGCCTTCTACCAATATGCCAATCCTCAATCCATGCCGTTACCTTGCCCCTAACATCACAGCCTCTTATTTAGCCTCCTATACAGCACCTTGTCAAAGGCCTTCTGGAAATCCAAAGAGATCATGTCCACTAGCTCTCGTTTGCCTAACTTGCTCATCGTCCCAAAAAATTCTGACGAATTTGTCAGGCATTACCGCCCCATGACAAAGTCATACTGACTCTGTCCTATTTTACCATACACTTCAAACACTTTGTAATGTCATCCTTGATAATGGACTTTAAAATCTTACCAACAACTGATGTCAGGCTATGCGCCTATAATTTTCTATCATCTGCCTCACCCTTTTCTTAAACAATGTTTTATACTAGCCATTTTGAAATTCTCTGTAAGTGTTCCTGATTTTCGTAAACCTTGAAAGATCACTATCAATACCTCCAATATCTCCTCAGCTATCTCCTTTATCCACCTTCAGACCATTCAGCTTCTCCAGCACCTTCTCCTTAGTGATGGTCTCTGCTCTGCTCCTTGAAGTTCTGGTATGCTACTTGTGTAGCTCTGAGAAGAGTTGGTGCTGCCAATCCTTGCACATGATGACTGCATACACTCGCCCATTTAATGAGACATCTGAAAACAAGGGCATGGATGGCATTTTCAAGGTCCTTTGCATTAGCCACCTACTTGTTAGAGGTAATCCACCAGCTGAGTGACAAAGCATAGCAGTATGATAGGAGTGCTCCATGAAGCTTCCCTGTCTCAGCCACACATCAACAATGAAAGTTATTATTGCCTATAATAGCATATATTATCATAGTCTGGATGGTGAGTGATTCAGTTCCATGCTTGACAGCACTCTTGGAAGTTTTGCAAGTTGTCTACGGCCCTATCTGCCTCCATGTAAATTCAGCTGTAGGAATGTCTGCTTCATTGAATTGTCGATGTGCAATTTGCAAGGAGCTGTGGAGAATTGATAAGAATATTTTAATCAATGAGGAAACCGTGAATTATGGGGAAAGTGGAACAAGGTGGTGTTAAGAATTATCAGATCAGCCATGATCTCATTGAATTGCAAAACAGACTTGATGGGCTGAATGGCCTACTTCTGCTTCACACCTTGTAGCTGCAGGCTCATGCTGGATGCACATTCCGAGCATTTTGAAAATATATGCAAGTAAAAATGACCACAGCTACCAGGCCACCAATTTACAGGCACTAGGATCATCAAAGGAACTATGCTCCCTTCATTTCAAGCTTGTTACCTGTATTTGTGCATGGACTTGATGCCTTTTTTTAATCTTTTGGGGATAATAGGTGATAAAAAGTCAGCTTCCTTTCACTTAAGGAAACCTCAGACTTGAATCCTTCATTTTGATTTAGTTAAGTAATTTTTTATTAAATGTGATAGCTGCAAGCAAAAATAAAACAAAAAGAAGTATTCATTGGGATTGACTGAGATAGAATTAAAAAGGGAGATGCTGATAGCCCTTCCTCACCTAGCCATAACATTATTACATGGTCACTTCAAAAACAGATATAGCTCATATTGCAAAGGAAAGTAAAATATGGCAAGCTTGTTTAATTATTTCGTGTCAGCCTTCAAGTGAAGAAAACAGAGAATATACCAGGGTTGTTTGGAGAAATCCAAACGATGAATCAGGGACTGAACCGAATGGAAGTTTGCATAAGCATGAGGCCATAATTTTTTTAAAAATTGGACCAAAAATGACAAGTCTACAGAATCTGATTATTTCATCCCTTGGACTTTAAAGGGAGTTTGTGTTTAAATTGCAGATATTTTACCTTTTTTTGTGATTCAGGAATTATTTTATTTGAAAAATTGCATGCATAATTCCATTATTTAAGATGAGAGGGAAACCATTAATTCATAGACCTATTAGTTTAACCACTGTTGCAGGATAAATATTGAATTTGAAATTAAGGACAGAGACACCGAGCACTTTGTGAAATTTAAACTAATTAGAGAGACAAAACTTGAATTTGTAAACAGTTGATCATGTCTGCTGAATCTAATTAAACCTAATTAATTATTGTATTGAAACTATAGTAGGGGTGTGTCTTTTTCTGTAGTTTATATGAATTACCGGAAACCATTTGATGAAGGTTTCCCATAAGACACTGCTAGACAAAACAACAGTTCATGGAAGTAAAAACAAATTATTGAGCCAATTTTTAATTAAGTAATGGAAGACAGATAATGATTAATTTCTTAAATTGAAATGAAGTAACTACTGGGGCCTCAACTATTGGCAACTGATGAGTGGTAATATCCCTACCCATGAACCAGGAGGTCTGGGTTCAAGTCCCACCTGTTCGAGAGGTGTTTAATGACATCTCTGAACCGGTGGATAAGGAAAATACGTTTTAAAAGATGATTAAGTTATAGTTTACGGCACCATTTCTGATGCAATCTTCAATTCGAGATTTCATTAATTTAGTTTAAGGTTCAGTAGCTGTCACGGTGGGATACGATTCCATGCCACCACAGCATTGACCAATATTATGCCTCCAGTGTCATTACGCTTCTGCCACTACCCTAGGTGAAAAAAAACATTAAAAATTAATGGAGGCATCAGTAATTTTGGCTGATCGGCAGTAAACCCAAAGAACAGAAAATAAATCACTGTTCTCAGATTTTCCATAAGAGGGCCCCTAGAAATTAATGGAAAATGCACAGGAATAATGTCCTCACAAAATGACTCAGGTCAAAAAGACACTTCTTGTGAGGATGACAATAGGATACAGATGATTTGGAAGCAGTATATGTATTAAGAACATTTGTTTTAGATTTACTAAAACTGGCAGCACTCGTGTTTTTGCACAATCTTCAGCTTGTGTTGTCTAGACTTTGGAACTCTTGCTACTAAGAGAACTCACTATTTTTGTAGTATGTTAATTCTCAGCAGTTCTTCGATAAATTGTCTATATATATATTATACATATATAATAATTATCTTGTATCAAATACAATTCTACTTGTTTCTGTAGGAGGTGTGAACCATAACATAGAAAAGAAAATAGATAAATAGATAACATGTTCAGATCTTAAGCTTACCTGACTTATAAACAGATGATATGCAGGTGTCAATGCCATTTGTCTTCTATTTGCTCATCATAAATTGCACAGACAGTACATCTGGAAACAAATTGATGTCTAACGGACAAGGAATTGCAAGTGGTCTGGAATATAGCCTAGTTTCCAACATCTATCCTTCCAAGCCAGTGTTGGCAGTGAAATGTTTCGGGGCAGGGTGGGGTGAAGAGAAGCAGAGGTTCGAGTGAATAAGATGACTCTGGGTCTCATTAAACATATCTATGAGACATCTTAAAACATCTCAAATTCATGCTATGAATCCCTAGACCAAAGACTGGGTCAAATGGGTGTGGTGGGATCCCATCCAGAGCTGAGCCAGTGGATTGGCCTGAATCATATCTTAATGGGAAGGCTCACCAAGCTGAATGTGCTCAGATGCTTGAGTGGACAGAGTCATAAACTTCCCAGAACTAAGAACCCCTCCTTGCCCGGGCAGATGCCCAATCTGCTGAGACCTACCAGTCAATCAGAAACCAGAACAAGTGTGCCACCAGGGAGATGGTGGTTGCTAGATGTATGACATCTGCTCGAAGCCTCAATAACCTTTGAATCCCACATCACAGGTCTGTGATGGCGGTGGTATTCATGGAGTTTGGAGATCAACAGTTAGGACTGAGACAAGGCAACAATTTTGTAAAAACGAACATAAACTCTACCGCGCCCCCACACCCACTCCCCGTGAAGCCTGCAAGCAATTCCTCACATCAGTTTTCTTTTTGTGTTGTCCACATGAGCCAATGCCATTGGGAGTGAGATAAGGCCCTTGAATTAAACTTAATCACAGTAGAGACAGCAAAGGTAGCAGGATCCGCACACACTGACTTCCCATCTGATTACATGCTATCCCTGCCTCAGGGGAGGATGTTAAATTCCACGCCCAAAAATGACAGCTAAAATATTATTTGCTCAGCCCTTTCTTAATAAGTAAGGAATTTTACGTGTGTTTTAATTATTTTCGTACACATGCGTGACTTTTTTTTTAAAGTGAAAAAAAATCAATAATTCTTCTTATTTTCTTCTCTTATATGAAAGGTAATTATTATGACCTAAGATTGGACTCAAGGTTGAGTCAGTAGTTCGGAAGGCGAATGCAATATCGGCATTTATTTTGAGAGGACTTGAATATAAAAGCAGGGATGCACTTCTGAATCTCTACGAGGGTCTGTTCAGGCCACATTTAGAGTATTTCAGCCCTATATTTCAGGAAGGAGGTACCGGCCCTGGAACGGGTTCAAAGGAAGTACACGAGAACGATCCCAGGAATAAAAAGCTTAATATGTGAGGAACCATTGAGAGCTCTGTGTCTATACTGAATAGAGTTCAGAAGGGTGAGAGGGTGGAATCGACTTGCAGAATACTGAATGGCTTGGACAGAGTGGATGTTAGGGATATGTTTCCTTTGGTAGGAGAGACTAGAACCAAAGGGCACAGCCTTAGAATAAAGGGAAGACTCTTTAGGATGGAGTTGAGGATTAGATTAGATTCCCTACAGTGTGGAAACAGGCCCTTCGGCCCAACAAGCCCACACCGCCCCTTGAAGCATCTCACCCAGACCCATCCCCCTATATCCAACACACCCCTGAACACTATGGGCAATTTAGTATGGCCGATCCACCTAGCCTGCACATCTTTGGACTGTGGGAGGAAACCGGAGCACCCGGAGGAAACCTTCGCAGACACGGGGAGAATGTGCAAACTCCGCACAGACAATCGCCCGAGGCTGGAATCGAACCTGGGTCCCTGGCACTGTGAGGCTGTAGTGCTAACCACTGAGGCACCATGCCGCCCGTAAAAGGAGAAACTTCTTCAGCCAGAGAGCGATGAATTTATGAAACTCGCTGCCTCAGAAGGCTGAGGAGGCCAGGTCTTGAGTAGATATAAGGCAGAGATTGATAGATTCTTGATTGTCAAGGGGATTAAGGGTTATGGGGAGAAAATGGGAGAATGGGGTTGAGAAACGTATCAGCCATGACTGAATGGCAGAGTAGACTCAAGAGTCTGAATGGTCTAATTTTTGCTCTTATGCCTTATGGTCTAAAGTGAAACTAAGATTTACAATTGTATGCAATCTTCCATGTTTTTCAGAATATTACACCGCACTTCAAAGTCAAAGAATTACTGTTGAAATGCAAGATGACAAAGTGTGGAGCTGGATGAACATAGCAGGCCAAGCAGCATCTCAGGAGCACAAAAGCTGACGTTTCGGGCCAAGACCCTTAATCAGAGAGGGGAATGGGGAGAGGGAACTGGAATAAATAGGGAGGGGGGGAGGCGGACCGAAGATGGAGAGAAAACAAGATAGATAGAGAGGAGAGTATAGGTGGGGAGGTAGGGAGGGGATAGGTCAGCCCAGGGAAGATGGACAGGTCAAGGAGGCGGGATGAGGTGGTAGGTAGGAAATGGAGGTGCGGCTTGAGGTGGGAGGAAGGGATGGGTGAGAGGAAGAACAGGTTAGGGAAGCAGAGACAGGCTGGGCTGGTTTTGGGATGCAGTGGGGGGAGGGGAAGAACTGGGCTGGTTTTGGGATGCAGTAGGGGAAGGGGAGATTTTGAAGCTTCTGAAATCCACGTTGATACCATTGGGCTGCAGGGTTCCCAAGTGGAATATGAGTTGCTGTTCCTGCAACCTACAGGTGGCATCATTGTGGCATTACAGGAGGCCCATGATGGACATGTCGTCTGAGGAATGGGAGGGGGAGTTGAAATGGTTCGCGACTGGGAGGTGCAGTTGTTTGTTGCAAACCGAGCGGAGGTGTTCTGCAAAGCGGTCCCCAAGCCTCCGCTTGGTTTCCCCAATGAAGAGGAAGCCACACCAGGAGCAATGGATACAATATGTGGATTCTCCAGCATCTGCAGTTCCCATTATCACTGTTGAAGTGCAGTCAGTTTGAGCTAATCAGCTTGCTGCAAAAATCAAGCACCATATTTTAGCGATAGTAAATGAGAGATACAAATTTGGCTGGACGTAAACAGTTTTCCGTGCTATTTTTTGAATTGTATCCTGAGAGCGAACTATACGGTAAACGGAAAAGCCCTGGGGAAAATTGATGCACAGAAAGATCTGGGTGCTCAGGTCCATTGTGCCCCGAAGGTGGCAACACGGGTTGATAGAATGGTCAAGAAGGCATACGGCATGCTTTCATTCATTGGACGGGGTATTGAGTACAAGAGTTGGCAGATCATGTTGAAGTTGTATAGGACTTTGGGTCAACCACGTTTAGAATACTGCAGACAGTTCCGGTTGCCACATTACCAAAAGGATGTGGATGCCTAGGAGAGTGTTCAGAGGAGGTTCACCAGGATTTTGTCTGGTATGGAGGGCACTAGCTATGAAGACAGGTTGAGTAGATTAGTATTATTTACATTAGAAAGACGAAGGTTGAGGCCTACAAAATCATGAGAGGTATAGAAAGGGTGGATAGCAAGAAGCTTTTTCGTAGAGTAGGGGCCTCAATTACTAGGGGTCACTATTTCAAGGTGAGAGGGGAAAGGTTTAAGGGAGATATGAGTGGAAGGTTCTTTATGCAGAAGGTTGTGGGTCCCTGGAACACATTGCCAGCGGAGGCAGTAGAGGCGGGCACGATAGCATCATTTAAGATGTATCTAGACAGATACATAAATGGGCAGGGAGCAGAGGGATACAGATCCTTGGAAAATAGGTGACAGGTTTAGATAGACAATCTGGATCAGTGCAGTCTTGGAGGGGCGAAGGGCCTGCTCCTGTGCTGTAATTTACTTTGTTCTTTGAGATTTTAATACATCTATTTGATACTATGGATGTGTTTCACATGAAAATCAGCCTCTATTACAATCTAGGATTACTTCAGCATTGCTTTTAAGTATTATCAGGGTATTGTTATGATCACTATTGAGGTTCTTGAATTTTACAAAGAAGTTTGAACTTTCTGTTGATAACTGGAACAAGGACACAATGTGAGTTCATTCTTTAAATGTTTACTGTAACAAAC
This sequence comes from Stegostoma tigrinum, assembly GCF_030684315.1. Classification (NCBI taxonomy): domain Eukaryota; kingdom Metazoa; phylum Chordata; class Chondrichthyes; order Orectolobiformes; family Stegostomatidae; genus Stegostoma; species Stegostoma tigrinum. The sequence goes on from NC_081375.1 coordinate 19,081,333, forward strand.
AGACTAAAATACTATTGAACAAACATTATTTTGTAGGCAAATTATGTTTTAAACTATATAATCAAATGTTCCCCTTTTACATTTAACACAACTGAAAATCCTTCTTTACAGATATATTTTACACAGTCTCTTCAGTACAAATTCAACTCTCTGGCAACCAATCCAAAGTGATTCTTAGCTCATGAAGGTTTTATTTCTATTCCATTCCTTTTCTTTCCAGTTTGGTTGCTTTTAAACTCAGAACTGTCTTAAACGCTTGGATTTTCTCTTTAGCTCAAATTAGATGAAGCCTTGCTTCAAATCCTCAGAAATGTGGACTTTTTAATCCAAATGCAAGCTCCAACCCACATTCCTGTGTAGTGAGCCAAAGAGTCCTTACCCTATTCCTCCTCATTATTCACAGCTGCCCCAATCTTTGTCTCACCCACAAACTTACTAATCAGACCACCTATATTTCTCCTCCAAATCATCTATATATATCACAAACAACAGAGGTCCCAGCACAGTTCCCTGCAGAACAAAGTAACCACTTTGGCTTTTAAGTTAAGAGTTATCTTCATCCAGAATTTCAGTAGATGAGAGGAAAAATGTAAGCTGCATAACAGTGAAGTAATTTGGTTTAATAATGGAATGCAGATACATGGAAATGATGTTCTCACCAGTTATCAGTGAAACACTGAAATCTTAAGGGGTAAATTGGAACTTATTGCTCAACATCAACAGTCATTTTTCATTCTCACTATATTGACCCACATTTCTCACCATTGCTCAGGGCATGGGAAATTCCATCGCATATGTGGCATTCTCTGCAAAAATCTATAGGAGGTGATGTCACATCCACCTAATTTCCATCATTGTGCCATTTCCGAAGAAAACAAATGGCAGAATTGAGTAATAACTGTGCACAGCTCAGGCCTTAACAGTAAATAAAGTCTAGACCCTCAAAAAGGATCTGAGCAGAGCCAGGAGGGGGCACGAGAAAGGCTTGGCAGAAGGAATCAGGGAAAACACAAAGGCATTTTACACTTATGTGAGGAATAAGAGAATAGTCAAAGAAAGAGTAGGGCCGATCAGGGATAGCATAGGGAACTTGTGTGTGGAGTCTGAGGAGGTAGGGGAAGCCCTAAATGAGTTTTTTGCTTCTGTCTTTACGAAAGAAACCAACTTTGTAGTGAATGAAACCTTTGAAGAGCAGGTGTGCATGCTGGAATGGATAGAGATAGAGGAAGCTGATGTGTTGAAAATTTTGTCAAACATTAAGATTGACAAGTCGCCAGGCCCGGACCAGATTTGTCCTCGGCTGCTTTGGGAAGCGAGAAATGCAATTGCTTCGCCACTTGCGAAGATCTTTGCATCCTCGCTCTCCACTGGAGTCGTACCTGAGGACTGGGGAGAGGCAAATGTAATTCCTCTCTTCAAGAAAGGAAATAGGGAAATCCCTGGCAATTACAGACCAGTAAGTCTCACGTCTGTCGTCTGCAAGGTGTTAGAAAGGATTCTGAGGGATAGGATTTATGACCATCTGGAAGAGCATGGCTTGATCAAATACAGTCAACACGGCTTTGTGAGAGGTAGGTCATGCCTCACAAACCTTATCGAGTTTTTTGAGGATGTGACTAGAAAAGTTGATGAGGGTCGAGCTGTGAATGTGGTGTACATGGACTTCAGTAAGGCATTTGATAAGGTTCCCCATGGTAGGCTCATTCAGAAGGTCAGGAAGAATGGGCTACAGGGGAACTTAGCTGCTTGGATACAGAATTGGCTGGCCAACAGAAGACAGCGAGTGGTAGTAGAAGGAAAATATTCTACCTGGAAGTCAGTGGTGAGTGGTGTTCCACAGGGCTCTGTCCTTGGGCCTCTACTGTTTGTAATTTTTATTAATGACTTGGATGAGGGGATTGAAGGATGGGTCAGCAAGTTTGCAGACGACACAAAGGTCGGAGGTGACATTAACAGTATAGAGGGCTGTTGTGGGCTGCAGCGGGACATTGACAGGATGCAGAGATGGGCTGAGAGGTGGCAGATGGAGTTCGACCTGGATAAATGCGAGGTGATGCATTTTGTAAGGTCGAATTTGAAAGCTGAGTACAGGATTAAGGATAGGATTCTTGGCAGTGTGGAGGAACAGAGGGATCTTGGTGTGCAGATACATAGATCCCTTAAAATGGTCACCCAGGTGGACAGGGTTGTTAAGAAAGCATATGGTGTTTTGGCTTTCATTAACAGGGGGATTGAGTTTAAGAGTTGTGAGATCTTGTTGCAGCTCTATAAAACTTTGGTTAGACCGCACTTGGAATACTGCGTCCAGTTCTGGTCGTCCTATTATAGGAAAGATGTGGATGCTTTGGAGAGGGTTCAGAGGAGGTTTACCAGGATGCTGCCTGGACTGGAGGGCTTATCTTATGAAGGAAGGTTGACTGAGCTCGGTCTCTTTTCATTGGAGAAAAGGAGGAGGAGAGGGGACCTAATTGAGGTATACAAGATAATGAGAGGCATAGATAGAGTTGATAGCCAGAGACTATTTCCCAGGGCAGAAATGGCTAGCACGAGGGATCATAGTTTTAAGCTGGTTGGTGGAAAGTATAGAGGGGATGTCAGAGGCGGGTTCTTTACACAGAGAGTTGTGAGAGCATGGAATGCGTTGCCAGCAGCAGTTGTGGAAGCAAGGTCATTGGGGTCATTTAAGAGACTGCTGTTCATGCATATGGTCACGGAAATTTGAGGGCGCATACATGAGGATCAATGGTCGGCACAACATTGTGGGCTGAAGGGCCTGTTCTGTGCTGTACTGTTCTATGTTCTATGTTCTATGTTCTACTTTGCTAGTATTTTTGCATTACTTCATTCCAGCATTATATTATCAAATTTGAGCTGTTGTGTGACTCTTATAGGTATTGGTTTCTTTTAAATTGGACACACTCTGGCCTCCGATATTTATAAAGAGAGATAGAGAGGGAGAATGTGCTCACATTTGATTCCCCATTATGATTATTGTGCTTTAGTAGAATTATAGCCTTCCATCTTGCTTGTTAGATGTGAACTTTAACTCTGGACTCAGGCACATGATGGGTTGACAGTCAAGAAAATGACTTTTCACAACTTGCCATCACTGCCATAATCTGTTCAGCCTTTGGTACCAAATTGCTGCAATTGACTTTAGTCTGTATGAATTTTAGTCTGTATCATTTGTGCAACTGTGGCTTTCATAAATGTGCTTAGAGATTCAGGATCATACTGAGACAGATATTCAGAATTTTATTAACAACTACATATATTAATATGACATCTCAGACTTAAATAGAGCTTGGTTATGGTTTACCTCGAGATGTGATTACTTATACTATTATTACATTATATGCATAGTTGACTGGCTGACTTGCTGCGTAATTGAACAATTGACTGACTCACCAATACAGATTGGTCCATTAGCTGACACACTAACTACAGAGGGTAAGGTGGAGACCTTTTATTCTAGGCCAGTGGCCTTAAATGTATAGTGCCTTTCTGAGGATGTGTAATATTATAAAAAGCTTATCAAAAATTGTTTTTACGTTTTCCACTTGCCTGAAAAATGAAGAAGGCCTAGGCCCAAAACATCAGCCTTCCTGCTCCTCTGATGCTGCTTGTCCTGCTGTGTTCATCCAACTCTACACCTTGTTATCTCAGATTCTCCAGCATCTGCAGTTCCTACTGTCTCTGAAATAGTTTTTGTTTTCTTAGAGATTGCTTCCTTGTCCAATTCATAGCCTCTTTTTGCCCTACAAAGATGTCCTGTAAGCTTGAAAACTGAAGATTCAGGTTGCTGTTCGATCATTTAATTAGATAACAGCTGAAAGATTTGGCTTCATTTCATGTTCTCAGTCCAGTACACTCAAAATCTTCAAATTACTTGAAAGAATGGTACTACAAAAAAAAGGGAGGCAGGAAAATATCAGTGGGCCCAGCAAACATGCTCCACGCAACAACTCAACACCTGCAGTGTCATAAACTGCCCAAAGCGAGGGATCAAAAAGGAAAAATAACTCCGGCTAAAGAGGGAATTCAGAGAAAACGTGGGAAATTTCTCTCCAATTCTCTCAGCCAATCAAACAGCACTCAGTGGACTATATTAATCCTGCATCTGCCGACCGTTTAATCACTAACTGTTTATTTTCCAAACTGAATTCTGCCTCTACCAGAAGGTCTAGTCCCCTTTGCAGACGTGTAGAAAATTAGCATGTAGAATATGAACTACTCATGAAATTTGTTAGCAGACATATCATCCTATTAGTCTTGATCACCCTTACCTTGCCCTTGACAACTTCAGCCGATGTCAACTGTAGTAAGGAGAACTATATTTAAATAATTACAGAAATGAGGGATTTTAATGGCAACAAGGAACTTTAACATACTATTTTTTCAATAAATTGATTTTATTTTTGCCTCTCTTTTCAAATCTGGGGATTCACTTTGCGGGAAGGTGTTTCACAGGAACATTGTTAAGGCAAGTACAACTTATGAAATTAAAGTAGAATTACAAGCAAAATTTTGAAAAAAATGTGCACACAAGGAATGGATTCTGCCACATATCTTGCATATCCTGATTTATGACATTTCATCACGACCAACCATGCTTTCAACTGTCAATGCCATAAGCGTTGTAATATGCTCCTTAAGCATCTCCAATTCTCTATTTTTAAGTTACTACTTTAAACCTACCCCTTTTTCTCTCTGCTTTTGTTCACTTGCCCTACTTTCTCCACATAACTTGGTCTCAATTTTGTCAGACAATGCTCCTGTGAAGCACCTCAGGACATCTTGACAACGTTACAAATGCTAGACTAATGCAAGTTTTTGTTGTTATTGTCTGAAAACTTAGCCATAAACCAAACAAAAACTGAAATTATGGATTATTTTTCCCGAAATACAAGGTGAAAATTAATACAAGGACAGAGCAGTACAAATTCATTTCAAGAAATGTAGGTAAGCTAACGCAGAGGCTTAATGGCGCTTTCAAAATTCTAAAAAAAATTAAACTGTTTATTTTGACAAGATTGTTCATCTGGGGGAATGTATACTCCATTGCTGCCAAAAGCAAAATATCATGTGCTGCAAAGAAAGGGACAATTTACTAAAGTACATGTTTTACACATCAGTGTCCCAGCATCAGTTAGTCTTAGGTAAATAAACATTTGCTGACTGACAAGGCTAACATGTACAGTTGCCAAATTCATGCAAACTAATCCAGTTTTATAATATGCATTTTAGGTGTGAAACTGCTGAGATTTGTTTAAATCTGTAAGTAATATCAATGGTGTTTCTTTTAATGAACCGTTAAGGATCCTGTTTTTTTTCCATGAAGTCATATCAGTTCATATAACGTCAACAAATTATATGGCACATACCAAAAAAGTTACATTGTTATTGGTATAAAATGTTACTAATGTCACAGGCACCACCGATAAGCCAAAAAATGATTTAACATTATATTTTGACCTGAAGTGTTCTACTTAGTTTCCAACCTACAAACTTCACAAAGGCTATCTCATATAATTGGAGCTGGTTCAATACAAGGCTACAATATTAAAACCCAATTTTACAGGGCTGAGCCATGAAGAACTGATAACGTGAGCACCTTAAGAATTTTCTCACCTGCAGAGAGGTTTGTTCACTAGTAAGTTCTTGAAGTTCTGAAAGAATTTGATCAGTCATAAACAGCCTGCTGTTGTTTCTGCTGCTTTTGAGTTCCAGGAAAGAGGAAGGGATCAGCAAAATTATGTCAACTGAATTAAACAGGTCCAATGAAGAAATGTGAGATAACAAAGTGTGGAGCTGGATGAACACAGCAGGCCACCAGCATCTCAGGAGCACAAAAGCTGATGTTTCAGACAAGGGTCTAGGCCCGAAACGTCAGCTTTTGTGCTCCTGAGATGCTGCTTGGCCTGCTGTGTTCATCCAGCTACACACTTTGTTATCTTGGATTCTCCAGCATCTGCAGTTCCCATTATCTCTGATCCCAATGAAGAAATGTGGTTGGCCTATTGAACAAATTAGTAATAAAGATAGTGGAACAGAAAAGGTTGCAAATGTTATAAATGAGAGCGATATCCTTCAGGAAAGAAAGGTAGTGGTAGACAGTCTTATCCAGTTTGTAATTTGTGATATGGTTAGCATATCAAAACAATTTGTTGTGTGACATGCATAAAATGAGTAATAGTTACATTGAGACAGATTTTCAGCCTCACATCCTGGGCAAAAGTCTGGTAGAGCAGACAACCTTTCGCAACAAAAATAAAAATTGCTGGAAGATCTCAGCAGGTCTGTGGGAGCACCTGTGGAGCGAAAACAGCGTTAACATTTTGAGTCCAGTGACCCTTCCTCAGAACTGATGGTAGCTGGGAAGAAGCTGGGTTTCATACAGAAGATAATGCAGGGGGAGGGGTTAAGGAGTAAATGATAGGTGGAGATAGAGCCCAAAGAAAGAGAAAAACAGTTGGACAGACAAAGGAGTGGATAACAATTTGCCTAGGAGAATGAATAGCTGAGAATAGGGACAATTAGTGCCTAACAATGAGTTGTGTGCAACAGCACAGTACATGATAACAAGGCCTGATGTGCGGAGTTAGGATAAGGATATGAGAGAAGATATCTCAAGCCCCAAAATAGTTGAACTCAATATTGAGTCCAGAAGGCTGTAGAGCTCATATGCAGAAAATGTGGTGCTGTTCTTCTGGCTTGTGCTGAGCTTTGTTGGAACACTGCAGCAGGAGATGTTGGCCAAGGACAAGGGTGGTGTGTTGAAGTAGCAGACAACTGGAAGCTTAGGGTCATTTTTGCAGACAGAACGTGGGTTTTCTGTGAAGTGGTCACAGAGTCTATGTTTTGTCTCCCTGATGTAGAGGAGACCACATTGTGAGCAGCAAATGCAGTAGACTAGATTAAGAGAAGTGCAGGTAAAGCACTGCTTCACCTAGAAGGTGTGTTTGGGCCCTTGGATACTGAGGAGCGAGAAGTAAATGGGCAGGTGTTACACCTTCTATGTTCGCAGGGGAAGGTGCTATGAGGCTGTGTGCAGGGATGTTGGGAATTAAGGAGGAGTGGACCAGGGTGTCTCAGAGGGAGCAGTTCTTGTAGAAAGCTGACAAAGATAGAGAGGAGAATATTTGTTCCATGGTGGCATCCCACTGGAAGTGGTGGAAATGGCAGCTAATGATCTTCGATGTGGATGCTGGTAGGATGGTAGGTAAGGACAAGGGGGGGGCCTTATCATTATTGTAGGGGGGTAAGAGAGGGGGTGAGGGCTGAAGTGCAAGAAGTGGGCCAGACCTAGCTGGGGAACCTGTCAGCTACGATGCTGGGGAGTCCTCAATTGAGAAAGAAGATGGACATTTCAGAGGCGCTCTTGTCAAAGTTGACATCATCAGAACAGATGAATTGGAGACAGAGGAACTGGGTGAACGGAGTAGAGTCTTTACAAGACGTAGGGTGTGATAAAGTATAGTCACGGTAACTGTGGAAGTCAGTGGTTTTGTCATGGATATTGGTGGCGAGCCTACGCCCAGAAATGGAAACGGAGATGTTGAGAAAGGGAGGGGAGGAGTCAGAGATGGACTAGCTGAAGGTGAAAGCTGAGAATCTTTTAGTTATACAATAAATATTTTCCTGATTTTTATTCACAACATTATCTATCCCAGCAAAGTCTATGCAAAAACTGTGTCATCCACATATTTGAAAACAGTTGAGCTATCGTGTTCAATACAAAGGTAATTGGTAACAGATTGTGGCCAGACACGTACTTCCTTTGTGGAGCTCGTCAGAGGTAATTTACCATGATAGAGTAATGCTTTTTTGATATGAATACATTTACCATATCACCTTATTAAGAGGCTGGTTGGCTTAGTTGCCTAGACTGCCATTGGATGGTTTAAAATAGCATAGTTCAAATCCTACTTGGGAGCTGCCACTTCAACTGAAAAAGAGAGCAGGAAGCTAGCTCATTATCTTATATCTGATACCACTTTATATTTGCAATGGAGTATCAAGTTGATAAAAGAAATGGAGTTTGTTGTAGCAGAAATAAAAAAAATGATGTTGCAACTATGGTTGGTGTCAATAGTATTTTTTGTAATTCTCATTACTATTTCTTCAATTGTATATATAAGGTAACAGTGGAGGATCTGCAAGAAATTGAAGTATCTATATAGTGTGGTGTTTCTCCCAGCAAGAAGGTGTGAGGATTAGAGAATGCAATGGAAAGTGTTTGCTCATGTTCTAGCCCACATTTCACCTGGTCTTGATACACGTTCAGTCCAGGATTCTCAATAACTGTTATGCTTTGTTATTATTACATTGGGTATAATGCTAAGGTTACTAAGCAACATACTCTGTGCTGTACAGGTTCTCACATAGAATACTAACTCATGACGACCAAGATCACATGATAAAATCACAACTTACTCTGGAGCCTTATCTGCATTTTCATTAAAACCTACCTCTGCAGAGGAAATGCTGCTTCATTCATATTTTTTTCGGACTCGTTTTAAATCATTGCAAAATCAGGAGCACTGCATACCTACCACACTGACCTCACTCCTTTTCATTCCACACCCTCACTCAGTGAAGCTCCCTTCATAAATCCAGCAAGGTCACAACAGCCTTACACCCCGCATGATATCCCTTTCCATTGCAAGTTCCAGTAATGCTTTCTTTGACTGTTAGTAATTCGAAGACTCCTAAATGCAGGTTCATGAGGACATTCTTTAAAAAAGCTAGCAGTCTTAACAGCTTGACCAGTTGCAAATACCTGATTCTAAGTACAACTAAACGGTAGCTTACAGTTTTGAGTTTAGTGCCTATCATCTAATTATAACCAAACATTGTGTACAACTAGTCGATGGTTTAGCAAAAGCTTGTGTAACTGCGCGAAAGTCAATACCAGCATTGCCACTTCTCAAATCCTAACTGAGACTGCAATAAAGCAGAGATGGTGGCCAACATAAACCAGAATAAGAAAGAAAGGAAATCTAGTTGTTTTTACGACATTCAACACTGTGCAAAATGAGGATAATAATCAGCTACCAGTGGTCTAATAGATTGAAATAACAAAAGCCAAACTAAAAACAGGTGCTTTGCATGTTGTTTAAATTGTGTTTAGTGTTACAGTTTGAAAAATGAAAAAACTATCCCTTTCTAAAAAAAAATGAAAGTTTTCCATATTAATTCAGAGGCTGAGAAAATGCGGTCATGTGCTGTATCAGATTTCGAAACAATTTCTGCAAATTGTTCCTTTCAGGGGATATATTGTGTAAGGCACTAATCCCAGTTTTTAACACAAGAAATGAAAATATTTTTGGTGAAGTGGGAAGAAAAATCACCTGCGCGTTATTTCACTAAAGAGACCATGTTTTTCACAAATCATTCTATTTTACATAGGAATACAGTAAAGTTGACAAGGCAAATCAATAGCTACTTCAGAGAATCATAATCTTGTCACTGTTTTCTACATTGCTGCATACATTTTAAGAAGTTTAGAGAACCTGGGGTGTTGGGTGGAAACCTTGGTCGATATGGACAAATTGGGCTGAAGGGCCTGTTTCTGTCGTATATGATTCTATGGCTCTGTGAGGAAACATTACACAGTATAGGCCTGTATCCATTGGAGTTTAGAAGAGGCATTTATATGAGATCCCGAGAGGGCTTAACAAATTGGATGCTGAAAGAACGTTTCCCCTTATGGGAGAGATTAGAATTAGGGGACACAGCTTAAAACTAACGTATCTACTACTTATGGAGAATTTCTTTCTCCAGTCCATGATGAGTCTTTAGAATTTCCTTCCCCCGAGAACAGTAAAGATAGGTTCATTGAATATATTAAAAGTGGATACATTTTTGACTAACAAGCGAGTAAAAGGTTATTGTGAACAAAAACGGAGTTGCTGGAAAAGCTCAGCAGGTCTGGCAGCATCTGTGGAGGAGAAAACAGAGTTAACATTTCGGGTCTGGTGACCCTTCCTCAAAGGTTATGATTAACCATATTCTTACTGAATGACAGAACAGGTTTGAGGTGCCGAATGGACCACTCCTGCTCCTAATTTGTGTGTTTATATATTTCACAATGTGAAACGGAGTAGGCAAGGTTAGAAGCCACAGAACACCAGGTTATAGTCCAACAGGATTATTTGAAATCACAAGCTTTCACGGCACTGCCCCCTCATCAGGTAAAGTGAAGAAAAGCACACGGATGCAGCATTTCTAGGCAGAGACATCAATGGGCAGAGAGATCAAAAGATCATACAGAGAATGTGAACAGAGTGTCGATAAACTGAGCCATAAGTCTCTGAGGGTGATCAAAAGCATCGGACAGTGTGAGTAAAGTGTCAACTGCTGAATAGTAAGTGAGGGGATGACCTATAATCCAATTAATTGAGGCAGAGAGATTATTACAAAAGATTAAAATGTGGTGGTGCTGGACACAAACCATATGGTTGGAATGTCATAATAGTTATAAGAGTCACATGCTAAGGGTCTAACCAAAGTAACAAGTAATGCAAAACTGTACAAACTAATTAAGATAGAGAGATCATAACAAATTATCAAGGTGATGGTGTCAAAACAGGACTGTATGAATTGAAAGAGGAATCTTCATAGTGGACTGGATTTTATGCCATCTCTGTTAACCACTGGGCATGTTTTTGCTAAGGTGGAGTCACATAAATGCAGATTCTTGTGGAAATTTTTGGATTGAACAAGATTCCTGTGAATTCTAAATTGCCACAAGTTACACTGATTTGTGTTGCTCTGCTTTCAGTTTTGTATAAATGGCATCTTGCACGTAATCACGGTGAGAGTTAGTACATTTTCCTATTAGTTTGTGTTAAAGTTCACTTTATTGATTAGTCGTTAAATTGCCCATTTAAAGATGCGATCATTTTTAATAGCTGCCCATTAACATTTCTTATCCAGAAAGTGAACAAGGAAAAGTGTGGAGTCTTATCCTTCAGGTTGGAACCAATGGAGATTTGAAATTGCCAAATGTTGCGTTAAATCGTTAATTGCTTTTTCTCCTTACTAAATCATACCTATTTCTCCCTTTTATTTCTATTTCTGCACTTCGTCAGACATTTCATGCACCCAATTAACTTTTCGCTTCTTCCTCTGCTTATTCCTAAGCATTTAAAACCATATTTCCTTGATCCCAGATGCCCTGTTGTCTTGATATTACCTCAAAATGCAAAAACTTTGTGCATAAAACAGCTGAAAATTTAAAACATGGGTAAATCTTTCTAATTAACAGTGAATGAGCCTAGGTAGCCCCTGTCATTTCCTGAACCATTAGAAATATTATTTTTCAAAGGTGAGTTGCCCCCTCATGGGCTTTTGCCGTGTGTGGAGTTGCATTGGTACTTGCAGTGTAAAATAGAAATGTGCAGTTCACATCACTGAAATGCTTCAAACTCCACATTAGGCAATACAAATGGTTATTTATTTAATTATGGAGCTGCTGTTCAGGATGTTGGGAAAACCAGATGATCTTTCATGTTATGAGACATAAAACCGAATGCTCTCTCGTACTGATGCAATCATGCATTGAGTTTGACAAAACAGCCACTGAATTATAAACGCAGCGGTCTCAATGTTCTAACAATATTAAACCTTTAGGTGAAGTTATCAGCATGCTGCCATGTCACACATCAACACATGGCCAATGAAATTAAAACATGCCTCTTTTCGTCAGTGGTGTTGCTTTTTCCTTGAGGGGGAGTATGAAACAGTTTTAGCTAGGTGGCTAAGGAGTAAAACTTACAGTTAACAATGTATGCACAATCTCAGTAAATCACAATGCAGGGCAATTGTCCAGTGCACGCTAGCCAACGTGTATCCCTTATCAAGTCAACTGGTTGAAGAACAGCAGCTCAAAATTGTATACACTAGCTTGCAATAGTATTCTGGCTGAATTTTATAAAGATTTCAGCAGGTTTTATAGAGGATTTCTCTCCATGAGCTCTTGTGGGTTAGCTCATGCAGTTCACTTTTGTTGGCAAAACTATGGTTGTACCACACTGCAACAACATTGAGCTCATGCTATCTTGTGGTCACCTGCAGTGAAAGTGTTCACCGCTGCTGGTACCTTCTGAGATTTCTGCAATCAGTGCCATACTTCAGCATGTCTATGAATGGGGTCAAATGATGCCAGCTTAGAATAGCCTGGCATGCTTGAGGTGGTAAAGGGAACCCAAGAAAGTAAACCTTCTGAGGGCATATAGGTGGTGCAGGTGACATTTCATTGAAAAGAGAATCTTGCATTTGGAAATGGATTGCCTCCTTACATGCAAATTCTATCTGATCAAATGTCACAGGAAGTGCAAACATGAAGCTACAGAGGATACCTCTCCTTAGTTCTATATTGTATTAGAGCCCTGTTTGAAATATTGCTCCTCTTTGCCAAATGTCATGTCATTGCTCCATGTTGAAGTAATACAGGTTGGAAAGTCTTCAAACAGCTGATAGTGTTAAATTTAATTGAACAACAGGAAAAGCAAAGGCAGAACTAATTTTTTTTTAAAGTTGCAATTGCTTCTGGGGCCAAACAGAAACTTTTTGAGCAACTACAAATTTACAGTCAATGATTAGTCTCTTCATACAAGCCAGATCGATAGGAAAGGGGTGTCAATTAAGTCCTGACTGGTTTGTTGCACCTAATGTTGTACCTGTCTATCAGCTTCCTCTTCAGAAGACAGCTACCAGTCTCCCAGGCCTTCAGCATGCATCATATCTTTCTTTGTTTGTTCATTGTGTAGAGTGCAGCACGCAAAGAATATGAGGCGCACTCTCTTCTGAACAACATTGTTGGTATACCTATAGTAAATGGATTGCAGTGGCTCAAGGTAGATCACCATCATCTTTTCAAGGATGAATTAAGAATAACACAGCATGAAAAGATTATTCAGCACACATCCTGCAAGACTCAATCACGCAGATCGATCCAAGTGTCAGAACATCATCTGCAGGAGGCCAAACGTCTGCTTAATGATGGTTGTAATTGAAAAATGAGCTGCATTGTTTCTACACTTGGCCAGACTCAGGTGGTTACATGATGGATTCATCAATCCTGGGTGTTCAATATAGTCTTCATCTACCATCAACTGTCCTTGTAAATCATCCAACCCTTGAAATGAACCAAAAGCTTGAGAGTTTTCAAGGGTATCAGCATTGTGGTGCAGGGTGTATGGTGAAAATCTCTAAGGTATAATGCCTACAATCACAGATGATTTGTACATTGATTGTATGGAATTATTTACAGTTGGTTAAGTCACCAGTATGATGATATAGCCATTAAGTTTATTCAAGGCAGAGATAGATAGATTTTTAATCAGTAATGAGTGGTACTGGTGAGGTCCAAGTGTAGTAATGAACTTGGGGCTTTATATCACAAGTGAGTCAAAGATGGCCAATGATAATGTGATGAGGCTGGTGCATAAGCAATGCCAACTTCTATGGATAGGGGCAGGAGGGGATTGCAGATATTTGTTTTTGCTCACAGAGTGTGCCTGACATACTTAGAATGCCGGCCGAGGTAGAAGCCAGAAGGAATAAGCGACTCATGAGTGGGGACCAGCAGATGCCTACTCGAAAATCTTTGTTGGGACTTGGTGCCATCTGATTTCTCCACAATGTGGAAAAATGGTCAAATGGATACAAATGAGTTAAGATAGGTAATGATAAAATGCAAATACATGGAGTTAGCGCTGCTGCCTCACAGCACCAGGGACCAAGGTTCGATTCCAACCTCGGGCAACTGTCTGTGTGGAGTTTGCACAGTCTCTCCATGTCTGCATAGGTTTCTGTCGGGTGCTCTGGTTTCCTCCCACAGTCCAAAGATTTGCAAGTAAAGTGGATTGGCCATGCTAAATTGCATATAGTGTCTGGGGATGTGTAGGCTAGGCGCATCAGCCATGGGAAATGTAGGATTTTAGGGATAGGGTGGGGAATGTGAGTCTGGTGGGACGCTCTTTGGAGGGTCAGCGTGGACAAATTGGGCCAAATGGCCTGTTTCTACACTTTGGGGATTCTACTACTCACTCGCGAGATTCTCATCTCATTATTGAAATGGTGAGTGGAAAATTGGACTATTTCTCTAAATGCCATGAATTTCCTTTATCTGCTCTCTCTGTATTTTTGCAAGATTGCACAGGTAATTAAAGCGATTGAAAGAATCTGCACATTGAATCTATGAGGCAAGCATCTTGGTTTGATTAAGTTGTGGGAACCACACTCACTGGAGAAGAAAGATAACAACAGGTATGAGCAGACACTAGATGAACTGGTGGCACCAATTTACACACATGTCATTAAAAGACCTGTATGTTTTAGAGACTAAGGTTAAAATGCATGTTTCGCAAGAGACTGATGGAAGTGGGAATGACAAGGTTTGGCACACATTTTTGTTCTTGAATAATAATTGATAATTGTGAACTCAAATTATTGAAAAAATATATATGCAGTTTTTATTTCTCTTTAATTATAAGGAGGATGTTTGGAGAAATGCAAATGGCTTACGCTGGCATGACAGAGACACATTACATCTGCTGTATGTTGGTTTCACTTTAGGCTGAATGGCTATTAAAACACAATATCTGAAACAATAATTGAAACAGCTTACTTAATCATCCCATATTGCTTTTTTGTGGCTCTTGCTCTGCAAAAGTTGACTATAGTGTTTCCTAAGATACACAATGCCCAAGCTTCTGAAAGTGCTTCAACAGGCCTGAAGTGAGAAAAAGGCAGAATATAAGCCATATTTTCTTCAGCAAGATCACCATGAATGGGAGGACATGAACAGAATGCAAAGCATTTTTCTGACAATTTGGCAAACAGAGCATTTCTATTCTCCACAGTGTAAAAGCACAAATAGGTTTGGTGACTGGCTTCAACCATGGGTATTGTATCAGGAGGGAAACTGAGTGTGTGAAAACTGTAGGCCATCAGACAGCTGTATATGCAGGGAAGAAGGTTAAAATAAGGGAAAATGGTCAAGATACGGAGATATGAGTCAGCCAGAGCACATTTCAGTGAGGCACTATAGGATAGATGAGAGGGGCTACTGGAGTGAATGCCAAATAAGCGAGTAGTCAGTGTTTGCCTTAAAAAGTGTTCATACCTTATTCACTCTCAAGATGGCCAAATTTGTTTTTACTACAAACCATTTCCTTGCTATTTTTAAAAGCTGCACTTACTGTTCCTGTTCTGTGAAGATAAAGATAGCTCTCACATTTCCTGATGGTGATTCACTGAAATTTGCTTTGCCAAACTCTTGACCTTTATATCCAAGTATTTTCTAATTTGATAACCATCTCTCCATTGGTCTCAGTAATAACATCACTTAAAGAGTTATTCTATCTCCTCAATGAGCACAGTATCCCAGCTCAACATTCATAAATAATCCAAAACTTTATTTTCAGACACAGGCTCCACCCTCTCTCATTGCAGAGAGGCTCTCCTTTTCATTAGCATGGCAACAGGGAGGACATGTTTTCCTGAAGATGAGTTATCTCATTGTCTGGTGTAGCCTCAGGCAGGTCAGGTCAGCAGTACATCCTATACCAAAATATCTTTTGGAACTGCCTTCCATTTTTCCTATCTTCTCTTCCCCCCCCGCCACCTCTTTATCCCAATCTTCCCCATTCCTGTTTTCCATGAGTCCCCTCTTCCCTATCTTGTCTTTCTACTCCCACCTCTTTATCTCAATCTCCCCCATTCCTGTTCTCTATGAGTCTCCTCTATCTCTCCCATATCCCTTCTTGCCCTCCTGCCACATTTCTTCTCTCATCCCTCTACCCAATTGCCCATAACTCTCTACACATTGCTCATTATGAATACTGTGTTTGGTTTTAAACCCTGACATACAACGCCACAAATCAGTTGCACCAACCGGAGCTGGAATTATTTTCCATTTTTCCTCCGTATTCTCTGACATGCTTTTATTCATCCATAAGGCCACTGCAGGTACCACCTGAGGTTGGTGGAGTTGGTAGGGAGCTGTGATGGAAGAGAAAGATTGTTGATTGAGTTTTTAATGTTTCACTGCAGGTATCAACCTTGGAAAATCTGAATCCAAGTCAATTGAGTCCAATCCCACTGATGTTTTCACCAACCTTGTAGGATATCTTCCTCTCTTGACACTTGCACAATTTTCTGCTTCTACAGTTTTCTTCAAAGCAACACAGAATGTCACTTCAGACCTGACTGCTTAGAGACTGCTAATTGTAATGCCTCTGCTGTCATGGACCTCTTCTCTCTGAATGAAACTGCTTTGGTCTCTTACTCTCCATTCCAGGCTTGTGAGACATTTAGCTGAAAGCAGATGACTTCTTGGAAATGCTGTTTTAAACTCACCGTTCAGAATGATTTTCTGACCCTTTTTTTAAAAAAGTCAAGGGTTCACAGAACTGAAAACTAAAATCCACATTTCCTCTACTTTAGAACCTATGTCCCTAAATAAGAATAATAGCATGATTAAACTTTTTCAGAAAAGAGATGCATTGTCCAATCTGGATATGTGGAGGTAGATATCATGTACAGATTACTGAGAACAGTGGACTTGCACAGAATCAGCTCTGTTAAATTCATTGCTGCAGGGAATGGTTTGTGTGTTATTGTTTAATAAATCATCCTTTGAGTTATAAAAACAATCAAAATGGAACCTTTTTCTGGAGTTGCAAATCTGCATTTCACTGCTCTGTGTAATCTCTCATTTAATTAATGCAGCAATTGTAGAAATGATATTTGTGGCTCTCTGATGAAGGGTCTAGGCCCGAAACGTCAGCTTTTGTGCTCCTGAGATGCTGCTTGGCCTGCTGTGTTCATCCAGCCTCACATTTTATTATCTTTGTGGTGATATCCCAGCTTTGTTGAAAATCAGTTGGTATTAAAACCAACAGAGATCTTCTCCCTAACAGAACATATAATCATCAATGGCATTCGAGAGGTCTCAATTGACCAGTTATAAAGATTTGTTGCTAGAAAGCTTCCTTCTTAAGACAAAGGGCTTGTCAAAAAGGAACAATGAGAAACATTACAGTACAAACTATTATTATGTAATTATAGAGGCTACAAAACTGATGAGTCCCACTGTAGTTTAGTGGCAGAATAACTCAAACTTACATTCAGCACAGTGCAGGCTTGGTGGTTTGAAGTCAGGGAATGTAGACACATTCTTAGCCCATCCTCTTAAACTCATAGAAGCAATAAGAGTCACAGTTAATATAAGACTCCCTGAAGTAGTTGTCAGGTGGGACTCCATCCACTTCAACAGCATTTAAGATTTCAGTACAGTATTATGCAGCTCAACATGCATCTCCAGGGACATAGGGCTGAGCCTTACCTGAAATTGGATAAATGTCATTTTTGTCAAGTTATATGGAGGGTTTTTCTTTACAAGGGCTTGCAAGTTTTCTTGTGCTGTCATCCCACACTCACGTCATTAACTAGGTACTATGCCATTATGGCACACTGTTTATCCAATGCTTATCCCACTCACTGTAGATGGAAGTATCCAACACTGCCCGATATCCTGAAATCCCTCGCCCTGCTGCCACATTGTGAACACAGTTAAATGCTGGCAGTCCGGAACTGCCCTGCACAGCTCAAGGCATTAGTCTTGGACATGGCAGATAAGGGAATCTTGGTGCCTCACTTTGCTGCCTGGCACTTGGAGGTCATGATGGACAAGGTGGTGTAGAGGATGGTTATTCTCTTCCCCAGCATTGGTAGAGGAAGCCACAACACCAGAGCCTGACAGACTGGTCTGAGGCTGCCAACTAGCTCAGTCAGTCTCCCATTACCCCCACTGTAAGTGTAATATTAACACACCACAATGTCTACCCTTTGTCCATGACACATTCTCTCTTTTGTCATTTGCAGGTACCATCAGCATTGCTGCAGTCAAGACAGCAATGTTACAAAGACGTCCACCCCCACCTTTGAAGGAAGAGGCCACAGATGCCTCAGATGATTCACCTTTTACGCTACCTCCTGTACCACACAGCAGCCCAGCCTAGCAATAATCTTAATGCTAGACTAGAGTTGAGAGCACAGGTTGGTGAGCACATCAATGCCATAACTTGCAGTTGGCTGAGGAAGAAAAATCCTACATTTCACTGGCACTCGGAAGATTGCAAGAGACCAGGCTCCTTCTAAGCCCCAGGCAGGAGATGACTTCATGGTGTTGGCAGTCAGGGATTTCATTGACATGCACAACAGATGCAAGGGAAGCAGTCAAGTGTGTCGGGGAACTGGGCCAGAAGACGCCACAGTTTCATGGTTGGGACCCAGCTGCCTTGGGCATGTGGGCAACTGGACTTTCTTCTCAGACAGGTTGGCAGATACCATGGAGAACAAAGTCTAGTAGTGAAATGGAAAATATGTGAAAATATGTGCATTTGATTGTTCTAGCCATTCGTGCTTAGTGTCAACAACAACGTGACTGGGGAAAAGAAGAACCTTGAGCTTACTCCAGTGGGCTCTTCCTCAAAAGGAGACAAGGCAGTGCCAGTAGGTACTCAACTAGAGGGGGAGAATTCACATACAGGCCACCCGGAAGTCTCTCCTCAGGGTTCCTCAGGCTTCCCACCTCCACCCTGCCCACCACCCTCAGCCCTGTGGGAAGTCAGGCTGAGGAGACTGCACTTGCCTCTGGGCAAGATGTACTCATTGAATCTAGACCCTCTAAACCAGAATACCACTGAGGTCACCTGACCAAAACCACAAGGGCAACAGGATCCAAACCGTCCACCCCAGCTGCAAAACCCAGGATTGCACTGAGACAGAGTGGGAAGGAAAGAATGATGAAGGCCTTCTGAGGATAGAGAGGAACCACAGTTGACAGGTCACTGTAAGTGAAAGGAGTTTGCTACTTTAGTAACTAGGTTTAATTTTTCTAAGTTTGCTCGACCAGCAGAGCTATTAGTGGGTTCAATTCCTGATGCAACGAGATGTGATCAAAACATATTGGGGCAGGGATCTGGGCTGCAGACAGTAGGTTTAGGCCCAAAGCTCACACAGCACATGCTGCCTGTAGGTATGTTTCAGCTTCATTATCTGCGTGTCTATGTAATGCTATCACCCTCTGAAGCGCGCACATCGCTTGAAGTTGAAGCTCCCTCTCTCACAGAATGATACATTCTCCCCACCTCTCCTGTTTTTCTTTCTTGCACACTTATTATTTACAGCATGATAGAAGGCAACAGCAATCACTTCTCAAGCAGTGAGTCTCAGGATTCAACCCTTTGACATTGGTGAATCCCTAAACATGCACATCCCCTTCCTGGCAGACTTTTCTATCAACCTCATAGACTTTGCACTTCACCCAACTTGTCTATCGAAATCTTCATCAGCCCACTTTATCAGCCACTGGTGCATCATGTAAACATGCCAGATCCAACAGTCCGCTATACCCCCACTATCAAAGGCAGGTTAGTACTGACTGTTGGTGACCACTTTCCCTTCAATGCTCCATCGTCGCTTTCCACTTATATATTGAGTTGCTCCCCTTCACAATTGTAAAATCCCACTGCATCTCAGCATTCTCCGTCCATTCCCCAGAATTGAGATGCACAACATCACTCCCACATCTGTGGCCTCTTGACTTTTAGTAGCTAGATCCTAGGATTGAGCATGCTGCCTCTTGGATGCCTTAGGTGGATGGCCCTGGTGGGTTAGTGACTAGACCTCTAACCACCATCTGTTTTGCTCTCTGTTAGTCTTTTGTAATTCCCTAAACTGGCTGCATTGGACCCACAGGGCTAACCATGGTCCACTCCTTGCTCTGTCAAAGCATGGTCATCTGACCCTAACTCCCATCAACAGACAACTGATTGTGCCTAAGCCCTGGAGTAGTATCTGCTGCTGGACCTGACCCATTGAAGGTTAGAAACATTGAAATGAAGAGCAGGAGTCGACCATTCAGCTCTTACAAGCCTGCTTCACCATTCAATATGATCATGGGTGATCCTTTACCTTCATGTTATATTCCTAGCTTCTCCTCATACCCCTTGATTCCTTTCACATCTAAAAAAAAATCAGTCTCTTTCTTGAATCTATTCACTGACTTAGCCTTCTGTGGTCAAGAATTCCACAATCCTCTGCCATCTGATTGAAGAAATGTTTCCTTATTCCATCCTAGACCTTCTCCCCAGCACAGGGCCTGAAACCCACCCCAGCCCAGGGACTCAGCAAACCCCTCAATCTCTGGACACAACACACTCCCATGTGCTGCTGGGCCTGACCGAACTTCCCCCTGGGATCTGACCGCCCACTTCCTCAAGGATCCGACACACTCCCCTCCATGTCTGGACACAACACTCCCTCCACCCTGCCACCAGGCCTGATACCCACAACCAGGGAACAGATGAAACCTCTGCTCCAAACCTGCCTAACTCTATACCCTCCATCATTTGGATGCCTTCACACTTTGCATCCTGACATCTACTGGCTCTCGATTTATCTGCCAAGCTACCTCACAGCCACCCATTAACCCCTCCAGCCATCACTCTACCCACCTGGCACCCTAACTTCACAATTATCCTTTCATAGCAACTATCAAATTGGCTGGCTATGATTTGAGACATTTAAGTCACAGAATGGGGCAACTGACTGCTGTGAGAAAGGGGCCTGATTTTCCTTCCCGAGACTATTCTATGCTATGACAAACTTGAATGGGAAAGCATGGGAGTCCATCTGATAGTAATTGTTCAACCTAGCTTCAGGATTAATTGATTTGTAACTTTCAACAGCTTGCAACTAAGATAAAGATCTACAAAGATAATGGGGGATTGCCAACTGGAGATTTGATTGTCTCTCTTTGAGGAGGAAGTATGATAGCTAAAACAATATCGCTGTTCCAGAAATAGTAAAATGACATTTAAAAACAATGTTAAGTTTAAAGTTTCTGCAGATATTTTTCAGTTATTATAATAGTAACTTAGCTCAGCAATACCCCTTTCTCCATCAATTCAGAATTCAAATCCCAGAGTCATGAGCACATTACCCAGGTTGGCACTTCAGTACAGTGCTGCAGGATTGCTGTGCTATTAGAGTTACAATCTTTCAGATGCAATGTTAAATGGAGGTCCCCAAACTGCCCTTTCATGGAGTCATAGAGATGTACAGCACAGACACAGAGCCTTCTGCCCAACTTATCCATGCCGAGCAGATATCCCAAATTAATCTAGTCCCATTTGCCAGTGATGAAAGTTATGAAAAGTACCAGGAAATTATTTCTTGTTAAAAAAAAGTGCCTGGTCCAAATTCTTAGATAACAAGGTATAGAGCTGGATGAACACAGCAGGCAAAGCAGCATCAGACGAGCAGGAAAGCTGATGTTTCAGGTCTGGACCCTTTTTCAGAGACCCTTCATTTTTCTCTGAAGAAGAGTCCAGACCCGAAACGTAATCTTTCCTGCTCCTCTGATGCTGCTTGGCCTCCTGTGTTCATCCAGCTCTACATCTTGTTATCTCAGATTCTCCAGCATCAGCAGTTTCTACTATCTCTGGGCTAAATTCTTAATGGTTTGAGACAATTTATCCTCAGTGATGTGCAACTATTACTCACAAAAACGTGACCCTACGTTATTCTTTGGTGTGAGGTATGTGGCATTTTTGCAGAAGAATCGCTCAGACTTGAAACTCTGAGTCACGCACGTCAATAAAGTGACAATGTTTTAGCACCACATCACAGCACGGAATATCTTCTCTCCACTTCTGCCCAAATCGAGGTAGCACAGCTCAGATGTGGGGCTCAGGTTAGGCTGGCTATATGCTTGTGTTAGCCGAATTCAGCTGTGAGCAAACGTGAAACCACAGGCAGGTTCAGATTCTTTTTATTTAAAAAAATGCTGCCAAACCAGACTTATCCAAGACTAAAGACAAATTTCTGAACCAGCATTATGAATGGAAAGCTCAATCTATGGTGTGTTTGACAGGATTTCAGAAGACAATGGTTTCTGCCAACTTTGCCATTTAATCTGGATAAATATGATCATTAATAACTCAAACCCTTTGGGATTCAGCAATATTGCTGGTCCCAGTTACACAATAATATATGTCAGTGGACATTTATGGTTAATATCCACAGTGGGCTTTCAGACTTCTAACTAGCAAGAAACGCCAATGTGGTTCTTGAAGAACTTTGAAATTATCATCATAACTGGCAAATTAATCCCAACATGCAAAAATTTTTTCCATGATTGATTTGTCCCACATTATAAATTTTTCAAGATTAGGTCCATGGAGATTTAGCCCTATTCTCTCAAGAAATATAAAAGTTTCAACAAGGACTGCCTAGTTTCCTGCACCATACCAATACACTTAGCAGCAGCTATAGACATGTTCCTTTTCCAAGCATGCATTTACCACAAAAAATTACCAGATAAGTTTAAGTTACAGGATTTTTCCACCAGCAGGACAGAAATAAAACTGATCACAATCTGCAGGACAAAAAATGACTTTTTTTTGTAAAAGGGTAACATTCAGACAACTGCAAAAATAAAATAAATGGACGTGTAAATGAGCAGTCTTTTTGGACCGTGTCATGTAGACATTGGCATGAAGCGAGGCAAAACTCATTGCTTTTTGCACTGATAAAATATTTTGACAGGAAAAGTTTGTTTCTTCACCAAATTGTTCCAACAAAATGGAAGCAATCTTTAGATTTGGTGCAGCTTGGTGAAGAATGACAGACAAAATAACTTCTCGCTGTCAAGTACCAGCATGTGACAGATTTACATGAGCTTGAAATCCAAACGGGCTACAATTTATTTTCACACTGTGCAAGGAATAAAAGTTACAGTGTGCAACACAGGAAGAGTGAGGGTAATATCCAGTGTTCCCTCTGAGGCAACAGAGAGGCACATACTTTTCTCCAGCAGAATTTACAAGTGTTTTTTCCATCAAACACTCATTGTGTGCACTATAATAATTTGTAATATGAACTTCCACAGAGTTTGTAAAGTCTTTACAACCAGGTATAAAATTGCGTTTCCAATTTCATTTAGCACAATAAAATCTGTGGCAGCATTGTTAAAAGAGGGAGAAAGAGGTTTCCAGCAAAGCTTTCCACTTGTGGAGAGGAATACAAAGTCACAATGCAGTGTAGGTGTCACTTGAATGAACAAGATATTCCTGCTGGCAAGATGTGGGAGGAACTGAATTACGCTAAGGAGCTCCAAATTAATCTTGCCCTTCTCAACTTAAGAACACTGCATTATTTCTGTTTACAGGTCATTTATAGTTAAAACAATTTTGCTCATTAATGTTGTTTATAAAAGAATCCAATGGCCCAGCAGATGATAATAGTTGCTACTGGAATTTGAAGCCTTAAAACATGTTGCTGTAGAAATGGCAACCAGCCTTGAATGACTGTGCGAACAAAAGAACAGCAGGATTCTTCGGCCCCAAAGCACAATGCCATTTCGATGACAAATGCTGCAACGGAAACTATGTCAAATTATTACATTTGCATTCCATCAAATAGGCCCTTCCAATCTCACCGCAATCATCCAACCAATCAATATCGATTCAGCTCTGGTACAGAGAAGGGGTAAGAACTGATTTTTGCACTGCACCACAAGAACCTCTACCATAGCAGGAAAGCATTGTTCAGCAGCTGCAGAGAAATTGGGTTGACACAATTTTGTTTTTGAAATGGCTGCATAAAGCACCTAAGCTGTGACTGTACAAAACAACCATTTACAAATAACCTGTATGAAATAAACATCAAGCCCTCATCCAAGCTGGAAGAAACGTAATCCTAACATCGTGGTTATGATTTCCTTGAAAGAAAAGCTTCCTAAGATATGCAAGGTCGCATAATAAGGTTGGCATGTATCCACCTGGAGCTTTTCTGTATGCAGGAGTCGTCTCTGGCTCAGTTTTGGCTCTATTCCAATTTGTCAGTGCTTCTGAATGGATGTAATTTTGCCTCAATATCTTTTCAGTTTAAATGGTGCAGTATCTATGTCTATATCATCAAATTGAGAACAGAAATTCTGCTGTCAGCCGACTTAGCAGAATTTACTTTAGATGCTCTGAATGATTCCATTGAAGGTTGCAGGTACTTGATGCATTGTTGAGTTTAGAACTGTTGATTATGCAGGCGACAAAACCTCCAGTTATGGATGCAATAAAATGCCAATGGTCAGAAGCATTCCTTTGGTTCAGTACATCATTCTTTATTTTCAGTGTGCAGCAATTTAATGAAAAGTATTCTAGTTTTTTGTCTGAATTGATCACTCCTAGGTGTCGACCCTTTTGATAATCTTCAAATAATACTGTTTCTTACAGTAAGCAGGTGTGTTGGACAATTATATCTTTAATGTGGCATCAAATAAGCTCTTTATACCCATATCACTCATCTCCTGCTTATTTTTCAGCTTCTTAACTGCAAGTAAGGACAAAAAAAATTATTTCAATGTTTTATCTTTGAAGGATTAGATAGGAGTAACCTTGAGAAACTGCTTATTGCCAACAGTTAGAAATTTGTTCTTAGACCTAATTTAAAAACTGCTGGCATAAATGTGCCCTTCCTATACAAAAATGATTTTTAGTTCGTCTATTCAGATCCCAGTTCCTCATCTACGGGTAGCCACGCCTCCAAAACTGGCTATAATTCAGCATTCTTACACAGACTTATTATTATGTCGGGGACTGATTTATAATGACTGGATACGTTATTGCATGGACTTCAGCAATTTTACCAGGGCTTTGGAGACTAAATTATAACAAGTCTATCCATTTTACTGTGAAAATTATAAGGTATATCTTTGATTGCCATGAATCAGTAACTTGGAGTGGACGACTACATACTGACTTATGCAGCTGGACATTCAGTACTCTTGCATCAAATCTACGAATGTGATCTTACTAAAACTAGCGAAAACTTCATTTAAATATTGGATTGCAAATTCCTATTGTCCTTCTACTGAGAAAGAGCAACGCTGGTGTTCATTTCACGAAATGGAGTGTTACCAAGGGGAAGCACCATTGTGCAATGAACTATTAAAAGGGTCAGAGACTTTCTGACCATTTTTTTTAAAATAGTGTTTATCTTACTTTTTTAACTTGTACCTGTTCCAAATAGAAGTGAAATTATTTATTCTTTGGCTAGAACTGTGATACCTAAAAAGTCAGTTTGCAACTCACCAGAAAACCAAGCATTAACGATATCACCGTTTGATCAAAAATGCAGAGAGAGCTGACAGAAGAGGGAGATGAAATAAAAATGAGCTTACACAATGCAAGTATTGAAGGGATGATAAGGCATTCAGGAACAAGTTGCTGCATCTCATGACAGTTAGCAAGGTAACATTGGAAGAAATTATGTTTTAATTTTTAGGCACTTCTTGCACAGTATGGTACAAAATAGCAAAAAAAGGATTGTGATAGATCAGCATTACTAAACTTATCACGTTACCAGCAATCTGCAGGCGTATCTGCCTGACTGATTCTGACTCTGCGCCATTAATTCTATTTCCTGAATTAATAAATCATGATTCATCCTCCACTTTCTCTTCATATCCAAGCAAATGAAAGCATTTTAAAGGATTTAAGACAAGACAAAGAAAAACTTGTATTTTCACAACATTTTTCTTGCCATCTGAACATCATGGAACTCAGCCAAGCATTCATAAGGGAGCAAGTTGGAGAAAGCTATATCTGGTCATCTGTTTCTACTGATTCAGTTCATGGATTGCTCCTTCTGAGTGCTTGGTTGAGTTCCCAGACTCATTAGTACTGTCAGTTCAGCAAGGGTCTGTTTTCACAGGTGGAAGTGGAGTGTTTTCTTTAACTTATTGATATCTTCTTGGAGTTATAGTAAGTTATTCTTCCTTTCAACCCTTTCCTTCAACGTCTATAAATTTATTTGGACAAGATTAAGAAGTATGTTCTGAGGAAGGGTCACTCAATCTGAAACATTAACTTTGATTTCTCTCCACAGATGCTGCCAGATCTGCTGAGCTTTTCCAGCAATTTCTGTTTTGGTTTTTGATGAAGAAACGTGTAGTGTGGTAATGCCTCTGTTTTTAAGATTTTGACTGATCCTTTCCTGTGGTTGAAAGAGCAGCAGTTTTATTCAAAGGTTTCTGAATGGCGGCATTTTTAAAACTACATTTCAAGGCCTATCATTGTTAGTCTTTGGTTCACTGGTTCTAAACTGTAAGAGAAGGCCTGGAGATGTAGAGATCATGGAGAAGAATGGAGACATGGGGAGCAGGGAGGTGTGGGGGCATGTCGAGTCAGAACAAGAAGACTTGACATCGTTTTGAACAACTGGGACAGAATTAAAATGAACTGAGGCAGGTCCTCTAACCAGTCCATCTTAGAAGCTACATGCTCCCACAGCTAACTTCAAACAGCCTCCAGTGGCAACTGGCCTAACTGTAACCTGTTCCTGCCTCCTCAAATTTGCAATATGGAAGGCGGGGGCCTTTTAAAAGGAAATGTGTCTGCCGAGTCAGCAAATTTCTCATATAACCATCAATCTCGGCTACGACCAATTATTGCTGTAAAATACCAGATAAAGGCATTACAGGGGAGAGAGCTGTTATACAGTTACAGCTAAGACTCGAGGCTGAAAGATTGAAAGGAAATTTCATCAACAGCTGGCAGCACTTGATGTAGGAACTGTGTGTTGAAAAGAAAGACAACTATTGCAATCCTATTTTCTGATAGCCTTCGTTTTTTTATTCATTCATGGGATGAGGGTGTCATTGGCTAAGCAGCATTCATTGCCCATCCCTAAGTTAAGAGTCAATCACATTGCTGTGGGTCTGGAGTCACACATAGGCCAGACCAGGTAGGGTTGTCAGTTTCCTTACCTAATGGACATTAGTGAACCAGATGGGTTTTTCTGACAATTGACGATGGATTCATGGTCATCATTAGATTCTCAATTCCAGACAATTATTGAATTCAAATTCCACCATCGGTTATGGCGGGATTCAAACCCAGGTCTCCAGAATGTTATTTGGGTCTCTGGATTAATAGTACAGCGATAAATGGTGGAGGTCGGTTCGGTTAAGGCATTGAGAGGGAATTGGATGGTTACTTAAAAAGAATCAGTCAACAGGGCTACAGGGAGAATGCAGGGGAATAGCAGTGATTTAGAATTTCACTGGCGAGCCTATGCACATACAATGGCCTAAATTTTATGTTTCTTTGATTTTGAGTCAATTTCATCAAGTTTCATGGAAGGCTTCTCTCTGCAAGGCCTTGCAGGATTTCTCCTATCAGCCCAACTTGCATCATTAACTACATGCCTCATACCTATCTCTTACACCCAATGCCTTCCTGATTCTCCCACTTGTCATACCCCCTATTGCTGGGGCATCCCGGAATAGACCGTCATATCTGGAGCCAACACCATCTTTAATTTTCCATCATTTACACGGACAGGTGCTGTCAGCCCAGAGCTGGGATGCATACTTTGTGACATTTGTCCCAGATGTAGCAGATAAGGGGAAATCAGTAACCTCTTCATGGACTGACACCTGGAGTCTTGTTGAATGTTGTGGTGCAGAGGAAGGAGATTCTCTTCCCCCAAGGACCAAGAGACAATGCCATGCCATCAAAATCTGCCAGGCTGGTCTGTGGTTGCCACCTAGATCATTGCGATCTCAGCCATCTGGAAGACTGCCCAAAGTGAAGAAAGAATGTCAATATTGTCACTTATCGAGGATACGTTCAACCATCTCCTCTCTGCTCCCTCGCACTCACTCTACCTCGACCGCTGCACCCACCTTCTGCCAAAACTCATTCTTTGTCACTCTCACTCTCATATGCAACATTTTACCTCACCCCCACCCACCCCAACCTCTACCATGCTGCATGATCTCTGCCCAACCTACTCACTCACTTGGCACATCTCCCCATGTTCGCTCCATCAGCATCAATGCTAACAGCTGTGCCAGCCACTTTTACCTCACTTATTCCCCCTTTTTCTCCAATTCCAGGAGAAAACAGCTGAAAATACAACAAAAACAGCTGAGATGGGCATGGGCTGCCTGAAATTCAGCAGCTCATGCTCAATAAATCACTCCCCTGGTGCTGACCACCTTGTGGCCAAGCATCTGGACTGGTATAGAGGCTACCCTTGACTTACTGAGTTGAGGCCCCTTCACTGAAGGTGCCTTCCTTGACTTGGTTGAGGACCGGTGAAGACCATGACAAACTTCCTAGAATTGTGTCTGTGCGAAGCTACACGGCAAGACAGAAGTACTGTGAGCCTAGTAGCTCTAGCTGAGCGTACAAAGCACAAAAAGACTAGGCAAGGCAGGTCGGCTCAAGGTGAGAGAGCACAAGGAGAGCACGTGAACAGCCCTGAGATGCATCGTGCTCCAAAACTGTCCATACGTACAAACTGTCCTGGCAGCAGAATTGACTCCGAGATGTCAGCAGCATTCCCTCTCATTTTCTTTTGAGTATTGGCCTCCAAACACAGAGGTCACTTCTGGATCTGAAGTCAATGCAACAATCGGCAAGCTGACGCTAATCACCTTGGAATGGCTGCTAATGGACAGCCATGCAGTTTAGAGGGAACATTGGTTGCCAATAAGCCCTGAAATGCAGCCTTAAAGTGTTTGGGAAAGTTGTCACAAAGATCCTCTGAGACAGGTAGGTGTTAGATACCAGTGTCAGTGAATGAGAGTAAGTGCGGCAGGTGCTGTGATAACCTGTACCACACACCTACAGGTCAGCTTTGATCACAGCACCCCTTTTGGAGCAACTTTCCTGTGCAGGATCAGACAGCAGACATCCTTTGGATCAAGGAATGGGAAAGACAAGAAGTCACCGACAAGTATTTGTCAAATAGCAGGCTTTGAATTCATGCAGTGGGAGTGCTAAAGATGTGAAATGGTTTCAAATCAATTGTGGTCTATTTGGAGCTAACCTCCATTACTTGGACCTCAGGAGAAACTTCTTATGCAGCTGTGGAGAGATACAATAATGCTGCAGATCAACAAGGAATGTCCCCTGTACAAGCTAAGTGATAGACAAATCACACTAAACTCAGCAGAAAGGTTGCCACTTGGCTTCAGGGATTTGCATTCACTGAACAAAATGAAAATATCTACTTTTGAGGGCAACCAGACTTCTGAAACAGCTTTTTGACTTACAATGAGATAAACCAAAGACCTGCGGATGTTGGAAATCAGAAACAGAAACAGAAATTGCTGGAGAAACACAGCAGGTCTGGCATCATCTACAGAGAGAAAAGATAATTAATTTTTGGGGTCTAAAGGCCCTTCTTCAGAAGTTCTGAAATTCTGGAATTCTGAAGAAGTGTCACTGGATTTGAAATGTTAACTGTTATCTCTCCGTAGCTGCTGCCAGACCTACTGAGTTTTGTCAACAATTGGCTTCTACTTTAAATTAACAATGACCTGGTGCATGGCCGCAACCTGGATCTTTATTGTTTTCTCTGTTCCATATGCATCTGGATATGACCAACTTCTTATATTATGTAGCACTTTGTCAAGGAATGGAGATATTCATATGGTTGCTGGTTGCAATGGCAATTACATCTAAATTCCTGATTCTGAGACTGAACTTGGCTGCCACAACTTGGATCTCACTGAAATCTGGTGGGCCACCCTGCTAGCACAGGAAAGGAGCTCCCTTGCAATTTGCAACTATCTTTCACGATCATTTCCATGGCTGTGGTCTCACGACAGGCCTCCTTCCAAGTCAGCTTATTGCATTTGTTCAAAGAGTAAGCCTGAATGTTATTATTCTTGGGCCTCCTTAGGATATGTCTCTAAGATTGATTCCTATGTTTGCACCATGCCCACAATGATGGAAGAGTTTATTCATTTTAAGCATGTTATTAACAACAGGCTCGCTTGGCAAACGTTTCCTGTGCAGAGTGCAACACACAGAGCAATCTGAATTCTTAGTCTCTATAACACGAGTTCAAAATTCCATTAATTTAAGAATCATCTGTGGTGGTAAGGTCTCACGGCTAACAATGGTTTGACACCACCATAAAAGACTCAAGTCCGATCATGGTGAAAAAAAACATTAAATTTATCTTCAACTTTTACTTTATTCACTCACAGCCAAATCTGTAAGTTTTCTTTGCAATTACACCAACACCCTTTGTGAGGACAGAATTCCCTTTTTGTTCCCAAATATGCTTTTGTGCCACATTTTCAATTATGTACTGTGCTGACTTACTGTGGACATGAATACATGAGCACACAAACTAATACTTCAAACTGCTTAAAACATCCTCGGAGTCAATGTTTGGAATTTGTAAGATCTATCGCAATGTCCTTCAGTCCTTAGCCATTCAAATGAAATGCAAAAGAAAATTCCACTCCAGCTTGTTATCATCTTTCTGTTAGATACTACACTGAAAGTTTAAAACAGCCTCAACCGTAGGCAGCCATATTGAACTGTCTTTATTTCCACCTCCCCAAGAGAGAGGTCAACACTCCTTTTATTATTACTACTCATTGACAAGATGTGGGTGTTTCAGGCTGAGGCAGCATTTTCTGCCCATCCCTAATTTTTACTTGTCCCTAATTGCTGGAGGTCTAGAGTCAACTAAGTTACATGTCGTTGTGTCCAGGTAAGGGCAGCAGTTACCTTCCCTAATGTCCCTTGGTAAACCAAATAGTCTTCTCCAATAGTTTCTCGGTCACCATTAGAATCTTAATCCCAGGCTTTTGCTTCAGTGAGTTTAAATTCCATTATCTGCCATGGCAGGATTCAGGTTTCCAGAACATTACCCAGTGAAAATACCACTAGGCCATCACTACCCCTTGATGGTGACCGCTTTTGAATAAGACATCTTTTCAGTTGGTCATCCTGTTTAGCAGAAGAGCAAAGTAGTTATCCCAAGTGCTCGGGCAAATACTTATTTCTCAAGTAACATCACAGAAAAGCAGATCTTCTAATCATTATCACATTGCTGCTTGTGGAAGATTGTTGCGTGCAAATGCACAGTGGCTCAATGGTTAGCAATGTTATCTCACAGCACAAGGGATCCAGGTTTGATCCCAGCCTCGAGCAACTGCCTGTGTGATGGGGTGTAAGTTCTCCTTGTGTCTGTGTGGGTTTCCTGTGGGTGCTCTGGTTTCCCCCACAATCCAAAGATATGCAGGTTGGGTGGATTGGCCATGCCAAATTACCCACAGTGTCAAGGGGTGTGCAAGCTAGGTGGATCAGCCATGGAAAATAAAAAACGAAAAAACTGTGGATGCTGTAAATCAGGAATAACAACGGAAATTGCTGGAAAAGCTCAGCAAGTCCAGTAACATCTGTGAAGAAAAAAATCAGAGTTAACATTTTGGGTCCAATGTCCCTACCTCAGAACTGTTCTGAGGAATGGTCACCAGACCTGAAACATTAAGTCTGATTTTTTCTTCACAGATGCTGCCAGACTTGCTGAGCTTTTCCAGCAACTTCTGTTTTTGTTGCCGAGGGAAATGTAAAGTTCCAAGGTAGGGGCGTGGGTCTGAGTGGAATACATTTCGGAGGGTTGGTGTGGATTCAATGGGCCAAATGGCCTGCTTCCATACTGTAGGAGTTCAATAATTCTATGAAATTGGCTGTTCTAATCCCTGGATTACACCTGTGCTAACAATGTTTCAAGTGTATTTGATTGGCTATAAGGCGCATTGAGACATCCTCTTCGGGACAGAGAAGTTAGGGCCCAGAAAATCCAATTTTGTCAGATTGAACAACATCAAAAAAGGCAGAAAGAAAAGCTTCAAAATAATAGTTACAAAGTGTTGCAATAGAGAATCAGCTGCTGCAACACGTTAGAGTCATACCACATGGAAACAGACCCTTCAGTCCAACTAGTCCATGCCAACCAGATTTCCTAAACTGAACTGCTGTGTGTTGCCAATATCTCTACAAACTTTTCCTATCCATGTCTCTGTCCAAATGTCTTTTAAATGTTGTAATTGTACCTCCTCTATCCCTTCCTCTGGCAACTCATTCCATGTACACACAACCCTCTAAAACATTGAAAATGTTGCCCCTCCGGTCCCTTTAAAATCTTTCCTCTCTCACTTTAAAATGATGCCCTCTAGTTTTGGACTGTCCTACCCTGGGGTAATGACATTTGCTGTTGACCGTATCCATGTTCCTCATGCTTTATAAACTTCCACATGGTCACTCCTCAGCCTCCTATACTCCAGGAAAATAACTCCCAGCCTATCCAGCCTCCTTATAGCTCAAACCTTCCAGTCCTAGTAACATCCTTGTAAATTTTTTTGCACCTTTCCATCTTAGTAATATCTGTCCTATATTAAGGCAATCAGAATTGTACGCAGTACTCCAAAATGTGGCCTTATCAATGTCAGCTGGAACATGAAATCCCATCTCACATACTCAGTTCTCTGACTGATGAAAGCAAGTGTGTCAAATGCCTTCTACTCTACCCTGTCTACCTGCTTCAAGGAATTATGTACCTGCATCCTTAGGTCTCTCTGTTCGACAACAAGTTCTGCCCTGGTTTGTCTTACCAAAATGCAACACCTCACAATTGTCTGAATTAAACTCCATCTCTTATTCCTTGGCCCACTGACCCAGTTGACCAAGATCCCTTTGAACTCTTAGATAACCAACTTCACTGCCCACTGTACAACTAATTTTGGTATCATCCACAAATTTACTAACCATGCCACCCATATTCTCATCCAAGTTGTTTATATCAGTGATGAACAACAGTGGACCAGCACCAATCCATATGGCACACCACTGGTTACCAGCATCCAGTCTGAACAATAACCATCTCTCATCACCTTGTCTCACATCATCAAGTCAATTTCGTTTCCATTTGGCTTGCTCTCCCTCGATCCCATGTGGGGTGATCTGATGTTCCTAACTGGTCTACCATGTGGAACTTTGCAAACGGCCATGCTTACTATCCTTAATCAGTCCTTGCCTTTCCAAGTGCTTGTAAATCCTATCGCTCAGATTCCTTTCCAGCAATTTACCCATCACTGATCATTAGGCTCAATGGTCTCACCAGATCCTTCTGTGCTCATCTGCAAGAACAAATGAATCAAAGGAAGAAGATCGGAAAATAAAGACAGCTGGGGAAGTTTGAGCAAGGTTTTAAATGCAAAAAGAGTGAGGAAGGTCATACAATTGACATTTCACAAATAAACCACAGCAATGGTTTTCTGTATTCTGTAAGATTCTACACTGTATTCTGTAAGATCTTAAATGGTTGCACTTTCAGGACAGTTGCACTTTCAGAGACATAAACAGATAAACACCCACTTCTGTGCTCCCCATCCAATTAGGAAAGGTAGATGCGATGACATGCCATTCCACAAAAGGGTAATTAAAGGGGCCTCAATGTGAATTAGAAAATCTCAGCAGCAGTTGACTTTCAAAGACTGCAGCATTCACAGGAGTAATAGGGCAGAAAAATTGAACACACTGACGGGCTGCCCAACATTTGTCTCCTCATTGCTTATCTGGGGAGTATCCTGATTCTGATCACCTCAGCTGGCTGACTGACTATTTGCAAGCCTTGGAACGGGATCATATGTTGCCCTTGACTTCCTGTGCTCCGACCCTCCACACTCCTTTGACTTAACTGAGGCCTGCTGACAGCCAAAACAAGCTTCTCTCCTTTGTGCCAACACTAAACAGTAAGATTAAATAAAAGCAACATGAGTCTGGTAGCTCCAACTGAGAGGGCAAAATAGAAAAAAGCAAAGGAAAGCAAGGAAGACAGGGAGGCTGCAAAGACCTAGATAAGCTCAGATTCAGTGAGTGCTGTGATGGCCAGCAGAGTACCATGAAATGCAGCCTGGTCCAGCCCATGAGCTAGGTCTGTGTCCTTGTTGCAGTATTACAAAGATCTACATTGACCAGCGTAGCTCTAAATGCCCCACTGAAGTGCAGAAATATCCTGTAAATGGATCAGAGATGTGTGTTCTGAGTTCTTAGAATCTGACACGGGTAAAAACCTAATGTCTGTGGATAAGGGGTGCATGTGACCATTGCCCATTGTGTGCATAACCTGAGATGTTCGAGTCTGGTGTGTTAACATTGAGCGTCTTTGGAACGAGCAGCGAGCTGAATCCGTTGGGTTTTCATACCGAGATTTTTCAAAGTTTA
Organism: Stegostoma tigrinum; assembly: GCF_030684315.1. Taxonomy (NCBI): domain Eukaryota; kingdom Metazoa; phylum Chordata; class Chondrichthyes; order Orectolobiformes; family Stegostomatidae; genus Stegostoma; species Stegostoma tigrinum. The sequence continues at coordinate 19,115,454 of NC_081375.1, forward strand.
GATGGCTTGGTAAGATAGAAAGTTGAATATTAGTGAGGTCAGCTGGGCTGTTAACAAGGAGTTTAAAAAGCAGGCATCTGCCTAGTTGACAACTTGCCTCAGTCCTGTCAGAAAGTCATCACAAGTTGTCAAAAGATGGAGTAAAATGTTCTTGATGTCAAGATAGGCCTTGTCAGACTTTTCATCCTATTCTACCGCTAAGATTGTCATAACCCACTTCAGTTAGGCTCCCATAAGATTCCGCCTTATATTTCACAATTACCAGTATAGCTGCTGTAAAGCTCTGCAGGATCTCTGTGAAGATTTTGAAAGTTGCTACATGAATGCAATTCATTTTTATTAATACAAAGAAATCTTTCCTTGGACAATAAAAAATTTAAATGGAAAGTTCTGAGAAAGGGTCACTGGACCCGAAATGTTAACTCTGTTTTTTCCTTCACAGATGCTGCCAGACCTGCTGAGTTTTTCCAGCAACTTTGTTGTTGGTCCAAAATTTAAATGGGACCTTGCAGAATAAGGCCTCACTGTAGTGGACTGCTGATAGTCAATATTATTCATTCAAGTAGCAGCATCCTGAGGGAAGAAAATATTTTAAATACAGCGCTACTCAAATCCAAAAGTAATCGGATGTTTTACTAACTAAATAAGTGTTTTGCCAACAGAGCTTAAAATGACTCCTTTCTCACCTCATTATTTTCTAACATGGCTTCCCCTGTTTTCCAGAGTACATCATGTTTACAGTAGCCCTTTGCACTGCCAAATTAAAAAAAAACAAGAACCACTCATTTTAATAATCAGCAACAAAAGTGGAACTTAAAATTTTTAAAGTTTAATCTGCTGCATGAGCACTTATATATATTAAAAAATGCACATAACAGCTGGAGTCCATCTGCTACTGCTTTGGGGAATTATGAAACAACTACATTCAGCTGTTTAGAATACATGAAGGTTAAGCCACAACTTGCTGATCCTCCATTAACCTGAAAGCTAAATATCATTTCCAGAGTGGGAATAATACTTTTCTGTTCTAATCATGCGGTTTTCTTTTTTGCTAAAAGTCAGAAAATGGATTCACTCTGTGTGTGTCTCCATGATAGCAGGTAGTAGGAAGAACACAAAGCTACCCATATGCCAGCCCAATAAGGCATATTAACACCCGACCTCTGGTGAACATCTTTGTTTGCATTAATTTAATCACATTTAAATTTCCCACACCAACTCAATCATTGCTGAGTTATGCAAAGTTTTATAACTTAAGCTCATTTTCACAGGAGGTTGGATTGCAATGGCCAAACCTAATTCACTTAGGACGTCTAACTCAGCCATCATTCATTTCATTATTCTAGGCCAACTCAGACTCCTTCTCAAGTCCCAGTGAAGAAAGGACACTGTTCCAACATCCTCAATGAACTAATCCTCCAGTTCATCCTACATTACCAATGTTGAATAATCTACACTGCCAACTAAATAGGAAAGCATGCAGAAACTTTAGTGACACTCCTTACTTTGTACTAAACCTGCATTAGTTTGTTTCTACACATGGGGTTGGTGCAATAATGCTGGGTTAAAGATTTAGCCAGCTGAGCCTGCCACTTCCCTGCATGATTCAGTCAGCATGAGAATGAGTAAGACATTAGAATTCATATTAATGTCACATCATATTCATTGCAGATCAAAACATAACCTGAAGGACCAGGCAAATGACTTGGATCTGTTTTGTAGAACATCATTTTTATCCTTGCAACAGTAATTAATTTTAAATGCTTAAGCCCTCAGTTACACAGTGTACCTGGAGCTCCTCCAGCTAATTCTACTTCAGTTCAATGGAATCCGTTTACATGTTAGCACATTCCCATTTATAGGGGGATTTTGAACTGTAGATTGGGGCTGATGATTGATCTATTCGTCAATATGGATTAACATTTCTTGGGTCAACCACTCCTAAGGCCAGCCCTTGTGGTATCATGTGACACTGATCGCTGTGGTTCCATGGAACTGGCACAAATGCATGAAGCAATTTGATGTGAAGTAGACAGCACTGAATACAGTTGCCTGGTCATTATCATGAAATACGGCACCATTCTAGGAAGATCAAGCTCCTGTTCAGGCTGGCATCCCTCAATTAACCACCAAAAATTACTGGCTACTCATTTAACTAGCTTTGAGGAGAGCTTTGCTGAAGATATTTTGGTTTTCCGTCGAAACACATAATAGCCATTGTCCTTTTGAAGCAGTTACTTTGTCTTAAAATACTAAAATGTTCCGAGGCAAACACAGAAAATGCTGGAGAAACTCAGCAGGTTTGGCAGCATCCTCGGAGAGAGAAACAGCTAATGTTTTGAGCCCTACGACTTTACTTCCAGAGATTGTAATAACATGCTTTAAAGGGCAAGCTCTTCACTGTATCTGATGTTCTTCTTCCTGTTGCTATCAGCTTTCCCCCATTTTCTTCTTTCCATGTATGGTGTATAGCAATGTGCATTCTTCAGTGAATTAAAGTTGAAATAATGTAGTTTATGAATTTATTTATGGTGAAGGTTATTAAGAAAGAAAGAACTTGCCTTTACGCTATAATGTTATTCAAGGTCATAGGCTGTCCACAAGCACTTTTCAGCCAATAAAGTTCTTTTGAAGTGTATTCACTGTTATACAAGTACAGCTCACAAGCAAATGTGTCGATAATGAGACGGAAATGAAACAGGATTTCATAAGGTAGTGCTGCACAGTGGAAAAATACCCAGAAGCCTATGTGCCAGCTTAGACCTGGGCATAATCTAAAGAACAAACAAACAGAATGTTCAGATTCAAAACCAAGTGCAACTTGTTGAATATTAATATCCTTAATTTCTAGCATTGGGAAGCTATATTTTCCACATTGCATTTACAAGGATATTTGCAGCAGAAAATAATACACTTAGAGTGGAAGCCAAATGAATAATTGATATAATACCACAAGTTACAAAAAACTAAAATACAATTCAAAGTATTTTCTTAATCATTGTTCTCTCAGATGTTTAGCTGCTTTATGAATTACACTAAATTCTTTCTGACGCAAATCCTATAGGATTTGTTCAGGTAAATCTTTAGTCCTATCAGACTCACTGCCTCTTGGTTGGATCAAAGAATGGTTGAAAAATTTAATTTATCCAATGGAATTCAATCACATCACCCAGGAGACAAAACAAGTCTGAAAAGCAGGCAAGCTATTTGCTAAAACATCTGAAAATCCTTGTGACAACTCTAATCTATGAATTTGAAACCCATTCCAAACTGACCTTGAAACTTATCTTTATAATTAGCAAAGTTCAACAACTTGACCAAGTCGTTTGCAAAAGTACAATATTCCAACACCTCCTAAACCAAGGAAAAGGGCGAGCAGGATTACTGGCAAGACCAATGCAGATAGGCAGAGTTAAACTGACAACTTGCTTATTACAAAGCAGCTGGAAAGACGACTGGAAAGTATTCTAATGCTTGTGTCATTCCACATGGTTGAAAAAGCTTGATCTAAATAACTAATAGCAGGAAACTTCTTTTAAAAATCTTGATTACCATTCATACAGAATTAGGGACTTCAGTTGGTCTAATTGTTTTCACACTCACTCTAACTGCTTTTTTTACTCTCTTTACATGTTTTGATGAGTTTTTTATGCTCAATTGCATTACTTCTAAGGGGTTTAATTGGTCACTTTAATATTACACCTGTGCTTTGCTTCACTCATTCCTTTTCACTTTTGATGTCTTTCAATTCCCTGACAATCATCCTGTGGCTCTATTTATTTGTTTGATTAACTACTATATTGAGTCTCCAATAAATATTTTCTCCTCTTTTTATATCTTTTAGCAGCATGGCTTCGGCATTGTTATCCAATACTTACTTCTGTATAGTAGTGTGTGTATGTGATTGATAAGCCTCAGGTCAGCTCACTAAGCAATTACATTTGCACAATAACAGCCACTGCCAGTGTCCTACCAACACTACAATGTTACATTGTTGACTTGCCCGTTGAGCTGGCTGGTTATCGTACAGACATTTCGTCACCATGCTAAGTAATATTGCCAGTACAGCCTCCATTGAAACAATGTTGTTCTACTCCGCTTAGTATTTACATGATCCAGGCTGTTGAAGTATCTCGCATCATTTCCTCAACAGACCGGGTCATATCAATACTAAGTGGAGTAGAACTGTTTTGCTTCATCGGAGGACGCACCGATGATGTTAATTTGCACGGTGACAAAATGTCTGAACTATAACCAGTCAGCTTAGTGAGCAAGTCAACAACCTCACCTGCACCCGAGCTACAAATCTTCACAAGAACCTTAAACTACAATGCGACTCCAGGTAGGTTCAGGACTTTCAGATTTTATCTTCCAACAAGTGGATGCCACTCCTCACTGGGATAGAGCACTTGTAATCAAAGCTTGTTATTCCCAGTCACGTCATCAAAGCTATAGATGTTTAAAAAGTACACAAGGATTCCCCAAATTTTATGACTTCCAGACCCTGAAAGAAAGCATAGACTGAGTTTCCGTACTGAACAAGAATTATTAATTATTGTAAATAAATAGATATTAGCTGTGGATAATCAGTAATAAACTGTTGGTGAAGAATAATGTTAATTAGAACTCCAATCCTCCTACAAATTCCCCTTTACACACATACAGACCTGGAATTAGACAGGGCAAAAAGAAACCACATGGACAATTGGAAAACTAAGAAAGCAGTTCAGTTGTCTTTGTTCACAAAATCTGTGACACTGATTCTTTCTAATCAGAAGGTTTCTTCTTAGCTTTCTTTTTCCAAATGCTTCCATTGGTTTGCAAGAGGCACAGGAGGCTGGTTCACTTATGAAATGTCTCTGTCTGATCAATACGTATGAAACCAAATTCTTCATGTGGGACACAGTTAGCAGAGTCAGAGCTAGACGGCATTTCCAGTCTAAAATATTTGGCACATATTAGGATTGATTTTACCTTGCCAAAGTTAACAGAATAGTTATCATGGCAAATTGGATCAGTAATCTCACAGCCCTGATGATTGGCCTGAGATCACTTCATAGGCAGTAGGTCCTACTAAATGTCCAAATCAACAGCCTATGTCATAACTACCTCCTTCCTGTACAAAGGAATGCCCCTGACCTTCCAGTTGCATGCCATTTCATTGCTCCCAGGCTAACATTCCCTTCCTTGGTCTTTTGCAGTGTTCCAATGAAACTCAATGAAGCTACAATTCAATTTTGGGATTTGGCTGCTCAGGGCATGCATTGATATTTCCACTGCCATGACAGCTTATGAAAACTGGACAGGTAAATTTCAAATTATGTTTCAGAGATTTGAAACAAAGGAATGTATCTCCAGCTTACTGGCCAATTCAAACGAGATCCAGACCGAAATTCAAAACCTACCCAATTAAAGTTTGATGAATCAAGCACATAATTGTTCAGACAAGCCAAGAGATGGCATATCATTTTCCACTGTTCTGCAGCATCTCTTCATCCTTACAAAGAATTTGATGCAAGTGAATTGATTAAAGGTGACATCGCGCAATATCCAAATGAAAACAAAAGGAAACAAAAAAAGAAATTGCTGGGAAAATGCAACAGATCTGGCAGCAACCAAGAAGAGAAAACAGAGTTAATATTTTGGGTTCAGTGACCCTTCCTCAGAGAGTAAAAAGGACCATTTAATTGCTACAATCTAAAGGCCTACAATTTTCATCTAACTTTTTCATTTTCGGTGATCAATTGGTTAGATTTTATAGGGAAACTTTGCCTTGTTATAAGCTAAAATTAGCATCCCATAAAGTGTGGTTATAATTTAAGAAATGTTACCCATCCAGTCCATTTGCCACAAGATTAGGAACAGAATCTCACTAATAGCTTCTACTAGGTATTCTTATCCCTTGTTACAGTAAACAGTTGCATGGCCTACTCCATTTCAGTCCCTGATCAACTCTATAGAAAGCCTTCAAAAGAATTTATCTAGAATACCAATTAACCATGAAAAATAACTGGTTACTCATCTCATTAGCTTCGAGGAGACCTTTGCTACAGTTATTTGGGTTTTCCACCTCAACACATAACAGCCGTTGCCCTTTTGAAACAGTTACTTTGTCTTAAAATACTAAAATGTTCTGAGACAAACATAGAAAATGCTGGAGGAAGTATCAACTTTCTAAACTTAACAAAAATATTATCAGCAAAGATGCCTAAGTGAAGGGTGCAGGCTCTCACAAGGCTCACTGTTAGGTGTTAAGTAGTTACCCCTTAACGCATCCTTTGGGCAGTGTAAGGATCTGATAGGAAGGTGCAAGCTCTAGTTTTAAAGTGCTGTGCACTCTACAGATTTTACTGATAGAATTAATCGGAGATCAGTTTACTGAGAAAAATAACCCAAGGGGATAACTCGATCTGGATTGAACCGTTGTAACCTTACTTTTGTCATTCTCATCAGTTTTTGATATCTGCTGGAAGCCTCGCAATTACTGAAAAAACTTCCAAGAAAAATAAAATTCATAAATAAGATAAAAGATCCATGAACGTTTTTGCACTGCAAATGTTGATGGAGTTTGTATCGAGGGAAAGCAATGGGTAGAGCCTTACTGCATTCTGTCAGGGACAAGTGCATGTCCTATCCTCAAAAGTCGATGTGTCCAGCCTGTTTGTGCAATAGTTCTGATAGTTCTGCCCTGAAAGATATTTAAAGAGAAAAGTTACATGATTAAGCCTGCTCTGACTGCATGCAATACTAAAGGAACATTTACAGTTAATTTTCAATTTGCTCAAGACCTCAATCAAATTTAGTATGCAAACTACGTGTCCCAAATGTATTACAGTATTGTATTCACAAATTATTTCTTTTGACCCCTCAAATCTTGATTTTCTCCCCCTTACTTTTTTTTGTTAAATTGATTCAAGTTTTGGCTCCAACAAGCAGGTCTACCTTTGCTTGGCTTGGTTTCAAACACCCTCTGGTTCACCGACTTGCCTTTCTGCAACCAAGGCTTAACAATTATACAAAATTTCACAAATTAATCACAGCAACCATTTGGAGACCTCATGAGTCATATGCAATACAGAAGTCCAAAGTACTGAAGCACTGCTGCTACTTCTCATGCCGTTTGCAGGACCACATGTGCCAATATTAAGCAACACAGGCTGGATATTGTCAGTTAAAAAGACGAGCCTTGATGTCACCAGGAAGGATGTTAATGTTTCAAGATAAATTATGCATCCTGATCTTTCATATTACTTCAAGTGAAAACATTCACCCACATGTTCAGGATAAAGTATAGATTGCACCAATTAACATAGGCACAAAAAAATTAAAAATTCACCAATCAGTTTTCATCATGTTTGTAAATGCTCAATACCATTGGAGATAAGGCTAGCTAAATGTTGCTGCAGTTGAATCACAAAAATTATTCTTCCTAGCCAAATGTCTGATATTCTGCAGGCCTCTCCTCAACAGAACAGGACTTCTCGTGTACACAAAATTGTACATTTTTTCTTTATTAAATACAACATTCCATAGTGTAGAGTCACAGTGTTCTACAGCATGCAGACTGTTACAGACATGCTCATGTGCCCTGTTTTCACAATTTAAACTAGACCCATTTGCCTGTGTTTGGTCAATATCTCTCCGTACCTACCCCAATCATGTACCTGTCTAAATGTTTCTTAAATGACAAAATTGTACTTGCTTCCACCATTACCTGTTCCAGCCACTCACTACCCTCAGTGTAAAAACAAACTGCCCTCCTGATTCATTTGTATCTATCCCCTCTCACCTTAAACCTATGCCGTCTTGTTTTAGACCCTCTTGCCATGGGAAAAGCTGTCCGCTATCTACCTTATCTATGTCTTTCAGGATTGTATACACCTCTCTAAGATCACTCTTCAATCTTCTACATGGAAAAAAGTCCCAGCCTATCTAACCTCTCCTTATAACTCAAACCTTCCAGTACAGATAGCATTGTTGTAAATATTTTCTGCATTCTTTCCCGTTTACCAATATCTTTTCTGTAGTAGTGTGACTTGGACTGCATGCAGTACTCCAAATGTGGCCTCACCAGCATCTTGTACAATTGCAACAAGACATCCCATCTCCTATTCTCAATGTGCTAACCAAAGAAAGCCAGCATGCTGAAAGCCTTCTCCAACAACATGTTCACCTGTAATTCCATTTTCAAGAAGCTATGAACCTGTACTCTTACATCTCTTTGTTTTATAACATTTTCTACCATTGATTGTGTAAGTCCTGCCCTGATTTGCTTTGCCAAAATACAACAGCTTGAATTTAAACTTTGTCGGCCATTCCTCAGCCCACTGGCCCAGTTGTTCAAGATCTTACTCCTATCCCATGTAACCTTCTTCACTGTCCACTATACCACCAATCTTGGTGGAATCCACAAAGTTACAAACCATACCTTCCAAATTCTCATCCAATTCATTCACATAAATGACAAATAACAGTGGACTCAGCACTGGTCCCTGTGGCACACCACTGGTGACATGCCTCCAGTCTGAAAAATAACCCTCAATCACCATCATCTGCCTTCTACTGTCAAGGCAACTTTGTATCCAATTGGTCAGCTCTCCCTAGTTATTGAGACAGTTAACCTTAAAAAAAACTCAGTCAAATCCATAAGACACGATTTCCCACTCACAAAGCCATGTTGACTGTCCAAAATGAGTCCTTGCCTTTCCAAATGCCTACAGATGCTGTCTTTCAGAATTCCCCTCTAATAACTTACCTGTTATGGATGTTAGGCTGACTGGTTTGTACTTCACAGGAATTTCATTGCAGTCTTCTTAAATAATGGCACAACATTAACCACCCTCCAATCTTCAGGCACTTCACTTGTGGCTATCGATGACACAAATATCTCCACTACGGGCATCACAATTTCCTCCCTAGCCTCCCACAAAGTCTTGGGATATACTTCATCAGGTTCCAGGGTTTTAACTACCTTAATGTGTTTTAAGCCTTCTAGCACCTCTTCTTCTGTATTGTGGACACTCTTCAAGACATCACTACTTATTTCCCCAAGTTCCCCAGCACTCATACCTTTCACAATGGTAAATACTGATGGGAAATATTAACTTAGAATCTCATCCATCTCTTGTAGATCTGCATATAGATGACCTTGTTGCTCTTTAAGAGGCCCTCTTCTCCCCCTAGTTACTCTTTTGCCCTTCATGTGCCTGTAGAATCTCTTTGGGTTATCCTTTATCTTAACTACCAAAGCCATCTCAAGTCACCTTTTAGCCCTTCTGAAATCTCCCTGATGTGTACTCTGCACCCACTAAACTCAAGGAATTCACTTGATCCCAGCTGCCTATATATCTCATATGCCTCCTCTTTTTCAAGACAAGGACCTCATTGACTCTGTTCATCTAGAGTTCCCTACTCCTACCAGCCTTACCCTTAACTCTAACATGTTGGCCCTGAGCTCTCATCAACTCACTTTTGGAAGCTGCCTACTTACCAGACATCCCTTCACCTGAAAACAATCTCCCCCAATCAACTTTTGGAAGTTTTTGTCTGAGGTTATCAAAATTGGTCTCACCCCAATTTAGAACTTTAACACGTGGACTAAATCTGTCTTTTTCTATTGTTATTTTAAAATTCATGGAGTTATGGGCACTGATCCCAACAGGAGTTCAATTTTTGCCCCTTCTGTAGTAGGGCCATCTATATACGCACAAGAAATTCTCCCTGAAAACACTGAACAAATTTCTCTCCATCATCATTTAGTGCTTCCTTGGGTTGTCTCAAGGCAAGTGCTTGCCATTTTTTGTGTGGAAAGCCTGGTTATTTTCAATTGTTGGCTGGTAACATTCCTTCCTTTTTAAGAAATATATTTTTGATTGACAAGCAACAAATTCAGTTTGGAATAGAGGATTTAGCATAACTGAAAACATTATTCAATTCACATGATTAAATCAAGGCTTGTCAGAACTTAATTCTTGCTTCAGAGTATGTTTACACCTCCTGATGTCAGCTTAGGGTCAGACTTGCCAGGGTCTGCAATTTCTCAACATGAGATTGGCATTCAGAAATGGCGAATCATCAGTGAACAAGCAATTTCAACAAATCAACCAATGAAGTTGATCAGTGATAATGGGAACTGCAGATGCTGGAGAATCCAAGACAATAAAATGTGAGGGTGGATGAACACAGCAGGCCAAGCAGCATCTCAGGAGCACAAAAGCTGACGTTTCGGGCCTAGACCCTTCATCAGAGAGGGGGATGAGGTGAGGGTTCTGGAATAAATAGGGAGGGAGGGGGACGCGGACCAAAGATGGAGAGAAAAAAGAAGCTAGGTGGAGAGGAGAGTATAGGTGGGGAGGTCGGGAGGGGATAGGTCAGTCCAGGGAAGACAGACAGGTCAAGGAGGTGGGATGAGGTTAGTAGGTAGGAAGTGGAGGAGCGGCTTGGGGTGGGAGGAAGGGATGGGTGAGAGGAAGAACAGGTTAGGGAGGCAGAGACAGGTTGGACTGGTTTTGGGATGCAGTGGGGGGAGGGCAAGAGCTGGGCTGGTTGTGTGGTGCAGTGGGGGGAGGGACAAACTGGGCTGGTTTTGGGATGCGGTGGGGGAAGGGGAGATTTTGAAGCTGGTGAAGTCCACATTGATACCATTGGGCTGCAGGGTTCCCAAGCGGAATATGAGTTGATCACATTTGTTTCTGCCTTTGTTCAGCCAATCTTCACTGTCTCCATTCAGGTCCCTTAAAAACAAATCACCTGGGGTAGGCATCTTGGTAAACATTAACGTACATGATCTTCTTCACTTTGTCATTGAGATGGGCTAGTGAGATAATGGAAAATGGTGCTGCCTACCCTGGTAAATTGGCATAATTCCATATTCAACATCCGTATTTGCAAATTCAGCAGTGCTTATTTTTATTTTATGTTTGTCTTGCAATCACATCAAAGGAAAAAGAACTTGCATTAATATGCCACTTTTCAGAACAACCAGATATCCTAAAATGATTTAGAATCAATGAAGTATTTTCAAAGTGTAATCATTATTGTAGCATAGAAAACATGGCAGCCTAATTTGTACACAGCAGATAATCTGTTTTTGTGACATTGATTGAGAAATATATATTGACCTGGTGTCTTGGATTAACTCTGCTGCTAAGCATTAGATGTGGAACAGAAGTGGATCATATGGTTCTTTGGCTTTGATCCACCATTCAATGAGATCATTGCCAATTTGATACTCCTCAATTCCACTTTCTTGCTTGTTCTCAGAATCTTTGATTCCCTTACTGATTAAAAATTGGGCCATCTCAACTTTGAACATACCTACCCCCGCCCCCCACCCAGCCTTGGCAGCCTTCTACGGCAAAGATTTCCACAGGTTCACTGTTATGAAAGAAGACATTCTACTCCATCTCTGTCTTGAAGGAGTGACTCCTTACTCTGACATATGCCCTCTGGTCCTTGACTCTCTCACAAGAGGAAACACCTCTCAGCAATTATCGAGTCATCCTCTTCAGAATTTTATATGTTTCAATAAGGTCATCTCTCTTCGAAGTCTACAGGCCTAACCAACTCAAAGTCCCCTCAGAAGAAAATGCCTGCATACTTAGAATCAATATAGTGAACCTCTTCTGGAGTGCCTCCAATGCCAAAATATATTTTCGTAGAAAAAGGGATCAAAACTGTTCACAGTATTCTAGCTGTGGTCGGACTACAGCTATGTATAGTTTTAGCAAGGTTTCACTATTTTTATATTGCATTCCCTTTGAAATAAAACCCAACTTTCCATTTGCCTTTCCTATCACCTGCTGAAAATGTTTGCTAGCTTTTTGTGACTTATGCACATAAAATCCTAAATCCTTTCTTCAGTGTTTCTCTGTTTAAATAATTCACTTCCTCTCTTCTTCCTGACAGTGTTTAGGCTCACATTTTCCAACACTATATCTGCCAAGTTTCACCAGCTCACTGAACCTATTTGTTTCACTCTGCAGATATTTTGTGTCATCCTCATGACTTGCTTTTCCATCTGTTTTGGAGAACCATTGCCTTAGAGAATGATGTTGCGGGAACAATAATATTAAACTTAGGAATAACAGAGGAGCTGTATAAAAACTCTGCACTATAGAGCCACAAAATATATTCCCCCAATCAGTCCCAACAAACTATCCACAAAATTCACTTCTTTCATCCAAGTCGTTAACATGTGCATTGCAACTAATTGCATCCTTCATACTGATCCCTATGACACTCCACTAGATATAAGTTGCCACCCTGAAAATGCTCCTTCTGGCCCAGCATGCTGGCATCTATTGGTTAGTCAATCTGCTAATATCCATGCTAATATTCAGTTCCTAGGCCATTGGCTCCTACATGTACCGACAAGTTGGGACAGCAGGATATGAAGTGTATGGGGTCCTGATCAAGTCTGCTTCTAATCTCCAGGCCTCCGCATTCTTCATTTTGAAAAATAAAATTGTCCATTTATTATTTTTAACATCAATATTCATCTTACCTTCTTTTGACAGCTTCGGTGAAGGAGGATGCTTCTGGCAGCTGCTATGGCGACAATGGCGGTTCCTTATGGCCATTGAGGCTGTGGCTGATGGTGGTCCATCTTGGGCAATATGGCTTGGGATTCCATTGGCCGGGGCCAGTAACAGTTTCAGCGATGAAATGGTTTAAGTCCGGCAGACAGCAGCCCAGAATTCCTTTGGGTAGCTTTTGCAACATCTTCTAGCCCAGGATCTGTGACGAGGTGGGTCCTTTGGGCAGCTTCAGGATTCTGCAGAATCTTGCGGCCCGAGATTCCAGCCGTCAGAGTGGATGGCCTGCTTTGGTGACAAGATTGGTCCTTCCAGATGCTTCTGTAGAGTCTTGCATCTGGGGATTCTGGCAGCCCAGCTTGGTGGTCTTTGTCTTTGATGGTGGGTTTGTCAGCTCTCTTCAGTAGTACTGTCTTTTCCCGAATCCAGGAGCTATGAAGTGAACTAACATTGTCTTAATTTTTTTCTTGCCTTCTATTATTGATATAGGCGCTGTGATATGGCAAATTAAACATTTTTCACAGTATTATTTTTGTAAAAAAATACAAGTGACAATGAATTACTATTCTATTCTGTTAAGCAATCTTATGTGAAGTATCTTAGCAAATGCCTTTTGGAAATCAATGTATATATATAATCTACTGGTTCTCCTTTATCTATCCTGCATGTGACCTCACTGTGGAATCCTTATAAATTTGTTCACCATGATTTCTCTTTCAAGAAGTTATGCTGACTCTGCCTGATTAAATTATGTATCTTTAAATCCTTTAATTATGCATTCTTTAAAATAGACTCGAACATTTTCACACTGTCAGATGTTACACTAAGTGTCCTATGATTACATTATTTTGTATTCTTCCCTTTTTGAATAAGGGTGTTACATTGGTATCTTTCTAATCCTCTGGGACTTGAACAGAATCTAAGTATCCTTAGAAGATTACAACTGATGGATCCATTGTCTCTGTAGCTACTTCCTTTAATATTCCAGGACGTAACCCACCAAATCCCAGTGATTTATTGACCTATTACTCCATTATCTTTTCTCGAACGTTTTCTGTCGTGATAGTTATTGCATTTACTTTTTCATCCCCACTTTTGTCCCTTGATTATTTAGTATTTTTGTAATGCTAACAGTATGTTCTACTGTTAGGAGTGATGTAAAGTTTTTACATAGCTCCTCTGCCATTTCAGGGTTTGCCATTTATATTTCTCCAAACTCATTCTCAAAGACAATAGTTCTCAATCTTTTGCATTTTGTGAACCACGAACCACTTTATCAAAAAGCCTGGTCTCATCATGATCAAACCATAGCCCCACCTTTTCTATGTTTGCATGTTTTTATGTTTGCATTCCTAATGTTGTTGACTTGCTCGCCGAGCTGACTTGTTCTCGTTCAGACATTTCGTCACCATGCTAGGTGACATAATCAGTGGAGCCTCCGATGACGATGTTATTCTACTCTGCTTGGAATTTATATTGTCTGGTCCGTTATGGTGAGTACTGTCATTTCTGGTTTGATCTGTATGGGTTTGTATATGGGGTCCAATTCTATATGTTGTTGATAATACTCTGAGAGGAGAACCATGCCTCTCGGAATTCCCATGGATGTCTATGTTTGGCTTGGGCTACTATCGTTACCTTGTTCCAGTTAAACCGATGGCCTTCATTGTCTCAGTGTACCGATATTAAGGAGGATATTCTTAACCGGCTAGATAATATGAATTCCAAGCAGAGTAGAATAAGATCGCTTCATCGGAGGACACACTGATGATGTCACCTAACGTGTGATGAAATGTCTGAACGAGAACAAGCCAGCTCAGTGAGCAAGTCAACAACCTCACCCACAACCCGAGCTACAGATCTTTACCAAAACTTTAAAGTTTGCATGCCTTTTTAGTTTTGTATGAACTGTTAATGAAAATTTTAAGGATGTTAAAAATTGTAATGATTTTGCTGGTGATAAGTTATGCTTGTTAAATACAAAATGAGATAATGAGTCAGTCATTCATGAGAATCCTGTGGTCGCATTTCATTGGAAAAGATGCCCACTCTTGCAGTTTCACCTGGATAACCTTTGCATCTCTCCAACGGACGGCCCACTGGTTAAGACACACTGCTCTAAGGAGCCCACATTAACTTTGGTCCTCCTTGCTTCCTTTTCTTTTACATTCAAGAAACTTTTACTATCAATTGTTATATCACTTCTTTGTTTACCCTCAAAGTTTATTGTCTTACTCCTTTTTTTGTTTTGGTAACTCACTCTTTTTAAACCAATTGCAACCTCTGGCTTACCACTAATCTAATTTTTGTAACTTTTATTACTCAGTCATGGGACAAGGGCATTGCTCACTAGGTCAGCGTTTATTTCCTGACCATAGTTGCCCTTGAGAAGGCGATGGTGAGTTGTCTTCGTGAGTTGCTGTAGATTGACCCACAATGACCTCAGTGAGGGAATTCCAGAATCTTGATCCAGTTTGATGCTCTTTTTTAAATTTTCACTGTTCCTCATAACAATGACATGGGTGCTTTGAGTTTACCTGAAATGGCACACAAAACATGGAACTAGCTTCTCATTGCAAAAAAAAGTACCTCTGACTGTGTAGCTGTCCCTTAATATGACACTGGCCTCAATTTTTGTACTCAAACTCAAGAAGTGAGGCTTGAACCTGAAATATTCCAGCTCAAAGTGAGTATGCTGCCAGAATGTTCCTTACCAGCTGTCTTTCATAGAGAAATTTGCAAAGTAAAACACCTTTGACCATAAGTCCAACAGGAAATTGTCAGCATGTTGTGTCTTTGAGACCCTGAAGGGAAAGGAGAGGGTGGATCCAGTTGTGTGGTTCCCGAGCATACTGTCAAAGTCCTTTGGCAGACTATCTCATCATCAGAACTTTCCAGTAAGCACTTGGCTGGTGATGAGAAGGGCACTACCTGTGAGATACTTCACGTATGCATGGACTCTGTGTGCTACCACATGCTGTCCCCAAACAGCTGTGGGAGAGAGGGTAGAGACTGTCACTCATCCCCCTTCTAGAATGTGCCTATGCAAAGGAAGTCTGGAAGAAGATGCAGTGGTTTTGTCAAGGCTCATCCTGAGCAACTCCATGGCACAGAACTTTGTGTTCTCCAGTCTGTTCCCCAGGACGCACACAAAGACAAACATTAACCGCACCTGAAAGACCATCAACTCAGAAAAAGAAGCTTTTTGTTTTGCCCGAAACATGTTGGTCTTCCAGAGCAAGGATTCAACCTTAACCTAGTGTTGCAGAATGACACATTCCAAGGTACAGGACTACATGCTGAGGGATGCATTAAAGCTTGGGGAAGCTGCCATCAAGGCATAGTGGGGAAAGACCACCAGCTAAGGCCTTTCTGACAAAGTTAAAAGGGGGTCCATCCAGACCTGCCCCTGTGCCTCAAATGTACGTAAATATAATCATGTATAAGTAACAACTGCTTTGGCTTTGTTTGTTCTCCATATATAAAGACTATCCAGAATTGAATTCCTCTTGTGACTATGTATGTGCATATAGACTTTTTAATAATAGAATGTTTTTGAAATAAAAAGGTGAGTATGCTAACAACTGAGCTACAGCTTATTTTCCTTCTGGACATTTGCTGCATTACATTGTTGGCAGCATACCACATCGACTGTAATAGGATTGCAATATAAATCGGATATTAATTCTGTGCCCTGACTTGATGAACTACACAATGTATACCATCTACAAATATCCTACACAGCTGAACCCAAGAATATTTATTTAATCAGCCCTTCCATTACTTTCAGTTAAAAGCCTTGTAAAAAGGAAAATCAGTATGCTATTTAATTAGAAGAATATAGTGTCGATTCTCTGCTGCATTGTGGGGCCACTAGAAAGAACTCTATAGAGGCCAGTATCCTATCTCTAAGTCACCCTTTATTTCATCCGACAAAGGAGCAGGGCTCAGAAAGCTTGTGATTTTAAATAGACATGTTGGACTATAAACTGTTGGTGTGTGACTTCTGACTTTGTCCACTACAGTCCAACACCGGCACCTCTATATCACCCTTTATTTGCACATGGAGAGTACTGGATACTGATTCAGTTTCCTCAGAGCCAGCTCTCAGACTGACCAGAACCTCTGACACTCCTGTTTATATCTGTCAGCCAGGGCTCCTATTTGGACCTGATGAACTGGCCCAATCAGGGAACCCCTTCGATGTGGTCCACCTGGATGAACCCATTACAATCACCACCCCATTCTTGCAGGATATCTAAACAAAATAGACTGGTATTGCTACCAATGCTATATAGATTTAGACATTTTATAGGGAGCCACATGCAATCAACCTGCATACGATTTTTTTTCCTCAAGGCACTGTGGCATGGTTTTGAAACCAATATGAATATGAATCAAAATCTTGTCATCTGTGTTTTTGAAAGGAAATTACATCACATGCTTTTCTTTGTTTTAAAAAAAATCATGCGGTTATTTAATTGGCATATACTGTGGCATTTTTACTGCTGGTGTTGAAATTCTGGAACATAAATAATTGAAGGTCAGTCCTCTAATAAATTAAAGGTGTGTTGGAAATATTGGATGAGGGAAAGTGAATTTATCTAGATGAAGCAATACAAATGTTTGAGAAGCAAAGATACAACAAGAAACAAATCCAAGGAAAATAACATTTATTTTAGCAAACAGTTCAGGTGATTTGTTGCAAGAAGGTAAATTATTAAGCCAAAGAAGTTGAATTCAGTACAAAGTTAGAGTCCAAAACAGGGGCAGTCTGGATGGAATCTAGAAACACAGGGCACATTCACACATACAGTATGAACCAAAATTTTTCAAGATCTCTTCATAAAACTTGCACAAAGAGTAAATTTTGAACAGATTTGAAAGCTTAATGCTTAAACAATGAAATAATTGTGAAACAAAATGATTGCACATTACAAATTTCAAGTTGAAGTCTTCACATAAGTTAATGTTCTAACACCTTTAGATGATGTGTGAATCCTTCATTGCTCCTTCAGGAGCCTCCCACAACTACTGTGAAGTTCCTGCTGATTTTATTAGTTTTTGTGGGGCAGGCAGTAAGACAGTGCATATGTACTGCCACATTCACACTACACACACACACACACACACACACACACACACACACACACACACACACCTAATACCAACTTTAAATTTTCACTTGTACTTGTACTTGAGTGAAGGATTCCTGTTCCAACTGCTGGTGATAAAAGGGCAAATTTTTCTGTTATACGTTTATATGCACGTCTGCATATAATCATGCACATTTCTGCCAGTGTACACATTTGTTTACTCTTTAAAATGGCAGATTTATGCAATTTATTCTATTGGGTGTTTTGCCAGTTGATTCTTTTGGATAAAATCTCTTTGTTAAGGAATTCATTACAAGCAAGAGTTCCTCAGTGTCAGAGTTTTGTTGGCTCCAGCTTCCAAAGATGTCAGAAAAGGATCCAGTTTGCACTCCAAAATAGTTCTGATGATGTTCTGCCCTGTTGGTGGTACAATTTTTCAAATGAGGTGTCAAACTAAGGCCTTGCCTGGCCTTCCTGTTGATACATCATGGCATGAATTAAAAACTATTCTTCCCAACTGGTGTCCTGGCCAACGTGTAACCTCCAAACAACGTCATTTAAACCTTTTCACAATATTACGTCCTGTTTGACTTGCCCCTCCCCACCTTTCTTTTTCACAGAACTAAACCACCTTTTCCATCTCGTAAGTTCTGACAGAAAGCTATGTCACAGTGGAAATATTTACTATGTTTCTCTCTCCACAGTTGTCAAACCTTCTGACTTTCTCCACCATTCTGTTGCTATTGAAGATTTCCAATATTCATGGTACTTTGCTTTTGTCACTTTCTGTTTATTTCTGATACCAATCAACTCACCAATAGTTCAATAGTTTGTCTATCTCAGCCTTGAATGTATTCAATGATCCTTCCTCCATGGATCTCTGGAGAGACAATTCCAAAAGATATGCAACCCCTTCAGAATTAAAAGAAAAAGCACCCTTGTCATATTAAATGCATGAAGCCTTTTTTTTCTGAATCATTGTCCTCCACTTCTACATTCTCTCAACATCCACACTATTAAGCTCCTTCGGAACCTTGCACATTTCAATGAGAACGCCTCTCATTCTTCAAATCTCCTTTTAGTCACTTGTCTCCCTCTGTGCAAATGACATGTAACAAGATCAAAATTTCTTTCAAACTCAATTGATCTCCTTTCTGAAGTCAATGTTGCTATGTTTATAATATTGTAAGCAAGACACTACAATGTCAGTTTCATAAATTATACTTGTTCTGTTTGCTTATATTTGCTTCAGTCAAACAGGAAAGACTTCAAAGCACAAGGGGGCAGACATCCCACATCAACTTGTTGTCAGCAATAATTACACATAATGTATGTTCTTTGGCAAAAAAGTAACAGATATATTTCTTAGAGCCAATGAAGGAAAATAATAAATGCCTGATGAAGAACAATGGCATTCATGACCACACCATTATAGGTTGGTAATTATAGTAATAGATTTCATTGAACAGAAAATTTTATAAGAATGTCACCCTACTGCTTAAAATGGCATGAATGATTAATATATTAGGTCATCTTTTTGAAATACATCATTAAACATTTGTGTTGTCATGTCTGCAGTTTATGGTTCCTGATTTAGATTAGATTAGATTCCCTACAGTGTGGAAACAGGCCCTTCGGCCCAACAAATCCACACCACCCCTTGCAGCATCCCACCCAGACCCACCCCCCTTTCACCCACACACTCCTGAACACTACAGGCAATTTAGCATGGCTGATCTACCTACCCTGCACATCTTTGGACTGTGATTCAAACAGTCTATTAATTCTAATTTTCAGATTGTTTTGCAATGTTACATTCAATAAATTGCAGATTTTTCAGACTCTGTTTAACTAAGCCAGCACCATGGAATAATACTGAGTTCTGCGTTGAGGAAAGGACTACAAATGAAATGAAACAAATATACTGAACATTATGTTATACCTTAATGCTGAAACTCTGCAATTATATGAGAGCGGAGGTCTCAAAATTATTTCCAAACACTTCAATCCAACAAAGTTTCCTGCATTGATTTTATACTTACTGATAATGTTCAGTATATTTGTTTCATTTCATTTGTTAAAGGCTTGGGAGAATACATTATTTTAGGCAGAAGGAAAATACTCAAGACAAGGATACATTTGGAATTCTAAAAGTTGTCACTTATAGCTTCTGCTATATGAACATGTGCGTCAGACCATAAATACCAACTTTGCTGGACATGTCAGAAGAGACTTAGATTCAACAGTATCCGCCTTCATATAAGGACCAGTCATTGAGTTAGAGCATCTGATCCAGTCTGTCTAGCAGTCAAATTCAACAATGTAAATAATTCAACCTACAGCTATAATGCTGAATGCTGTACTAATCTTTTAAGCAACTGGACCATTTCTAAGCCATCACAGAAACATATGCCAGATTAGCTATCCTGCTATCCATAGACACATTGAGCAAACAACGAGCACCAAGTTTGCAAGAGAAAACATCTTTTTCACTTTACCTATGGAAAGGAGTAATCAATTGGACTGGTAACAAAACTGATACTGTCCAGCAAAATTCCCACAAGTACCAGGCACCAATGAAGCAATCTGAGATCCCTGCATCAACTCCAAATGCTTTATGAACATATTATCCTTCGATGTTCTGGGCTATATTTTAGGCATTATTTCATGATGCCTGAAGTATTGGAAAGGACAGAAAGACTAGACTAGAATAGCCCATGCCCAATGATTCCATTGAGAAAGAGCAAGTGAACAGAAATACAAGAAGGTGCATGCTTTAATCAGAATCAGTGTGGGGCACCCTCTTTGGTTTCCACAAAAATTTGACTTCTTAGTTCAATAATGAAAGTAGAAGGATCCTGCTGTTTACTCGTCAACAGTTTCAAATCCAAACAAATTGAAAAATTGCTGGAAAATCTCTGCAGGTCTGGCCATAGCCATGGAGAGAAATCAGAGTTAATGTTTCAGGTCAAGTGACCCTTCATCAGAACTCACTATATCCTGTTCTGAAGAAGGATCACTGGACCCAAAACATTAACTCTGTATTTTCTCCACAGTTACAGCTAGAACCTGAGATTTTCTAGCAATTTCTGTTTTTGTTTGTACACTTTTTTTTAACCTGTATCAAATCGCATCGCTATGACTAGACGCCAAGCGGCATTCCCAATATGAGTTCCTGGGTAAGAAGGGATGAACTGCCCCTTCTTTATTCACGACCTTCAGTTGGTTACAACAAGATTAATTTTAAAATGATCCCTTCCCATTCACCTTTCTCCCAGACCAAAATGAACTTACATTTTAAAAAGAGTCAATTAAACAATTTAAATGTTGAATTAACAAAGAGTTTACTAATTAGGAAATGTGACAAAAATCAGTAATACGGCATATTCGAAATAAGCAGTGAGTCCAAAAATATAAAAGTTTAAAATAAAGGATCAGTCTCTGAATTGTTTGTAATGAGTAGATAGTTGAACATTTTAGCATTTCCAGTGGATGTTACAGTAGCTTTAACTTTGTAGCTAAATGGTTACTTTTTGAGCAAACAAGGTGTAGAGCTGGATGAACACAGCAGACCAAGCAGCATTATAGGAGCAGGAAGGCTGACGTTTCGGGCCTAGACCCTTCATCAGAAATGGGCATTTCTGATGAAGGGCCTAGGCCCAAATGGTCAGCCTTCCTGCTCCTATGATGCTGTTTGGTCTGCTGTGTTCATCCAGCTCTACACCTTGTTATCTCAGATTCTCCAGCATCTGCAGTTCCTATTATCTCTATTATTTGAGATTCGTGGTTTTATGGGTTGATTGAATTTCCTTTATCCCAAGTTTTTTTTTAAAACTAACTGTACTCAGGATCTTCCTTTACCAGCAGCATTCAGTAGCTGTGAGATAGTCCTTTCACTGTGATCTTTACAGCACTCTAATGCCCGAATCCAGGCAGATACATATGAAAACAATCAGTTCCACTAATCCAATCCAGTAGAGTTGGAACTGACTTTTTAAACCCTTGATTTTGTGTATCCTTGAAAGGGGAAAAACACAAAATGTGTCTGGAGTTTGGGACACAACTTGAAGGGGTGGCTTGCTCTTAAGCAGGGTGTTGTCAGCCCTTCATTATCCATGTAGTCAAGAGATCACAGTCCGGCCTGTTTGAAGTTTCTTTGATACTTTTGGGTGTTACATTTCATTGGTCCTGAGCAGAAGTTTCTTTTTTAACATCTGCAGTCATTGTCCTTCTGGCAATCCTCTTTTCAAAGCACATTTTAGACATTACAGCTACAAATATTCACAGGATTTTAGGGTTCTGACCCATGGTCATGACACCATTCTCACCTCACCGGGGAATTATGCTTAGTAACTCTAAAACTCAATGCATTGTTTCAAGATCATTATGCTTATTTAAGAAACCCTCTACAGACTTATACCAAACTTACTACTGCAGATTTCTCCATCCCTATAGCCCAGCATCCACTCCATATGTTTCTGAACCTACACTGTTGTCCATCACAGTCTGTTCTCTGCTTTATCCCAGAGGGCTAAACTTCCAGCCAACATGGCACTTCAATTCAGTGAGTTCGGTTACTCTCTGTCTTTACACATCTCTAAGCTAGCTCTTTGACCAAGCCTCCAATTCTTCACAGCCCTGTTCTGTGCTCAATTCTACAAAGCATTTTAAAATATTTTGTTCAGCTCAGGAAATATAACATCACATTACAAACTTTACACATGCCACTCAGCAGCTCCAACGACAGTCATGCTTCACTTTTGATCCATGAATGTTGTCACGTACGCAGCTCCCCTGCTGGAGGAACAGAATACTTTGTTACCGCAAGGAGCTTCTGGCCATGATTGCACCCTTCACCTTTAATGCATTTTCACACCATCTAAAACTCTGCTGCTCATATTAGATTCTGCACCATGTTCCGCTACTTCATTGTTCATCTGCATCTTCACAGTTACTGGCTCCCAATTCTCTAACGTTTCATATTGTGTTTAAATCTCTTGACATTTCTATCACCATGAACCCTATGTGTCACTTCCTTGAAAACTCTGCAATCCTTAGGCCTCAAGCATACCCTCCACAACAACACTGATAGTCATACCTTCAGCTACCTAGTTGCTACTCACCAGACATCCCTTCCTGAAGAACTATGCCACTCTATCTCCTCCTTTAAGTTCCTTTTTTAAAAAGTATTTCAATATTCCTAACACTTTTTGTTGGCTCAGTGTTAGTTTTCCTTTTCTGATTATACTTCTGAGGAGCCTCAACTGCTTAAGTTGTTGTTAGAGGCATGTAGCTGCCTGTTGTTGAGATAAAAAGAGAAAAACTCATTCATTCTCCATGTCATCCTCTTATTTGGGATGTTGTGTATTTTTCAATTCCTTTCAATGCCTCAGTGGCATCAGCTGATATAACAATGTTCCATAGGAAATCACAAATAGCTGACTAACTACATTTGTACGGAAGTAGTGCTCCTCCACATTCTGTATTTGGGGCATACTGCCTTAGCTCAGTGAGGAATGAACAATGCTCTGAAATTTAGTGCAATTTGAATATTTTAATTCACTCCTTATGAAGAGCTGAAACATGTACTGCTCTGTTTTTAAATGTGTTAATAAGTTAGGATCTTTGAGATTAACATGAAATGAGTGTTTTTTTCCTATTTGTTTTACGCTTGCTAAAAAAAATCTGCAACACATTTAATAGATTTGGCAGCGCTTGCAGGTCATTTTTCATTCAAAATCTCTTGCCTGCAATAACCAGAACTTGCAATCACTGTATTGAGCACACTGGAAACATTAATATTGATATTTTATGGCTGCTCTGCTCTGAACGTAGGTAAAACTTTATTGCTGTTAGAGTACAGACACTGTGCACTCTGTGTGCTGATGTTCTTTATTACCTCTGTCTGACAAAGCACAAACTAGCACTTGGAAATTTTAAATTGGTGTGAAAAGGTTTAGGTTATTCTCTAAGTTTCCAGGGGCTCTGCAAATCATGTCACAACCAAAAACAATGGCCAAATGTTTGAGAGATATACCACGGGTGTGTTGATAATTAATTTGTACAGCAGCTATAACACCTGAAAGGAAAGCGTTCACCACTGAACTGCGATATTTGCCATTATTTATTGGATTTGCGCACAATGTGGCTTCCAAATAAGTGTGTGTCATTTATATGTCTCTCTATGAGGAAGAAGGGTTACCATAAAAATTACATTACAGGTGCATGAGAACTGTCCTGCATTCTCTGACACTGGAATACATGCCATTAGCCAGCTTCAAATCTTGCCATCTGTCTCTATTTGCTGTCTATTTCATGTGTAATTAATAAGAACTTACGCAATTATTCTCATCTGGTGTACTCCAAAGCAGGTGGAATACAAACTGTTTGCAGTGATCAATTTACAGGTAAGCTCGCAAATGGCAGTGACAATATTATTACAGGTAATTTCAGGTCTCAAAACAGTGTAGTTTCTTCACAATTAGCAGCATTTAATTTAATTTTGTTTTGCCCATCCACCTAATAAATTTACATGAATTGCCACAGCCCAAGGTAGAGGAGCAACTGTGGTTGAAAAAAGTGTCACAACAATGACAAGCAAGACCAAGCCTTGATTTTAAGGGAGTGTAGATTGGACAAAATATTGGGGAGGTCAGAAGTCCCACAGCTTGGAAAAAGATGAATTTGAGATGGTGGCAGCTCAAAATGTTTTTATTTGAATACCGTGAAGAACCCATAAGAAAAAGTGTACAAGATGGTTAAGACCTGAGACTTTGTGTTGCTAGTAAAATACTCGCTTCTGAGCCAAATGTTGGGGTCGAGTCCCAGTCTGCGGTCCCGAATACATAATTTAAACTGACACTTGCTTAATCTTTGCCTGTTCTGAGGCAGATATAAATAGTCCTGTGACACTATTTAAACTAAAGAAAAGATGACTGCTCTTTGTGTACTAATTACCTTTTGTTTTTCAAATGATGCCAATGAGCCTGATGACTTTGTAATTACCTTGCTGTGCATGAATTGGCTACTATGTTCCTCTACATAACAAGAGTGACTAAATTTCATCTTGGGACTGAGATCATCCTTAAATCACAAAAGATGCAATAAAAATGCAAGTTCCTTCATTTTCTCTTCACTGATTAACAATAGCATGAAAGGCAAATTAATTGGGGCAAAGAACAAACTAGTATCAATGTTATAGGAAAAGGTCATAACAGGAGATGTGATTGATGGCGACCGTTGAGGTGTTCCGTTTAGGTCTGTAAGACAGGGTGACAGAACCCAACCTCTTGCTTTATTCAAATCATTGATGGGCTTGTGATTTACACAGTTACTGATGGCATGCGTGATTAATGTAGGCAAAGTTAATTTGTAATTGAAGGTAGCAGAAACACAGTTTTGCACTTTCAGTTCCAGAAGATTACAAAAAGGTTCATTCAACATCATGCAGGCACTAAACAGTTATCATTCATTTGCAATGCAATGTCACACACGAAAGCATTTGATTGATTTGCAATCCATAATGATTGACTGGTACATAAAGTGTTCAAATGCACAGCATTTTGTTACCCTCCCTCTACCCAAACTGCAAGTTTCCTTCAACTGTAAGAACAGCTGACAGCTGGTCCTAGAGAAATCGCATCTGCCAAAGAACCACATCACTAATTAATAGGAATCTCTTTATTTCACCCTGCTGCATTACAGCCAAGGCTACAATAATGGGAGCTGCGAACCTGGTGGTAATGTCGCTTCTTTCTGCATACGAATTGGGTCACATGCGCCATCTCATTTGTATAACAACAGTTAACGAGATGCACTGCCAGTGATGTA
The DNA here is from genome assembly GCF_030684315.1 of Stegostoma tigrinum. Classification (NCBI taxonomy): domain Eukaryota; kingdom Metazoa; phylum Chordata; class Chondrichthyes; order Orectolobiformes; family Stegostomatidae; genus Stegostoma; species Stegostoma tigrinum. Next base: position 19,140,916 of record NC_081375.1, read on the forward strand.
ATGTGCCATGTGAGTGAAGAGGGCAGTGAAATGAGAGGAAAGCTGAAAGCTTTTACAGCTGCGAATGTTTTCTTCTAAAGAAAAATGAGGAAAACATTTAGCTAGGCATTCTTTAAACATCCAAGTGTCAGATGAATCTTCAATACATCCTGTACATATTATCTGCTCCAACAATGCAACAATATAAATCAAAGTCCAAAAAAGAAATCATTGTCTGTTGTTATAATTTTAAAGTTGTTGACACCACAAAAATAAAAACTAAGCTGCATATTTACTCGTTTTATTTATTCAGTAAATAATGTACCATAGTATTCTCCTTATTCAGCCCGTGAATAATAATGGAATATCTCAACATTCAACAGTCCAATTATGCATTTTCCTCAATAACAATCTCAACACAATGGCAATTGTGACCATTAGCACAGGATGGCATTAGATAATATCAACTTCTTACAAAGGCAGTTGAGGGGAGAAGTTGCATTTCTAGGACAAATGGCAGAGGTAATACTATTGAACATTATTGTAATTATCTGAGTAATGAATGTACTATTTGTAGTTATGCCCTGACATCCACACATTGCATTGCACTTCCGAAAAGTTTGTTTCCATGGCAGATTTTTGGCAATTAAGCAAACCGAGGACATGCAAACCCATGAATACAAGAGTATTCATTAAATTTGTTATGATGTGTACACTACTGAAAATCTCAGTAGAAGGGTTTAACCAAGGATTTCATAGATGCAAAAATATATTTCACATTACTGTGAGTGTGTTCTGATCAGCAGATTCATTTGCTTTTGTTAATCTGATATGGTTTTATTGTTCATTATATCACAGTGTTTCATTCTTTTCAAAACATAAGATCATTGGTCGCCAACATTATCACCTTCAGAATGTTTCTGAGCATTCAGTTACCTGCACCAATAGTTATCAGCGAAAGAATTTCTTCCAATTTGGTGGATTATATCTTCATTTTTGACATGAATTTCAAAATGTTCCCTCTTGTTGCATTATGGTAATATCTACAATAAAATTTTCAGTGGCAGAGGTTCATGATGTCACAGCAAAAATTGGCAGTGATAAGGAAATATATCGTCAGAGAAAAACTTGAACAGAATGTTCATTAACACAAAATAAAATGGAATATTGTGAATTATGTATTGAATTATAAATTAATTGTTCTGTCAGATAACTTATATATTCCCGATCATTTGGATGGTGTGTGGTGTGCACAAACAGTTGGATCTTTTTCCTCATGGATAAATGTGCTATGCCATCATCATAGCCCACATCGAGAAACATTGGGCCAAATCCTCTAGTCCCCAGCTCATTGGAGACCAAATGTATCATGAACGATGCATGTTACCACTCAATTAAATTCCCAATGGGCAGATCCAGTTGGGAATCTCCCAGAAAGTATGAACTACTAATGGAGAATTTAAACTAGAGTCAGAGACTCCAGACAGACCCACAATGCTTAACTGAATAGCTATCTAGGTAAAATCGTATAGATTAAAGCCAAATGTAACACCTAGATAGCTCCACAGTTAACCTTTCTGATCAACATCGCCCACCACAAAATTACCCCCACCAACCCAACTACCTTCCTGATCCAACTACCTTTGATTATCTAAATACCTTCCCTGACCTGACTAGACTTCCCTCAACCAATTGACTATGCTCCAAAGCCAACTAAATTATCACCTAATAACAAGATGATCGACATGATCCAAGTGCACCTGAGCAGCTGACTGCACACCCTTGACCACCAACTTACCAAATCACCCAGCTACCAATTTTCTACCTGGATAACAAGGTGTGGAGCTGGATGAACACAGCAGACCAAGCAGCATCTTAGGAGCAGGAAAGCTGACATTTCGGCCTAGACCCTTAATCAGAAATGGGGGAGGGGAAGAGGGTTCTGAAATAAATAGGGAGAGAGGGGGAGGTGGATCGAAGATGGATAGAGGAGAAGATAGGTGGAGAGGAGACAGACAAGTTAAAGAGGCAGGGATGGAGCCAGTAAAGGTGGGGAGTTAGGGAGGGGTTAGGTCAGTCCAGGGAGGACGGACAGGTCATGGGGGCGGGATGGGGTTAGTAGGTAGGAAATGAGGGTGCGGCTTGAGGTGGGACTAGAGGATAGGTGAGAGGAAGAACAGGTTAGGGACGTGCTGGGCTGCTTTTGGGATGCGGTAGTGGGAGGGGAGATTTTGAAGCTTGTGAAGTCCACATTGATACCATTGGGCTTCAGGGTTCCCCAGCGGAATATGAGTTGCTGTTCCTGCAACCTTTGGGTGGCAGACAGTGAGCAGTTTTTCCGCCACCTTCGCTTCCACGCTTACTTCTTTAACCGTGCTGCTCCCACCAATTTTCTACCACACCCTTTCTTTCACTGATCTGTCCATCCACACATCCATTCGGTAACATCAAAGACTGGACCTTTGAACTCAGCATACGGCAGCTAGTGCTGCAGAAATAGAATGTGGCTTCGGTGTTGATCGACTTCACAGATCTCTGATGAATTCCAGCACTGAACTATTTCTCCTGGATGCTAGGTTAGAAGTCACAACCTTTTAATTGTAATTAAGTGAGGGCACAGTCTATGGACACAGCAATTCAAATGTTTCCCAGGACAGTTCACGCTTAGGGTTAGGATAGCATTGCTTGAATGATATCAATTAGTCAAAGTCATGTTGTCCCTAATACATAGCTGTTAATCCAGCTCTATACCTTGTTATCTCAGCTTCTCTAGCATCTGCAGTTCCTACTATTTCTTGTCCCTAATACTGCTTGACTAATGTGGGACAAAAAGTTTTGGGTGATAACCATTGTAGTTGCCTTCACTGTATGACTCCAACTGGTGCATAACTATGACCCCAGGTGGGGTCACAGACCAACCCTAGAATAAATGTTTCCAATCAACAGATGTATCTCACATCTGATGCTTGTTGCAATGTATAGTAGGTTCATTCTTTTGTCAAGCGCAAGTTGCAAGAGGCATGTACTGGCCTTTACCTGGGAACAAGAACATCAGAACAATACCAACGAGTACCCACAGCTCTGCTTGCCTGGCCTAAGGGTACAATGTTTCTGCCATGGATCTTCTTTTACCTGTATTCATCTGAAACAGAATGCAAGAATAAATCCAAATTGCAAAACCGTTCCTGATCAATAGACAAAGAAAAATATGTGTCATGTTCCTAAAAAAAAGATTCAAAATTAGCACCATGAAAGGTGGTGATAGGTCAGAGGAAAATATAAACATTACTGTCCAAATAGATCTTTATTTCTGTTGAAGTCAAGCAACAATTTAATATAAAACATGTTACACTTTGATTTAATTAATTCTGCCTTTTCCTTTGACCGCCATGAATAAATGTTACGTTTTATGACTAGAATCCAGCCAGTAATATGTTGTGGTTGGTTGGCTCAACGAGCTGGTTCTTTGTTTTTCCGCAGATGTTTCATTACCCTGCTGGGTAACATCATCAGTGCAGCCTCCAAAGAACGCCCTTGACCGCGTCTCCCGCATTTCCCGCGACACATCCCTCACACCCCGCCCCCGCCACAACCGCCCCAAGAGGATCCCCCTCGTTCTCACACACCACCCTACCAACCTCCGGATACAACGCATTATCCTCCGTCACTTCCGCCATTCACAATCCGACCCCACCACCCAAGACATTTTTCCATCCCCTCCCCTGTCTGCTTTCCGGAGAGACCACTCTCTCCATGACTCCCTTGTTCGCTCCACACTGCCCTCCAACCCCACCACACCCGGCACCTTCCCCTGCAACCGCAGGAAATGCTACACTTGAACCCACACCTCCTCCCTCACCCCCATCCCAGGCCCCAAGATGACATTCCACATTAAGCAGAGGTTCACCTGCACATCTGCCAATGTGGTATACTGCATCCACTGTACCCGGTGCGGCTTCCTCTACATTGGGGAAACCAAGCGGAGACTTGGTGACCGCTTTGCAGAACACCTCCGCTCAGTTCGCAACAAACAACTGCACCTCCCAGTCGCAAACCATTTCCACTCCCCCTCCCATTCTCTTGATGACATGTCCATCATGGGCCTCCTGCACTGCCACAATGATGCCACCCGAAGGTTGCAGGAACAGCAACTCATATTCCGCCTGGGAACCCTGCAGCCATATGGTATCAATGTGGACTTCACCAGTTTCAAAATCTCCCCTTCCCCCACTGCATCCCTAAACCAGCCCAGTTCATCCCCTCCCCCCACTGCACCACACAACCAGCCCAGCTCTTCCCCCCCACCCACTGCATCCCAAAACCAGTCCAACCTGTCTCTGCCTCCCTAACCGGTTCTTCCTCTCACCCATTCCTTCCTCCCACCCCTAGCCGCACCCCCAGCTACCTACTAACCTCATCCCACCTCCTTGACCTGTCCGTCTTCCCTGGACTGACCTATCCCCTCCCTACCTCCTCACCTACACCCTCTCCACCTATCTTCTTTACTCTCCATCTTCGGTCCGCCTCCCCCTCTCTCCCTATTTATTCCAGTTCCCTCCCCCCATCCCCCTCTCTGATGAAGGGTCTAGGCCCGAAACGTCAGCTTTTGTGCTCCTGAGATGCTGCTTGGCCTGCTGTGTTCATCCAGCCTCACATTTTATTATCTTGGAATCTCCAGCATCTGCAGTTCCCATTATCTCCAATGAAGCGCTGTTGTGTTTTCTCACCTGTTATTTGAACTCTGGAGTCTGTTGAGCTGGATTACCTCACTTCCAGTTTTCCTTCGCAGCGGAGTATATGTGGGGTCGAGCGCGATGTGTTCGTTAATACAACCAATACTCACTCATCTCTATCCACATGGATAAGGAGAACCACCCATTCGACTGGAACAACACCAAGATCCTGGGACAAGTAAAGCATAGACAAGCACAGGAATTCTGAGAAGCCTGGTACTCCACAAAGAAAGCCATCAACAAACACATAGAGCTCGACCCCATATACACTCCACTGCAAAGGAAAACCGACAGTGAGGTAATCCAGCCCAACAGGCTCCAGAGTTCAAATAACAGACGGGAAAACACATTGACGCTTCATCGGAGGCTACACTGATGATGTTACCCAGCCGGGTAATGAAACGTCTGTGGAAAAACAATGAACCTGCTTGGTGGGCCAACCAACCACAACATCCACAACCCAAGCTACAAATCTACACCAAAATCTTAGAAACCATTATTATTTCTTACACTGATATTTTGTGATAAAGATTCTTGCAGTATACAGATAAGCCAACATTTTGAGTCTTTCAACAACCTATCTGAATATAATACCAGTTGGCATGTTAATTACTTTATAAGACTGATGGAGTGGATTTATATCATGAAACATGTTTACCTATGTTGGTGTCCAAACTTGCAGAGTATGAAATTGGTTATGATGTAGTCAAGCACAACTTGAATACAACCCAATAAAAAAGAACAATGGTTACACTGGGATGCTGGCAGTTCCACACTGGAGTTTCCAATCATGATAAATTAATATCCAAACCAAAACAAAAGTACAAATTAAAGCCCGACACATTGGAGCCTCTTGCTCACAGACCCTGTGGCTGACATCAGGTCAGCACTCTGCCAACTTTGAATGTCACATAGCTCGTTCCCTAATTAGACATAGACATTGAAATTTCCCAGTGAATGCATTTCTCTTGTAAAATGCACATTTGCAACACCTTAAACAAACATTATTCATGAGTTCGCTTTAACACACCATCACTGCCACATTCTAAAAAGAGAGTGACTGCGATAATGTTAAGACAGCAGATGCCTTGATAGGGTTTAAAAGGGCACACAAAGTTAATGTGGTGGAAGCAAGTATTAGGAACATGTGGCCATCTATTTTTGTAACTAACGTCAATTGCACAAAATAATTTCATTCATGCTGGCAAGAACAGCTCAAGCCTTAAAAAAAACGAGCACCATTGTCAGTCAGTTTGCTTTACACAAGCTGTAAAGCAAGCCGACTTATCATTTTACACTGAATCTAAAGGGAAAAGTGCAGCACAGTGGCTCAGTGGTTAGCACTGCTGCCTCACAGCACCAGTGATCCGGGTTTGATCCCATCCTCAGGCGCCTGTGTGGAGTTTGCACATTGTCCTCGTGTCCAGGTGGGTTTCTTTCCACAGTCCAAGTATGTGCAAGTTAAGTGGATTGGCCATTCAAAGTTGCCCAGGGCGTCCAGGGATGCTTAGGTTAGGTGGGTTAGACATGGGAAATGCAGGGATAGGGGAATGGGTCTGGGTGGAATGGTTTTCAGAGGGACAGTGTGGACTTGATGGGCCAAATGCCCTGTTTCCACATTGTAGAATTTTGGTGAAAGACTTTGAATTTGTAAGAAGTGTATTTAGAAAGTACCTTATTTTAAAAAAAACTGGACTAAGGAAATGAATAAACCAGAACTCAAAAATATCATTTAGATGTTAACGTTTTCCTTCTCAAGAGTGTTTGGGTAACTTTTTGGCCTGGAGTTTTTTGTGGTTAGAACATTTTGGTTCATTTCTTACTATCTTAGATCTATGAAATACTTACTAGCTTCAATGAATGAAATGAATAAATGAAATCCTTACCCATCTCTTCCTCCTCTTGATCTACATGATCTTATTTCTTGTTCTTTCATTTATGAATCAATCTCGTGCTCCTTTCCATTCTCCAAAATCTTTCTCATTCATTAAAATTAGGTTTATCATTGATGGTGTTTCCCAAAGTGCCCTTTTAAGCTGGAATGGCTGAACCGTCGGATGCTTCTGTAACTGTGGTCAGCATAAGCCCAAGATAACCATTAAAGGACAGCTGGTGAGTTACAAAGATTTTGTTATATACTTCCAATAAATGCCAGATACTCAAAATCCAAGTATGAGTGTTTAGTTTTCAGGGTAATCTAATTCTTCATTTCATGACATTGGAGGTAGTTTCGCTTTAAGTGCTATAAATGCCTTATAATGCAGTCTCCCTTTACGATAATCATGAATGCACAACACAATCAACCCAGAACACCATATCCCACAACAATAAAATTTGAAAACTTTTAAAAGTTTACTATCTTATCCAATCTTTATAATATGTACTCAGATTATTGGAGTCAAAGGGAAATTATGAGATTGCCAACACCTTATAATATTATACTACAGTAATGATGTTTGAAATTCATACTATGAAATATCCCTCCAGCATCATGTTTCTCAAAATATGTTAACTTTCATTCCAAATGCCGTCCTCAGAATTTGAACAAAAAAGTTAAAAATATTGACTGAAGCAATTGTGGTCTACCACAAACACTTTCAGATTCAATACAAAATAGACACTTCACATTTTGATATAATTGCCAATTCCATAGATTATTAAATTGAAAATTAATTTTATTTGGAAACATATATTTGTCACTTTGTCCATTTATAGTAACGGATGCCATACATTTGTTGCAATCAGAACAGGGGAATGAACTAGTGATGGGAGTTTTTCAACAAAACTATCAACATCCAAGTAGATGAGAAGCACAGTTACACTACTCTTTTTTACACTAAATTGGTACATCTCACTGTATCAAGCTGCATCAAGGGATTTATTGGGAATAAATAGAACTCATTTCCAAAAACAGCATGAAAAATTCGGAAACATGACAATATGCAGGTGTGCAGATCATTATTAACTAGAATTCTTAAGTTTATCCCTAACCAAAACATGAAAGACAGTTCATTATCTTTTTGTCTTCTTTAGATCTTTTAGTCAAACATTGTCCAAGACAAACAGAATGTAAAAGTAATAAGGACTAACACAAAACCCAACCAATAAAATTATCAGCACTACCAATGCTACCTTCCAATTATTAACTGAAAGAAGTTTCCATGCTTATGAAAGCAAATAATTTGAGCCCACAGAAAGGCATTTTCCCAGGAATAATCAGATTGGACTTTTAGATGCATATACATAACAGAAACATAAGCAGTTTTCATTGTGAGTAAGACAATAAAGACAATTAGAAAACCATAACTGTTCGTTATTGACTTGATATTCACTGTGCAATATGCAATTATAGATCAGTAAAGTGTATCAACCTCAGAAGGCTTCTTCTGGTCGACTGCCTGAAAATTGTGCAAATTAACACAATTAAGCAATTTTCCTTCATTAAGCAACTGGTCATTATCCTAATGCAATCTGGACTCTCAGACTACCAAGCAGGATTCCCTACAGCTCTTTTCAAATTATCAGCGCCAACATCAACAGAACCACAAGCTATCTCAAGGATCAAATTTACAATGACAGAACATTTTAATTACATTTCTAATAAAATAAACTAGTGCCATCCTCTCATGCTAGACACTAGTGAAGTGTGCCTAAAGGTTTTCAATTACTTGCACCATTCTGGGCTCTTGCAGGTTTATTAGCTTCTTAGCATAATCAAAAAGCTATTTTGCTTCTTAGCCCTAATTACCATTGTTGCAAAGCTTTGTCTATTCAACAGTTACTGACCCTAATTGAGGTCTATCGACTATAAGGCCACTCAATTATTTTTAGCATAAATATGACTCCACAGAACCCATATGTCCCCTCAAAATGGTAGTAACGCAATAAATAAAAAGTTTTGTTTAAATGGCTTTCAGCTGATTAATGATGCAATCCTCTGCATTTTACAAAGAGTTGAGCCCAGGAATTTGTGCACTATCCATCATGTAATCTGCAATGAATTAGCTTTACAGTTAACATTATCTAATGATGTATTGTTACCACAGCTCTGACGATACTTCAAAAATCATCTATTGTGATGCAAAAGTGTCGTCCACAGACAATGCAAGATGTTATTTAATCATAAATCTTCCTTCACTCTTTGAACTATGATATTACTGCAAAGCAAAAATGCAAATGATGTAAGTTTGCATTAGGGACTTAATAGTACTCTAGAGCATAAACTCACTGGTGAATAGAATTTGCAACCACATTAAGCCCAACTCTGGGCTTCCAATATAAGACATACACAACAGCAGTCTAGCTAAAGCATAACAAAATAATTGTGAGAGTACATACTTAACCATTGCAACATACTGATCCAACTCTCCAGATAAAATCACATGCCAAGGATTCCAAACTCTTTAAATCTATCTTTATTAGCAGTGACCATAGTGTATACTGGTTTATAGTGCAGAAAAATTTGGATGAAAAATGCAAGAGACTTCACAAGGTCAACTGCAACCATGTTTTATTTTCAAAAAAATAGATCATTCTGACCTCTTTGCAAGAATTAAGTGCAAAGTTTCACAGCTGCATAACCCAGATGCTTAACTGCGGCCCAAAATTTTAAATTCGTTTTTTGAATCTCAAACTTATTGCAAGGGACCATCAGCCAGTTTGGTGAATTTTGTTTTGTTCTAGCCAAAGTGAAATCAATACGCAGAAAAGTGAAATAATGAAACTAAGTGGCAATATGATATCACAGCACTCTGATACCCGAGAGGTGCTAATGCCATAACTTTTATATGAAACCATTCAGTTATCATTTTCCAGTGACTGCTCCTGTAACTCTGCGGAATATTTCGTTAGACAACACAGTTAGGGGTCCAACGGTACTCAACCCTGATATTCTGCATGTGTGAAACTGGAGTCACAAAACATATAAATGAAGAAACAGTATAACACAGTATAGAGCTAGAGGAACACAACAAGCTAGGCAGCATCAGAGGAGCAGGAAAGCTGGCCCATATCGGGCCAGGGTGCTTCTTCAGAAACTTCTGCCATTTCTGAAGAAGGGTTCTGACCCGAAATGTCAGCTTTCCTGCTGCTCAGATATTGCCTGGCCTGCTGCCTTCCTCCAGCTCCTTATTGTGATATCTCTGATTCCAGCATCAGCAGTTCTTACTATCTCTAGATGAAAAAACATGTGTTTGGGAAATGCAGCAGCAAAAAAAGAACATTAACAAAACTGAATTAAATTTTAACAAAACCTGTTAAAATAGAAACAGACAGGTACAAGTTTCAAACATTGTTTAGCACCTAGGTAAATCAGGTATGTTCTCATTACGTCCTCCTCTTCATTATATAATTTCAGAGCCAAAATAGCATGGTTCAGGAACATCCTAGGATGTGACTAGCATTAAGCAAGGGTAAAGTACACAACTGCTTCATAGGCGCTTTAACAAACAACGCAGTTCACAAAGTTATCAGTCTGGAAACCATCCCTCATTATCCACATACGACAGCTCAGATATAGCTTTCAATAAAGAAAGAATGATTTTGCTTTCCATTCATCTTGCTGACAACTGCCTGTTGACTTTTTAAGGCTTGTTAACAGAATTTCCATTAAACTTGCATCTTTTCCAAAATGCTGTCCTCCACTGTGGCATCTGCGAATAGCCTAAGCGCAGTGAAGCTCTACAACCAGAGTATATAAGACACTCTCACTGAGACAATCAGAATCAAAAGCAGAAAGAACAAAGCATAATAGACAAACTAGACTTAAATAATGAAGAGTCGGTGAAATAAATGTTCAGAAATGCAGATTGCATTGAAAGGATTTTTAACAAGGCAAGCAGGAAAAATATGTTTTAAAAAATAATGTGTCATAAATTTTCTTCAGAAGAAATGAGCCTCCATACTTATAAAATTAAACTTTCAGAGTTAAAGATGTTGTCAAAATCATTTTCACTTATCATATCATTAAAGACTTATTTCTAAATGCAACAAGGTAAACAGTCACATCTTGTGCAGAATTAGTTGTATGCATGTTTGAGCCATTAAAGTGATTCCATTGTTAGACCTGTTGGCAAGGAATGCAATAGTGCAACATAGAGAAAAACTGGGCACTGCAGCCAGCAACCTCTACATTTCTGTGCTTAACTGCACAGTGCAGACAGATGTTGCTTTCAGCTTTACCCTGCAATAATGGTGAGTACTGATAGCCTCAAGGTTACTATTACAGCAAATTCCAGAGCATTACAATGTTACAGCAAGGAAACTGATGAGATGTAATGTAGAAATCAGCTACTAACCTACAAAATGGCTTTGACTCCCTCCCAACCTCTTTATCTGAAAAAAATTGAATAAACCTAACACTGCAACAGTAATAATTCTTTAGCTTGGTCAAGGCTACAATGAAGGTATTTGTAATGAACCCTTGATAAGGAAATTTAGACTTGTATTTAGTATCTAATTATTAATTATTTAGGCAAGGTAATGCATGCCCATCATAATTATTTTCAAACAGCATTGTATATTTTAAATTTGCAAACAAGTTGAATTCATTCTGAACATGATTAAAGTACAATTTCAGATAGTTTACAATGATTCATTCTGCCTCACTTGTTTCTGCTTGATTATGTCTGTTGTTAATTGAAATGTAGCCACTACCGGAACTACACAATATATTTGTTTGGGTTACGCTGGCACAGGAAGAGGATTTCAAACTCACTTGCAGTTATTAGTGATCTCATCTGCATGACATTATCTGTACTACAGGATTCCCTTGGGTTACCCCATCTGGTAAGCATCTGGCGGTAAGTACGCATACAAGACTGGGCCTCCAAGATGTTCTTTCTTATCAAAGTTTATAGCCCAGGCAGTGAAGCAGACACCTCATTGGTTTTGCAAGGACCTAAAACCCTTAAACATCTGGCTTTCATCTCACCTGTCAACTTTATCAAAAACTGGTTTTAATTTCTGAAGTTATAGTCATATTGATAAGAAACAGAGGATTGTTTACCTATTTTCACATCTTGTATTTTGTATCTTCAATAGTAGGACAAAGTAGCAAGAAGCATTTTTTACCCTCTCATCAACTCACTATTATGCAAAATGTGTAAGGGTAGTTAACACTTTCTTTCATTTAACTGTATTGATTTTGGTTTTTGTGTAGATTTTGTCTCTTGTTATTAAATAATGCAGGTGGTTAGAATATGATATTTTTTTCCTGGCCTGAATTTGACTTATGTACAAAGTAATATTATTGGGCTAACATAAGAAACATAAGTGAAGCATCTGTGCAAACTATCACTGCCAAATATCACAATTACGCAAACAATGGCACACAAGTGAAGTATCTCCACTTCGAATGTACATTGTTTCTTTCAAGCAGAGAAAGGGAACAGAAGTAATAAATTGTTAAAATCAAACATACAAAGGCGCTCCACTGAGTTAGACATTCTGCTCCTTCATGCATTGTTTTGTTCACACAAACTAAACATTTATTTTCATGCATCCTCTGTTAATTTCACAGTAGCACATTAAGGGTGAGATTTTTAACTCATTCAAATCTCATATGCTTTCACAAAGTGAAAAATCAGACCTGATCTGTTCAAATTACTGATCTTAATCGTACTCATCTGAAACACATATCTAAAATATTTGTAATTAATTCCTATGGGAAGATAAACAGAAATAAAGGAGTATTTAACACAGCATTTTGATTTTATCTTTTAATGTAGTTGCATTAGCACATTTTCAATAACCACTTATTTGAATATTTATATAAATCCTTCCCTGTGATAATTTATCTATTAAGCCTCTTTTAACAGGTTTGCATTTGGATTAAAATTGCAGAGACAGAAATTGCTGCAAATGGATTATTGATATGTTAAAATAGCACACAGAATACATTAAACTCACAATTTGCTTCAAATCTAAAAAGCATTCTTAAAACATTTCACAAGAAATATACAGTAAGGCACTTTTACTTGATAAGTCATAAATAAGTAAGTTAATAAGAAATTTTACAATAACATTCATTCTTAGAGTTTCTAGTCTTAACACATGCAGTCCACAGTAAACACATTTCTGAAAATACATCTTCTGAGTTGTAAAGGTCATTTTTGTGTTACAATTATGAACTTCCTGTATCTGCAGCTGTCTGGTCCAATACAACTGCATGCTTATTTACCGGAATCAGGCCATCATGGATTTATTTTTAATTATAGGCTGTACTATCCATCAAAATATGTGAACCATTTATACTGTCTCACCTTATCATTTCTGTGTAACTTAATTTAAGGTTAAAGAGTAAATTTAGAAACCGATGAAAAGATAAAGAAATCATAAATTAAATGAATGGGATTATATCTACCTTTTGTGTATAGGGTGGTGGTGTCAAGTGTAGTTCAATTGCTAGCTGTTTCATCTAACTGAGAAGCTTGTGGGTTCAAATCTCAATCTAGAGACCTGAAGCCAAAACCTAGGCTAGAATTCTAGTGCAGCACTCAGGAAGAGCTGTACTGTCAAGTGGTACTGTTTAACCAGATTGATGTGAACATTCCATGATGCTGTTTTAAACAAATACCCCCAACCAACACTACTGATACAGGCAATCGAATCATGTATCTTCTTGTTGTTTATAGGTAGTTTGCTTTATGCAGACTGTCACTGTGTTTCCCATATCATAACACTGAGTACACAGTTGAAATATGGAAGAGTGTGAGAGCATCTACATAAATGCAAGCTTATTTTCCTTGCACTGAGAGGAAAATAATAAAAAATAAACTTATAGAGAGCTTCCCACACATGCTTAATTGTCAACATGATTTCAAGGTGGGCTTTGATTTACGAAGCTAATGCTCCTGCAGGGGAAATTATTCCATGCAAATCGGGGTATTAGTATATTTTTAGGACCCAATAGCATTTTTGTCTTCATCACTTATACGGTTCCTCATAACACTTTACACTGCCCATTGTTTAAGCATGCATCAAGCAGTAGGTCAAATGAATGTATAACTCATTGCCTGTGAGGGTGAAAGAAGCAGAAATTTTGAGATTCAATTCATACAAAGCTATCAACCAAGTGCTGGAAATGGGACTGGAATAGTTCGGTGTCTGATTTTGACTGATGCAGTGTGAGTGGGCTGAAGGGTCTTTTTCTGTGCTGAAGATGTCTCTTATTCTAGGAAACTATGGATATCAATAGCACCAGTGCACCTGTGATCCTGATTTCTCAGTCATGATCTCTGCAACATCAGTATATATCCAAGACAATGAATAAGCAAAGTTGGATACTATGGGGTAGGAATATGTTCAAAGCAATAAATGAACAGAAACTATGGTACAGCCATACTAGAGATGGAAGAGAAAGATTCAGTATTTCCCAGCAATCTTCAAAATCAAGTTAACAGCCCAGGATCTCAAACAGGTCAACATTTTAACAGATATTGTATCATGCTTCAATTTCAGTAGGTTGCATAAAGACGCGATGTAATTTCTATATTGGTAGGTAACCGATATCAGGGTAGGGGAGGGGGGAGTTACTCAACTCTGGATCAAAGAAGATTGATAAAATGAGATTGAGCCATCCTGTGCATATGCAGTCATCATCACTCCAAATGGGTCTTCTGTTCTCTAATTTGACTGAAGCTGCAGGATTACAGTGAGATTGGTGATTATAACTGTAACTGGTCACCACAGAAAAAGTAATAATTCTATTGCTTTCTTTCAAGATATTAAAGGGACTTCTAGAAAACAGAAATCATTTTGACCCATATTTGTGATTATGCTCAAGCAACGACAAGAGAGTGTAATTGTAAATTTTGTAATCTGCAGGCCTTTCTTTGAAACCAAAGGTTCATTTTTCAACTTGATAAAACGCAGATTTTTCGAGCAAGGCTTTTTATTATATCTTACTGCAGTGCAAGCTGTTCTTGAAATGGCAGTCCTCTCATTACTTAAGTGTTTTTAACAAAGAAGTTCAAATCTGACAGCAAATTCTCTGCACAACTAAAATAACTTGTGTACATCTATCCCAGCATTCTGAAGCTTTGCCGTTTGTGCTTCCTTGTATGAAAGGTTATGCCATCAAAAGGTCAGCCACAATTTGCAAGTGATGACTGTCAGTATGCCCAGACTGTGTAAAATATTTAGAATAGTAAAACAGTGCACAGATGGCACATTGTATATTTATTGGAATTCAAGACACATGGTGACAGAGATTAAATCAAAACATAACCTTTTACAGATGTTCAGTCAAACCACCCTCGCCTTGTTTGTTTACTTTTGCTTCCACTATGAGTAGCAGGCAGCCTTCTTGCTAACCATGCCATGCTGATGCTGGGGGCAATGGTACCAAATTATTTTGTGGCAAAGCAATTTCTTTACCACGAGTGGCAGATTGTAGATTCATTTGAGATCCTCAAGCCAAAAGTACACTATCTGCGTTTCTGCTGTAAGATCTTCATGGGGGCCAATTAACTCAGATGGCTCAACAGCTACTGTGTGGATCAATAAACTCAAACCCAATGAGGTGGGTTCAGGGTCTGCCTCCTCACCTTACTTATAGTAAAATCATGGCATGTTCTCCTTCAGTGAGGCTTGGCCCAGACCTGCCTTTAGACTGAAAACCCAAGAAGAGGAAGTTATTTGTTATTAAGATTTCAAATGCCTACAATGTGAGAAACTATGGTGGAAAATTCAACATTCTTTCACCAATTTGTCAGGTGTAACATGAAGGATAAAAGGACAATCTAAGGACAACTAGACTGCATCGAAATGTCACACCTTTTGGTCAAATCTCTGTGTCTTCCTAATGGAAATCGGTGTTCTATTAACAGTTATAAAACCACAATTGATATTGGA
Source organism: Stegostoma tigrinum (assembly GCF_030684315.1). Classification (NCBI taxonomy): domain Eukaryota; kingdom Metazoa; phylum Chordata; class Chondrichthyes; order Orectolobiformes; family Stegostomatidae; genus Stegostoma; species Stegostoma tigrinum. Next base: position 19,156,482 of record NC_081375.1, read on the forward strand.
CTATGAACAAGTGGGGCTTATGTCACACACATTTCACTGGTACTTTTGCTCTTGAGCAACAACTGTCTGTAAGAAAACTGTTCAAGGCCTCTTGTGCGCCTGAACACCTTCAGCAAGTTACATCGCTGTGGATTCAACAATAGAAGAAATATACAGGAGAACAATTATTTCTGACAAATATAGAAATTGCCAACATTTCTGTTGGGTGTAATGGACTTATTGAACAGGATTAATCAAAATGCCCATGGTTTATAAGTCCACTCATATGGTAAATAATACTATGTAGGAACAGAATTCTTCAGCAGTGAAACATTGCAACATTTACTTTAAAGCATTTTTACATGATGTCTTATCGAAGTACAAATGGAATCAGACAGGACCGATTTGGAGAAAAATCCAGGATATCTTATTGACTCAATCTGACTAAGTTCAGGTTGGGGTTATGCTCACCTGAGTCACTACTCACTCATCTTTCCTTCTTTAATAATACTTTAATGCAAGTTTACATTTATTTTCCACTCATACCCTCACTGCCGTGACCACGTCTTTGTGCTTGGAAAGGCAACTGAGTGCTAAAGTCATCTTTTCCATTTGAATCTGTTGAATTGCCAGTTGTGGTTTGCACCATTAATTAATCTGAAAAGCCGAGGACAGTAACAAATTTCTCCATGACTGTGAGGAACTTTATAATATGTTGTTTTAATGGAAGTAATTTTAAATAACCTAAGTTCTGCCATCATTGATGTTTAACAATCTTCTCTTAGGCTATATTTACCAAGGCTTGTGTTGTGCTAATGTAAATGAGAAAAGTTACACAGGTAAGTGCTTATCAACCGGCCTCCTGTATCCAACCTAAGTTGTTCTTCAGGCCAATAGATATTTTCCTGTAACTGGCTACTTCACAGCTGCCAAAGAAACATTTTAGAAACTTGACGTCATGTATAGGGGTCTATCAGGAAACACTGAATTGCAATTCATCTGTGAAAAAGAAATAAAGCTTGTGTGCTCATTGCAGGCAGTATAAAAAGAGATTGTTGGTAAGTTTCACTCTTTGTCAGCTATCGAAAAAAGACTATGACAGTGCCAATTTGAAAGCAAGCGTGGATATCTAAATTAACAGCATTTTGTTTTGACTGTCACTTGAAAACTGAGATTTTTGGGCTCTCCTTTTGAAGAGTTGAAACACTATTTGAGAAGCTGAAGAGAAATCTTGTTTGCTTTAAGGAACCTGTAATGCAATCTGTAAAGCCAAAGGGTGGTCCCAATCAGCATGGAGCAATTGTACTACAATTTTTCCTGACAGAGCCTGAGGCGTGACATCAGTTTTCCGCTTCCTGATTTATACAATATTGTTTGTCAAGCGCTGATGCATCTAATCACCAAACATTTGGAAGTCAATCTCTGGGGACCAATCCTTTCCTTTAAAGTCACCTCATCCGATACAATGTTGAAAAGAACATAACAGAGAAAAAATGTCATGATATTTATTTAATCAACAGTATATGTCTCTATTGCAAAGCTCTAATCAGAATCTGATAGAGTTTCATGTGAATAATTGACAATTTTACCCTATATTTTTGTGTTAACCTTTCGTGCAGTGAATTGTTTGTGGTGGCAAATTACAGGCATGGTGCTTGTCAAAGACTATGTGGAAGTCCAGAGCAATAGAGAGAGCAAAAACATATAAATCCATAATTTATATCTGATAGGACAGAATTCTGCTGTCTGTCACTCATAAGGAAAATGAAATGTGCTGATGGAGTGCCAACTGAGTTGTCATGAAGGCTACAGAACAAAGATACTCACGATTAGGCCATATATCAGCAGGGGTCACTAAATGTTCTGCAAATTTATTTCAAAAACCTGGCCATATTCAGAAATGGAATGCTTGCTGATGGAAAATAAAGTGCCTGTTCATTCTGATCAAATACCACCGCTTTTTTTCATGTGCTTGAATTTTCTGTGACAAAGTTCCTGGTGGTCCGACCTCTCATCTAACTCAGGCAGACATCTAGAATATAGAACAATACAGCACAGTACAGGCTCTATGGCCCACGATGTTGTGCTAACCTATTATCCTACTAAAATCAAACTACCCTGCAAACGCTACATTTTGCTATACTCCATGTGTCTATCCAAGAGTCTCTTAAAAGTCTCTAAGGTATCTGACTTTTTTTCAGTTTCACAAATCTCGTGAAGATGATTGTACTGGGACCAACCAGTATATTTTGACACCAGCACCATTTTCCAAACTTATTTGACTAACATTTTGTCCCCATTCACCAACCAACGGATGATATTAATCCTGAGGCAGCCATACTGCTCAGTTCTTCTCTCAGGCAAAAGGAGCTCTGGAGTCATTAACTGATGTTAACTTGTTTTTATTTTAAATCTTAAATTGGCCATTGTTACTATTACAGACTCCAAATTATGAACGGACTTCTCACAATTTTATCAGCAAGTCTCTAATATTGAAAATCGAGCTTGCAGCAATTGTGCAGTTTACAGAGGAGCAAAAAGCAAGGTTCATCACACTGTGAAAAAGATCTCTAAAAGAAAGGCTGCAAAAGGAGGAGATAGTAGGAACTGCTGACGCTAGAGAATCTGAGATAACGAGGTCGAGAGCTGGATGAACACACCAGGCCAGGCAGCATCAGAGGAGCAGGAAAGCTGATGTTTTGGGTCTGTGCCCTTCTTCAGAAATCTGAAGATTTTCTGAAGAAGAGTCCCAACCGGAAATGTCAGCTTTCCTGCTCGTCAGGTGCTGCTAGGCTTGCTGTGTTCATCCAGCTCTACACCTTGTTATCTGAGATAAAATTGAGCTTGATTGTGTAAGGATCATATTCTTCAAGTGGAGCTGACCACCAGTACGATTTTAGATTGCTTCACGTGGAAACTGGGTCCAAAATTGGAAAAGTTTCACTCTCGCTATACAGGGTACAACAGTTCAATATTTTGTTTTTTTTTCAAAGTGTTCACAGAGAAGAGAAAATCATTTTTCAAATGGTGAAGGTCACCTGATATGAAAGCAAATAATTTTTGTAACACATCAAATGAAACAGTAATTTCAGTGCATCAATCATGTGAGAAAGCTTCCAATCTTAAAACGGAATATAGAAGAAAAACACTTCACTCTCCAACCTATGTGAGCAGTGAAAGGTCATTGTTGATTTTCACAGTCCTTTCTGATACATCCTTGGTTGAAAATGATATTGGCCAATGCTAGATTAGTTGACAAAGTTATTTTATTTTTTTTAGGCTCGTTGCTATGGCAGCAAAACCCAGAAACAGAAGTTCGACTAACTTTGGTTTATCAAGAAGCTAGTGTACAGACCCAGCTGCTTAAATCCTCCCCAGGAAACCCAAGGCCATTTCTTGCCAGCACAGAATGGCTCAGACACTTGCTAACAAAAAAAAAGCAGCACAGACCCACTGAGTGATGAAACAGGTTTCATTATCTCTGTACACAAAAGCAAATTTCTTCCAAAAAAACTAACAGTACCAATGTTTAATCTATTCAGCCTTTCAGCCATTCATTTAATGTGGAATATTAACGAAAGTCCCACAAAAGAAGCATTGCTTTAAATTTCTCCACACATTTAAATGTGGATTTTAGTTTTGACAGTGGACAGTGCTTTACTGCCTCTTTTGTTCGGTATTTCTAGCAATATACCTAATATTAGCTTAGATTCTTCTTTTGACAGTATTTATTCTACTCAAGGCATTCTTCTGTTTGCTATTTTAAACCAATTAAAATCTGTTAATCTTGATTTTTTTAAAAATTAATTCACAGGATGTGGGAATCGCTGGCTAGGCCCAGCATTTATTGCCTGTTCCAAATAGGCCAGAGGGCAGTTGAGAGTCAACCACATTGCTAAGGGTCTGGAGTCACATGCAGGCCAGACAAAGTAAAAATGGGCAGATTTCCTTTCTGAACAGACAGTGAGGCAGATGGGAATTCCTTTCAGCAATATTCGCTTGTGTTTTAATTCCAGATTTTATTGAATTCAAATTTCACCATTTTTCACAGTGGGAGTTGAATGCATGTCCTGAGAACATTGGTCTAGGAGTTCTGGATTGTAGATTCAACAAGATTATCTCAATGGTATTACCTCCCTGTTGCTTCAAAAGCAAAACAATACCCTAAGCAAAGGTGCATTCCTAAGAGATGGAAACATTTTCTTCAGGTTTTTAAACCAAAGTGGGTGAGCAATATTCACAACATCAGCTTTTCATACCATCTTTGGGTGCCCTGAGAAACAGGTAGTGATCACCCTCTTGAACCACTGAAGCTCTGGTGGAGATGGGACTCCCAGAAGTGGTACAAGGGAGGGAGTTCCGGGATATATTTCTACTGGTGATGAAGGAATGTTGATTAAAGTCAAGATGGTGTATGATTTGTTGCGAAATATGATTTGAAGTGCTGATGCTCCGAAGAACTTGCTTCTCTTGGCCTCTTGTCATATCAACATTTTTTTTAATTCATTCGTGAGACGAGGGCACCAATGGTCAGGCCAAAATTTATTGCCCATCACGAGTTGCCCAGAGGTCAGTTAAAAGTAAATCACATTGCTGTGGGTCTGGAGTCACATGTAGGACAGACCGGGTAAGGATGGCAGTTTCCTTCCTTAAAGGACATTCGTGAAACAGATGAGTTTTTTCCAAAAATCAATAGTGGTTTCATAGTCATTGTTGGACATTTATTTCCAGAAATTTTTACTTTCCAATTCCACCATCTGCCATGGCAGGATTTGAACCCAGGTCCCCATTGAGTAAGAGGGAGGTGATTTTGAGGTAAGCTTTGGGAGTAGCAATACTTCATTCATGCTGCCAACATCCTGTTTTGGGCTGCTAAGTGCAAGTCAGCATCAGTAAGCTTTGCATGGTCAACAAGGAAAGATTTTGCTCACAGTGAGACACAGCCGGAGTGAATATTTCATTCAGGGACTTTGGAAACAGCATCGGAATTCAGTTCAGAGGGAAGGCATGCTTTTTTGGCTTGCATTTTTGGCTCATAGTCTGTGAGGTTTATTTTGAATAGGGTAAGCTGAAGCCCAGGATTGGGATCCCAGCACAAAATGGAAATTGACATTACAGGAAAACCATAGCTTCTTTGGTTAGAAATAGCTGCCAATTTGATGATTAAAACTTGGTAGAGTGGAGACACGGGGCCTGTGCTATACCTGCATGATATGGGAGCTGGTGGACCCCATTGTGAATCATAGTGACACATCTGCAGCAAGAGTTAGTTGCTTGGAGGATGTCCAGTTCAGAGTTGATGAAGCTGGAATCTGAGCTTCAAACACTGTGTGTGATACATTAGGGAGGGAGCAGTTACCCGGATGCTGTGTTTCAGACACAGTTATGAGGGGTCTAGGCCCGAAACGTCAGCTTTTGTGCTCCTGAGATGCTGCTGGGCCTGCTGTGTTCATCCAGCCTCACATTTTATTGTCTTGGATTCTCCAGCATCTGCAGTTCCCATTATCACATCACATCACATTACACCCATTAGACTAACTGTTGAGAAATTTGGTTAATGGTCAGGGGCAGGAGGGTGTGCGCAAGAGTGAGGTAAGTAGAGGGATCGAGGAGATGGTGCTGAAGGAGTCTCAACCTTTGATACTGTTCAAAAGATTTGAGATTCTTACTCCCTATGTGGGCAAGAGCAAGGGCAATAGTGAAGGCAAATAAACTAACCATAGCTCCATGGAAATGGGAGTCATTCAAGAAGGGCAGTAAAGAGAAATGCAGCTGTAACTGAGGGTGGTACAGTAAGGGGAATAGACACTCTTCTCTGTGGCCAGGATCGATAGTCCCAAGGGCTGTATAGCCTGGTGATCAGGTTCAGGACATCTCATCTGGGCTGTGGGAGAACTTAGAGTGAGAGGGGAAAAATTTAGTTGTCATGGAAAGAATCTCTGCTGAGGGAGTATGAGCAGATAGAATCTAAAGTACAAAGCAGAACAAAAAGGTAATCATCTCTGGATTACAATCTGAGCCACAATCTAATTGGCATGAGGTTAACAAGATTAAATAGGGAAACATATGGCTCAAAGATTTATGTGGGAGAAAGAGGCTCAAATTCACAACACATTGACACCAGAACTCAGGAAGGACGGAGTTGTTCTCGTCGGACAGACTCCAGCTGCATCATAAAAAAACAAAAGAACTGCGGATGCTGTAAATCAGGAACAAAAACAAAGTTGCTGGAAAAGCTCAGCAGGTCTGGCAGCATCTATGAAGGAAAAAACAGAGTTAATGTTTCAGGACTGGTGACTATTCTGAGGAAGGGTCACTGGACCCAAAACGCTAATTCTGTTTTCATTTCACAGGTGCTGCCGGACCTGCTCAGCTTTTCCAGCAATTTTGTTTTTGTTTCCACCCAAATGATGCTGGGACCAGAGTCCTGCGAACTGCATGATTAGGGCTTTAAACTAAATTGTGGGGGTCATGGGGGGATAGGCTCAGTTGAGTTGAACTCAGGAGAGATTATTAAAGTTTCCAGAACAAGTAACAAGACTGAAAGTATGGAAAGGGTCAGGAACTGATATTTTGGCCAAGTGGGATAAAGGAACAAATAGAAGAAGGGGAGAGGACTGAGTGAATTGTTCTAACAAAAGGGCATGGAGTATATGAAACAAGGTAAATGAGCACAGATTGATATTATGGGTACAATGTTGTAGGTAATGTAGAGATGTAGCTTCAAGGGGATCAGGACTGGAACTGAACAGCCAAGGATAGACATCCTATTGAAAGGACAGGCAGATGTGCGGATGGTGGGGTGGGGTTGGGGCTGGGTGTGGACAGTTGCCTTGCTTGGAAGAAATTAATTTAAACGAATAACAAGAAACAATATTGGGCCAGAAGGTGTAGAATCTCAGTGATTAGAATTGAAGAACCACAAAAAGATCCTGGTGGGAGCTATGTACAGGCTTCCTAGCTGTAGTCAGGATGTGGTCAATAAAATAAATCAGGAGATAGAAAAGACACGTTGGAAAGGAACTATTACAACTATCGTAGAAACTTCAATTTGTCGGTGGACCATGAAAATAAGGTTCGTAGCAGATCTCAAGAAAAGGAAATTGTGGATTGTCGACAAAGTGGTTTGTTGGAACAGCTTGTGGTAGAGCCCACGAGGGAATAGGCAATTCTAGATTTGGTGATGAGTAATGAAGCAGATTTTATGAGAGACCTTAAGACGAAAGAATCCCTTGGGGGCAGTGACCATAATATAGAATTCACCCTGCAGTTTGAGAGGGAGAAGCTGGAATCAGCTGTAATGGTACTACAATTGAGGAAAAATAACTAAAAAGATGTGAGTGAGGAGCTAGCCAGAGTTGATTGGACGGGGACCATAGCAGAGAAGATGGTGGAGCAGCAATGGCAGGTGTTTCTAGGGTTGATTTAGGAAGCAAAGCCGAAATTCAGTGCAAGGTAAAAAAAAATGACTCAAGGGAGAATGAGGCAACCATGACCAACAAGGGAAGTCAGGAACAGCATTAAAGCAGGAGAAAAAGTATACAATGAGGTGAAGGTCAGTAGAAGGCACAGAATTGGTAAGACTGCGACTTTTTCACTCAGAGAATTGTTCGTATGGGGAATGAACTGCCAGAGAAGTGGTAGATGCATTTACACTTACAACATTTAAAAGACATTTGGACAGATACATGAATAGGAAAGATTTTGAGGGATATAGGCCAAACACAGGCAAATGGGACTAGTTTAGTTTGGGAAACTTGGTTGGCATGGACCAAAGGGTCTTTTTCTGTGCTGTATGATTCAATATCTCCATAGCTTAAAATGCAAAAAATGGGAAGATAAAATATGAGGATGAACTAGCTAGTAATATACAAGAAAGCTGCAAAAAGTTTTTCTAGATATATAAAAGGTAACAGAGACAAGAGTGGATTGTTGGACAACTGGAAAATGAAACAGTAGTTGAGGACAACAAAATGGCTAAGGAACTGAAGGGGTACCTTGTATTAGTCTTCATGGTGGAAAACACCAGCAGCATTACAGAACTTCAAGAATGTCAGGGCCAGAGATGGGTGTAGTGATCATCATTAAGAGGAAGTATTGGGGAGTTGGAAAGTCTGAAGGTAGATAAAACACATGGACTGGATGGGTTGCACTCCAAAGTTCTGAAGGAGAGAGCAGAGGAGATTGTGGAAGCCTTGCTGGGGATCTTTCAGGAATCACTGGAGTCAATGAGGGTCCTAGAGGACTGGAAAATAGCCAATGTAACGTAACTGTTTCAAAAGGAGGGAAATAGAAGATAGGAAATTATAGGCCTGTTAGCCTAAACTCAGTCTTTAGTAAGATTTTCAAGTCGACAATTATGGATAAGATAGATGGCTTAGTACATAGGATTGGTTGACTGGTAGAAGGCAGAGAGTCAAGAAAAAGGCGTGTCTTTTCAGGATGGCAGACAGTGACTAGAGCAGTTCTGCAGGGCTCAGTGTTTGGGGCCATAACTATTCACGTCATTCATTAACAATTTAGACAAAGGAACAAAGGGCATTGTTGTTAAGTCTGCAGTTGACACTTTGATAGGTGGAGGGACAGGAATGTTGGGGAGACAGGGAGGCTGCAGTGTAACTCAGACAGACCAAGGAAGTGGCAGGTGGAATACAATGTGGGCAAGTGAGATGTTATGTATTTTGGTAGGAAGAATAAAGTGTAGACTATTTTGGGAAAGGATTCAGAAATTGCATTTAGAATATTGTTTGCAGTTTTGGCCCCCATATCGAAGGAAAGATATGTTGGCCTTGCAGGGAATCCAGAGGAGGTTTACAAGAATGATCCTAGGGATGAAGGGCTTGTCATATGAGGACCTGTTGGGGACTCCGGATCTATACTCGATGGAGTTTAAAAGGGTGAGGAGGGATCTCATTGAAACTTGTTCTAGGCAACACGGGATAAAATATATTTAACCTGCATGGATGAGTACAGCTCCAACAACACTCAGGAAGCTCACTATTCACAACAAATTAGCTTAATTTGGCATTTCATCCACCACCTTCACATTCACTGTCTACATCATCAACACATTTTATGAGCCATCTACAAGACACCCAACAGCAACTCACTGAGGCTCTTTTGACAGCACCATCCAAACCAATGACCGTATTCCCTAAAAGGACAAGGTAATGAGAGCACCATTACCTACAGATTTCCCTGTAATCTCATAACATCCTGAATTGAAAGTGTAATATCGTTCCTTCACTGTCAATGGGTTGAAATCATGGAATTCCCTCCCTGTCAGCTGTGGGTTCTGCCAACACTTTAAGAACTTCAACAGTTCAAGGAGGCAGCTCCATTCCACCTGCTCCATGGCAATAAGCAATGGGCAATAAATACTGACCCCACCGATGACATCCATATTCCATGAACAATTTTTCAAAAATGGTGAGTTCATTTTCCCAAACTTTGTCCACACAGAAGACCTCATAGTATTTTCTCCTATTAATGATGGATGTCAACAATTGCTGAGGAATGGTGGTGTACTTAAGTACATTTATTAGTCATTGCATTGCGAATGGGAATTGGGACGTCATGTTGCAGATTTACAGTACGTTGGTTAGGCTACTGTTGGAATACTGCATGCAATTCTGATCTCCCAGCTAGAGGAAGGATGTTGTGAAACTTGAAAGAGTTCAGAAAAGATTTACAAGGATGTTGCCCAGAGATGGATTGTTTAAGGTGTAGGGAGAGGCTGAATAGGCTGGGGCTATTTTCCCTGGAGTCTTAGTGGCTGACGGGGTGACCTTATTGAGGTTTGTAAAATCATGAGGGGCATGAATAGGATAACTAAACAAGTTCTTTTCCTTGGGATGGGGGAGTCCAATAGTTTAAGGTGAGAAAGGAAGGATTTAAAACGGAACTAAAGAGCATTTTTTTTCATGCAGAGGGTGGTATGTGTATGGAATGAGCTGCTGGAGGAAATGGTAGAGGCTAGAACAATTACAACAGTTAAAAAGCATCTGGATGGATACAAGAATAGGAAGGGTTGAGAGGGATTTGGATCAAATGCTGGCAAATGGGATTGGATACATTTCGGATATCTGGTCAGCATGGACTAGTTGGGCTGAAGGGTCTGTTTCTGTGCTGTACATCTCTATGGCTCTCTTTGAAGAGAATAATAAGACTGACAACAATATTAAAACTCCTGCATCAGTTTCCCAATTTTTTTATATCTTGATGGGTAGTTCTTTAAAGACATAGGCTTAGAAAAACCTTTGTGGCTATTGCTGTGCTCTCTTATTTCTCTCCATTCCCAACATGGGGTTTAATAAATTTCCTGATGAGACTCCCCTTTTTTCGGAAGGACAATAATAATGTTGTCTATCTACTAGCATTTTCAAATGACTATCTGCAGATAGTAGTCTACCTGCATTCAGTTGAAAACAGGAAACTTGTCTGCACGAATACCTTGACAATTGCCAAGAAATTTCCAAACCATACTGTGCTGCACTAAGCTACACAGTACTAAAACTACACAGTACCACTTTGGTAGGAGTAACCCGAAGGCAAAGTACTGGGCTAATGGTAAGATTCTTGGTAGTGTAGATGAGCAGAGAGATCTCGGTGTCCATGTACACAGATCCTTGAAAGTTGCCACCCAGGTTGACAGGGCTGTTAAGAAAGCATACAGTGCTTTAGCTTTTAGCAATAGAGGGATCGAGTTCCGGAACCAAGAGGTTATGGTGAAGCTGTACAAAACTCTGGTGCGGCCGCAGTTGGAGTATTGTGTACAGTTCTGGTCACCGCATTATAAGAAGGATGTGGAAGCTTTGGAAAGGGTGCATAGGAGATTTACTAGGATGTTGCCTGGTATGGAGGGACGTGAAGCTGTTTTCGTTAGAGAGAAGAAGGTTGAGAGGTGATTTAATTGAGACATATAAAATAATCAGAGGGTTAGATAGGGTGGATAGGGAGAGCCTTTTTCCTAGGATGGTGACAGCGAGCACGAGGGGGCATAGCTTTAAATTGAGAGGTGAAAGATCTAGGACAGATATCAGAGGTAGTTTCTTTACTCAGAGAGTAGTAAGGGTATGGAACGCTTTGCCTGCAACGGTAGTAGATTTGCCAACTTTAAGTACATTTAAGTCGTCATTGGACAAGCATATAGACGTACATGGAATAGTGTAGTTTAGATGGGCTTCAGATTGGTATGGCAGGTCGGCACAACATCGAGGCCGAAGGGCCTGTAATGTTCTATGTTCTATGTTAAAATCGCTATGTTATACAGCATAACCTGCATGGCTATACCCAAAATACCACCAGCTAAGTTTGCAAGAATTGACAGAGCTAGCTAAAAAAAAGGGACATGGGGAACAGTCAGTAGACGGTCAAATGCAAAGTTGTTGTAAAAGCCACAAGGACACTTATAACTGGTATATGTCGTCAGCGAGAATAGCCAGTGATATTAATGATCAGATGGGGTTCTCATTCTCCAGACATGCTGTAATGTTGGACTCTGAAGGTGAGGAATGGGAAACAAGACCTGCCTTATCAGAGGTGCTATCTTAAATAAGTTACATTAATCCACCTGGTCTCTGAACGGGGCTGGTATTACTTTAGAGAAGAGAAGGGGAGTTACCTGTTCTGTTCACCAGATAATGGTCACTGGACCTGAAATACTGACTCTGCTTTCTCTTTGCACAGGTCCTGCCAGACCTGCAGTGATTCTCCAGCAATTTCTGATTTTGCTTCTGATTTCAACCATCTGTAGTTCTTGGTTTGATATTGGTGGAATTATATCAATGTTTTGGCCAATATTTTTTCCTGAGTCAATATTTCTGATGGTGGAAGCCTGCCACCTGTAAATTAGCTGCCCCTTTCCTAAGTTACTGTCATAATGGCAATTAAAAGAACTTCAGGGGCTGTAAAATGCTTTATTTCCCAGGTTCTCTTTCAGAAACATTACGAAAGAGTTCACATTGATGACACGGACACAAAAGTGAGAGGGAAGACATTGACAGGAATGGTTCTAGCACTGAAGAACTTCAGTTGGGTAAATAGATGTTCAAGTTAGAACTGTTCTTCCAAAAGAAGGGAAGGTTGAAAGATATTCAAGATTGAAGAGGTGTCCCGGATTGAATAGATAGGGGGAAAGCAGTCCCAACTGGTGAGTACATCAGGAACTGGAGGTACTGCTTTAAGGTGACTGGTGAAAGAAGCACCATCAACATGAGGAAAAATAATTTTATACATCATGTGGTTAGGATCTGGAGTAGACAATCTGAGGCTGCAGATCATTTTCTGTAAAGGAAAATATGCAGCTCTGTGAGGAGAGAGTGGATGAGTGTGGCCAGGTAAATTGTGCCTTCTGAAGACAGCATAGATATGTCAGAGTGAATGGCCTTCTTTTGTGGTATAACCTTATCACAGGTGAATGTACTAAGTCCTGCAAGGTGCATGATAAATGCAAGTATTTTTAAATGATAAGAGATTAGAACCTGTTGATATCTGAAGGGACCTGGTTGTCTTTGCCCATAACTCACTGAAAGCTAACATGCAGCTAGGTGCAGCTAACAATGCAGAAGACAAATGGTGTGGTAGCCATTACCCAAGGGGAGGAGGTCTAAAACCTGGGGATATCATCTCAGAAATAGGGCAAGCCTGTTATAGAACTGACATGGAGAGGAATTTGTTCAGTCAGAGAGTGGTGAATCTTTGGAATCCTCTATTCTGGAGGAATGTGGAAGTCTTTGAGTATGTTCAAGACAAAGATTGATAGGCATTTAGAAATTAACAATATCAAGGGATATGGCATTAACTCAGGAAAATAGTGTCGAGGTAGACAATGATGACCCCATTGAATAGCAGAGGCAGCTTAAGGGCTGCTCTCTTCCTGCTTCCATATTCTAGTACTCCTAAAGATTTTTCTTTTATCTTCCTAACAGTTGTCCTGTAAGCCATCATTTCCACTATTGCAGCCATCAACCAAGAGGTCAGATTTTGAGCCTCTCTTCAAATGAATGTAGATTTGTTCCTGTCATCACCAAGGCAACTAACAATTCCAATGAACAACTCAGCAACAACAAAGAAAATTTATTGAAGCAATTGTATTTGTGAAAAGTTATGTTTCTATCTTCATAAATATGTCAAAAAATATTCATTTAAACTATAGGCGTATAAAGGACCTCGGAAACCTATTACAACCCACTTAGCTAGCTCCAGTTGTGAGGAAGTATCACATCCTACTAAACATATTATACCTATCTGTCAATCTTCTTCAGACAATTTGCTGATAGAATCAATTACACGTCTTTCCTTCACAGATCCTTCAGAACATTTGCTAACTTCAATTTAAAGCAGTTACATCTAAACCATCTTTTCACTCTCGGTCTTTCAGACTTGAAATTAGCCCATCCTGCTGTAGATTATTCATCAAAAAAAAATGACAGTTACTTGTTCAAGTCCATGAAATTACCTCACATAACAATGAATTGAATGAAACTGAAGCCAAATTCAAACTTTCCGATCAAACGTTTGCTTTTAATCAATTTTTTGGAGTCACTTCATCCTTGCGTCCTGTAGGATAACCAGATGTAGGTTTCCAACAGAGGAAATGACGTCCAATTTACCTAACCATTTCTACCCATGACCTTAATTATATATGCTGCATCGCTGGAGGCTACTTCCCAAGGATAATAGGAACCGTCTGTCAGAGCCCCCAGGAGCAGTCACCTGTAATCACCAAGAAAGAAAAAGAGACCAAATTATTAGCAGGTCAACACTCACATCTTTTTCTCATTGGGCACTCCTCATTAAGTGATCTCTAAAAGTCAAACACAGGTGAGGCATCCAATGAGCAAAACGTCCATACGTTACTGAGCTCATCTCAGAAGCAACTGAACACGCACAGAAATGCTTAATTACTGCAAAGTCAAAGAGTATTTGGGGTGCTTAACATATTTGACACATTATTTTCAGTGCAGTGGTTAAATCATTTGCACCGATTCCTAGTCTGGGCTATTTCAGAATAATGACTTTGTTAGATATTTTTATTCATGTTAAATAATACAGAACGAAGAATGCACCTTTTTCGTAACTTAAACTATGTAATTAAAATTTTACGCACTAAGTTGAACAATTAAATTTGTGCAAAAAAACAGTGAAATTATCTTTCTTTTATTTTTCTTTTACAAACAAGGTACAAATCGTTCCTTCTAACTCAAAAATAAATTGTTAAAATGTAACTGACTGTAAAGCAAGCTGTTTCATATATTAGCAAAGCTTGTGCTTTTTGTATTGTTTAATGCATGTCTTTCACTTAAAATAAATTTCTGCACTGAATAAATTATGATTTTCGAATATTCATCACAGACAGTAAAAGTACCACAATTTAAATCATTAATTATACAAACAAAGCTAACTTTTGGCAATCATGTACTTTTCACCTTCAATTCATGCAGTTAAGCATTTGTTTATAACATGTAACAGTTTTACTCAATAGTCAAAGTTAAAAATCACCAAATCTACAGAAAAGCTTCAGAATTATTAATAAGCTCTGCAATGATTACAGTGAAAATAAACTGTCAGTATTACATTTTCATCCTTTGACTTTGATACCTGAAATTTTCATAGACAAAATAAAATTAGTTTTAAGACTGATTTAATATGGTTGCAGTGATCACCTGACAAATCCAGGCTATCCACACTGAATATACAACACTGAGACTCAGTGATTGTTGAAGAATTTGTTTACTTTTTAACTCATATTTGCACAATTACACTAGACTGGGAATATGTAAATTAATGGTAGTAGTTATCTTTGATAAAGCAAAGGTACCTGCAAATTTCACCACTCTGGAAGAAAATGGACAGCAGGCAAGCAATTGGGATTTTGGTTTCAATCCTGCAGTCTTGACAAAGACTTTAAAGAAAATTGTAGATTGCAAGTGCCTTTATCACCCTTTCCATTGTGGATAACCCTCCTTCCCCGAATTTTTGTGTAAGCTCACTATCTGTGTGTGTTACAGGTGGCACATTTCATTAAGTTTTTCGAATAATAAACAATAAAATGCCACTCTCTTTCTCTCAGAAAATCTTAGGAATTTTCTTCACTCCACCTTTTGAATTGGAGAACTAAATTTAATTTAATTGCGATACTCTAAGAAGGGGTAAAAAAAGATATTTGTTGTAACTGACCAAGACAGGCTTTTAAAAAAGGAGCCGTAATCCTTCTTGACCTGGAGGCAATTATTGCAGAATTCCAGGAGATAAAACACGGGGAACCTGGTATCTGGAAGTTGTCACAGAACAGAGAGAAAAATAAGGCTGAGGTAAATACCCCAGAGACAAGCTAGAGAAAAAAGGTAGGTCAGACAGGGAAGACAGAACTGCCCCAACCATTTAAAAGAGTGAATTGAATAAGAGGCAGGTGAAAAGCCACCCAAGTGTTTCCACTGTGTGAAACCAGAGAATGTAAAGTAAAATTGTTGTTTCCAGTCTTTCCCAGAATCATAAGCTGCAAGACTGTAGCACTAATGTATGGCCAAAAATCTGATTGTTGACCAGGATTGCTGTCAGCAGCTGGTATCAAAGGGAACAGTGACCACTGACTGCTTTAAACAGCCAGAGAGTGTGGTGACCATCAAGTGTCTCAGAGACAATTGACGCTCACAGACTCTGCTAGCAGGGAAAATAAAACACTTTCCACCTGGAAGCAAATTAAATTCCAGTGTCCAAATAAAAATAGTTCATGACAGGAATATGAAGTTGAGGCCCCTTGTGGCACAATGGCAATGTCCCTTTACATGAGTCAGGAGGCCTGGGTTCAAGTCATGTAAGCCCCAGAGATGAGTTCTAACATCTCTAAACAAGTGATTAAAATACCTACAGATGAGCCAATAGTTAAAGCTTACTTAAAGAGTGAACTTTTTTTTTAGTTCTGGTAACAGTGAGAGTCCCAAGATTGCTACTGGTAGGGATTGTCATTTTATTGGAGAATGGTTTTGCCAGTCACAAAATATAGTCTCCCACAAATAGAAAGGAATAGTCTAGAGAAGTTGGAAAGGCCGGTCAAAAAGTACTGCTAACAGCAGGAAAGCCGAGAACCAGAAGTCTTTTGGAAATCCTACAGGAAATGGGAGACCTGTAATGTTTAAGATAGCCCACGAAGGATCACTTGATTTAAATCAGGCTAAGGTCAAGCTAGACACGTAAGAGAGGGTCAGGATCAATTCACAATGAGTTACACGGGCCAGAACTAAACCAATAACCATAAACGAACACACAAATACACAAAGATACAAACATGAAATAAGAACAGAAGGAAGCATTTAACCTTTGTTTTCTCTTGTTGGAGAATGCAGGATCAGAGGATGTAATCTCAGAATAAGGAGTTGCACATTTAAGACAGAGCTGAGGAGGTTTTCCTTCTTTCAGGAGTTAGTGAATCTGTGGAATTCTGAGGGCTGTCAAGGTTGGCATATTCAAAGTTGCAGTATAGAGATAGGAAGGGGATCAAGGGTTATGGGAAAAAGGTAGGAAAGTGGATTTGAGGATTATCAGATCAGCCATGATCTCAATAAATGATGGAGAAATTTGATATGTTGAATGTCCTACTTCTGCTCCCAGCATGCTGTTATGACGTCTGGAATCTTCTCCACCATTCACTTCAATTATAGCTGATCCATTTAGTTTTCTAAAACCACATT
Source organism: Stegostoma tigrinum (assembly GCF_030684315.1). NCBI lineage: Eukaryota > Metazoa > Chordata > Chondrichthyes > Orectolobiformes > Stegostomatidae > Stegostoma > Stegostoma tigrinum. The sequence goes on from NC_081375.1 coordinate 19,173,152, forward strand.
ATCTCTGATAACCTTTGAATCCCCTACCTGAAAATAAACTTTCCCCAAAAAACAAAGAATTGTGGATCCCAGAAATCTGATATATAGACAGAAATTGCAGGAGAAACTCAGCACGTCTTGCAGTACCTGAGGAGACAATTAATGTTGACTTAACATTTTGGGTCCAGTGAACTTTCTTCAGCGTTCTGTTTTATTGTTAAGAGTTTTTCCACCATTGTTTTAATTATCCCATTTCTACTGCCTTCTGAGCCAGTGAGTTCCAAAGGCACACAAGCCTCTGGGAGAGAAACAATATTCTCTTCATCGCTTTCCACATTGGGTAACCCTTAATTTCCAAATATTGCCTTATTAGCTATGACAAATTTGAGCCAGGGATTAGATTAACAGAGCCTTTCCTGATAAAATTATGAGTCACTGAAGATCTCAAGCTGGCCGGAAACTGTGAAGGTAATGAAAACAGAAATTGCTGGAAAAGCGCAGCAGGCCTAGCAACACCCGTGGAGTGAAATCAGAGTTAATATTTTGGCTCGAGTGACCTTCTTCAGAAGACGGTTCTGACAAAGTGCCACTCAACCAGAAACGTTAACTCTGTTTTCTACCTGCAGATGCTGCCAGACCTGCTGAGCTTTTCCAACGATTTCTGCTTTTGTTTCTTTGCTGATTTACGACATCTGCACTTGTTTCAGTTTTTAACCATGAAGGTAATACCTCACTTAGTGGGTTAGCTACATGGGGGAGTAGGATTTGAGCATCCACTTAATGTAGATAGTATTCCAGGGTATCTGGAACAGATTGGGGGAAAAGCGATTCCCAAAACAAGGGAAAGGGTAAGGGAACATACTCCAGAGGTGACATTTCTAATACAGGCTACCAGGTGCACAGCATTGAGTTGAACACCCACTGGGACATTCAAAGGAACATAACCAAGCCTCAGATCTCAATTGCTCAAATCAAGTTGAAGAAATGAGCCAGAGGTACAACTCGTTTACAGGAAGGAAACCTGAGATTACTTGCCAACTATTTTTCTGGAAATCAATTTTGTAAAAAATTAGCAATGAAGGGGTAAGACACACGAATGTGGCTCAGCTCAACAAACATGTCTTGACTGCTAGTGCCAAAGTGCTTTTTAAACCAAGATTAGGACAAGGCTGAACGTGAAGCATTTTTGTGGTGTCATCCCCACTTTTGTATGGTGCTTTCATATTGATCCTATCACAGGACACCAAAATTCAGTGAGCTGTCAAGAAATTTGCATTTGTTGTTTTACAGACACTTGCCTGTTAACTTCACAGATTGAAAGATGAAAGAATATGTGCAGGATGTCCAGTTTGGAAAAGGCCATAGAGCTACAGTGGGCATGTACAGAGGGATTACATTTCAGAATCCTGTTTTGAGCAACTAAGTGAGGAAGTAACGTGGACTAAATGTAGGAAGGACACAGAAAGCTCTTCTGTCCCTTTCAATACCTTTTTCAATCTCAGCAAACCAGCACCAGTAAAGAGCAATTCGAAAAACATTTGTTGATTAAGAAATCAATGTTAGCTACAATCTTTATCACTCAGAGAAAACATTTTAAACTCAAGTTTCACTCTTGCAACTCAAGGACTCTGAACAAAAACTGTCAACTGCAATTCGCTTTATCTCCCTCTCTATACTCGACATCTCCTCACCCTCAGCCCAAGTAAGCTTAATACCTGTGTTTGTGTCTGTGTCGATTATCACAGATTTTTTGGTAAAAGAACTCCACGCTCTTTCACCGAAGAAAATTTAGAATTGATTATCTTTCAAAATTAGGAACTTGAGTCGATGCACCATACTATAGCATGTATCAATTACCTGAAGTGCTATAATGGAAAGAAAGACCCATGACTCACACCTATTTGAGGTCAGTGCTGGCAGAGATAATCACCAATTGGACATAAACACTTCTGCAAAGAAAGAGAATGAAACAATGGACAAAATTCTCCCAAGTTCAGACTGATGTGGGCAAAAGCAAGGTATTTTGGAGATTCCTATGAGCTGGCCAGTGATCAGCTTCTTGACATCGAAAGCAGAGGGTCCCACTTTCCAACTATGTCCTGAATGGCAGGAAGAGATTCTCACCAGTATGTGGAGAGAATAGATAACAGAGAACCAGTGGATGCATTATATTTGGATTTCAGGAGGATTTTTGATAAAGTCACACAGGATAGGCTAGTGGGCAAAATTGTAGCATATGCAATTGGGGGTGATATTTGACCATGAATTGACCAATGAAGTTCAATACACTGGCAATAAAAACTGAGAACAAAGATCTTTTTTGAGTGGTAGGTATGACTAGTGCTGTACTCACGGAAAGAGTATTTGGGCCCCAGCTATTCATAACAAACACTAATGGCTTGGGTGAGAGAACCAAATGCAATATTTCTAAGTTTGTTGACGACACAAAACTAGGTGGGATTGTGAACTGTGAGGAGGATGGAAGTAGGCTTCAATGAAATCTAGACAAGCTGTGTGTGTGGACGAACAGTTGGCTGATGCAGTATAACATGATTAAATCATATCATAGAATCCCTACAGTGCGGAAACAGGCCAATCAGCCCTACAAATCCACAAATTCCCTCCAAGGACCATCCCACCCAGGCCAATCTCCCTACCCTTTCCCTGTAACCCTGCCCTTTCCTCTGGCTAATCCACCTAACTTCCACATCCCTGGACACTACAGGCAATTTAGCAATCCACCCAATCTGTGCATCTTTGCACTGCAGGAAGAAACCAGAGCACCTGGTGGAAACCCATGGAAACACGGGGAGAATGTGCCAACTCCATTCAGACAGTTGCCCAAGGATGGAATTGAACAATGCTCAGTGGTTAGCAGTGGGCGACTAAATGTAAAGTCTAACATTGCAGTGTGAAAAACTGAAAGATAGAATATTAATGATTGATTGTGAAACATGGATATGAATAAGTATCTTGATGTCCTTGTATGCCAGTCAATCAATCAAAGTAAACAGGCAGTTTCAGCAAGCAGTGAGGATGACAAATGGTCTTCCTTACAAGATGATTTGTGTTCAGAAGTACAGACGCCTTATTGCTTTTACACAGGGCCTTAGTAAGATTGCTCATTGAGTATTGTGTGCTGTTTTGGTCTCGCTAACCCAGAAAGGATATACTCCATAGATGGAGTGCAGCAAAGATTCACCAGGTTGATACTGAGGATGTTAGGACTATTGTCTAAAGTGAGATTGGTTAGATTGGGCCTGTATTTACTATTGTTTAGAATTATAAGAGAGGATCTGATTTAACAGTATAAGGTGCTAACAGAGTTACAAAGATCAGATGCAGGGAAGTTGACTCCACTGGTTGAGGAGTAAAGAACCAGGGGTCACAAACTTAGAATGTGTAGGTCATTTAGGACCAAGATGACAAAAACTCTTGAGGGGGTTAACCTGTGGAATTCACTCCCACAAAAGGCAGTAGAGGCCAAGCCACTTAGTAAATTTATGAAGGAGATTGATAAACTTTTAGATATTAAAGGCATCAAGGGATATGGTGGAGGACACAGAAAAATGGCACTGAGAGCAGCCATGAATACATTGAATGGCAGAAGAGGCTTGAAGGACCTAGTGGCCAACCGCTGCACCTGCTATATATGAGAGAACTACTTGCGTCTTTTAGCATACCTTAATATTCACATTATTTGATCATCTTTCTTTACTGTTATATTCCCCATTATGCCTCCCACTGGGTATAAACTGGAAAGCAACAATTCCCAACCTGAAAGACAGTGAAATGAACTGATGTCCTCCAGCCATCAATCAGGGACCAACTTCTTGGGACATGCTCCATGGGCAGTAACCACACCCACTCCAGTCCACCAGGATCTCCAGGTCCCCAAAGGCATAGCATGGCATCAATTGCCCCTCCATCTGACATGTTCCAGGGCAAATAAAACAAACCATACGACCTAATGTTTCAGAGATAGTAGGAACTGCAGATGCTGGAGAATCTGAGATAACAAGACATAGAGCTGAATGAACACAGCAGGCCAAGCAGTATCAGAGGAGCAGGAAGGCTGACATTTCGAGCCTAGACCCTTCTTCAGAAATGGGGGAGGGGAAGGAGGTTCTGAAATAAATAGGGAAAGAGTGGGAGGCGGATAGAAAATGGATAGAGGAGAAGATAGGTCAAAGAGGTGGGGATAGAGCCAGTAAAGGTGAGTGTAGGTGGAGAGTTAGGGAGGAGAAAGGTCAGTCCGGAGAGGACGGACAGGTCAATGGGTCGGGATGCCACTATTCCTGTTGTGGCCTCCTCTACATCGGAGTAACCAAGCGACGGCTTGGGGACACTTTGCGGAACAGCTACGCTCAGTTCGGACTAAACAACTGGATCTCCCAGAGGCAAGCCATTTCAACTGCCCCTCCCATTCCTCAGATGACATGTCCATCCCGGACCTCCTGCAGTGCCATAACAATGCCACCCGAAGGTGGCAGGAACAGCAACTCATATTCAGCTTGGGAACCCTGCAGCCCAATGGTATCAATGTGGACATCACAAGCTTCAAAATCTTCCCTCCCACTACCATATCCCAAAATCAGCCCAGCTCATCCCTTCCTCCTTAACCTGCCATTCCTCCCACCTATCCCCTCTTCCCACCTCAAGACCCATCCCCATCTGCCCTCCCTGGGCTGACCTATCTGCTCCCTAACTCCCCACCTACACTCACCTTTACTTGCTCCATCTCCGCCTCTTTGACCTGTCTGTCTCCTCTCCACCTATCTTCTCCTCTAACCATCTTCTATATGCCTCCCCCCTCTCCCTGTTTATTTCAGAACCTCCTTCCCCTCCCCCATTTCTGAAGAAGGATCTAGGCCAGAAACGTCAGCTTTCCTGCTCCACCGATGCTGCTTGACCTGCTGCATTCATCCAACTCTACACCTTGTTTCTTCATTCCACCTAATGCATGGCTATGCTTCAAAGATGGAGCCAGTGCAAGGAATCAGAGGATGCCCCGATTATAGCTAATACTTCCACCTGAGGTGAGTGGCAGAACAGGAAGAATGGAGCACCATCTGAGGTGTGGTGGCTGAGAAATGAGGAAGTGTGGGAAGACAGCCTGAGGGAACCCACTAGGGTCCACAGAGAGAAACCCTCCATAAAATTTGGTAAATTAACACAGCCAATTTCAGGCAAATTTCAGCCTAATGTTGGATTAATAACGCCAGTTCATTCATCTTCAAGCAGCTACCTCAGCAATAGTGAATGACCATGAACAAGGCACCCAGAGGCATTCACTGTGGGTAACTTTAACATTGGCATTTCTGTAAACAGAATTATACTCAATTGGTCCCTAGACGTACTTTTCCCCTTGCTAATTGTTCCACTGAAGCCTTTCTGATATTGCCCCACTTCTACTAAAAAAGCGAAATTCTCTGTCACAGTTTGGGTGAAAAATTAAGAAATGGGAGCACAAGTGGGCTTTATGGCCCCCAGTCAACATTCAAATAAGATCAAACCTAATCACCAACCCCTACTTGTTTTTCCTGCTGATCTAAATAAACATTATGCCCCCAAGAGAGATAAAAAGAGAATATAGAGAGAATAAATTGCAAGTAAATTCAGAAGTTTTTCTACAGTTAACATTTATACAAGATTGGCATTTGTTTTGTAATGAATCATGGGACATGGGCATCACTAGCTGGGCTGGCACTTATTGCCCATCCTTAGTTGCCCTTGAGAAGTCGGTGGTGAGTTGCCTTCTTGAACTGCTGCAGCCATGGGCTGTAGATAGACTCACAATGCCATTAGGGTCAGAATTCCAATGTTTTGAGTCAGCAACACTGAAGGAACCAAGCCTCAGCAAAGTTTTATAAAACTAACAGTTTTAGTTAACAGGTAGGGCAGCCCAGTAAATGCGGTCTGTGGTTTCAGGTCTGTGTTGATGCTTCAATTTACAACAATATGTACTAAATGCTACTACTTATTGCTGTGAATATGATAGCAAAGTAATACATTTTAAATCAGGGTGTGATTGTACTCCTGCCAGAGTGTGTGGCACTTTCCAGCCTGTGAAAGCCTCCAGTTGTATCACACTTGATCTGACAGCTCAAGGTTATGCGACCAACTGCCTTCTTTTTATAGAGAAGATGCTGGGTCATTTTTGCCTCCTCTTCACCATAGCTAAGATACTAAACCATCCTCAGTTGCTTCAGCTTCACTTTCCTTCCAACACAAGGTCAGCAGTGTGGAATTTCATGGATGATTTCACAATGTTTGGCGCCATTCATGACTCCTCAGATATTGAAATAACCGAGGCCCACATCCATTAAGACTTGGGCAACATTAATGGGCTGATAACAAGCATGTGACACAAGTGCCAGGCAATGACCATCTCTAACCGGAGAGATTCTAACAATATCCCCTTGACATTCAATGGAGTACCATCACTGAATTCTCTACTATGAACAGCCTGGGGGTTACCATCAACCAGAAACTGAACTGGATCCTCACCATATAAACACAGTAGTTATAGTAGCTGGTGGACGAGAACCTGGGAGGTCTGTGGTAAATAATATGTCTCCTGACACCCAAAAGCTATGCACCATCTATAAGGCACAAGCCAGGAGTGAGATTGTCTACTCACAACTTGTGCGGAGCCTCCATTGTCTTAAATATGCACTCTCTCCACCATCAATGCATAGAGAGCAGTGTGTAAAATATATAAGCTGCATAGCAGAAACCTATGAAGGCTGTTTTGGTAACACCTCCCAAATCTCCAACCTTTTGGCTAGAAACACAGGGGCAGCAGATGCCAGAGATCTCCATCACATATTGTTTGCCCTCCAGGTTAAACACTATCCTGCTTTGAAACTGCATAGCCATTTTTTCCTGTGTTATTGGGTCAAAATCCTGAAACTGCCTTGACAGCAGCATTGTGGATGTACCTACATTACACAGACTTCAGCAGTTCAAGCAGGTGTGTCACCAAAGCCTTCTTAAAGGCAAAGGCAATTAGGATGAGTGACAAGTGTCAACACTCCTTACATCCTGCAAAAGAATGGGTTTTAAAATATTGGTGACATAGCAATGTTTCAAAGATGGGTTTTGAATAGTTATTAAAATAAAGAGGGCAGCTGCATATTGCAATTGCAATATGCTACATTACTGTACAGTCCAAAATTTCTATTGAGACCGTCACACTTGCTGCCAAAACTCGCTAAATCTTAGCGAAGCTTTCTCCCCACTTCTAGCCATTGACTTTTAGCCAATTTCTCCAAAGATTCCAATGATAATTCAGTGCAGAACCTGGAAATTCCAGGCAGATGTTGAGCCCTTTTCCACTTCCGGTCTGTATATAGAGCTCTCTGGCAGCACATCAGCAGGACGACAGTCTAATTTAACCTAAAGGTTTTTGCACTTTGCCATCAGCTGACTAATAACATGTTCTCCCCTCCAAAAGAACGGTTTCTGCCAGCTCTTTCCACCAATTTCAGATGCTGTCACTGAAGCTCTGAAGGTTAGACCAAGCCAGTAATGAAATCTTTTGACCAGCCAGAATGCGAGAATGACCACCCAAACGGAGCAGTACTGATTATTTGAGTCCTTGAAAAGAAATCTCCATTTCTCATGCCTGATCATCTGAGAATCCATAAAGGAAAGGCAGGGTGGAAATTTCAAGTAAATTTAATTACATCATGTCTATTATGTAAATGTAGCTTAAAGTAAAAATACAATTTTGAAACATAATCTATGGAATGATTTTCCTTTCCCAGTGTTATGCACTGCATTCATAAACTTTAAGGAATGCATCCTGGCACATTATGGAATGAAATGTTACTTAAATGTGCATTGCTTTTTTTTTAAATTGCAAATCCCCTTTCTCCCAACCAATACTGGCTCCTCCCAACAAAAAAAATACATCTCACTGAGGCAGTGAAGTCCCAAATATATTGGAATCAAATGGCGGAATAAACAGTTCTATATAATTAATTGCAAAAAAAAAGTGAGCCACTTTATGAAACATTTGAGAATCTTAAGCATGGAAAAAATTTTGCGTCAAGAAGTTGGGTCTGACAAGGTTTGCGTTTTGTTTTTCCCTTGAAGCCCTGCATGTATTAAAACTTAATAGTTTTTGAATTCTTGCATACTTCCTTGCCACAGACTCCAGGCTTTCAAGAACTCAACATCATTATCAGAAGGATGTACACATGTATTTCTTGTGCAGCTGTAGACTTTATGCACAACCAGAGACTGTTGTATGTTTTATTATACATCATGGAACGTCCTAATATGATATTCTGAAATTACCCCAGTTTTGTGTCAGAAAAACATTTTTTTACACAGGAACAAAAAGAAACTTGTTTAACAAACACCTCTAATCATGACCTGACATTGCGATTTTAACTAAAATTGCAAGCCAAAAAATGCATGAGTTGCAAAATTTGTATCCACCATAGAGGAGGAACCACATTAAGTCCTTTAATTTCTCCAATGCTTCTTTATCTAGCAGAATTCTTCTGCAGTGCTATGAGAGCAAAAACAATACATCATGATAAAACAAACTGTATGCCTGAGACAATGGATCTTTTCCAGATGGAAGGAGGGTTGCAAAGAATAAGGATCGAAGAAAGAAGAAGAAGAATTAGAGCAAGGGTGCTGAAGATTTGATTGTGGATGGTGAAGCAGAGTGCCAATAAGACCGTGTTCAAATTCTGGAAAACCAGTCAGAAAAGTCACCGGCAGAAACAGCCCTGTTGCAACCCACAGCAGGTGGACCGTAGCAGTTTAAGAGGGCAGCTCACCACCACCTTCTCAAGGGCAACTAGGGATGGGCAAGAAATGCTGGTCAGCCAGTGCTGCCCACGTACCACAAATGAATAGGAAAAAAAAATCCTCGCTTTAATGCTACAATATTCTGGTCATTTCCAAATCCAAAATCATGGAATCCTAACCCATCACATTTGACTGGCTTCATTCTCCCAGTCATAGTGAGGATAATTAGTGGGGATTAGCCTCAGGCAAAATTGGAATGAAGAGGCTGGTTGAATGTTAGTCAACATCAGTCTTAATAGTGACTATTTTAGCAGTATTTGAATATTGATACAGTTTACACATTTGAAAGTTGCTGCATTTGACAGTGGACGGTAGCAGTACTTGTAACTAAGGACAATGATTCAGGAAACAGTATGGACACCAATTTACCATACAGTTTTAGTGATTTACAGGGTTCCCCTCAAGGATCTGCTGTAGAATCTGGGGAGATGAATGCACTTTTCCATGATGAGCCAATTTTACATATGAGTTCAAGCTGGGAATCCAACTGATGCAGCAAAGCTGACTCACTACTGAGTCTGTACACAGAGGCAAAGTCATGGAAAAGTTATAAAAGGACTAACGACTGATTTAATGTAATAATTGCCAGAGTTTCCTGGCATCCCCCATGTCAGTTGTAATGAAGCAAAGTACCTGTAGGTTTTAGATTCTGTTAATGGATAGTTTGAAGCAACAGCTGACAGATTACCCCTTCAGCTATGAAATGTATGCATGCTGCAGTGTTCCTGTGAGAATTCCTTCTCGGGAATTAATACTCCTAGGCACGTCAGGGGCACTGCACAGTAAATCACCAAGTTTACCAGCACACACGAATCCTTCACTTGTTTCTTAAACTGAGAGAAACCATTGCCCAGGCTCACACTGGGAAGGGGAGACTAGTTAAGCTTTGCAGCAGTGAGTGGAAATCACACTTCACTGTGAATGAAGTGCTAGTCGGACAAATGAGAATGACAACAAAATGAAATTAATGGTGTCCCGTCATTACCATGGAACATTATACCTCTTACTGCTCATGACATACCAAGTTTTCTGCAGCACTCACTTTTTGAATGGTAAATATTATCTGCACAAGGGTTGACTTTTCAAGAGACTGATGGCAAGTTTTCTAATATTCACAATCCATCTCTGCATGCATGTGCATATTGCAATAGACGGAAACATGAAGAGTGAGCAATTGGGCTGGTTTGCACCTATTTTGCAGGGACTGTGCATGCTTCAAAATAGGATCTATGGTGTGCATGGACACATCTGTGACATATTGTGCCAGATACCATAATAGTGGGAGCACTCACAGACGCTGAACATCAACTGAAGTAAACAGTGCTGGCTACTCAGACATCAATCAGCTTGCAATGCTGATTTGGTGTCGGGAGTGCCAGTTTGGAACTCAACATGCTGACAAACAAAGGCAGAAACTGATGGAAATACTCAACAGATCAACAGCATCTATGGGACAGAGTGCAGATTAGTTGTTTCAGGTTGACAATCTTTCAGCAGAGCTGGGAGAAGTTAGAAATTGTATAGATTTTGAGCAAGCAATGGCAAGTCAGAGGCAAAGGGGGATATCCTGACATGCTGAGAGACAAGCAAGATTGAGTGATGGAAGAGGAAGTCTTGCAGGGTCAAGGGGAATGGAGATGTGTCAAGAAAAGAAGGGAAGAAAAGATGTACCTAGATAAGTGTGCTGCTGTTTGAATGCAAAAGTAAGGAAAAACTTAAACAAAAATAAAAAGAAACAAAATGGAAACGTAGAGTTTATTGTGTGAAACTGTTGAATTTATTGCTGGCTCCAGAAGCCAATAATTACCTTACTGAAAGATGAGATGCTATTTCTCAACTTTACACTGAATTTCACTGGAACAGTGCAACAGGCCAAGGGCAGAGAGGTCAGTGTGAGAGCAAAGTGGCAAATTAAAATATCAGACCACTGGAAGCTCAGGGTCATGTTTACAAAGTGAATGCAGGTGCTTCACAGAGCGATTACACAATCTGCATCTAATTCAACAGACAAAAAATTGAAGGAAGTCAATGCAAATCACTGCTTTAACAGAGCCTTGGATTGTGCGGAGACAGGAAGTAAACAAAGCAGGCGTTACATTTTCTGAATGTGCATAGAATGGTGCCAAGGGAAGGGGGTGGAGTGCTCTGGGGTGATGGAGAAATGAATCAGAATATCATGAAGAGATTGACCCATTTGCAATGCTGAAAGGACACAAGAGAGGAACATATGATTGAAGGTGACATCTTGGTGGGATGGATGCAAATAGTGAGAAAAGACCAAATGAACACAGAGGGTTGAGGGTTTGGAGGTCAAAACAAGGGGAACCCTATTGTGGTGTTGAGAGTGAATGAAAGGGATGAACCAGAATTTCAGAAAATGTAACAGATATGGTTAAGCACCCGGTCAACTACATTGGTGACAAGTTGGGTAGTAGCTCGGTTGAAGAAAAAAACATGGTATCTGAGAAGATGTAGTGCGGAAAGTTGCATCTTCAGAACAGTTGTGACAAATGGAGACAAAGGAACTGGAAGACTGGAATGGAGATCTTACATGGCCACATCCTTTTTTAGATGCATCATGTGGATCATGTGTTCAGCAACATGAAGAACACCCTACTAGAAAATTTTAAAGGATCATCAATTGTTTCTTAATTAGTTGCTGGTTGATTTCTTCTGGCTGTTGTTGCTGTTCTGGGTTGGATGCTTTCTATGGATGCTTCAAGTTGCAAAGGTCTACAGGGAGCAGTGTGGATGAAACCAAAAGGCTTCACATGGGATTCAGGGTGAACTTGCCAATTGGATACAATTGGCTTAATGGCAGGAGATGGAGGTTAATGGTAGAGGATTGCTTTTCAGACTGGAGGCCTGTGACCAGCAGTGTTCCACAGGTATCAGTTCTGGACCCTCCTTTGTTTGTCATTTATATAAATGATTTCAATGAGAATGCAGAAGGCACAGTTAGAATGTCTGCAGGTGACATCAAAATTGGTGGCATTGTAGACAGTGAAGAAGGTTTTCTAAGATTACAAAGGGATTTTGTTGAAATGGGTCAATGGGCTGAAAAATGGCTGATATCGTTCAATCTGGAGAAAGACGAGGTATTATGCTTTGGTATAAAAAATAAGGGTAGAACTTATACAGTTAATGGTAGGACCGTGGATAGTGTTGTGTTGAACAGAGGGACCTAGGGGTGCAGCAACATAATTCTTTAAAGTTTGCATTACATATAGACAAGATGCTTGCCTTCATTGCTCAGTCCTTTGAGTATGGGACATTATGTTGAGCTGGTACAGGGCATCGGTGAGGCGTCTTCTGAAATACTGCGTCCAGTTCTGATCGCTCAGGGAGGATATTATCAAGCTGGAGAGGGTTCAGAAGAGATTTACCAGGATGTCACCTGGTATGGAAAGTTTGAGTTATAAGGAATAGCTGGATAGGCTGGGACTTCTTTCACTGGAGTGTAGGCGGTTGAGAGGTTACCTAAAAGAACTTTATAAAATGACGAGAGGTATAGATAGAACTGATGGAGAATTTCAAGACTCGGTGAGAGGAGTGAGATTTAAATAAAGACTTAAGATGAAAATTTTTTACACAGTGGATGTTTTGCGTGTGGAATGAACTTTCTGTTAAAATGCTGAATGCAAGTACAATTTCAATGTTTAAAAGACATTTGGATAGATATATGAATAGGACAGATTTGGAGGAATTTGGGCCAGAAGCAGGCAGGTGGGACCAGTTTAATTTATGATTATGTTCGGCATGAGCTGATTGGACTGAAGGGTCTGTTTCCATGTTGTAGGATTCTATGCTGACTCCTGCACAAACTTATCGTTCACAGGCTTGAGCAGAGTGGAAGGCATTCCTTTCCTCTGAAATACAAAATGACCCAGGTCAAAACTTTTCTAATGGTGCACTTCCCAACCTGCTCAATTGAAGAACTGGATGGGGAAAGCAACCCTGCTAATAAGACCAGTCCCACAGTCAATCAATGTTCACAGGAGGAAAGTGGGGATGGGAGATGGTGAGGGAGAGTTCAACAAGGAGAAGGAGCACCTATGAGGCAGAGCTTGGGGTGGCAGCCAATTTGAAAAGTGGGCTCTTTATGGAGGTGCAACAACTTCCTGCTTAAGGTCTGACCAGGATGATATAAGAGGTTTCCCTTCTGCCTCTGAATTTCCCTTGATGGGCTCAAAATTGAGATGATTGAGAGATTTTGAGTTTGGTGGAAGGTTACCCAGGGAATTTAACAGGCCTCACAAAGTATAAAATTCTGCCTTGGGGGAGTTTGGAGTGGCGGTGCAGAGAGAAGAGCAAATTACTAGAAGAAGGATCAGGAAGAAGAGTGGGCAAAAGCTCTCAGCAGTTAGCAATGTACACCTTCAGAGAAAAATGGTTCAAATTGAGCTTTGATACAGAACAATATGTGGAATGTTTGCACTTCATCGAGCAGAGCTTCACTGAAACATGCTATCTGAAACAGCTACGACCTGCCAACTCAACAAGTCAACAGCCACACTGTCAAGGTGGCAAGAAACATTACACATCCAGCTTCTGCCAGATTAGAGCCGAGATTTTCCAATACGTTCTGCTGCTGAATGAAAGATGCTCTCTGTTCAACGGGAGCTCATGACTTGCATTTTCTGTTGGTGGTGGAAAGCAGGTGGAGTGAGCAGAGTCTCAGCTCTGTGAAGTTTGCAGGTTTCCCAAAGTGTACGCTGCTACTGAATCCACCCAAACACTTTGGGAGCACAGCATTTCAACTCTACCCCATACCATGCTTCCACTCACTTAAAATCCAGTGTCTTGTGCAGAGTGATGATTGCTATCCTGGCAGCCATCATGATGCCTTCTCTTTGCAGCGTTTCACACTTCTGTGCAGCCTGTCCTTGAACTAACACCGCAAGTGAAAGGTAGCTCCTGGGACACAGTGACTACGCTTTGACAACATTGCTGATGACTGGTGCATCGCACGTGCACATGTGGGCAGCATACATACATGAAAGATATGCCAAGTGACTTGGAATTCTATATAGCAGACCACTGATGTGATGAAACAATCTTTCTGCTGCAGTATTCAGCAGAGTAGACATCATGCTCTGCACGCTGCATAACCTGCCATTCCAACAACTGTATGGCCAACAGCTTGGGAACAGTAGAAGTGAAGACAGAAGAACAAGGAGCAAAAGAAGAAGGAAGGAAGTAACTGTGACAGTGCTGCCCCAGCCAGACTATCCATGAACAGCTTATTCACATCTGAAAGCAGTGACAGGTACCTCAGTTTCTTAATTAGCAGCAAGCTCAAACCTCTGTTATCAAGGCCATGCTCACTAGGCCATAATGTAATAATAAACTGCACTGAAAAAATCAAACAAACTTACACACAAAACTGTACACAGAAAACTCTAAATTTCAATGCCCACCACCAAGAGTGGCCTCAACCTCCACCGCACCCCCAAGCCGAGCTGATCAAGCCCTAAAAGACATAGCTGCTAGACTGGGTCTGAGAGAAATAATGAAGGAACCAACAAAAGGGAAAGGCATACTTGAACTCACCCTCACCAATGTTCTTATCACAAATGTATCTGTGGATGACAATTTCAGTAGGAGCGACTGCCCACTTGTCTTTGTGGAGACAAAGCATCATCTTCATATCAAGTATCACCTCTATCATGTTGTGTGGCGTAATCTCCATGATAAATGTGGTAGTCTTTGGCCAAAATATGCCACTGAAGACTGGGCACCTATGAGGAGTTGTGGGACATTAACAGCAACTGAATTATTCTAAAACACGATCTGCACACTCATGACCTAGCGTATCCATCAGTCTATGATTATCAACAAGCTGTTTCATTTCCTCTCTTAAGCAGTCATTTTTAAACAAAACAGCTTTCAAACAGTTTAGATGAACATCCCGTGGGGTCATCAATTAAAAATCATTTACATAGTTCTCTTTCAGGGAACTTCATTATGCTTACACTTTAGATAAAAGCTCAGTCTTCAGTATCGACTGTATGATCACACTTGCTCAATAGATCTTTCTTTAGCTAAAACTAAATACAGGTGCTGAGGTCATTCCTTTCAACGCTCACTCATCTTTCCACCTTTCCACCTTTTAATTGATGTGAATAGTTCTCACATGCTCCCTCGTGTTATGGTCACCATATTCTGTGGCCATTCATCTGAGGTAACACATTGAAAGGACATGTGGTTTCCTGCTAGGAATTATGGGCAAGTGATGTAATCAAAGACTCACTGTTTCAATCCAATAGCCTGTCCTGTTCTATCAATTTTATTCCTTAACTGAAATGTCATCAACCCAGGTGGCCTGACATGGTGATGGTAAAATGCTCTAACCAAAGAAATAGGAAACAGCTGACACAGATTCACATCCATTCCAAACAGGGGAAAGTAAGTAAATGAGGATAGAAATGAAACAAATTACTTCACCACTGTAGCTTAGATATCTTTGAAGAGAAGTCTATATAAAGTACTTTGTAACTGCATTTTAATCAGCATAGAGCAAGAACTGTGCAAGCCCTGGAGAAATGGTTAAAAGTAGCTGTTTGAGCTGTTACACTACAATCTTGATCAATTACTTTGTGCCAAAATTATTGTAGGGTGTCAGGAGTACATCACAGAAATCGCGAGCCATGGTAACACGCCTGAGAATTGAGTTGATTCACAACTTTGATACAGAAAACCTAAAATGCAGTTAAAAGCTACACTTATAATTAACATCAAGGTATCTTTTTTCTGCCATTTCAATTAGTAAATGTAACCAAGGGTGGGAACAATCAGTCTGTGGAAGGATTCTCACAAAAACAAATGTTTCAACAGAACAGTATCATATAGTTAGGTCGTTAAGGACAGCTTTAAAATAACTGGAAGGATATTTGACTTCTAAAGGACAATAATAATAGCATCCCCAAAACTAAATACATCATAAATATGGTAATTTAAGTTTAATAAGTTTAAAAAAGTGTGCTCATTGAAATCTCATACACTGAAAAAGAGAAGAAGCTAATGGACGTGGGCACAGTGAGTGTCAGGAAATTGGGTATGTCAGAGCACGTATCCAGAAAGGAACTCACCCAATTTTTCCTCAATTAATTAAAATGGATGGAAAATCAGAAGGCTTTCCTGACAGGCGGTGCTCCAACCTGCCCAATTTTCCAATATTTGCTGCACTCCATGTAATCTCGTACACCTGGGCACAGGCCCAGGAAAACCAGGAAAAATATTCAGAAGTTTAACTTTCAGACAGCCTGCTGTTGTAATTTTCACTCAAAACTAAACCAAAGGACTGACAGTCCTTCTTTTCCATGTGCCCCATCTTATTTAGTACCGCAGAGGGATAGATTTTAGTGGCTGTGCATTCATATGTTGTTCAGCTCAGTGCCGTTGAACAAAATGTAGCTGTGTTCATAATTGGAACTGCACCATATTCCGAATAATAAGTTTATTTGAGGAGTGCCTTTACTCGCAAGGTAAAGCACCTAAAGGTGAATAGTGTGACAAGTGCAGACAAGACTTCCCATTACATAAAGCCCTTCACACAATAGTCTGGTTATTTGCTTCAGCCTAATCTATTATTTGTGCAGTGATTTTTACTATTATTCAATAAACTTGAAAACCTTTCTCCAACAAAATCCATCAATCATTTGCACATTTAAAACTGTTTAGCTGAAATACCCTCTTAACTGAAGACAGCTGAAGTAAGTTGGCAATGCAGAGCTAAGGCCAAACAGTCCAGATGCTAGAAATCTGAATTAAAAACAGAAAATCTGAAAGCACTCAACAGTTCAGGAACTCCTCTAGAGAGTAACAGAATTATCATTTCAGATAGTAGACTTTTTATATCACGTGAAGTGTTACTCTATCTCTCTCTTCGTAGATTTTGTCTGACCTTCTAAATATTTGCTGCATTTCTGTTTCTATTTTAGTTGATGACACCTCACATGACCATAATATTGTGTGACGCATCTTAAAGGGTGGAAATTATTTCAAATTTATTTGATGCTTGGCAAATGGATTTTAAAATGTGTTCTATTAAAATTGAGGACAAACTGCAGAATTATTTACCTGTGAAGTACTTACAGATGATGTGCATTCAGAGCATGGGATCAGACCCCTGTATCAGGTGATGTTTCTGTTCAGTTGGATTCCGTCCTCAGTTTCAGGCAAAGCAACATAATGGGTAAAGTAACTGGTTAGATTCCACGAGTTGCCAAATCTGCACCTCTTATGGACCATCTGAGGAACAACATCACAAAGAATTTCAAACCATGCTACAATTCACAGCATCAACATTTAAGGGAGAAAAGTGGTGGCATGAGAGGATACTTAGAGAGGTGCAGTTGTAACATTGGTGCCAGTTTAAAATATCAATTAAAGGTATGATGAAAATAAGCAATTTGATACAGGAGGAGATTTGGGCAGCTGCTGAATTTCTGAAATCACGTAAATCATGAATCCTGATGATAATATCAAGTGAATAAGATAGGAAGAATGGCCAACTCTGTCTGTGTGAAGAGTCTGCAGAATTAGTACTGCTCAAAAGACACAACTGTTGTGCATTCAGTGTATATCTAGATTCCATGTCTATTTCTACAATTACAACAGGGCATTGCAAATCTACAGATCTTGGTGAAAGGGAATCGAATAGCCAGGACCAATTAAACCCATCTGATTTACTGGAAGAGGCAAATTAATGCCTTTCCTAATGGAAGTCTTGGTATTAAGTTCAGATGTCAACGTTGATTTGAAGCTCAACAAAGAGATGTACTTATTTGTACAGCGTCCATTGCTAATCAATTAAATGAAAAACATTTAAAAATAGGTTATGAATAACACAGATAAAAGTTCCAGCCATAATACAACAGGGTGACTTCTGACTCAAGGCACCACCACAGGAGAAACATTAATATTTGTAGCAAAGGGAAGTAGATTTCATTTTCCCCGATGTATGAATCTTTCCATTCTGGCCTGTTCCTGGCAATGCTATCTACATTTCATTTTGCACCATCTCACTCCTGTCTTCTTTTTACTCAAGGAATTCCACCTGGGTTTAAAATAACTTATTCTGAAAAAAACAATTCATCTAGATACAGCAGCAAACAAAATATTTTCATGTTCTTTTAGCATTCTAACTTTTGGAAAATATTCAGCAAGTTTTCACATTAGATTGCAGTGGTTAAATCTTTTAATATTTGTTTTTCCACATTTTGTTGTGTGTATGTTTATATTATGCACTATATATATTTATCATAAGTGCATTTTTTCATCTTTAGAAGATATTCATGTATAACTTACAACGTGCAGCCCAATATGTGCTCATATTTTACACGAGGAATACATGAAGGCTGAAAATATTGCCTATTTCTTGACCAGTTACATTGACAATGGACTCTGAATTAATTACTTTAAATTTCCCATGAGTATATAGAATGTACTCATAAAATGACTTGCTATTAAAGAATTGCTTTGAATATACTTTAATAAAATACACACAGCATATCAATTTTAAGCATACATTTCTTCGAAATCTGAATATCTCATTCTATACCAAACGTCCAACTTATAGCTTTTTTTGAGTAATTTACAGGGATTCAATTAGATATACTCTAAATTAAAATTCAGACACTCTCACAATATTGCACGATAATATACGCACAAATTTAAAAATGTAACTTCTAGATCTAATCACCCAAACCCTATACAAATCTGCAAATACACATCAGGTCTGTTAGATCTGAAAAGCTAAATAGTTTCAATGGTTCAACAGTGTGGATCTTCAACAGAACACCAGCTAAAACTGCAAATAGCGCATCTGCTAATGTGGTATACTGTATCTGCTGCTCTCGAAGTGGCCTCCTCTACATCGGGGAAACCAAACGGAGGCTTGAAGACCACTTTGTGGAACACTTGCACTCAGTTTTCAGCAAACGACTGTCCAGCCGAGAACCAAATCAACACCCCCTCCCATTCCTTAGACGACATGTCCATCCTGGGTATCCTCCAGTGCCACAATGAGGCCACCTGAAGGTTGCAAGAACAGCACCTCATATTCCACTTGGGAACCCTGCAGCCCAATGGTATCATTGTGGACTTCACAAGCTTCTAAATCTCCCCTTCCCCCGACTGCATCCCAAAACCAGCCCAGCCCATCCCTGCCTCCCTAACCTGTCCTTCCTCCCATCTATCCACTCCTCCCACTCAAGCCCCATCCCCATCTCCTATCTACCAGCCTCATCCTGCCTCCTTGACCTGTCCGTCTTCCATGGACTGACCAACCCCCACCCTAACACCCTACCTACACTCACCTTTTCTGGCTCCATCCCTGTCTCTTTGACCTGTCTATCTGCTCGCCACCTATCTGCTCCTATCTGCTCCTTTAACCATCTTCCATCCACCTCCCCCTCTCTCTATACTTATTTCAAAATCCTTTTCTCCTCCTCCATTTCTGAAGAAGGGCCCAGACCCGAAACATCAGCTTTCCTGCTCCTCTGATGCTGCTTGGCCTTCTGTGTTCATCCAGTTCTACACCTTGTTATTGTAAATTTAAAGGTTAGCTGACTGTTTTGTAGGATTTGAAGACAGAACAGATGAACACATAGAAGTGAAGAATCAGGTATGCTGAATCAAATGTACAAATAATGGGCGAAGAGTAAGAGTGAACGACTGAATAGCTTATAAAAAATATGATGTATCGGTGCCAGTGTTGGATTGAGGTGGATAAAGTCAGAAGTTGTCACTTCACCTGATGAAGGAGCAGCACTCTGAAAGCTTGTGATATCAAATAAACCCGTTGGATTATAACCTGGTGTTCATGTGACTTCAGACTTTATAAAAATATGAAGAAACAATAGTACACACAACATCAAGAAATGGTGAATACACAAGCACAGCAAAAGCTTACTGGCCCTGATAATTTCCAGACTGTAATGCTGAAGACCTGTACTTCACAACAAGGTACAGAAAAACACACATGTTCGGGATTAATTGGGAAGCAACATTCATGCCACACTTAAAGGCATATCAATGACAATATCTATGCTTGACATTAAATGCTATTGGCAACATTGAAACTCCCATCAATAACAGCCTCAAAGTCCTGTCACTAATACTAACATTGCCATATGCATGACTCAGCATCAAATTTTGTTTTGTAACATTCTGGTAGGCATTTGGTGCTCTTTGCGCTCTATTGGGACTGAAGGGGGAAAAAAGTGTTCTCTTATTCAAAAAAACATTGGCATGCTAACCTCTAAACCAAATGGTGATTGCTATGTTTACACCCTATGCCCAGAAAAACAGAACTGTATGGTTATTGGCTGACGAGAAAGTCAAGTTTATATAAGGAGAGGTGGGTATTAGTAAGCGAGGATAGCTAGGGAGTAAATGGTTTGGGGCTATTTAGAGAAAGAGAGATCAATGGCTGTCTGGGAACTTAAAGGTTTGGAATTCTTATATATTTCAATCATTCTATTATCTGCTTTACCAACAAATTAACATTTGTATGAATATTTCAAGCAACCACACACTCTTCCTTTGCAGCCTAAAATAATCTACAGGTTTACCAATCACACAGTATTAGCTTTAATGATTAAATTTAACGCAAACAGGTTAGCAACCTTAATTCAGACATAATTTATGGGAAACAAGTACTGATGTCCCCAGGAATGATTTATGTCCCAATCTGGTAAATTCCTTCAAATTTCATGTACACCACAGCCTGCTCTCAATGTTTTCCAAGATCCACTTCAGCCATGGCTTAGTTTGTAACACTCAAACTAACGTCACAAGTTTATGAGTTCAAGTATTTAAGCATAATAATCTTGGTTGATACCCCAGGACAGGACTGAAGGAGTGCCGCACCAACAGAGGTGCTGTCGTTTTGATGAGACCATAAATGGAGGCCCTGTATGCCTTCTCAGATGAATGTAATAGATCTTTTGACACCATGTTGAGAAAGAAGAGTGAGCCCAAGTGTTTTGGCCAATATTTATCATTCCATCACCAGCACAAACAAATAGAAAAACTGGCCAGAGTTCTCACATTGCTGTTTATTGGCACACGTTCTGAACAAATTAGCAGCCAATATAAAGAAGACTGTAGCAAAGCTAATGCCTTATTAGACAAAGAATTGAAATAGTAGTGGGACTTCATCAAGCTTCAATTATTCAACTGCACTTGATAAATAGAAATAAAACCTGGTATTATAAGACAGCAAAATTTCTTGCTATAGTTATTGTACTTCAAAAGTGCTTTGTTGGCTGTAAATTGGTGAGGGGCATTCTGAGGAAGTGAAAGGTACTGTTTAAATGTAATTTATTCCAAAGAAAAACATTTGGTACTTCAGTAACCTTACATATGCCGACTTATATTGGCCAAAACATTTAATTCTTCATGGTACACAGACTGCTTCTTGCTTGTACAATTAATTGTGTCTTTAGTATAAGTGTTACAAACTAAGCCATGGCTGAAGTGGACTTTGGAAGACATTGACAACAGGCTGTGGTACTTATGAAATTTGAAGGAATTTACTGGATTGGGAAATATTTAATGAAGGCTAGCGAGTTTTGAGAAGATTTGTAGCTCGGGTTGATTTAATGAAGGGCATTGGATACTTGGGTTTACTGTTAAAACATCTTCAATTACTCATGTGTCACTCTTTAAATCTAATTTAGATCAAAATAGGACATATATAATTAGAGGTTATTAATACAGATTCAGAATGACTAGCAATTCACTTGCACAGCAAATTAATGCCTCTGACTAATTTAACAATGTGCTTAACACTTACTATTTCATTGTGTGAAAGAAATCAGACAGAAATTCAAGAAATTGTAATTATAATAATTTTTCAACTAAAGCAGCATCTTTTAATCAAAGTGAAGTTACGGGAGACAAGGTGGAGTCATCTAATGTGCTCTTCTGAAATAAAGAAGCACAATGTGTATCACCGTTAGCGAGGTGAGTGCTGTTCAGAGTGGCGTGTAGTGTGTATCTCGACCAGCTGTTTAATTGTGTATAACTAGTTTATCTGAATGAAATGTAGCAGTCGCGACAGTACGTAATTTTGTGGTATGGCGCAATATACTGTGGTCAGTTTCAGGAATCTGTTTCAGGATCCTGCTCCAAAGTTATAGGTCATAAATGTCACAAACCTCTGCAACAAAGATTTACATGGAAATACATAAAACGCAAGCAGTCTGCGGTATAATTTTCAAAGAAACTAAACATGAGATTACTATTTTTCCGTAACTGCTACATTTTAATCGCATTTCAAGGAAAACATCATTAGACTATGCATTAGAAAATGTCATTAAAATGCCACAAAGATGCTTCCAAATATGAGAGAATAAACTAACAGAGTTGTTGCAGAAAAGCTTCCCTCTCATGAATGGTGTCTTTTAACTGCTTCAACTGGAAATTGCACTTTTACTGTCTAGCGTAAAAAAAGCCTTAACTCTTTCAACCACTTCAGCCTACTTACTAAGTTCGAGTCTGGACAGCTTATCTCCAAAGATGATCCAAAAGGCTTCACAGAATTCACTGACGCGTTGAAGAAAGGAGGTGGTTGTATAACCATTGAAGCAGAACTCCATGTCAGACCTTGATAACTGCTGTGAGAAACTACAATTTGCTATTTTAATGGCAAATTTGAGAAATAAAATCAGATTTACAGCCTTCTTTGCTGATATTTCAGTCATTGTGAATGTAGATCAGCAGTGAAGTTGCCTAAAAGGGAACAGTGTCCTTCAGATTTTTAAACCACTTCAGAATTTGCTTGTGACTTTGATATTTTGATGTATCACTTGTGTACAATGATTGTATATTAACATTACAAATTAAAACAAAACAAATTGGTTAACTGCAGTCTTTCCTTCATGACTTAAGGGTTTTCATCTTTGTGGAGACAATGATTAAAATGACTTGCACAAATAAGCTTTTGAACAGCATTAGATCATGAAGAGCTATCTGTCTCTCTTTCAACACTTAATGAATTTTCAGCAATGCTTTCCAATCTCAATTGCTCAATGTAGTAAAAAATGCATCATTGCATGTAATCTCAAAAGAAAATTGGTTTAAGCATAAAATCTAAAGATGCTTCTTATCATTCTAAAAGCACATAAGAAATTGGGCTCGTCTTTCAGAATGTTTAAAGGAAAAATATATTTTAAAAAGCACACATTCAAATTCAAGATTAATTTGATAAATACACCACTGGGACTTGTCAAAACTGTTGTTGTTACATCAAGTTGTGATGTGAGAGCTCTGAAATATGGCTTCAAATGTACTGTGCTCACAAGTGCATGTACTTGGTAGAGCCTTTTGCATTTAGTATTAGATTAATGTTGCATAGAAATAACCCAATGCTCCCTAATACACTAACAATAATAGTAAATCAGTCATGGTTACTTGAACGAAGTCTTCTATCTGAAAGTATAAATTTTCAGGCATTATGCAGTGCAATGTTATACAAAGCCCTGGCTTGACCACATCTGGGGTACTCATTTAGTCTGGGCATCAGACATTATAAAGGATAAATTGGCTTTAGAAAGAGAGCCGCACAGATTCACTGAATTGTTAATAATGTTCCAAGGGTGACCAAATATCAGGGTGTAAAGTTAAGGGACATTTTGGCAGGAGGACTGCATGAACAGGGCTGGGTGTGGGGCTGTGGTTACCGACTGAGGTATGGAATTTTACTGGCAAGGCTGTTCATCTGGGCTGCTGTTAGGGTGCAGAGATTGTCAATCAATCTGTCAGACCAAAGGAGGGGTTAGTAATAGGAAACCTTTGAGAGTGGGGGCCCAGAAGTAGAATGCTATGGGGGAAAGGCAAAGATGAAGAATCAGGATGAAGCAGCCTCCCATCAGCAGACAACCTAGGACACAGGATAGGCACGTCAAATATGGGACAGTCCTGTAAAATCCAGAAAGAATGGTAATTCTGGTTCGACTGTAGGGAAACATCACATAAACTATACTTGCATTCCCCAAATTGTAGAAAGTTTGGCAGTGATATTTTAGAGCCTTAAGGAATTTGAACATAACTGGTGGGTTCCATGGATCAAAACATTTTGTTCTGATGGTGGGTGAGTACTGAACAAAGGAACCTGACTTTTAAATCAGAGCCAAGTAATTCAGAAGATAGATGATGGAATGCTTTGCTACAATTCTTTACCACACTAAGCAGTGGAGACTACCTCAGTCAAACTACTAAAATTTGAGATTGAAAGATCTCGGCAAGCATATATATCTACATATAGTACCAAAGGAATTAAATGGAGTCAGGTCGCTTATCAGCCCAGTATTTCATGGAATGTTACAATAGGCTTTAAGAGCCATAAGGTTTACTCTTGTTCCTTATTCCTTTAGAAGTACATCAGAATAACTAAGTGTTATGTTCTGTTATAATATTTGGACTGAGATTTTTGCATTTAATACAAGTAATGCTGTAAGTTTCAAATCAGTGTATTTAATGTAACCCAATGCTGCATGATTGGAAAACAAACTTTGTTGCAGATATGTGATTCACCATATAACCTTGTTTAACAAGTCCTCAATAAAAACAACTGCTGCAGTGCAATGCTTCTGTCTTCTTATGGCCCAACACAGAGTGAATGATTAAAGTATTTATTTATTTTCACACATATCTTGAAGATACACCAAAGAGAATTTTGTTGCTACAATCTGGCATCATTTTGAGTTCCATTAAGGATAAAAAGAAATTACTCAATTAAGACTTCATATTCTGTTTAAATTGGGGTCTCAAGTGCAGCTTCAAGATTCTGTATGCACTGTACTTTGCAATAAATAGAAATAAGAATCATTTTTTTTCAGTGGTAGCTGTAGTTTCTGTAGTTAATATAACAAAAACCAATTGATAAAGACTGCTGATGTCAACATTTGATGACTGACAGGTAAGAGGTAAACTGTTTTACTTGAAGCATTTCCAGTGATACCATTTACAAAGCTGCTCTGAAGAAGAATTGTATGGGCGTGAAACATTAATTCTGTTTCTCTCTCTCTACATGGGCTGCCAGGCCGACTGAGTTTCTCCAGCATTTTGTGTTTGTCATTTATATTGCTGTACTATTCTTTTAAACCATGCATTCCAATCTGCATCACAACTAAAGTAACGAGCTTTAACATCTATGCAAGGTGTCCTTATTTTGAAGTGGTGGCTTTCAATGGAGAAAATGTTTTATCATTGAAAACTGGTGTTTAACTGGATTGAGTGAAGTGTCAAATGAAACAACAGTGATGTTTAAAACAGTAGCATTCAGAACTGCCCAAGCTTTCTGACTTCTGAGACAGCAACTGTAAAGTATATAAAAGCTGCAAAAAAAAAACAAATTCATAATATTGATGACGTAGATCAAGACCTAACATTAATTGTTTGATTTTATGGCACAGATTTCTTTTCTTATCCTTTTGTAAAGAAAGAGCAATGGTTATTTTGCTAAGTAAGAAAAAAAAACTTCAAAGCCATTAAATATTCAATCTGACAATGTCAGGAGGAATAGTATTTATATTTACATTTTACTATCACCCTCAAAATATTAAGCCATTGATTTTTAGCTAGTGTTACACATTATAGGTTTCTGCATCATTACAGTCTCAAACATTAAGATAATGAAAACAGCAGAATCAAAGCTTTGTTGTGGAAGCAATGAAAGTAGATTCTCAATTTCAATGACGTAGACTCAGGACAAAAGGTATTGCATTTACCTTTGGGTGTTGCATTCCTATTGCTGAATGATCATGCTGCACAGGTCCTGAAGTAATCCAAAGGAAAGAAAAATCAGTCAGAGCACCTGTCCCTTTAACAAAAACTTTCAGATCGTATCTGTGTCTTTCCCTTTCCATCGTGTTTGCATAAGATTATTGGTCTGTCTTCAACTCTTCACAAAAGGAGGGCTGACAACATAAATTTATGCAAAGATAGCCAAATTAGCAATTCCAGATTATCTTCAAAAGTTTTAAGAAAATTTATGAAATATTTAACAGTGAAATTCTTTAAGCGTAAATGTGTCAGGATTGCTCCATGGAATTGTTATATGAATGTTCACTATTGCAATACATTTGAAACAAATCCACACTGTAACTGTTGTTCTTCGAGAACACAAATTGATAAGAGAAACACTGCGATATAAGCAATCCTCCAGTGACTTTTCTCTGAAAGTACAAAGACCTAATGGAATTTTCCCACAGGCATTTTGTTTAATCCAGTTTCATACTGGGCATTACAGTTTCCTAAAGTTACTGAAATCAGGAATGAGAATTTCTAACACAAGTGGGAGTTCAGACTGTGCCAGGGCCAGTTATTTGTGAATCATGAATATGAATGTTTACATATTTGAAGAGGTATAGAATTTACCAGTCCCCTTTGTCCTGGAATAGCAAGGAATTCATTAAAACTGCAGTTTTCAATGTTAAAAACATTTCATGACATCCAAAAGCCATAGCTTCAAAGCAAGGCCACCATAATTTGTAGAAAATCCGTTCTAATCTTCAGATTGTATCTACATATTTGCAATGGCCTTACTTTCTTTTGGCCTTCAAGACAATCCCAAACAAGGAAGGACTCCACAGATGTATTTATTAGATTCTTTCAGACTGAAGAGGGGGCGGTTTTTCCAACCATTAATATGGATTCCAATTACAGGAAGCAAAAATATCATGAAAATGTGCTAACCTACAACTTCACCCTGTTCCCTGAAGTCTGCTTGTAGTGAGTTCCAGTAAACTCTTTGTTTTATTAAAACAAGTATTGATACAAACTGGTTAATTCCTGTGTGTGTGTTATGGTATACAGACCATAATTTTAATGGACAATACATTGTGAATTCTACTCAAGTAACTAATGGCCATACTGAAGTATTCATTCATATTTTTACTCGTTTTACTGAACAAAAAGCTCTTGTAACTGAACCAGGCCAAATTTTAAAAGGATCAGCAATTATTACCAATGCACCATAGTACAAGAGCAAGTAATTGTAGGACTGTGACTCAAAACTTTCTTTTCAGAAACGATCATAAGGTGTAATCTATGCTATTGTCAATTGCATTCAGAGTTTGACTTCTTTCTACACAGGTAGCAGGTATTAAACAAAGACTGTACAAAGTGAAATCAGAGACATAAAGAAATACAAAAAGGAACAAAATATTTATGCACAATATCAAAAAAACCTAGTTACTATCACAGAACAAAACCCATGCATAATTATCGGAGTGATTCAGAGTCAATACACACAGCAATGAAGACACTTCATACACCCTTTAGCAAGGCCCAACAAAAAAGCAAGTTTTATATTCTGAAAGATAGTACAATCTCGAGATAGTATCTTGGCCTCTTCAACACAATATTTAAAATTGAGAAGCTAGATACAGTTGCAAATGAGATATTTGGACAGGGAAATTGCCACATTGCTTAGTCAGGGCCTGTAATATTCTCTGCTTCTCTTCCAGTTCTAATTGGTAGATACTTGATCCCTAATGACACTTAATTCATGCTCCCTGGAGGCAATTGGGGGTGAATGATATGTGTGGGAAAACCACAGCCGTGTTGGTGCACCTGCCTCATGTGTATCTCTTCCATCTCCCCCCACCCATTACACTGCGCATTTTTCTCTTATTACAGCTATTCAAAGAATACAAGCAGGACATAAAGAAGGAACAAACACAATTCCTGTGCACTCATGCCAAGTCATTCAAACAAGCAACAAAAACAAAACCCAAGAAGGATTGTCAACCCTTCTACTCATACTGAATTGACTCTGCATAATGTGACATGTTTCTCAAACCTGATCTCTCATGGATCTACCTTTTGAATTTATAAGTAGTAATGCCATGGTTCCAGAACTGTCCCAGTACTTCACTTTGAACTTTTTAAAAGATAGTCAGGCTGTTTATAATAATGATAACCAATTCACAAAACTTATTTCAATCAATATTGTCCTAGTTTAACATTGATGTATTTCCAATACTTGTATTATATTGAAATCTGAACACTGATTTTCTGTCATAATATGCAGGTTTTCATATTTTGGTATCATAAGCAGCAGGGTCTATGCTAATGTTTGAGCTCTGTCATTGAAGATGTGATTTTTTGAGGTTCTGCTCCCAGTGTGGACCCCTATGTTGCATACCCATCTCCAAACTGCACTTCCATCATCCCACAAACAGATTTCAGAACAATAGCAACATGCATCTTAATTCTGGGCTTACGTAAAAGGTCAGTGCAAATGTCAGCCAAAAACACTGAATTGTATCTATCAGTAACTGGTATCATAGCTATATTGCCCTGGAAAGATAGGTCTACCCATTTATCCTTTGCAGGGGCCATAAATTATGGAGATAAAATACATGTAGAAGTGATTACATGTTGTGTAAATCAATGGTCACAAGCATGTCACATTGAATTAATTTTAAAAGATTGCTTTAAGTATCAACTGAATTTGTTACTTGCAAATTTAAGCAAACAGGCTTTATTTTATCTTACCAAATACAGTGCCAGAGATGCTATCCTTTTGATAAGATGTTGAACTATGGCTCTGTCTGCCTCATCAAATGAGCATCTCATGCCACCACTTCAAAAGAAAATGGGAACATATTCCTAGCCAGTACTTGTCATTTAACCTACATCACTGAGGTACAGATTTGTTGATTGTAATCCTTTTTTCAACAATGGGATCTTCCTGTGTGTAAATTGCCGACAGCACCAACCTATATTGCAACTGGAAAATGTACTTCATTGGCTGTAAAGCACATTGGAATGATCTGCAGATGTACAAGGCACTGTATGAATGCAAGTCTTTCTTTTTACAGATAAATATTACCAGGATGCTGCCTGGATTAGAGGGTATGAACTATAAGGAGAGGCTGGAAAACTCAAGTTGTTTTCTCTGGAATGGTGGAGGCTGAGGTGACACTTGATAGAAGGCTATAAGATTATGAGCTGTATGGACTATCAGAGTTGAAATGTCTAACAAAGGGCATGCATTTAAGATGAAGAGGGTAAGTTTAAAGGAGATGTAAGGGGCAGGCTTCTTACACAGAGAGCAGTATGAGTCAGGAATGTGCTGCCAGGGTAGTGGTAGAGACAGATACATTAAGGGCTGTTTAAGGGACTTTTGGATAAGCACATGAATATGCAAGGGGACCAAAGGCAGGGAGAAGGAATTAATTTAATTTGGCATCATGTTCAGCACAACATTGTTCCTCTGCTGTACATATTAGTATATTATCTGTTATTGTATTATGCATTATTATTATATTATTCTGTTCTACGTGCTAAGATATTTATCACTCAAACAAGCTGCTCAATATTATCTTTTTCAAATAACTATATGCAGATACCAATTAAAATATTGACAAGGTAATTTTCAAACAATTGGCCAGACATAAATGGGGCTGGTGTGCAGTTTTAATCTGATGGATTACTTAACCACTTTTGGGATGGCTGGTCCTTATTTTAACCTGTTTAGTTGAGCGCACAGCAAAATTCCCTCTCTGACTTTCTACCTGAAATTGAAGGAAAGATGGGCCAATAGGAATTAAATGAAGTTTGAAGGTTTCATTGCCAAACCCACTAAATAGTGGATGAATATCCACCTACATGGCACGGTAGCTTAGTGGTTAGGGTTCAATTCCACCCCCAGGCAACTGTCTGCTGGGCTTTGCACATTCTCCCTGTGCCCACGTATGTTTCCTTTGGGTGCTCCAGTTTCCTCCTGTAGTCCAAAGATGTGCAAGCTAGAGAAATTGGTTGTGGGAAATGCAGAGTTACAGGGATAAGGTAGGGGGTTGGTAGGTCTCAGTGGGCTGCTCTTCAGAGGGTCAGTTTGGGTTCAACGGGCTGAATGCTCTACTTCCACACTGCAGGGATTCTATGATTCTTTTACTACTATTCATTTGTCCAAACCTAACCTCTTGATGTGTGTGAACACTTCCAGAGAGAGAGAGAAATGTACTTTTACCCAACGTGATCATTAAAGTAACTAAATTAGATGCCAAAATTGTTAGATTCCTAATTCCTATAGCTTAGCATCATCGAAACACATGAAATTAAAGAACTGGGCAATTTTAGCAGAAGCAATGAGTCTTTATTAACAGTGGCTTAAATTATAGAACCACAAGTAATTAAATGGGACAAAATTGGTCACTCTCAAAAGGCATAAACGTAATTCCATTCAAAGTTAACTTGGATTCTGCTGACCCAGATATTGATCTTTGACATTGGACAGCAACTATTCATTAAAGTGAGATATGTTCAAGAACACTCTGACTCTCTAACACTAATTTCATATTGTGAGCTAAATATCATTAATAATACTTCCAACATACGGGAGCTCAATCGTAACATACTTGTCTAACTAGGCATGTTGTTGTGCAATAGATTAACAAATCCAGTTTCAAGTAGTAAATCATTTGCCAAAATAATGTAAGATAAATTAAGTTTAAGTCTTAACCATTGGTTTATTTTCGTGAAGGACAACACAATGCCACAATGCACATTGCATTAAAGAGATTCTGCAGATAACTCAAAGATCACAGAAATGCAAAGAGATGTTGTCCTTCACTAAAATAAACCAATGTTTAAGACTTAAACTTAAATAGGAGTTTTAAACTGCATGGTAGTAATGTGCTCAATGTGAGTGGAGGCCTCACCTGGGTGAGGCAACGGTCGAGCAGGGATTTCTGGGAGTTAGATCCAAAGTGGGAATTTGCTGCAAAGTTGAGAAGATATGCTTTCAATAAGATTTATCGCGAGAATTAAAGTTTCAGAGTGAGGGCTGAGCAGAAAACGGATAAAGGCAATTGAGAAGTTTACCAGCAGTGGACTGACATCACAGACAACAACTTGTCGCAAAGAATGAAATGAGGTTCGCACTGTTGTTCTTCATGGTTGGTAGAGAATCTTCAGCTAGTTGGGAGCTTTTTTGCAATGAACATGAAAAATGTCAACGTACAGGGTGTGGCACACTGATATTCAATTACTATTTGCCTCTTCAATTTATTCATTGAAAATCTTGTGACTGTGAGCAATCATTGTCAACCCTGTCAACTTTGTGTACATTTATAATGGAAAATGTTTTTGCAAATTTGCGATGTTGTAATTACACTGCCTGTCAGTGAAAGCATGACTAGGATAGTTTAGTGAAACAGAAATTGAAAATGCTGCAGAATCTCAGCAGGTCTGGCAGCATCTGTGGAGAGTCTGTGCAGAACATTCATCTTGTGGTTTGGGTCTGACAAAAGGTCACTGGACTCAAAAACATGACTCTGTTTTCTCTCCACGGATGTTGTCAGACCTGCTGAGTTTCTCCAGCACTTTCTATTTTTGTTTTCCATTACCAGCATCCAGAGTTGTTCATTTTATTTTAGAATGGATTAAATACTGGTATCAGAGACTTTTCTAATGAGCATTTTGTTGATCCAAAGTTTGTGATAACATTAACTCTGAAGGCTGTCAGATAACACCTTATGGCTTAGATTAATCAAATTAGAAAAATACCCCTAACATTAATTGCAAAAAGCTGGAAGTAGCTGTTGGATCTATTCTCATCGTATGCAGGTTGTGGTACATGATTTCTTGACAAAAGGCTTTGAGATGAATAATGTAATAGCAAGAATTTGCTGTATTTACCCAATAGTTATGCATGAAAATGACCGAAAAGTTTAAGACTGATATATTCAGGAATGAGTCAAATGTTTAACAGTGCAATCCAAGAAAATTACTGATTAAGAAACCTCTCTGGTCCTGAAAACTATTTCCGTAAGTTTAGAATCTCATTCCCTTTAAAATCATTTTATGTTGCAGATCCAAGGATAAACAGAAAAATATTTTTATTTTACATTATAATCTGTTTCTCATCCATTTGTATTTCCCAACTATTTTATGTCACTGTCTGCACATTTTACATCTAATTTGTATTTCCTGTATTATACTTGATGGTTCTTAGCAAAGGCTCTTCAATCTAATTATATTTTGTCCCGTGTGTTTCCTTCCTGCAGTCTTCATATTCTGTTAGATGCCAGATCACAATAAATTTAAATTGACAAGTCTACAAAAACATTGTTGTCAGTGGCCAGTGAGTGCTGTTCCATTGCCACTGACAATAAAATCCAAGCTAAAATGATGTTATAACTTTGTCATCACAAAAATAGGAGAATTAGGGAGTGTTTTAGAAATCAGCATTTCAAATATTAACTGTTATCACACAACAATGTACTCAGTAAATCTCCCTGCTTTTAATGTGTTCAGATTTGTGCACTTCCCACAACAACAAAAAAGATCTTTCATCAAGCTTAATAAAAAGGCCATAAAATATTTTTACATATTATAAACTATTTTCACTGAGAGAATATGATTTACTGTTGAAAAACAAATAATCTTACCAATTCTTTGAAATGCCCATCAGCACCACTTACTCATTTTTTAAAATTAATAACCTGTGATTTGAATTGGCTTCCTGATATCAGAAATGGCAAAAAAGAAATAGATTATGAAAAATAAGTTGGTTCTCAGAACAAAAATGCAATAGATTAGCATGAAATTCATCTGGCCTACATTTGCAGAGACTTCTGTGAAAATTGCAAAAACGGATCTTCCAACAAATGGGGTAGAAGGCATTCATTTTCCCTACAATGTCCTACAAGCTTTCAGGTAATAAGAAGACATCAGTACACTTTAAATTTAACAGCTGCATCGATATTTTATGAATGAGTTCCTAAACTGTAAAATACACTTTTACTGTATGAAGTCTAGAACAGTTGAAGAAATAAAACAAAATGAACATACTTTGTTTTTTTAAGTGGAAAATATCATATGCATTCTACGTCTAATGGGATTAAACATGTATACTGAGGGCCTAAATCTGTTACTGAACTGTTGTGTCTGAAGGTGAAAACAATGAACAGACTTTGGAAAACATGAACAAAAACAAGAACAAAACATAATATGTAGGTGGATTTCATAAGACAAAACATGTATGTGTGCCATTTAGATTATCTACTTCCAGACTTAGAGTACTTCTTTAGCTTAAAACTTTCTCCTATTCATTTCTTTCAACGTACATTTTAATCTCCTGAGGCATTACTCAGAGCTAGTTCATTTTAACTTTTGGGCAATCAGTATAGTTCTCACAGTGTTTAGAAGCAGCTCACTAATTTAGCTCCACAGGAAGTTTATCTGGCCAGAACTGGGTCTGGATTTGCAGCACACTGCCATAGTTTACTAGTTTTTGCCTCAGAGGTCTACCACTTGCTTCAGGCTAAACCCAAAGTTGGTCCACTTTGAAAGTGGCTACATCCAAAGCATTGGCATTTAACAAATTAGTAAACATACACACCTCATTTCAAAGCCTTTCCTGTCCTGGTAGTGCCAGTCTTGTGGAGCTAAAAAGCAACACAAAGAAGTTCAATCGCACCATTTGCTGCAGGTGTTATCTAAGGCCTCAAAGTATTTGGGCAGGCAGAAGTGTAGAACCGCCCAGAAGAATGTTGGGATGTGAAAGCAAAGGAAGGAGTGTTTTGGAGGATCCCAAGGACAAGGAGTGGTCAAGGAGAATTTCGGAACTTTACAAAACTTGAGAGCATTGGGATGAGCCAGGGTGATGCAGGTCAGGGGCTTGGAGTTTGACTGAAATGAAGGGAGGAAATGCAATCCAATGAATAAAATCAGAATTTTGTTTAAACAAAATAATTGAAAAAAGAGGTATTGAAGAAGAAGAGGTTTGTAATGGTCAATGTTAGGATGAACAATTCATGAGGCAACTATCATGGTAGTAAGAATGACACAAGTTGGAGTGGATTCAGCAACAGACAGAGGTTAAAACCATAAAAAAGATGTTGGATATAAACACAACATGGTTCAACCTAGAGATAATGGGAACTGCAGATGCTGGAGAATTCCAAGATAATAAAATGTGAGGCTGGATGAACACAGCAGGCCAAGCAGCATCTCAGGAGCACAAAAGCTGACGTTTCGGGCCGAGACCCTTCATCAGAGAGGGGGATGGGGTGAGGGAACTGGAATAAATAGGGAGAGAGGGGGAGGCGGACCGAAGATGGAGAGTAAAGAAGATAGGTGGAGAGAGTATAGGTGGGGAGGTAGGGAGGGGATAGGTCAGTCCAGGGAAGACGGACAGGTCAAGGAGGTGGGATGAGGTTAGTAGGGAGCTGGGGGTGCGGCTTGGGGTGGGAGGAAGGGATGGGTGAGAGCAAGAACCGGTTAGGGAGGCAGAGACAGGTTGGACTGGTTTTGGGATGCAGTGGGTGGGGGGGAAGAGCAGGGCTGGTTGTGTGGTGCAGTGGGGGGAGGGGACGAACTAGGCTGGTTAAGGGATGCAGTAGGGGAAGGGGAGATTTTGAAACTGGTGAAGTCCACATTGATACCATATGGCTGCAGGGTTCCCAGGCGGAATATGAGTTGCTGTTCCTGCAACCTTCGGGTGGCATCATTGTGGCAGTGCAGGAGGCCCATGATGGACATGTCATCCAGAGAATGGGAGGGGGAGTGGAAATGGTTTGCGACTGGGAGGTGCAGTTGTTTGTTGCGAACTGAGCGGAGGTGTTCCGCAAAGCGGTCCCCAAGTGGTCTCTCCGGAAAGCAGACAGGGGAGGGGATGGAAAAATGTCTTGGGTGGTGGGGTCGGATTGTAAATGGCGGAAGTGTCGGAGGATGATGCGTTGTATCCGGAGGTTGGTAGGATGGTGTGTGAGAACGAGGGGGATCCTCTTGGGGCGGTTGTGGCGGGGGCGGGGTGTGAGGGATGTGTTGCGGGAAATACGGGAGACACGGTCAAGGGCGTTCTCGATCACAGTGGGGGGAAAGTTGCGGTCCTTAAAGAACTTGGACATCTGGGATGTGCGGAGTGGAATGTCTTATCATGGGAGCAGATGCGGCGGAGGCGGAGGAATTGGGAATAGGGGATGGAATTTTTGCAGGAGAGTGGGTGGGAGGAGGTGTATTCTAGGTAGCTGTGGGAGTCGGTGGGCTTGAAATGGACATCAGTTACAAGCTGGTTGCCTGAGATGGAGACTGAGAGGTCCAGGAAGGTGAGGGATGTGCTGGAGATGGTCCAGGTGAACTGAAGGTTGGGGTGGAAGGTGTTGGTGAAGTGGATGAACTGTTCGAGCTCCTCTGGGGAGCAAGAGGCGGCGCCGATACAGTCATCAATGTACCGGAGGAAGAGGTGGGGTTTGGGGCCTGTGTAGGTGCAGAAGAGGGACTGTTCCACGTAACCCTCAAAGACCGTGGCCACCTCTACACCCAGAATATTCAGACCCTTCAGAAGCGTTTCTCCCTGCGAGTCCTGAAACAGACACTTGCAGCCATGCGCCGGTACCTCCAGGCACTGCAATCCAGCCTGCCCCAGCTCAGAGCCTCCCTCTCCCAGACCTGCAAAGGACCCCTGCTGTTTTTTATCCTCCGCAGGATCCACAGACTGAACACCCAGTTCCACTCAGCTTTACTGGACACCAAAAATCGTAAGTACAACCAACTCACTGGCCCCTGCCACCCACAAGAGGATTCCTGCGCCTCCCAAATCCCGAGTCTGTCCCTGCCCCTCCCCCACCACGCACCCGCCGCCATTGACCATGAGGACACGGCCGGAGACCCCACCGATGATGTCACATCTGCCTCCGCCGGCCACAGAACTTCCGGAACTGCTGCTGCAGTCACCACCTCCACGTCCAGGTACAACACCTCACACACCACCCTCACCGCAGCTCCTCCTCCCACCCCGATCCTCCAACCGCCGACGGAACCCCGCCCACGGTCGACGCCGACGGAACCCCGCCCACGGTCGACGCCGACGGAACCCCGCCCACGGCCGACGGAACCCTGCCCACGGCCGACGACCTCATCGCTCCGCCCACAACCTCCACAGCCAGCAACCCCAGAGGAGACAGACACACTGAGCCCTGCCGTATCTTCACCATCCCCCCAGACCTCCCACTGACTGAGGACGAACGGTCAGTCCTTAGCAAGGGGCTCACCTTTGTCCCCCTACATCCACACATCAACGAATGCCAGTCACGGTTGGACATAGAGCAGTTTTTCCGCCGTCTTCGCCTCCACGCCTACTTCTTCAACCGGGAACCTAACCCTCCTTCCACTGACCCCTTCACCCACTTCCAACACAAGTCCTCCTCCTGGACACCACCCCCAGGCCTCCTACCCTCCCTCGACCTCTTCATCTCCAACTGCCGTTGAGACATTAACCGCCTCAACCTCTCCACCCCTCTCACCCACTCCAACCTCTCCCCCGCAGAACGGGCAGCCCTCCACTCCCTCCGCTCCAACCCCAACCTCACCATCAAACCCGCAGACAAGGGTGGCGCAGTGGTAGTATGGCGCACTGACCTCTACATCGCCGAGGCCAGACGCCAACTCTCCGACACCACCTCCTACCGCCTCCTCGATCATGACCCCACACCCGAGCACCAAACCATCATCTCCAACACCATTCACGACCTCATCACCTCACGGGACCTCCCACCCACAGCCTCCAACCTCATTGTTCCCCAAACCCGCACGGCCCGTTTCTATCTCCTTCCCAAAATCCACAAACCTGCCTGCCCTGGTCGACCCATCGTCTCAGCCTGCTCCTGCCCCACCGAATTAATCTCCACCTATCTGGACTCCATTTTCTCCCCTTTGGTCCAGGAACTCCCCACCTACGTCCGTGACACCACCCACGCCCTCCACCTCCTCCAGGACTTCCAATTCCCTGGCCCCCAACACCTCATATTCACCATGGACGTCCAGTTCCTGTACACCTGCATTCCGCATGGAGATGGCCTCAAGGCCCTCCGCTTCTTCCTGTCCCGCAGGCCCGACCAGTCCCCCTCCACCGACACTCTCATCTGCCTAGCTGAACTCGTCCTCACCCTCAACAACTTCTCTTTTGACTCCTCCCACTTCCTACAGACTAAGGGGGTGGCCATGGGCACCCGCATGGGCTCCAGCTATGCCTGCCTCTTTGTAGGTTACGTGGAACAGTCCCTCTTCCGCACCTACACAGGCCCCAAACCCCACCTCTTCCTCCGGTACATTGATGACTGTATCGGCGCCGCCTCTTGCTCCCCAGAGGAGCTCGAACAGTTCATCCACTTCACCAACACCTTCCACCCCAACCTTCAATTCACCTGGGCCATCTCCAGCACATCCCTCACCTTCCTGGACCTCTCAGTCTCCATCTCAGGCAACCAGCTTGTAACTGATGTCCATTTCAAGCCCACCGACTCCCACAGCTACCTAGAATACACCTCCTCCCACCCACTCTCCTGCAAAAATTCCATCCCCTATTCCCAATTCCTCTGCCTCCGCTGCATCTGCTCCCATGATAAGACATTCCACTCCCGCACATCCCAGATGTCCAAGTTCTTTAAGGACCCGCAACTTTCCCCCCACTGTGATCGAGAACGCCCTTGACCGCGTCTCCCGTATTTCCCGCAACACATCCCTCACACCCCGCCCCCGCCACAACCGCCCCAAGAGGATCCCCCTCGTTCTCACACACCACCCTACCAACCTCCGGATACAACGCATCATCCTCCGACACTTCCGCCATTTACAATCCGACCCCACCACCCAAGACATTTTTCCATCCCCTCCCCTGTCTGCTTTCCGGAGAGACCACTCTCTCCGTGACTCCCTTGTTCGCTTCACACTGCCCTCCAACTCCACCACACCCGGCACCTTCCCCTGCAACCGCAGGAAATGCTACACTTGTCCCCACACCTCCTCCCTCACCCCTATCCCAGGCCCCAAGATGACATTCCACATTAAGCAGAGGTTCACCTGCACGTCTGCCAATGTGGTATACTGCATCCACTGTACCCGGTGCGGCTTCCTCTACATTGGGGAAACCAAGCGGAGGCTTGGGGACCGCTTTGCGGAACACCTCCGCTCAGTTCGCAACAAACAACTGCACCTCCCAGTCGCAAACCATTTCCACTCCCCCTCCCATTCTCTAGATGACATGTCCATCATGGGACTCCTGCACTGCCACAATGATGCCACCTGAAGGTTGCAGGAACAGCAACTCATATTCCGCCTGGGAACCCTGCAGCCATATGTTATCAATGTGGACTTCACCAGTTTCAAAATCTCCCCTTCCCCTACTGCATCCCTTAACCAGCCTAGTTCGTCCCCTCCCCCCACTGCACCACACAACCAGCCCAGCTCTTCCCCCCCACCCACTGCATCCCAAAACCAGTCCAACCTGTCTCTGCCTCCCTAACCGGTTCTTGCTCTCACCCATCCCTTCCTCCCACCCCAAGCCGCACCCCCAGCTCCCTACTAACCTCATCCCACCTCCTTGACCTGTCCGTCTTCCCTGGACTGACCTATCCCCTCCCTACCTCCCCACCTATACTCTCTCCACCTATCTTCTTTACTCTCCATCTTCGGTCCGCCTCCCCCTCTCTCCCTATTTATTCCAGCTCCCTCTCCCCATCCCCCTCTCTGATGAAGGGTCTAGGCCCGAAACGTCAGCTTTTGTGCTCCTGAGATGCTGCTTGGCCTTCTGTGTTCATCCAGCCTCACATTTTATTATCATGGTTCAACCTATTTCAGTTTACCTGAGTGTAGATTTTATGGGCAATGACTTCAAGCAGTTGAATAAATAATTATAAAAGTCAAAGAGGGAATTTGCTCAAGATTTAACCTGAATTTAACAATCAGCCCATTCCTCAGCTGCGTAGGACTTACCATAGTTAACCAGGTGAGAGCACAAAAGAGTGATAATGGGAACTGCAGATGCTGGAGAAGCCAAGATAATGAAATGCGAGGGTGGATGAACACAGCAGACCCAGCAGCATCTCAGGAGCACAAAAGCTGACGTTTCAGGCCTAGACCCTTCATCAGAGAGGGGGATGGGGTGAGGGTTCTGGAATAAATAGGGAGAGAGGGGGAGGCGGGCCAAAGATGGAGAGTAAAGATGATAGGTGGAGAGGAGAGTATAGGTGGGGAGGTCGGGAGGGGATAGGTCAGTCCAGGGAAGACGGACAGGTCAAGGAGGTGGGATGAGGTTAGTAGGTAGGAGATGGAGGTGCAGCTTGGGGTGGGAGGAAGGGATGGGTGAGAGGAAGAACAGGTTAGGGAGGCAGAGACAGGTTGGACTGGTTTTGGGATGCAGTGGGTGGACGGGAAGAGCTGAGCTGGTTGTGTGGTGCAGTGGAGGGACGGGACGAACTGGGCTGGTTTTGGGATGCGTTGGGGGAAGAGGAGATTTTGAAGCTGGTGAAGTCCACATTGATACCATTGGGCTGCAGGGTTCCCAAGCGGAATATGAGTTGCTGTTCCTGCAACCTTCAGGTGGCATTATTGTGGCACTGCAGGAGGCCCATGATGGACATGTCATCTAAAGAATGGGAGGGGGAGTGGAAATGGTTTGCGACTGGGAGGTGCAGTTGTTTATTGCGAACCGAGCGGAGGTGTTCTGCAAAGCGGTCCCCAAGCCTCCGCTTGGTTTCCCCAATGTAGAGGAAGCCGCACCGGGTACAGTGGATGCAGTATACCACATTGGCAGATGTGCAGGTGGACCTCTGCTTAATGTGGAAAGTCATCTTGGGGCCGGGGATAGGGGTGAGGGAGGAGGTGTGGGGGCAAGTGTAGCATTTCCTGTGGTTGCAGGGGAAGGTGCCGGGTGTGGTGGATTTGGAGGGCAGTGTAGGACGAACAAGGGAGTCACGGAGAGATGGTCTCTCCGGTAAGCAGACAGGGGTGGGGATGGAAAAATGTCTTGGGTGGTGGGGTGGTGGAGTCACAAAAGAGTGGTGACTTCTGAGAAAATGACAGGTGGGGAAGCCTCCAAACACTGCATTGAACTACTGACTATGAAAGAGGCTGCTGCTCACTGCATGCTTTTTGAGAGGGTGTTTTCGCTGCCTGCCAGCTGAATTCCAAACTCATGAAAATTAATTCAATTGTCTTGGACTATACTCACACTCATACTATGTCCCCTGCTGTCTGCATTCCCCATGACATGGGAGCAGCTTATACAGATCCAACTAGAACCTCTGACAAAGAACAATGTGGTGCAAATGTTGTAGGTTTACAAGCAGAGTGTCCATGTTTGGACAGTACTGCCTTAGGAAGATCGGGTTTCCTGGCAGGTACCTAACATTTCCAGTCTTCTGGAACAAGATCTTCCAGTGCTGTATGTGATCATGGGTTGCCATCGCCTTCCATCTGCCTGCCATTGGATCTCAAGCTCACATCTCAGGTTTCTGCCTCTCCCTGTGGTTGTGAGCACCTTTCTCTTGTATTATTGCCATGTCAGAAAGGCATGTTGAGATAGCCAGATGACATTTTGTCAAGTGGACGCTCTAGTCTAAGAGGTCTCCATCTTATTTTCTATACAGTTTGTCAGCAACAAGTAAGTAACCATTCCACCATCTAATCAGTCAATTATGCATGTAACATAATAATAATTATAAGTGAGCACATAACCACATTGCGTATGTAAGTCTCAAATGTCATCTTAGCGTGTATATTTATTTTTATAATAAGCTTCAAGTTATCTATCTCAGTAAGAATACAATTCTCTACAATATATTTCATGTGGGCTAACATATTAAAAACCATATCACACAATGATGGAAGAAGTTAGCACTGAAACTTGTCACAATAAGTTGATGCTGAAGGCTAAGATAAGATACCAGCAGTGGTAGTTGTGAAAAGTTATTTTGTGAATAATCGTCTATCATAAGTCCAAGCATCAGATTTGACTTAATGACCAAGATTGAAGGCTACAACTGTACCAAAACATGGCAACTTCAACAGCACAACAGTTGGGAGTATACTCTCCTCTATTTCAACAAAAACCAGAGGCCGTGGAATGTCCTGCTGAGAGAAAAAAAAGTTCACTGGATGCTCAGTACAACTCCAATTCAGGAAAATGATTCCCACAGAAAAAAAAACGTCCTTGTATTTTCCACCCTTACCACTCACAGTCAATAGTTAACACAGCCATTCTTGTTTTCTTTGGAAATGGCATAAAAGCTGAAAAAAAGGCATGTGTGATATGACAGATAACTTTTTGGTGTGAAAGTTAGATACTGCCACTGTTCAGCTATATTTTAAATCAAAAAACGATCAAAAAAAGCATAAAAGCTGAAAAAAAGGCATGTGTGATATGACAGATAACTTTTTGGTGTGAAAGTTAGATACTGCCACTGTTCAGCTATATTTTAAATCAAAAAATGATCAAGGAAAGAAAGCAGCAAGCACTACATTTCCCGCAACTGATCCCTCACACCCCCTCCCCGCAATAACAACCGAAACAGAATCCCCCTCATCCTCACGTACTACCCCACCATCCTTCAGATCCAACGCATCATCCTCTGACAGTTCTGCCATCTGCAATCCGACTCCACCACCAAAGACGTTTTTCCCTCCCCAGCCTTATCTGCTTTCTGGAGGAACCACTCTCTCCAGGACTCCCTTGTCCGCTCCAGAATTTCCTCCAGCCCCACCACAACCGGTGCCTTCCCCTGCAACTGAAGCAAATGCTACACCTGCTCCTATACCTCCCCCCTCACCCCCATCCCAGGCCCCCCCAAGAAGACTTTCCACATCAAACAGATGTTCATTTGCACATTTGCTAATGTGGTATACTGCATCCGCCGTACCCGTTGTGGCCTCCTCTACACCGGGGTAACCAAGCGGACGCTTGGGGACAGCTTTGCGGAACACCTATTCTTGGCTCGCACTAAACAACTGCACCTCCCAGTCGTGAACCATTTTAAATCCCCCTCCCATTCCTTAGACGATATGTCCATCCTGGGCCTCCTGCAGTGCCACAATGATGCCACCTGAAGATTGCAGGAACAGCACCTCATATTCCGCTTGGGAAACCTGCAGCCCAAGAATATCAACGTGGACTTCACAAGCTTCAAAATCTTCCCTCCCCCTACCGCATCTCTAAACCAGCACAGCTTGTCCCTGCCTGTCCTTCCTCCCACCTATCCCCTCTTCCCACCTTAAGCCCCACACCCATCTCCTAACTACTAGTCTCATCCCGCTCCCTTGACCTGTCTGTCCTCCCTGGACTGACCTATCCCCTCCCTACTTCCCCACCTAAACTCACCTTTACTTAGTCTAACTCCACCTCTTTGACCAGCCTGTCTCCTTTCCACCGATCTTCTCCTCTATCCATCTTCTATCCGACTCCCCCCACTCCCTATTTATTTCAGAATCCCCCTTCCCCTCCCCAATTTCTGAAGAAGGGTCTAGGCCCGAAAAGTCAGCTTTCCTGCTCCTCTGATGCTGCTTGACCTGTTGTGTTCATTCAGCTCTACACTGTGTTCTCTCAGCAAGCTCTAAATTGACAAGAAGAGAAGCAAAAAGAGAGAAACTAAAATAAAGATAAATGAGGATTCCATTGTTAATCAAATCAATTATAGAATGAGAGATAACAAAGTGTAGAGCTGGATGAACACAGCAGGCCAAGCAGCATCAGAGGAGCATTCTGTAGTAAGGGTCCAGACTTGAAACGTCAGCTTTCCTGCTCTTCTGATGCTGCTGGGCCTGCAGTGTTCATCCAGCTCAACACCTTGTTTAGAATTTCCACCGTCAGCTGTTCCCACTATCTCTGAATCAGTTATAGAATGGCACCTTTTTAAAGAGCACAAACCAGTTTGTGAAGATTGGAAATGAATATTTGAACATCGACTGTCACTGGAATGCCAGTCTGTCGGAATTTCAGTTATTCAAAGAAAGAAATGAACCTTGATTTCATAGATCAATAGCTAGTTGCAAAAGGAAGATGAGCAGTCAGACTTCTCACTACTTTGGGAAGCAAGAAATTTTCATCACTGGTGGGACATGGGCTTCATTTGCTGGCAAGAATTTACTGCCCGCTCCTACTTATCCTTGAGATGGTAATGGTGAGCTGCCTTCTTGAACCGCTGCAGTCCATGTGTTCTAGGTCGACCCACAATGCCGTTAGGGAGGAATTCCAGGATTTTGACTCAGGGACAATAAAAGAACAATGATATATTTCCAAGTCAGGCTTGGAGGGGAATTTGCAGGTCGTTGCACTCTCATATATCTGCTGCTCTTGTCCTTGTGGATGGAAGTAGTTGTGAGTTTGGAAGATACTGTCTAAGGATATTTTGTGAATTTCTCCAATGCATCTTGCAGATAGTACACATTGCTGCTATTGAGCATCAGTCATGGAGGGAGAGAATATTTATGGATGAGATGCCAATCCAGCAGTGTGCTTTGTCCTGAACAGTTTCAAGCTTCTTGAATGTTGTTGGAGATGCACCCATTCAAGAAAGTGTGAAATATTCCATCATATTCCTCATTTGTGCATTGTAAATTGTGAACAGGCTTGGTGAGTCAGGAGATGAGTTACTCACCGCAGTATTCGAAACTTCTGACCTGCTCTTGAAACCGCTATGTTTATGTGGCTAAGTCCAGTTTATCTTCTGCTCAATCAGAGCCCACATGATCACTGGGACTCTGTGATGGTAACACCATGAAAGGTCGAGGTGTGACTGATCAGTTAGGCTCTTTCTGGAGATGATCACTGTCTGGCATTTATATGGCACAAATGTTAATTGTCACTTGTCGGCTCAAGCCTGGATGTTGTCCAGATAGTGTTGCATTTGAACATGGACTTCTTTAATATCTGAAGAATTGTGAATGCCACTGACTCAACGCTGTGCAATCACCAGTGAACATCTGCACTTTTGATCTAATAATAGAGGGAAGGTCAGTGAAGATGCAGCTGAAAGCAGTTGGACCTAAGACATAATGCTGAGAAACTCTGGATGTTCTGGAGCTGAGATGACTGACCTCCAACAACCGTGCCATCTTCCTGCAACAGAAAAATTCCCCACCACCAACCCCACCCCCCACAGCCCCCGCCACCCCCACACCTGATTCCCATTGGTTCCAGTTTTGTTAGGGCTCCTTAATGCCACATTCAGTCAGATACAGCTTTTATGTTAAGGACTAACAACCTCACATCACTTCTTTTGTTCATGATTGAACAAAGTCCATAATGAGTTCAGGAGCTGAGTGGCTCTGCAAAAAACAAACCCTGTGTCAGTAAGCAAAGGCTGCAAAGAATAAAATCCACTCGTATTTCTAGTGATGCCTACAAAGTTATCATTTTTAAAAATTTGGCTTAAGAAACATAGGCTTGAATTCATGTCACATTGCCAACAGTAAAGTGAAAATATCAACCCATTTGCAGGCAGATGTCAACATAAAGATGTAGAATGTGACTTGACTGCAACTAACTTAGCTGAAAGAC
Organism: Stegostoma tigrinum; assembly: GCF_030684315.1. Taxonomy (NCBI): domain Eukaryota; kingdom Metazoa; phylum Chordata; class Chondrichthyes; order Orectolobiformes; family Stegostomatidae; genus Stegostoma; species Stegostoma tigrinum. Next base: position 19,217,262 of record NC_081375.1, read on the forward strand.
AGGTCATTTTCTTTGCACCTATCAAATCTTCTGAAAGGTACTTCTGGATCAATCAGAAGATTATTCTGGCAATGTGTTGCTCAAAAAAGGCACAAGTTCAAAGCAATTGCAGCAAGCTAGCAGTTTCTGCAGGTGCTTGACTGCAACAGTTATTGTTGCCATCAAGAGGGTCAATAAAACATCTAAACCTTATGCAAGATGTGGATTGTCTCGTGCACCAATTCAGGATTTGTGTCATGTGCAAGCTTTATTGTAGGAATCACATTAGTTTAAAATGTGCAAGTGCAAGTGTTCAGAAAAGAAACAAAGTGAGGCACAGATCTACACAACTCTATACAAACAGCCAACCAAGGATCATTACCAAAGACACTTTCAAACTTCCTTCTATGACATGTAAAGCATGTCAATGATGTTCAAGAGGCAACTGCAATGTTACAGTTTGCACACTGCACTCAGAAAGTACACGACAGACCACATGGATGTTATCTGAAAAACTGAAGCCCAATCCAGTAGGCATGGCTCGAAAGGGAAATACAACATACAATATTTGCAAACATTGACGCTTGCACAAATGCAAATGACAATATGTAAGCTGCATAAAGCAATCTGTCCTCAGGAAACTGGAACTCTGTTCTGCAGTTCACACATGATAAGCTAATTGCTTAAAATAGGGGTGATATCACATGCATTGATATTATCTGTACTGAAAATCAATATAGCTCTTCAAGCTGAACACCGAAAACCTTTTACATGGTGATACAGCATGAACTTGTATCGTTGGTCTGCCATAATGCACAGAAGATATTATTACCAACTCCAAAACCATGCGTACCAATCTATGTCACTGAGTTTCTTCATGAACGCATGAATTTCTACCTGCATCAGTTTGATTCTATCAGTAACTTTAAAGGCATTGCAGCATTACATCACAACGATGATGCTAAATACTCCATCAGTTCTCCTATCAGCCTGAGGGTAAGACAAAACTGGAAATGCATTCTGTGCTACACAACAACATCATTTGCAAATTTGAGCTTTAGGCTGATTAAAAGAACAAAGAACAAAGTACAATACAGCACAGGAACAACCCTTCAGCCCTCCAAGCCTGTGCTGACACATTTTGCCTTACCACACTGAAACTGTCTTCACTTACTGGATCTGTATCCCTCTATTCCCTTCCTATTCATGTATTCGGCTAGGTGCTTTTTGAATGTTGCTATTGTGTCTACTTCAAAACCTCCTCTGGCAGTGTGTGCCAGGCACTCACTGACCTTTGTGTGAAAAATGTACCATGTACATCTCTTTTAAACTTTATTGCAACACGAGTCTGTGTCCCCTAGTAACTGAACCCTCCATCCTGGGGAAGAAGGCCTCATACTTTCCACGCCATCCATGCTATTCATAATCTTATAAACTCCAATAAGGTCACCCCTCAATCTCCTGCATTCCAGTGAAAACAAACTCAATCTATCCAACAATTCTTCATAGCTAAAATCCGTCATACCGGGCAACATCCTGGTAGCCTTTTCTGTACCATCTCCAAAGCATCCATATCTTTCTGGTAGTGTGATGACAAGAATTGAACACAATATTCCAAGTGTGGCCTAACTAGAAAGCTGCAGCATAACTTGCCTATCTTTATATTCAATGCCCCTTGCAATGAAGGAAAGCATGCCAGAGGCATTTTTTGCTACTTTATCTACCTGTGCTACCATCTTTAGCAAACTGTGGACCTGCACACCCAGAGCCCTCTGCATATCAATACTCAGAAGGATTCTACCATTTACGGTACAATTTCCACCTGTACTTGATCTTCCAAAATGCAACACCTCCCATTTGTCTGGATTAAACTCCATCTGCTATTTTCCTGTTCATGCCTCCAACTGATCTATATCCTGCTGTATCCTCTGACAATCCTCCTCACTATTCACAGCTCCACCAATCTTTTTGTCATCAGGAAACTTACTATTCAGATTAGCCATGTTTTCCTCCAAATCATTTATGCAGACCATGAACAGCAGAGGTTCCAGCACTGATCCCTGTGGAACACCATGAGTCACGACCTTCCATTCCGAAAAGCATCCTTCCACCACTACCCTCTGTCTCCTATGACTAAGCCAGTTCTATATCCATGTTGCCAGCTCACCTGTGATACCATGTGATTTCACTTTTTGTATCAGGCTACCATGAGTGACCTGATAAAAGGCCTTACTGAAGTCCATGTAGACAACATGGTCTGCTTTTCCCTGATCAATCATCTTTGCAACCTCCTCAAAAAACTCAGTCAAATTCATAAGGCACGACTTCCCCACACAAAACCATGTTGTCTGTTGCTAATAGGCCTGTTTGCTTCTAAATGTGTATCAATCTCATCCCTAAGAATTTTTCTAATAATTTCCCTAACAATGATGAGGCTTACAGGCCTGTAATTTCCTGGATTATCCCTGCTGCCCTTTTTAAACAATGGGACAAGATCAACTATTCCCCAGTCCTTTGGGAACTCACCTGTGGCCATAGAGGATAAAAAGATGCCTGTTAATGCCCCAACAACTTGTTCTCTTGCCTTCCTCAATATTCTGTGATAGATCCCATCAGGATCTAGGAACTTATTTACCTCAATACGTTTTAAGACACACAACACCACTTTTTTTTTAATCACAACTTGGCTTACAAATTCCACACACCCATTCCTGAAATCATCCTCCACCAATTCCTTCTCTTTGGTGAATATCAACATAAGGTATTCATTTCCAACCTCACCTATTCTTCTGGCTCAACACATAGATTCCCTTCTTAGTTCTTGTGTGGGCCAACCCTTTCCCTGGTTACGGTCTTGCTTTTTATTTATGTATTCTCCTTAATCCTGTACAAACCTGCGTCAACTATGCAAATATTCAGATGTAAGGCAAATGAACATTACAATAAAAAGACATGTACCTAAGGTCCTTATCAGGAAGAGCAAAACCCAATGTTTTCAGATGCAAAGCATTTTTCCAAGCTTGATGCCAAGGATGGCTATTGATCCATCTTTTCCCAGAGTCACAGGAACTGACAACTTTTTGGTAGAGGAAGTGGAACTGTTTTCGCAGGTTAGCATTTGGATCATCAGTCAGCCTGGAACAATTCCAATATTGTATGGATTGTATATAATAGAGAATCTATTAGGTTGTCTCCAGGTTGTGTATGGCATTGCAATTCTTGGAAAAAACTAAACATGAGCATGACACATTCATTCATCAACTCTCAGCTGTGGCAAGAAAACACTGTTCATTTTCAACAGTGAACTAATGCCAAATCTACATGAGCCAAATCAACTTCTTCTGATCAATCTACTCTTCAAATGGCATTAGATCTGATCTCACCAAAATAGAAGGCATTCAAATCCACTAACATTCCAAGATAGGGGTGACTTACAAAGACAGTTTGATTTCTTCAACCGTTCCTCTCTGCATAATCTGAAATTTGTGACCAAAGTGTTTCCAACTGAGATTTGCTTCACCAAAGTACACCATTCATGTGGCATGAAGATTACTAACATATGTTTGCATTCCTCAAAATCACTTAATCTTCCAGCAAGAGTGTTACTCAATATTGAGATGCCTCCACATTGCAAGTAGATACATCCTAGAAAGGCCTCAGAACATGTCCACTACAGAATGACTGGTCTGTTGCACACGTGGTTCTGAATTCCTGTAGCAGCTACTCCAATATAGAAAGGGAAACTTTCCAACTGTCTGTCAGCTGGTCAGTCAATTGCCTATGTAATTTAACAGTAGTCTAAAAAGCAGATAGCCTAACTACAGAGAAGGCTGTCATGTACCAGTGGTTCAGTCCCTATCTTCAGCCTGAAAATCTTTGGTTCCCGGCCCACCTGCTTGAGACATGAATCTTAACGTGGTTAAATAGCTTGATATGGGAAACAAAAGTGGACTGTTATTGCAATTCATGTTACGTAACTGTAACTATATTGTATTTGCATGCACACACAGTTGTTAAAAACATCCAATTTCTACACCAATAAGAACCTGAGTTTCTGTAGTATATTTTATATATAGAAAACCCTGTCATATCATCTCTCTCCAGTAAACAGTAGATAGAGAGTTATGTGCAATCGTGGATTGTCTGGGGAGGAAGAAAAGGCAACATTTGAGAAGGTCGACTGAGGTAGGGGTGCAAACAAGTTGTAGGATAAAGATGAATATATGTTGACTGCTCGGATGTACGAAATTGTAAGGAGAAAGAAGAATGAGTGAAACATCAAGGAGCTTTTTTCATGCAGAATGACGGGTAAGTCAGGATGATTGGTTTGGCTTCTGAAAGTGTTTGGCCATCTAATTTCCTGTTCTTGAGGTTCTTGATCCTTATCAGTACTGTTTCCATGTCTGAGGAGCACATTGGTTGGCCACTTCCATCCACATCTGCTTGATTTGAGATACTGGTCCTTTTCTTGGTGTTCTTGGCAGAGAACATCTTATTTTGGACTGCCCGATTCCACGGGAGTAAGTATGAGAAAATCTTGGATCCTGTCTTCCCAAGACTCCTCACTGTGCCTGTGGATACCAAGTCTGACAATATACAGTTCTGCTTTTCTGAGTCCTAGCAGACTGTTAAACTAGACATCCCACTAAGGTGCAGGCTGGGAGGCTCACGTGCAATCTTCCTACCTGCCCCACTCACGATCATCAAGTGGCCATTTATTGACCTCCTGGGATGCAACTATCTCAGCACCTAAAAAAGATAAACAACAAGTAGCCCATTCAACTAGTAAACTGAGCAGGCTTCCTGGAGGCTGGAAGGAAGGGGTTAGGGTGGAGAGGGTTCCTCAGGCTCCCACAAATTTGTGCACAAATGACAACATAGAGAAGCCCTGATGGTGGCTTCATGGAGCAAAACCCCAGTTTTTGATTCCAATCGCCATGGCCTCTCTCATTTTGTCAGGCCTGAACCTACCTCAACCAGGACTACTTTTGCCTATTGGTTCTTTCATGGCACTGCTCATTAAATCATTTACTTAATTCAGTCATTCATAAATATGCAGAACATTGGATATCAATCCCAGCATCACACATTGACGTTGCATTTCAGTTGATAAAAAAATCACTTGTTGACTTGCTCAGTACAAAGTGTTAGTCTTTCTTTCACGCTTCAAATTTTACGTTGCAAACAGGCATACTGCCCTTTCCCATTTAATATGAATAACATACTTTGGCATACTTTCATGAGTACACACTCTACTTCTGTTTTTATCAAAGTTCAAAGTGATTTTCACTGCTTTTACCTGATGACTGTAACATTATAATGCATATAATGTAAATGGAATTCAGAAACTACCCAGGAATTCTCAATCTAGCTGTTAGGGAGCGAATGTCTTCCCTTCTGAGAGTCAAAGAAAACATGGGTTAGGAGTGGAGCTGAAGAATGACTCAGTCTTTCATCATTATTTGTTCAGCTACACCTGAATATGAATTATAAATGCAACAAAGATATAACAGAACTCCTTCCAGCCAATAAAAGCATTTTTGATGTGTAACCACAGCCAGTAATGTGGAAACAGGGAAACGGGGGAGCCAATTTTGTGCACAAACAGCTAGTTAATCTGTTTTCAGTGACGTTAGTTGTGGGATAAATATCATCCAAGATCTCAGGAAACAAGTCCCAGCCATTCTTCACATCATGCCATAGGGTCTTCTTCTTCCACTTTAGATAGCACTCAGAATCTTGGTTGAACATCTCAACCAAAAGACGGAATCTCTGACGGGGCAGTATTTGAGTGCCAGTCTAGATGGATCTGAAATAGGGTTAGAACCCACCACCTTACTCAATGGCATAGTAATCACATTGTGCCACAGCTGACAATGTAATTTTTCACAATGTGGATGTTCCACAGAAGTTGGATGCTTCCCTTCCTGTAATATCAAAGCATCCGAAGCTTTTAAAACCAACCGCTTTCACCGTCTGAGATAACAAGGTGCAGAGCCGGATGAACACAGCAGGCCGAGCAACATCAGAGAAGCAAGAAGGCTGATGTTTTGGGTCTGGGCCCTTCTTCAGAAAAAAACATTTTTTTCTGAAGAAGGGTTCAGACGCGAAACATCAGCTTTCCTGCTCCTCTGATGCTGCTTGGCCTGCTGTGTTCATCCAGCTCTACACCTTGTTATCTCAGATTGTCCAGCATCAGTGATTCCTACTATTGCTTTTACTGTCTACTCTGCGATAATCCTTGGCCATGATTTGCTCACATTATGTTTATCCCGAATACCTGAGCTTAATTACTTTTCCTGAAGACATCTGAATCAGGTGAAGTGAAGACTTAAAAAGATAAGACAACAAATTCAAGATTTTATACTAAAGCATGAAGATAAAATAGCTTGCACAGGAAGCAAAAAGCAGCAAGGGTTGGTGTAGTAGTAAAGTTATTAAACTGGTAAGTTTGAATCCCAGGCTAATGCTCGGGAGGCGTAGGTTCAAATCTTACCATGGCAGATGATAAGATTTGAATTCAATAAAAACCTGTCATTAAAAAGTAGCCTAATGGTGACCATTGTTACTAAAGACCCATCAGGTTCACTCATGCCCTTTATGGGAGATCTTATATGGTCTGGCCAAATGTGATTCCAGACCCACCGCAACATGGTTGATTCTTAAGTGGATTGGCAATAAATTTTGGCTTAGCCAGGGACAACCACATTCCATAGAGTAATTTTAAAATACATGAAAATGAGCATTGAGCCATGCAAACCAAAAAGAAGTTTGTGACATCACCTCAGCCAGGGCAATAGCTGGGTATTTCATCTCCCCTGGTTAATCAGTAGTTCCCTCTAGTCATTCCCCAGGCTAGAGAATGGGTCACTTCATTTCTTCGCGTCACTGCTATTTATATAATAGAAAGTGCTTCGGTTCAGATGTTTGACAATTGGAGATGGCTGCAATAGTTTCAATAGCAGAACTACATTGATGATAGGAACATAGGGTCAGAAGGAAGTCATTTAATGTGATCATGGTACTAGTTGTATCTGAGGGTTGATAGCTTTGATATCATAACTGTCATAACTGACAACATTCAGGTAAGAAAGTGTTATTGATGATGTTGGTAGTTGGAGGTGGTTGAATAGTAAAGCCTACATGACACATAGGGCTCCACACACTTTCCGAGCAAAGGTGGTCTTCTTTCAAAACCTTTATTCAAATTGCAATCCTTAAAAATATTTTTCTCTAGTCATGGCTCAATACAAATGTGCAGAGGTTGTTTGCTACAAGGTAATCTGGATAATAAAGTTGAAAAGCTAAAGTTCTTGCAAGCTATATATGCTTTCTTGATCCAATATCTTACCAAGGACTTAAGTTACCAGTTCAAACTTGGACCTAAAAGGATGGATTTTCTTATGATTAATTGTGTCTAAATAATTCGCACCAGTGTGTTTCAAAGGAAAATTGAATGAAGAAATCCCTTCAGATTTGTTCTTTGAGAGTTTCCTGTTTCTCCTATGCAGTCTCTCGAATACTGTGTCACTTTTGATAGTGAAAAAATCAATACATGTGCCCTTGAGGCTGCTGTGGGATAATGATTGCAAACAACTAAAATAACCAATTCAACAGACTTCAGTTAATAGCAGAGAAAAGGCCTAGGCCTGAAACATCAGTTTTCCTGCTCCTAAGATGCTGCTTGGCCTGCTGCGTTCATCCAGCTCTACACCTTATTATCTCGGATTCTCCAGCATCTGCAGTTCCTATTATCTCAGAGAAAAACAGTTTCAGGAAAACATAATAGGAGATCCATGTATTATGCCACAGCATCACTTCAAAGTTCTTATGCTCAAATCATTCTCAGGGTTCGCAGTTTTCATTTATTCACTGTTCCTGCCTCAATTTTCAATGAATATTACTTGCAATACAAAGATCAACGTATTCCCCATTCCTGTACTTTTGAACAAAATGTTCTTCATTCTCCAAGTCATGTCATCAATCCTTGTTTCCACCCACTGTGTTTCAACGTTTTATTTGTCTTTCTATTAACTAATTCCTCAACTTACTTTTATAATCAGTCTACCCCAGCAACTTCTTTCTTCATGTTGCTGTCCTTCATCCATATTCTCAACTCACTGCTGTGACCAATACTGTTAACGAATAGTGGCGAAAGAACATAATGTCCCAATGTAAAAGACCAGGGTATTTTAAATTTTAAATTAAAAAGTGAAGAATATTCAAAAATAATCAAAGCAACATGGAAGTTTCAAATATGTTGTAAACAGAACATATAGGAGTCATTTTCCAAATGTTAATACGCCTCAAAGTATTTTCTCCATCGAAATGTAATTGTGACTCATCAATCTGAAATGTTCTTTCATGACACTGCTCATTAAATTATTTACTTGATTCTGTGATTCATTAATATACAGGAGATTGGCTATCAATCCCCGCATCATACATTGTGGTCGCATTTTAGCTGATAAAAAACATTACTTGTTCACTTCCTCAGTACAAAGTGCTAGTCTTTCTTTCATGCCTTAAATTTGACATTGCAAACAGGCACGCTGCCCTTTTCCATTTAACAGGAATAACATACTTTGGCAACAATGAACAACGTCTCTGTTTAACACAAGATTTAGGGCAGCAGCGATCATTTTAGTCTGTGGTGAAGCCGATTTTGAGAACAAGTTGTGAATGATGAAACGAAGACAAACAAACACCTTTGCCAACATGACAACAGTGACTGCAATCCAAAAGTAATTGGCTGATTAAAGTGCCTTGAGATTTCTTTTCAATCATCGTTCTGTCCAGGTATTTCTTTTCTGACAAGAACAGTTTTCCTAATACATGCACTCATGCCATTTTTATTATTGAATTATAAGGTTTGATTTATTTCTTGTCTTTACATCTTTGAACCAGAAAGTGAATCCAAGATGGACTGGAATCATGCATTAGTCAACTGCCATACAATGGTCATCAGTCAGATCCTTGATTTACCCCAAGCTACAACTAAATCCAAAAGGACCAGACATCACATTCAAGCAGAAATGGAAAGAAAGTTGTTTTTTTTCAGTGTGTACGATCCAAACTCTTTTTCATTCTCGGTGACTTTAAAACCTGGGACAGGAAACCACATAAGTTTGAAACATTTTATCTCTACATTGAAAAACGATTTATTACTAACAGTGGCTGCAAGCTTTCAACAATATATGTCCCTCAGAAATAAAAATAACTTTTCCAAAATGAGGTGTAACAGAAAACAAATAACTTCACTTGCCTTAACACACAAAAAGTGATTCAAACATTTCATCAGCTACAGTTTTGGATATTTTAACATTATTCCTTCCACTCAGAAGAATCAGCATTACACATCAGCATTTCAGACCATGTTAGTGCACACTCTGGTTATGAACAACATCAATTGTGCACTTGAGCTATTTCCAAGAAATGAGTTAAGTTTCATTTTGGCACATTCCACATAAACCACCACCTCTAAATCTCAAAACAAAACTTTTACACAGTCTACACTGTCATTTCTAAAGGGAAAGGTGCTCGTTCCTGAGCTTACAAATATGAGACTTAGGAGTTCCTAAATCAACATCTCAACTTCCTGGACATGTGTTTGACACAGGTTTTCCAGCAGGCTGTGAGGTCTGGCTGCATTAAACACAATTCCATGTTGGGGGCCTTCACAGTGTACCTCAGCTTGTGCCTGACCAGTTGTTGACAGATAGCTTGATACCCATGACAGCACACATGTGCAAGTATCTGTCATCTTCTTTCATTCACTCAGTTCGGTATGATGCTTTAAATCTGTTCAGCCACATTAATAACTGGTCTCAGAGCACATGGGATCCAGAAGTAGCAAATGTGAATGACACCAATTTCAGTTGTCTTTTCTAAGGACAATCTACACAGAGCTTGGTACTTCAAAGGAAAATTATGCTTTCAAACCTGAAGGTTTTCTTAGGGACTTCAGCTGACTGTCTTGACATTCAGCTTGCATGTGAAACAGTTATTGAGCATGTCAGGGTATACCCATCTCTTACACAATGTTCATTATAAACTATCCCTCACTGAAAAGTATCTGAAAAGTACCATAAGCATTTTGAATCATTTCTGTCCTTGCTTTTTAAATCGTTCATAATTTTTTTCACAATTACTGTGCTTTTAGACACTTAATCTTGTTGTATGTTATACTTTTACTTCTGAAATAATTTCATCTGGAAATAGACTTGAAAATGTAGCTTTAACCCCAGTGAGCATTGGTCACATGATAAAGTGAGGGGGAACACAGTGAACATTCAAACACTGTCAATGAACAACATATTGCAATTTGGGATAAGTTTTTAAAACTGGACAATATTCCATATTCGGTACTAATCTTTAAGGAAGTTCTGGCTTCTAACAATTACATCCACTTCTTGAAAATGCTGTCCAGCTCTGAATACATTGTGAAGGGACAAGGTGCAGAAGATTATAAATTGTAACAATCAAAGGTACTGAAATTAAGCAATTAACCCATAGTGAAGCTTAACACCAGCACCAGACGATAGATACAATTCCTCACAGGCATTTTTTTTCTTGCTGAAGTGTTGTTTGCTCACAAAAAGTAAAACCATTTCAAGATTATAATCTGACAAAATATTCCTGAGGAGACAGGTGGAATCACATAATTTTTAAAACAAACCATTGAATTGATTTGTGGCAGCCTCAGAATGGGGTTTGTGGCCTTAATGCCCAGGAAGATACAACTTGTGCACTTGTGAAAGGGAGCCAGCTAAAAAGGGCATTGGGCCAGAAATCTATTTCAATTTGAATACTGATGTCTGCATCTGTAATTGTCATTTCAAAAAAATGACATTTTACAAGATGAGAAGGAGCAAAAGTGTTAAAGTAAATGTGTGTACCCTATTTTACTGAACACTAGACTATAAACTAACAGACAATTCAGTTAACATTAACCAGTGAACCATACTGATATAAAAGCAAATATTTGAAAAACAGCTCTTATTGGACTCAAAACATCAACACTGTTTCTCTCGTCATAGATGCTGCCAGACCTGCTGAGTTTCTCTAGCATTTTCAGTTTTTATGACAATGAATGAAATATATTTCATTGGCACAGGAGTTATTTTTCATTTCCAATGATACAGCTGTGTAAATGCAACAAAATGAAATCATTGATGCCAAGGCCTTTGTTACAACCAAGGACAAGAAGTGGAATGGGACCTGTTTTGATCCTTTCAATTAGTCAGAGCAAAGCTGGCTAATTTTTGTTAGCATACAGCTAAATCACACTTCCATTAAACAAGTTAAAATTAAGATAACAATTACAATGCCTTCTTGGGTGAAAGAAAGAGAAACTGTATTGCTTGATAACTCCAAGAAAATAATAAAATACATCAAAATGACATAAACATCTACAAAGTTTTAAAAGACAAGTGTATCTGGTGCAAAAAGGAAGATCAAAGAATAGGCAGTTTCTTTAAAATGAGAAACATATGTCCTTGAAGTGCTCGGTTTTAATCTGCGACCATGGTTTAATCAACATCTTATACATTCAGTAGCTCCAAAATTTGTGGATATCCTGGAGTTTGCAGTGAATGGGGGTTTTCAAAATTTCCTCCCTGGGTGCTTTTATTCAAGGGGCTGAGAGAAATAGGGAGAGACAACAATCCTCTCAGTTCTGTTTTAATAAACATATTTCCTTCTCATTGCTCTTCCCTAAATTCTCTTATCTGAACTAAGTTCTTTTGTGTATTGTCACATCTGATTTCATTATTTTTCCCAAGATAGAAAGCCAATAGGCAAATTGCATCCTAATTTGTGAAGCTTCCAAAAATGTGTAATTCAAGCAGGACACAGAGATCGGAGTCACTGGTTTCAGTAATTTTAATGACAGTCAGTTCAGACAGGATTTTGTTTATAGATGGCTTCATGAGCTTGTCTCAACTGGTTTAGATACCATTATGGACAATTTAGTCTATAAGTATTTGCAAGCATTAAAACTAGATGATGGAAGTTGAAAATTGATTAACTATTTTTAGCATTTGCATGACAACTGGTTGAGATATACTTATTCACCTTAATCTTTACACCCATCGAATAAAACTTCCTCTGAAAATTTCTCCTGCTCATCAACTTAGCTTTGCTACACCACACAACAGTGCTGCTCACACAAATTTTCTGAATATACTGCATTTCATATATTCTTTCTTTCAGCATTTTATTTTGTCTCCGTTTTATTTGGTTAAACATGACAATGAAGTCGGAAATTTTGTGGGGCCCTGGACTTTGAACAACTTTTTGATAAACTCAAACACCAGAGCTCTGGATATGGAATTGCGAGGTAAAAAGGATGAGATTTACAATATTACTCCTTTGTCCCAAGGACAATACAACTTCAAACCAAAGGCAACTCTCAATCAAGAATCACTCTACTGAAACATTGTTCTCTTACTCACTCCAATTCATGAACCTGCTTTTGATATTCAACCCGGCCAACTCTTTTCATGTAGAAGCATTTTGGCTTCTTTTGGAATATTATTCAAAGAGCATAGCATTAGTTTTAATTGCTTTCATAAATTACATCACATATTAATCAAGGGAGTGTTTTAGTTAGATAAATTAATAGATAAAATTGAGCAAATGCTTGCAATCGGACACTAACTCTGGTGGAATCCTATACTACTACAATCAAGCAGTATTAGGCAAACCCTTAGAAGGACTGGTAATAGCCAAAGTACTACAGCATGTAGGCTTCACAGCACAATAGGGGAATTCAAACTCGTGCTATAGATATCATTTACCTTGCGAAAAATGGTTTTCAGCCGATGGCATTACAGATTCAAATGTGCACATGCAGAGTTTTCTACAAAAAAAAGTCAGTTAATTTAATAAAGTTTCCCAAACCTTAGATCAACAGCAAACTCAAATGGTGGACTGCAGTCAAAATCTGAAACATGAAACTATTAAATTCAAACGTCTCTCTGTGAACTCATTGGGGTTGGGGTGGGGTGGGGGGGGGTAGGTGGGCGTTGGTGGAAGAGGGAAAAGAGGAATGAGAAATAGCTGAGAGAGAATGAAAGAAACTTTCTTTTCCTTGCTGAACAGTACCTACCTTTCATTTACCTTGTAGTTCCAATTTAAACAGTATCTAATTAAAAAGAAGACCACTTCATTTGCAGAATTCATTCTCCTGGTGCTTATAAACCTCAATACAACTTGGCCTTGACACTTGAAATAGCGTATTCAAACATTAATAAATTAGTTTAAATGTATTCTTGCTAATATTCTATAGGATAATGGCAAAGAACATTTAGTTATTAGAGAAGTCTGAACTTTAAAGCCACTAACATTTTTGATGGCTACAATTGCAGTCAAACTAATTGAACACTCCTGAATCAAAGTAAGAGGAGATATTTAGAGAGATAGATAGCAACTCAAAGATTCTGTGAACATATTTGAGGAAATAATAGGATTAAAGAAATTATGTAACTGGAAAAAGGGTGTCTGTTAGCTGGGCTGCCAGTTTGTAATTCAGGGATGCCAACAACTTGAGTTCAATTCCTACACCAGCTGGGGTTACTATGAAGGATTTTCCTACTCAACCTCTTCTCCTTGCTTGAGGTGTGATGACCCTCAGGTTAAACCATTATGGGCCGTCTCTCTCTCTCTCTCTCTCTCTGATGAAAGAGGAACCCTATGGCCTGGCTGGACAATGATGACTTTAATTTTCAGCTAGAACTGGTGAGACACTAAATGAACGAAGTCAATTTCCACTAAAATGAGTTGCAAAGACATTATGTCGAAAGATTTGAGTTCATTACAAGTCTAAAGACTGTTATACACACCAGTTTCCTGAATCAGATCATCAGCACAGCAGTTGGAGTAAACATTACAGGAAAATTTACTTAAAATGGGCATAAATAACAGGAACAAATGGAAGCTGAATACTGACAATTTTTTAAAAAAATACACTTCTTTCTGCACATTTCAGCAGCAACGTGAAAATAACCCAGTAAGCAAAGAATGGTTCTTGCCTGGCTGACTGGCTCAGATAACTTCACAGAGATATGTTCTTTGTCTTAACCTTGCCTTACACATCACCCTTTTCATATGTTATTCAATAAACAGTTGACAATAGAACCAGATGAGCTTTTTCTCAACAATCAGCAATGTTTCCATGGTTATCAATAGATTTTTAATTTCAGATTTTTTTGTTGAATTCAAATTCCACAATCTGTCAGGCAGGAATCAAACCGAGGTCCACAAAACATTACCTAGATTCCCAGATTAATGGTTTAGCAACGATACCAATGGGTCATCACCTCCTTACCTGGCATGTGCTACATGTGACTCCTGGCCCACAGCAATTGCCCTCTGCAATAGGCAATGAATTCTGGCCTATCCAGCACTGACCACATCCCGTGAATGCATAACAAAAGAACGTAATCTACAATAAAGAGTGGGGCAAAATATCAAAATTTGCAAATGATATAAAAACAGGTAATTAAAACTAAAGAAGAATCCATGTAACTTGGAGGGCATAGACAAATTGGTAAAAATGATATTAATAATGGTAAGGAGAAGCTGGGGGAATTGGAGTAAAAGGGCAGGATTTATTGATGTGATCCCTATTGGCAAACTGGAAACCAATCAGATTTACTGAATGATCCACAATGAAGAAATTGCCAAACACATCTCACTTTTTGTAGCTTCTACTTTAACACAAATCAGAATCTAAGTAAATTAAACATGAATTAACAGGCAGATTTTCAGCTGGTATGAAATAGAAATCTCACATGAAATAGTGTGATACTATTTCTCCTTGGGGTGTGTTAGCTCAGTTGGCTGGCCAACTACTTTGCAATATAAAGTGAAGTCAGTTTCAATACCAGCTGAGGTCACAACAAAGGGCATGCCTTTTCAACCTGGTCCCTGACATGAAGCATAGTAGCCCTCAAGTTCAACATCATCTGTTGTCTCTCTCTCTGTCTCTGTCTCTGTCTCTCTCTCTCTCTCTCTCTCTCTCTCTCTCTCTCTCTGTCCCTCTAATGAAAGAGCAATCTATGGTCCTCCAGGATTATGGTCACTTCCATCTTGTGTGATTTCAAGCCTTAATATCACTCCCTTTATAATGTGGTACCATGTGCAATCACACAGTCTTTCCAATTGTACCTCTGAAATCCATTCTGTACTCGATGGATTTAGTCCTCATATCATCTGGAATTGGAGCTCAACTCTATCCAAATCACCTGGCAACTGTCATCACGCAAAAGGCACAGGCTTGCAGAAATTCCTTAACTACGTTCACGACAGTCTCGATTATACAGATTCCCCTGAAACTCTGCAAAAATCTGGCCAGCTGTGGCTAAACTTAAGCATAGCAGTAGGTTCGGCCAAATTACTTTGTGTAATATCTCAGAGCTGGGATGCAATACACTTTTAAGGGACAACATATCATGTTAACACTGTATCACAGCATGTGGCCTGTTGGTAGGAAAGCATCAGTCTTCACCTTACTGAGTCCTCTCACGGCATAACGCAGAGATAGAAGCTTACATCTGAATTGCTCAGCATAATCCCAGGCATGTGTCTGTGATTGTAATATATGTAGATACCAGGAACTATATAAAATGTCTATTGAATCCTTTGGTGCTACATCATCCAAATTGAATTCTTATGTTACAGGAGCTAACATAAGCAGTAGTTCATAAAGTACAAATATTCTGCTGATCAAAATTCTAGCAGAACAGGTCGAGGTTAATGGTGGTGGCTGTTTATGAGACATAACTCCAGAGACCGCATTTTACCACACGATTCACAATCCCTGTTCTACCCCAGTCTTCATCTTTCTGTTTCTTGAACTGTTTTACAAACACAAAATCATTGTAAATGTATGTTCTCTGTTCTTCTCCTGCTGCTGTTTCTTTACCTCTGATCACACAGTTCCCTCTTAACTTCCTTCCTGTTGCTCATACTTCCAGGTCGAGGGGGTACTAAATCACATAGGGCAATATTTATTTATTTAAATAAATGCTATACATCCAAATAAAATTAAAAATTATCTCTTTAAAATTGTTGCAGATTCTTAAAAATCCTTTCAAAAGCATCTAACACCAGTTCAATAAGTTCTCAAAGTAGCAAGCTAGTCTAATTATGACCATGTCACCATTGTCAATTATCAAAGAGAAAACAACTGGTCACTGATGTGTGTTGTGGAAGGAAATCCAGTCCTCACCTGGTCTGGCCCATATATGACACCAAATCTAAAGGAATGCAGTTATCCCTCAACTGAACTCTGAATGGCCTGGTTATGTCAAAACACCATAAAGTCTAAAAAATGAAATGAAAGCAGACAACCTATTTGGCATCAACCTAGGCATCTGAAAGGAAAAAGGCAAAAACAGTCTGGTTAACTGTGCAAGCTCCTCCTTCCTAATATGTAGCAAAACTGAGAGAGTTATCTAACCGACTGGACAAAGATCAGTCTGACGTTGTAGTAATATATAATACAATGAGTATGACTATGTTCCAGACACCACCATCCCCATTGCTGCATATGTCCCATCTCACCAGGACAGACGCACCACAGGTGGCAGAGCAGTGATATACGGTGAGGAAAGGGTCAGCCATGGAGTCCTCAGAATTGGCTTTAGAGTCTTGAAATCATATAGCACCAGAGCAAATATTGGTAAGGAAACCTCCTCACGATTACTAACACTGCCAGCATCCCCTTTGATTAATGAATGAGTAGTCTGCCATGATGAACTAACATTGTGGGCAGCAAAGAGACAGAATGCACTCTGTGGGGGGGAGCTTTGATGTCCATCAGAAAGGGTAGCTTGTTAGCACCGGTGCTGGCTGAGCTTGTCAAGTCCTAAAAGGTGTACCTGCTGGACGAGATCTGTGGCAGACTATGAAAAACTAACAAGACAGTAAATAAAATCTAGATGAACTCATCCCCTTTAAGCTACTTGATGCAGATATATCTATCGATGACAGTATCAGTGTGTGTGACCACTACACAGTCCATGTGGAAATGAAGTTCCATCTTGGATACAGAATTGG
Source organism: Stegostoma tigrinum (assembly GCF_030684315.1). Classification (NCBI taxonomy): domain Eukaryota; kingdom Metazoa; phylum Chordata; class Chondrichthyes; order Orectolobiformes; family Stegostomatidae; genus Stegostoma; species Stegostoma tigrinum. The sequence goes on from NC_081375.1 coordinate 19,234,305, forward strand.
CTGGCCAACAGAAGACAGCGAGTGGTAGTAGAAGGAAAATATTCTGCCTGGAAGTCAGTGGTGAGTGGAGTTCCACAGGGCTCTGTCCTTGGGCCTCTACTGTTTGTAATTTTTATTAATGACTTGGACGAGGGAATTGAAGGATGGGTCAGCAAGTTTGCAGACGACACAAAGGTCGGAGGTGTCGTTGACAGTGTAGAGGGCTGTTGTAGGCTGCAGCGGGACATTGACAGGATGCAGAGATGGGCTGAGAGGTGGCAGATAGAGTTCAACCTGGATAAATGCGAGGTGATGCATTTTGGAAGGTCGAATTTGAAAGCTGAGTACAGGATTAAGGATAGGATTCTTGGCAGCGTGGAGGAACAGAGGGATCTTGGTGTGCAGATACATAGATCCCTTAAAATGGCCACCCAAGTGGACAGGGTTGTTAAGAAAGCATATGGTGTTTTGGCTTTCATTAACAGGGGGATTGAGTTTAAGAGTCGTGAGATCTTGTTGCAGCTCTATAAAACTTTGGTTAGACCGCACTTGGAATACTGCGTCCAGTTCTGGGCGCCCTATTATAGGAAAGATGTGGATGCTTTGGAGAGGGTTCAGAGGAGGTTTACCAGGATGCTGCCTGGACTGGAGGGCTTATCTTATGAAGAGAGGTTGACTGAGCTCAGTCTCTTTTCATTGGAGAAAAGGAGGAGGAGAGGGGACCTAACCGAGGTATACAAGATAATGAGAGGCATAGATAGAGTTGATAGCCAGAGACTATTTCCCAGGGCAGAAATGGCTAGCACGAGGGGTCATAGTTTTAAGCTGGTTGGTGGAAAGTATAGAGGGGATGTCAGAGGCAGGTTCTTTACGCAGAGAGTTGTGAGAGCATGGAATGCGTTGCCAGCAGCAGTTGTGGAAGCAAGGTCATTGGGGTCATTTAAGAGACTGCTGGACATGTATATGGTCACAGAAATTTGAGGGTGCATAGATGAGGATCAATGGTCGGCACAACATTGTGGGCTGAAGGGCCTGTTCTGTGCTGTACTGTTCTATGTTCTATGTTCATTCTGACAATGGCCTCCATCGTGTTGTATGACACTGTCACCGTGCTAAATGATATATTCTGAACAGATTTAGCAACTCAAATCTGGACATCAATGAGGTGCCATGGGCTACCAGCAGCAATAGAATTGTACTGAACAACAACCTGTAATCTCATGCATATTCCCAATTCTATCATTTCCATCAAGGCAGGAGATTTATCCTGGTTCAATGAAGACACAATCCACCTAACCTGCACATCTTTGGACTGTGAGTGCAAACCAGAGCACCCAGAGCAAAACCACACAGACACAGTGAAAAAGTGCAAACTCCACACAGACAGTCACCCGAAGTTGGAATCAAACCTGGGTCCCTGATGCTCTGAGTCAGCAGTACTAACCACTGAGCCACTGTGCTGCCCCAAATATGTTTGAATTACTGGCAAGTGAAGAAATATCATGTTTCTACAGTATTCTATTTACAGGGCAGGCTAAAACAATGTGCCACACATGGACAGTCAAAAACAAAATTAAATCAGTTTATTACAGTATAGACACACATACAAAGGCCACAAGACTTATTCCAATTCTCCTGTGATACGTTGCACAATGTTCAAGATTCCATAAAATGTATATGTACCTCATGGCTCCCAACTGTTTGCAAATCTACATTAATCCTTGATTCAAACTTTCAAAGCTTGAACCTCTTGGCATGAGATTGACAAGTAGCAGTTTCTATCATGGATTGATTTTGCTATTGACTTTTAGTTAAACTTCCCATTCATCAGACGTGTCTACATGGCTGTGACTTGGATCTGAACAGCTTTCAGGCACAACTTGCTTTGTAGTAACTATCAGTTGTTCATTCACGTCTGAACTATCCAATTCATCAGGTTTATTTGATTCTTCCCAACTTACTTCACCTTCATGAACCTGTGAAGTTAAAACATGATCTACATTTACAAGTCTAACCTTTCCAATACTGTACATGTTGATTAAATACATGCCAGGAGCACTTAATTTTGCAAATCTCCCTGGCATCTATTACAACCATTTATGATAATATTATTTAATTAATCTTCTGGTTCAACTTCAGATTTGTTTTTCTCACTCATCCCCTATTATGATGTTTCTTCTTTCCAGATTTTTTTTTCTATTGTATTGACTGTGCGAAATGTGACTTCAGGAAACAAAGTCTCATTCTGGCTTTCTTCTAAGAAACAATTCAGCGAGTATACTATTAGTTTTAGGGTGAGGTGCGTTACAATAAATACACAAAAAAAATCACCATTTAGTGATTCAATGACATCTGACATTTCTTCCAGTTTGTATCAAGTATTTGTTTAACAAGAGCACAATTAACAATTTGCACTGTATAATCTGCTGCACCATTTGAAGCTAGATGATATGGCTGAATTCTGGTCTGGTTTATTCAACTTATTCTCATAAAGTCTGAAAACTCTTCTGAACAACTCTTTGTCAGACACAGCTTTCCTTTGGAACCAAATAGCAACAACCAAACTGTGCAAAATCTCTAACATTCTGCTGATTATTGCCTGATTCGGTAGAAATGCCTCAGTCTACTTCAAATGGTGTCTATTAAATGAATCAATGTGCAAACCTCTGTCACATTCTGTTGCTGGGCATTTTTATGGTTGCAAAGGCACCAGTGGTGACATATTCAACACTCTCTCACCATTTCTGCAATGTCTTTAACTAACCCTGGCTACCATCTTGCTTGTCTCTTTGTAAAATAGTGTTAACCATGAAAATCACATAATTTTTTTTCTTTATTCATTCATGGGATGAGGGTGTTGCTGGCTAGGCAGCATTCATTGCCAATCCCTAATTGCCCAAAGGGAAGTTACATGTCAACCACATTGCAGTGAGTTTGGAGTCAGTTTTAGATAAGGATGGCAGTTTCCTTCTCTCAAGGACATTAGTGAACCAAGTGGGATTTTACAACAATTGGCGATGGATTTATTGTCATCATTAGGCTCTTAGTTCCAGGTATTTATTGAATTCAAGTTCCACCATCTGCCATGGCAGGATTTGAAACCAGGTCCCCAGAACATTATCTGGGTCTCTAGATTAACAGTCCAGCGATAATACCACAAGACGATTGCCTCCCCTGATTGTTATATATACTTTGATAGAATTACTTTTTTTCCTGTCCACAAAACACAAACTTTATCAAAGTTTTATCTTATGGACAAAAATGGTCCAATTTCTAAATCCAGTGTTTATGTTGGTTACCCAAGTTTTGTGGTATAGTTATTCACCTATCATAATATGGGGTCACTGCATGCTAATCTACCAATGTCATTGACAAGTCATGTACATGCAAAAAGAAAAAATACGCCTTCCTTGCCAGGCTCTATGTTACATGAGGATATTGATTTGGACATCATCTTGGCATTTCAATGATTTTTTGATGGTCAACACTTGATGTCATGCATGGATACAATTAAAAAAATCAAAGCCCACCTTGGCATTTAGGCTGCAGCTAAAGTGGATACTGCAGTCTTTGGATTCAAAATAGCCATCAGTGGCTTAGGGTCAATTTAGATTGTGAATTGATTGCCACACATGTATTCATTAAATCTTAATTTTGCTTTCTAATGCTGAGAGTACATGAGGTCTTGTTTTACTTTATCAAACACACAAGAGAACACAGCATCTACACCAGAGGGAAGGTATTACACACTAGCTTAATTCTTTTTGACTTGTCTGAATGCAAACAACATTATCCCAAATTCCAAATAACTTTCCAACAGCTTGAATGTTTTGTAACACTTCTTTGTCCAAAACTATGTAATATCCTTCCTCAAGAGTTTAATCAATGGATGCTGCGATGATACTATCAGTTTAAAAAGGTTATTTTGTCGTGGAATGTTTTTCGAAGAAAGGGTGTGAAGACAGAGGTAGAAAAGTACTGACTGGATCCAGCCTAAATCAATAGGTTACGAGGCCCTCAGGTTCTTTTTTAAAGCAGTTGTAAGCAGGAGTGGCCAGTTCCCCCAGATGAGGGTTTCTGTTTTTTTTAGCTATAACTGTAAGAAGCTATTTGGGTCCCAGGAGAGTTGCACGCTTCAATAAATGATTCTTAAAACTGTGACTTTTTCTGAAATTTTTCTGAATACTTTTTCCCCTTGAATTGGAAAACTGCATGTAAGAATTTGTGATAACAAGGCATACAGCTAGATGAACACAGCAGGCCCAGCAGCATCAGAGGAGCAGGAAAGCTGACGTTGAATGTTACTGGGATGTTATTGCATTGGAACAGTTAATTATTAATAGACACTCTATCTATTATTCAGTTATATTTTCCAACAGTTAAATTATTCTAAATTCCTCTTGCTTTTGTTTGTATGTTAACTATAGTGTTAAATAAATTGTATTTGCTGAACACAAAAGACTTGACCAGTTGTCTCACATCTGGAACATCCACTTCACGTCTAACTTTAAAATATGGAAAAGTTAGGGTCTAGGCTACCTTCAAAAATATTTTGAGGAAGTCTGGTCTGGTCCATAACAAACTGGCTGTTTGTCCGGGATATAGTTCTGTAATTCCAATTTGGGTTTAGGATTGTTGGACTCAAAGGTGGCAAGTGGTAGATGTTCGTGTTTTTTGTTTTGGGTGTTGAATTCAGTTGGTTTATACAGGGCATGCTTTGTGTAGTAATGGCTCTTTCAGCCTCTAAGGGTTTTCTGAGGGTGGAAGAAGTGATTTCAGGATTTTTACAACAAGTGAGCTAGCCTGGCATCAGCAGACAAGCTGCAGTTGGGGTTCCCTTTGCCTGTGAGGAAAGGGAGAGGTAATTACAATAACTTGCCATTTACATTTGCTGGAAATGCCATCAGAATCTTTGGAAATGGCTAGAATTCAATTGCAGATGAATTAGCTTGCACATGAAAGGGAAATGAAGCAGTTTGAATTATGATTAAGAGAAGAGGAATGAGAAAATGAAAAGAAATAGAAAAGAAGAGGAAGGCCCTCATTGAAGGAGTGGGGAAAGAGAGAGCAGAAAAGTGGAGAAGTAAACTCCAAAAGTTGGCAGTTGGACAGAAAAGTCTACTTAAAAAGATGGAATTGAAGGTAGAAGGTAGGTTTTAGTGAGGAGGATAATGATGATGACCAAACCCATCATAACCAAAGGCTTGGTGGGGATCTGTCTAAATATATCCAAGCATTGCCTAGATTTGATGAGAAGTATGTATAAGCCTTTTTCAGTTCATTTGAGAAAGTGGCTAAACAAATTAAGTGACTGGTGACTATGCGGTTTTCATCAATTCAAATAAAGTTGGTACGAAGAGCTAGCGAGGCATTTGCATCGCTATCAGAGAAGGTATCTGGGGAGTATGAGTAGATGAAGAAAGCCATCTTAAGTGCGTACGAACTATTGCCAGAAGCCTACAGACAATGCTTCAGTAATATAAGGAGGGTCCCTGGTCAAATGTATATTGAGTGTGAAAGGATCAAACAAAGTGTGAGGGATAGAAATTGTTGGAAAGAGAAATCCTCAGGTGGTAAGGGAAAAGTAGATTTTATCGAAGATAGTAAAAATAGTTTACCACAAGGTAAAAAGAAAACCCATGAAGGGGAAAGAAAGGTAAAAATATCTCAGGTATTTTCACTGTAATAAAGTAGACCACATGAAGCCACAGCGTTGATGGTGTAGAAAAAGCACTGGGAAGATGATATAGGAAAACAGAATAAGCCAGTGAATTTCATTAAGGTGGTAGAGGAAAGCAGATTAGAAGCTAAAAAGCTGCACCAGAAAGTACAACCTGGCCAGAGTTTAACTGAGAAGAAAGTGCCAGATTTTCTTACTTGCAAGGGTAAGGTTTACTTGCACATGCCAGGAGGAGCAGGTAAGGAATTTACAGTTTTAAGAAATACAGGGGAATGTCAATCTTTGATGTTGAGAGATGAAGAGGTATGTAATTCAGAAGAACAATTGCCAGAAAAAGTGCTGGTATGTGGAATTCCTGGGGAGACAAGAAGCGCTCCATTATGTAAAATAAAAAGTGGTGACAGGAGTATTGGAAGAATTCTCATCTCCAGCAATACAATTTGGCTTTGGTATTGACTTAGTTGTATCACAAGCCAGAGAGCCGCCAACTCTGGTTGAAAAGCCAGTGGAAACTAAGCAACTGAGGTATTACCGTAAGTATATCCTGGGATTTGTCCTGACTATGTGGTAACATGGTCACAAAACCACCGACAGAAGCAGGAGGAATAATCAAAGAATAAAGATAAGGACGTCAAAGCAGAACATTGGAGATCGTGTTTGATCGAATACTTGAGACAAAAGAAAAACAGGTGGAGGACTAATTGGATATTTTTTAGTTTGGGGAAATTAACTTAAGTTACAACAGAAAGTTGACAAACTGAAGCAATTGTTCCAAATGGTGCACACAGAAGTACAATCTGAGTGTATTCCTGAATGTTACGATCTCAAAAATGATGTCTTGATGAGGAAATGGAGAACATCACATATTCAGGCAGATGAGAAATGGGCAGAGGTACATCAACTTGTACTACCAATGGGTTATAGAAAGGAGATATTGTGGGTAGCGCATGATTTACCAGTAGGAGGTCATTTAGGAGTAAGGAAAACTCAAGTCAAAATGCAAAAAAATAATTTTTACTAGCCCGGACTGCATTTGGATGGAGTTGAATTTTGCCAGACATATCATTCATGTCAGGTAATGGCAAAACCTCAGGCAATGACAAAGCCAACACCTTTAATACACATTTGCATTTGAGGAACCTTTTTCAAGAGTCTTAATTGATTAAGTAGGACCCGTACCTAAAACAAAAGGTGGGAATCAGTAGATGTTGACAATAATGGATGTGTCCACGAGATTTCCAGAGGCCATTCCATTACGCAATATCATAGTTAAAAGAATTTTAGAAGACTTACACAAATGTTTTGCTGGATATGGACTACCCACAAGAGATGCAATTAGAACAAGGGTCAAATTTGACAACAAACTTATTCAGGGATGTAATCTCGTGGCTAGAGTAAGCAGACTGAAATGGAATGTAGAAGTGAATATTTGCTTGCTGAGAGTTAATATCATGTATATATTGTAGTGTACTAATGGGGTAAGAATAGGGGTTTAAAATGAAGCCATCTTTGTGTATTGAGCATTAATTTTATTGAATTGGGGAGGTGTGACAGTGCTGTCACTTTTAAATGGTTTTTTGTCCTGCATTTGTTTGAGGAGAAGTTGCAAAGGCAGAGGTAGAAAAATGTCGACTAAACCCAGCCTAAGACAATAAGTTAAGAGGCCTTCACATTTTTTTTAAAGCAGTTATAACAACAGGGGAGGAACAGCCATTTCTCCTAGATCAGGGTTTCTAGTTTCTTTTAGCTAGAACATTCAGAAGCGGTTTGGGTCTGAGAAGGGCTGCAAGCTTCAATAAATGATTCCAAACTGTGACTTTCTCTGAAATTTCTCTTGATGTGGTACTGTCTGGACTGGGAAACTGCACATAAGAATTTGTGGATGTGAGTTTGCTCGCTGAGCTGGAAGGTTTGTTTTCAGACGTTTCATTACCATTCTAGGTAACATCATCAGTGAGCTTCCGACGAAGCGCTGGTGTTACGTCCTGCTTCCTATTTATCTGGTTAGGTTTCCTTGGGTTGGTGATGTCATTTCCTGCGTTGGTGATGTCATTTTTCTCAGGGGATGGTAGATTGGCTCCAAATCAATGTGTTTGTTGATGGAGTTCCGGTTGGAATGCCATGCTTCTAGGAATTCTTGTGCGTGTCTCTGTTTGGCTTGTCCTAGGATGGATGTGTTGTCCCAATCAAAGTGGTTGACCCACTATCCTTACATACAGATGAAGAAGGACACCACTTTGATTGGGACAACACATCCATCCTAGGACAAGCCAAACAGAGACACGCACAAGAATTCCTAGAACCATGGCATTCCAAGCGGAACTCCATCAACAAACACATTGCTTTGGAGCCAATCTACCATCCCCTGAGAAAAATGACATCACCAACGCAGGAAATGACATCACCAACCCAAGGAAACCTAACCAGATAAATAGAAAGCGGGACATAACACCAGCGCTTCGTCAGAGGCTCACTGATGATGTTACCTAGAATGATAACGAAACGTCTGAAAACGGACCTTCCAGCTCAGCGAGCAAACTCACATCCAGAACCTCAACCTGAGCTACAAATCTTCTCAAAACTCGATAAGAATTTGTCTCTGAATTTACCTTTCTGCAAAGGGGTGTGTTTATGGGATGTTACTCTATTGGAACAGTTAATTAGTAATAAGCACTGTATCTATTATTCAGTTAAGTTTTCCAATATTTAAGTTCTGAATTCTTCTTTTTTTTTGCACTTTAACTACATTTAAATAACGTTGGTTTAACAAGTTGCATTATATTAGTAAGAGAGAAGAAGCATAGCTTGAAAGTTGGTGGAGGAGTGAGGGCTTTGATTTCTAGTAGCATTGAGATTGGCTTTGGGAAAGATGGGACCTGCACTGGCCAAATATTTTGCACCTAAAGGGAGCCAGAACTGAGTTCCTTCAAGGGGTTTTTCTAGTACTATTAAGGTAAGTTTAAACTAACTTAGCAGTGGCATGGGAACACCAGAAAATAAAAGCAAAGAGGTTTATGGAAAGCAATGAGGAACTGATAGCACTAGAATAGAGAATATTAACTCAATAGATAGGATCAGCATAAGGGAGAAATTAATACACTCTATTTCAGAGTTACACTACGTGTATGTGAATGCTCAGAGAGTGAGAAATGAGATTGGTGTGATTGAAAGATTGCAGATTGCCAAGTGAAAGAACAATGTTGTGGCAATAACAAGAAACTACTCAAGAAAAGTCAAGCTGGATGTTAAATTTTCCTTGACACATGGCGTTCAGGACAGCTGGGAAAGGAAGAATAGAAGAGTATTGCAGTGCAGGAGAAAGAGGATGTCCCACAGGAATCAGGGACGTAATTTACTTACAGCAAAGGGACAAGTAAATATTATGAGGCTGTTCTGTGTTTTATCAGCAACCATGTGGTGAGATAAATGTAGAAGAATTCATTTGCATTTTAGAATTAGAAGAATCCCTACAGTGTGGAAACAGGCCAAACAAGTCCACACCGAACCTCAGTGCATCCCACCCAGATCCATTTCCCCTAAAACCCACTTAAGATACACATCCTGAACACTATGGGCAATTTAGCATGGCCAAACCACCTAACCTGCACAGCTTTGACTGTGGGAGGAAAGTGGAGCACACCCGGTAGAAACCCAGGCAAATATGTGGAGAATGTGCAAACTCCACACAGACAGACACCCAAGGCCGAAATCAATCCTGGGTCCCTGGTGCTGTGAGGCAGCTGTGCTAACCACTGAGCCACTGTGCTACCCCAAGCTAATTACAGTGTGATGCAAAAAAATGGGGAACAGTTACGATGGAGTGTATATTAATGTAGACTGAATAGTGGCAGTATAAAAGAAATACAGGAGGCAAAAATTCATTTAGGATGTTCAGAAAAATTCTCTATAGTAAGATGTTTCTTTCAAAAAGAAAAGGTAAGGCAAATATCCAGAGCTACCTAGATAAGAAAACAGTTAGAGATTATGATAAAGGGGAAGAAGGGTGCTTATGAAAGACATCAAGTAGAAAATTTAATTGAAAACCAGGCTGAATACAGAAAGTTCACAGGTAAGTGAAAAAATAAGAGAAGCAAAGAGGAAATATAGGAAGAGACTGACAACTCACATAAAACTAATACTTGAGATAACAAGGTGTGGAGCTGGATGAACTTAGCAGGCCAAGCAGCATCTTAGGAGCAGGAAGGCTGACGTTTTGGGCCCAGACCCTTTCTGCTCCTAAGATGCTGCTTGACCTGCTAAGTTCATCCAGCTCCACACCTTGTTATCCCGGAATCTCCAGCGTCTGCAGTTCCTATTATCTCTAAAGCTAATATTTGCCTGTTATACACACATTCATTGTAAAAAGATGATAAAAGGAGGAGTGGAATCAATGAAGGAACAAAAAGGGATTTTAGCATGAAGGCAGAAGACATGGTTGAAGCATTAACTTCTTCCAAGGCACTGTCTCTTTGCAAACTCTATTGGAATTAGTGAGTTTCCATCCAAGAGCTGAATGAACAGCAAGGTGCTGGTTTAGGAGCTGACTGGAGGTGGTTGTGTCATTAGTGGCAATATCCTTACAAAGCAGCTATTTCTGGGATGAGTAATGGTGAATGCGACATCCAAATAGTTTATGTGTGAGGATGGAATCTGTTTGGCATTCCTTAATGTGGAATGAAAGGGGAGTGACAAGTGGGCAGCACAGTGGCTCAGAGATTAGCAATGCAGCCTCTCAGTAACATGGACCTGGATTCAATTCTCACTCCTCAAGCGACTGATGGTGAGGAATTTGCACATTCTCCCGTGTCTTTGCAGGTTTTCTATGGGTACTCCGTTTTCTTCCCACAGTCCAAAGATGTGCAGGTTAGGAGGATTGGCCATGCTAAACTGTCCATTATGTCCAGGAGTCTGCAGGCTAGGTGGATTAACCATGGGAAATGTGTGGTTCAAGGCATAGGGTAGGAGGGTTGAGCCTGGATGGAATACTCTTTGAAGAATTGATGTGGACTTGATGGGCCGAATGGCCTGTTTCCAGCCTGAAGTGATTAATGAGTACTCACGATTATCCAGCTCGCTGGATTCATGCACATGGGCACAATCTAATTTGCCAAAAAATGGAAAATATGTGAAATGACAAATGTGATGAGATAGATGAGGCATGTATTTGGCAAAATGGGTTTTTTTCCTCCAAGCGCCTGTGATTACAAACATTTTCAGTAACTTGACTCTTTCATAACCAAGATATCTCCAGGGTGGATGGAGGTAATGATAAGGAACTGAGTGTTCTCCTGAGATTTAGAGGGTGATGTGTTGTCAGGATGCGTTTTAAATATAGTGGCTGGAAGTTGGAGCTTGGAAGCCTCAGGGAGCTTCAGAAATTGATACCCATAAAATTTTATGTTTCACCAGTGCACGCACATGTAATAAGCTGAGAAGAAAATAAACAGACAAGAAATTTGATGAGCTCTCGACCCAAAGGCCCTTTTGCTTTTATGCCTTCTTCCACACTTAGTCTCAGAAAAATAAGTTTGCCCCTTTAGATAGAGACAAAGAGAAAGTGTGCATGATGTGTGTGCGTGTGTGCGCTTACACATTACTTTTCACACTTCGCTTTCATCCGTCTTCCTTAACCTGAAAGAAAACAGTCTGTCCATGTCTTAACGGTCACAGCATGCAAACAGCAAAGTACGCTTTGAATCACCAAAGACATCCCCATTCAAAATAAAATTAAAACTGTTGTGGTTAAGCAACAAGAGGGAAAATTTGGAAAGTCATATGTATATGATTCTGACTTCATTACCGAGCACATGGTTTAAATGATAAGCCATTGGTTAGGTCACAGTTAGAATTTTCTGACCCATTTTGGTCAGCCTATGTTGGAAAGGATGACAAAACAATGGTGAGTGTACGGAAGAAGAGCATGGTGTGATGCCTTAACTAAAGGCTTCAATTGCAAGGATAGCATAGAAAAGCGAAGGTGTTCATCATCAAAAAGCAAAGGGAATTCTGACACATTCTAATAGAGGTAATGAAAATGATGAGATTTAATGACAAAAATGGAACAAAACTATTACAATTACAACTGGACATATCATAAATATTAAAGAACAAAAATTAGGATAGGATAGGATTAGTTGTCATAATCTATAATGTCCAACCAGAGATGGGGCAGAACAAGGATTCCAACAGAACTTTTAGAGTAATGAGTCAACATTTGAAACATAAAGTTGAAGATACGGAGACAACGAGTAGTGCCCAAGGACTAAGCATGGAATTGATGGGCCATATAAGTATCCCCCTTTCTCTGCACTGTAAAATTCCATCTACTTTTGTTGAATGAGGTCAGTGTTAGAGCCAAATAACTGAACAACTATAATATTAAGCAGTGAGTTATATATTAACATTAAAGATAAATCGTAGACCTGTTACAATCCAACGTACTCAACAACTGATTGGAAACATTGCTGTTCTAATTGGAATCACTGATTGGCATAGGGTTAGTAAAACCAAATCAGGAAGTCCTAGCTGGCCAATATTAACAGGGGACTTGGAATCTCCTCAGTTCAGGCAACAGACTCCGAGCTGGCTGACCACAACTCGAGTACAGTGCACACCTAAATAAAGGGGGACTTGGTGACAGGATACTGTCTCTGTGCAGTTACTTCAATTGCCCTTCTCGAAAATTAGTAAAATCTTGGCAAACTTCTCCTCACTCTAACAAGCCAAACATAGCACCTCAAGTTAAACTTTTCATATGTTGACAAATATATTGTCTATTTCCAGCACTTTATCCCTACATTAGTTAACTGACATGAGGTGAAGCACATGTGAAGATGCAACTTTCTCGAAATGAAGTAAAATTTGGGGACAATGTAATGGCTGCGACTGAGCACTAACTGATAATGAATAGAATCCAGAATTAGGTATATTACAGTGAGAGACATTTTAATATATTTATTTGTGTTTTGCTGTACATAGAATGTCGTTATCGGGTTGTGTTTCAGCAAAGCCATGGAGAACTACTCGGGTACTTCTCATTTCACTTTGCAGCATTTTGACAATATATAAAGAGAGTGGTTTGTTAACTCAATTTCACAGAAAATTTAAAATGCTCTTTAGTCATAATTAATTTCAATACATCGGGGAATGTAGGACACAATGCAATATCTGCTGGACCCACAGGGATTGTCGTTGGAGCATCAACAGGCAAAATCTCCTATCGCTTTGATGGATGGCATAACATATTGGAAGCATTCTCAAGCAAGCTGTACAGGGTTGTGCACTGATGGCTATACGCATTTGGTTACGATTTATTGATAATTTTTCAACATTCTCTAGAATCCTGAGGTCAACATTCAAGTTTAAGGAAACTTTGCAGGTCATCCACCAAAATGTTCTAAAAAAAATTTTTAGCCTCATTTGGAATACAGAAAACACGATGACCAACAACAAAACATATGTGGAACTGAAAACACAAAATCCTTCACTTCATGGTGTCTTTGCACACAGGGCTGTCCCCATTCAATGTGCCCTGAACTCTGCTGTGAAATAATTACACTTTTCAAATAATCCCCAAACATTTCTTAAATTTGCAAATGTATAGGTCAGTCTAAAAATCTATGAAGACTCTTAGATGATAATATATTCAGAAGAGTACTTGAGAAGGTTAACAATGTCATGCACACAAAGATTTGAAAAGAAGCTACCACATTTCAACTGTTTTTCAAACATTTATTCAAAAAGGCAGAGAAGATAATCAAAACACTCTCTGTTGGCCTCGAATTTAGCTTCAGTCACTGAGATTATGTTTTATCATTGCCTTTAAAATTCATCTGCAATTGGCAACATTTTCTGAGAAGATATTTTCCCTGTAATCGACTGTAATTTATTTTCTCATAAACTGCTTATAAAATAGTCAGGGCACAGTGGTGTTAGTGGTTAGAGGCGGAGGAGAGCTGGGGGTATAAGGTGGGAGGGAGGTGTAATATTATTCTGAGAACAAGATACAGTAACATTTTGAGGAACAACAGAGAAGAAAACCTGGAACCCTCACAAAACAGTAGCAGTTTAATCGTTAAATGAGCTAAAATCGAAATAATGTAACAAAGGGAATGACTTCACCCCTGAGTTGGAGGGGGAGGGGTGGATGAAGAAGCAAAATGAGTGCCTTTTTTGATGAATTATCCACGTGTTTTAGTTTCTCTCTACATGAAGCAGATTTATTTTCACAAACCTAACATTAATTCTGAGTAGTGATAGCATTTTTGACTTTTCCCGTGAGTTGAAGTGCATCAGAAGTTGAAATCAAATCAAATAAATTATGTGATTAATTTTTCTCCAACAGCATAATTGCTAAAACCTGTCTTCCTTCCACAGGTAACCAGGTAAAATCATATTTCTGTTGCTGTTCCTCATGTATCGGTAGAAGATATAATTTGTCACATTGTTTTTAAACATGTAAACTAATAAAATTATTCCCATTTCCTTGCTTCAAAATTTAACAGCAATGGCTGGAATACACCCCGTGACCCTACTCCCCTAGCACTCAACCCAAAAAAGGGGTTAACTGTGAAAGGGGAACTGTCAATTTATCTCAATGACTTCAAGACAAAAAAATTCCAGATAACTATCCCACAGGATAAACAATTTGACAAGACACTGTCTCTCAAGCCACAAGCCAGTCAGTCTATTTTTTGTGATATGATATAATATGATGTATTGACTTTTCCCCTATTTAGTGAGCAGTGAACTATTTGGTCTCAATATATTCTTGTCACAAATACAATGACAGTTTTTTATTGTGGATTGACTGGTCTAATCTGTAAACGCGTCTGAAAACATTGCAAAAGACCTTTCTTTAAGTAAGGCAAAGTTAACTTTAATATGGCGATTTTCACTATACCATTACTAATTGGGTCAACTTAATATTTGACCTTGTTATAATTGTTTGTTTTTTATTTAATACAGTACAAAAACATCTATACTATAAATTGCAGACAGTTATTGAATTGGCTTAGGACACTGTCTCTTGTGATGTTAAATAAACCTTTAGGACAACTGCTTTTTAAGGGAACATTTTGACTTAATATAAAAAAGAACATGCTTAGCTTTATATTTATGAACTATTTTTTTCCCCAAAGGTCTCCTGTACTCTTCTTTCGCATTCTGCCACCTCCCACAAATGAATAAAAGAAAACCATGCTATTTCAGCCAGGAGCATTTGCCACTGCTCTCAACTGGAATTGTCCTAGAGAGATAGAAGTCTACACGCAAGAATCCACTTGCTCATTTTTCCCTCGTCATCCCTCCCCATACAGCACAGGTAGTGTCTGAGTGGTGCACCATCTAGTGGTCAAGTAGAGAAACTCAGAAAAGGAATTCAAAACTGAGCCACCAGAGTCAACAGTAAGCAATCCTGGGACTTACATCTCAAACTCCATTGATCAAGAGTGAACACCCAGTCTCAGTCTCCCGTATCTCTTGACTTTGCTACTGTGCTGCATTGTATTATTTTCAATTTTCCCTTTATCGCTCTTGAAAAAAGTTCTTTTGACAGGAAATGTTATGTTCTTATATGAAGGATTAATTTTGCACAATGTAAACTTTAAAAGTGTCAGATGAACACATCAAGCTTCTTTGAAAGCACTGCTGCTTCTGCAGATTGACTGCAACCAGCTAAATTTAATCAAACGTTCTGGCACATCTCACTTTCAACATTCAAGAAACCTGAGCTATGAATGACGACTTTTCAAATCTGTTTAGATCGAACATGAAAAGTTAATAACTTTGTGATAGATTATCCAGGCTTGAAGCTGATTTTGAGCAGTGTATGTTTTCTAATTCTTGATTACGTTTTGTCCTCAGTTCAGTGACATAAAACAAAGAATGCATCTGTTTCTTTGCTGACAAGCTGACCACAACTTTATAAACAGGTAAAAGAGCGACAGATTCTCCTATCAGGTTTCAACTAGCTGAGCCTAATGCAATTAAACTATTCATATTGACACTGACAAGTAAAGAATTTTAAAATATCAGTCAAGGAAAAAAACACAAAGGATATGTTTAAACATCTGTAACACTATATAAAAATTGGTTTGAAACTGTATAATTGTATCCCTATTAGCAATTTCACTTGGCATTGTACCATATTAAAACCCAAGAGCTATGACTAGAGTAAACAGTTTTAATAAACCCAAACCAGACTACATAAATTAAAAACAAAATTACTGCATGCTAATCGAGCACTGCAATCGGACAAGCTCTTCCTTCGAAGCCCAAACGTTTTCTAGCAGCATGGTCAGGAATATTGAAGACAGCTGAAGAAATGTTAAGACCACCCTGAATTTTACAGTTGGGATTTTCAGCAACCCTTGAAGTGCAATGTTCACATTGAGGATTTTTTGATACATTCATTGTGGCATAGCATAAATAATGCGTTGTGTTGGTGAACTGCATCCCCACATCCCACAAGGCCATTTGCTACACCAGTGTCTCATATCTATTGCTCATCCATTCACTGATACTCATATTGATCCACTGCGGTCTAATATCATTTAAGGGGTCAGCCTCCTTCACATGTTCTTTGGTGGCTCATGAGCTTCGATTTTGGATCACATTGGGCTTGAAATTAGCCATCCTTAGAAAGAAAGATTGCAGCAGCAGTCTGCAAGAACAAAAGATAAGTATTCCACTTTGTTTTGCCTGATCTGGTTGACTGGAAGGCATGTTACATAGTGGGCTTCAGTGTGATCACTGTTACACTTTTAAAGCATGACTGCATGTGGAAGAGGCACTCAAAGAAGGAAACAGGGCTCAAGATTTTACAGATATTATGACCTTCAAATAGTTTAGAATGAGATGCAGCCATAGAGCAGCTTGATTAGCCTGTGTTAAATCAAATGAAAAGTGCACTTATTACATTCATATCATTTTCTAAGATGGAAACAAATTGCAATGCATCTTCCATCAGACATTTTATTAAAGTAAACTTACAATAAGCTGAAGATTAGCCTTTCCGAATCTCGAATGTCTTCATGTTGCCGAACTAAGAAGCACTATTCACATGTAGAAAACAGCTGGACTAACTATGCTATAAGCTGATGTTGACTAACTAGTTTGCTACCTTTTAACATATTGACATAATTGGAAGCATAATTATCTGCAAACTCTTGTGCAAGAAAATACTGGCAGATCTTGTTTCTGTATTTTTCTTCTGAAAAGAAAAGTCTGTAATAAATTTGAATTTTCAAACCTAAATTCAATCGATTTTTTTTTCGGAACATGTTTTTCACAGGTTTTCTTTAATTTCATTGTTAGTTTTTCAAAGCAGTCAGGAGACTTTCATCTGTGAGATGGCAAATAAAAAAAAACAACTTGCCTACGTAATAATAGCTGAAGCACTTTGAAGGAATTTGCAAAGTACCTGGATGATGTGAGGCTCAATGTAGTGCCGTATGTGAAAGTAAATTTTTCCTCTTCCCCCTTTCGCTTTTGAAAAGTTTCGCCATATTACAGATTTCAGAATTGATTGGAAGGATTTAAGAGGCAGTGAGTAAGGGTTAAGATGCATCACAGTGAAGAGAATCACGGCAATGTGTCACCTCAGACTGCTCTTGTACACCTTCTCCTGGCTAATTACAGAACAACACAAGTGGATAGTCAACACCAGCTCAGCAGATAGTTCACTTGATTTGGGTATAAACAGCATGGTGTACCTTGTGGGAAAGACACCTTAGCTAACTTCTTCCTGATTAGGGTTGGACAGGACTTACAAGTATCTATGTAGAAGCAGCTATAGTGTTGGTAAATGCACACCACAGCTAATCCTTTCCTTCTTCAACATATCTTTCTGCAACTAGCAATATAAGATTGCTAGAGATACTCTGTCGGCTTTGGAGAGGCTTATAAAAAACAAGGAGATTACTGCAAAATCCACACGGACTGGAAGGCATCCTGGTGTCTCAGATTGTCATTGTGTCCTGGCATATGCATAGTTCAGGCAACTGTGAGAAAGTGTGTAGGGGGGAATGTGAATAGTGGGGAGAACACATTTCTGTATTTTTGATACAACTTCCCACTGGATTTATCTGTTAGAAATGAACTAGTCTGCCAAGTTTGCTGAAAACCAGAAAGTACCATACATTACACTGAAGACAGCACTCACATGATTGATAGTAATATGCAAACCTGTGAAAACTAGACTGTCATAAAGGGATTGTAACCATCTCACATCTATTAATGAAACACACAAGAATATTTGGCACTTTTTACACCATATGACGAGAAGATACAGGAGCAAAATTAGGAATTTGAATCTTCTCTGACATTTGATCGCGGCTGATATGTTTCTCAATACCGCTCTTCGGCCTTCTCCCCATAGACCTGTGATCTCCTTACCAGTTAAGAATCTGTCTATCTCAGTCTTAAATACAGTCAATGGCTTACATCCACAGCCCTCTGTAGCAATGATTTTCACAGATTATATGCCCTCTGGCCGTAGAAATTCCTCCTCATTTCAGTTCTCTTGCGTCTGTGCCCGCAGGTCCTAGTCTCTTCAAATGTTGAAAACATCTCTCTGCCCACTTTGTCTAGGCATATCAATATTCATCCTTCTAAAGTTCATTGAATACAGACCCAGAGTCTTCAACTGCTCCTCCTATGACAAGCCCCTCTTCCCTTGAATCATTCTTGCAAACCTCCTCTGGACCCCCTTGAAAACCAACACATCCTTTCTTAGATATGGGCCCAAAACTGCTCACAATATTCCAAACGCAGTCTATCAGAGCCTATACAGCCTTGCCCTCTTTAAATGAATGCTAACATTGCATTTGCCTTACAAACTGCAAAATGAACCTGTGTGGCTAATCTTAAGAGAGTCCTAAATTAGGACTCCCAACTTCCTTTCTGCTTCAGATTTCCAAAGCTGTATTAAAAATAGTCAGTGCCTCTATTCTTCCTACCAAAGTGCATAGACTCACATTTTGCCACTCCGTATTACATTGGCCACTTCTTTGCCCACACGCATAGACTGTGCAAGCCGTTCAGTATCCTCCTTGCTTCCTGAACATTGTCTGTCCAAGATCCCTTTATCCCCACTCTCTGCCTTCTGCCAGTCAGCCAATCCTCTAACACCATGGGCTCTAATCTTATTGTGGCACATTGTGAAAGGCCTTCTGGAAATCCAAATAGACCACATCCAATGGCTCTCCTTTGTCTAACTTGTTTGTTACCTCCACAAAGAATTCTAACAGATATTGTCAGAAATGACCTCCCCTTGAGAAGCCGTGCTGACTCTGACCTATTTTATCATGCACTTCCAGGCACTCAGCAATCTCCTCCTTAATAGTGGACACTAAGATCTGACCAATGATCAAAGTCAGGCTAACTAGTCTATACTTTTCTGTCTTCTGCTTCCCTCCCTTCTGAAACAGGGGTATTACATTAGACATTTCCAGTCCTCTGGGATCCTCCTTGCCTCTAGTGATGCCTGAAATATCACCATCAGTACCTCTACATCTCATCAGCCATCTCCTTCAGAGGGTATAGATCATTCAGTCCAGGTTATTTATCCAACTTCAGACCTTTTAACTTCCCCAGCACCTTCTCCTTTGTGATTCTCACTATACTCACCTCTGCCCCCTTACTCTACCAGAAGTCTGGTATGTTAGTGTTGCCTTCCACGGTGAAAACTGATGCAAAGTACCCATTTGTGTCCTCTGCATTTCTTTGTTTCCCGTAACTACCCCTCCAACCTCATCTTCCAATAATTCACTACCCACTCTTGCATCTCTTTTACCTTTTAGATATCTAAAAAGACTTTTGCAATCTTCTTTTATATCACTACCTGGCTTACTCTCACATTTCTCCTTCATCCCACTTTATTTTTTTTAGTTATCCTCAGCTGGCTTTTAAAGGATTCCCAAACCTTTGACTTCCCACTAATATTCACCACATTGTATGCTTATTGTTGCTGTTATGTCATCCCTGACTTCCCTTGTCAGCCACAGTTACCCAATCCTCCTCTTAGTATGTTTCTTCTTCTTTGGGATGATTTTCTACTGGGCAACGTGATTACCCTCAGAAACTCTCGCCAACGTTCCTCTACCATCTTCCTGGCTAGGATCCCTTTCCAATCAACTCTGACCAGCCCCTCCCTCATGTCCATGTAATTACAATCAGTCAATTGTAATACCATTACATCTGATTCAATCTTGTCTCTCTCAAACTGCAGGGTGAATTTTACATTATAATAGCCACTGATCTCTAGGGATTTCTTTGCCTTCAGCTCCCTAAACAAGTCTGCCTCATTACACGTCACAAAATACAGAATTGCCTGATCCATTGTGGGCTCTACCACAAACTGCTCCAAAAAAATTAAAATTAATTGTGGAATGAGAAATGGCACAATAATTATGAGTAGGATAGTGAGAGCGAAGTTCCTGCAAGGCAGGTGTTGCACATCGCTTGGAAGTGGACCATAATGTAAGGGTCAGCTCATTTAAAGATTCCCAAGCTGCTTTTAGCACTTAGTGCATGATGGATTCATTCACAATATGGGCTATGACTCAATCGGCCAGCACAGAAGAAAAATATGATTGCAACTGTACTTGACAGCGAGGTAAAATCTGCTGCATTAAAAAATCTGTACTTAAAAATATTTACTTGTACTTTCAGAAGCTGCTTAAAGGTTGGGGGAATCAGCAGCAAACTAGTTTTCAAGATACGACGCAACAATTTGTTTGCAAATGCTGGTGCAGTATAGATGACAGTCATGATCTCCCACACTCACCATATTTGATAGGAGGCAAATTGAGAGCTGCTGCATTAGGGGAGTACTTTGAGGGCACTCAGTCTGCTTACCATTTATAACAGAAGGTCATCAGTGAACTGAATGCTGCGTACAGTACTTTCATTGCTCACAATCAGATACAGCAGGAGGCAACTGAATCTGGCACAGCAAATCCACCATGCAGTATCACATCAGGTAGTTAGTGCGATGCTGCAGAACTCAAAATCCTGCCCTTCAACCTGTCCCACATTTATTATTAGATAATAAAATGTGAGGCTGGATGAACACAGCAGGCCAAGCAGCATCTCAGGAGCACAAAAGCTGACGTTTCGGGCCTAGACCCTTCATCAGAGAGGGGGATGGGGGGAGGGAACTGGAATAAATAGGGAGAGAGGGGGAGGCGGACCGAAGATGGAGAGTAAAGAAGATAGGTGGAGAGGGTGTAGGTGGGGAGGTAGGGAGAGGATAGGTCAGTCCAGGGAAGACGGACAGGTCAAGGAGGTGGGATGAGGTTAGTAGGTAGCTGGGGGTGCGGCTTGGGGTGGGAGGAAGGGATGGGTGAGAGGAAGAACCGGTTAGGGAGGCAGAGACAGGTTGGACTGGTTTTGGGATGCAGTGGGTGGGGGGGAAGAGCTGGGCTGGTTGTGTGGTGCAGTGGGGGGAGGGGATGAACTGGGCTGGTTTAGGGATGCAGTGGGGGAAGGGGAGATTTTGAAACTGGTGAAGTCCACATTGATACCATACGGCTGCAGGGTTCCCAGGCGGAATATGAGTTGCTGTTCCTGCAACCTTCGGGTGGCATCATTGTGGCAGTGCAGGAGGCCCATGATGGACATGTCATCAAGAGAATGGATGCAGTATACCACATGTGGTATACTGCATCCACTGTACCCGGTGCGGCTTCCTCTACATTGGGGAAACCAAGCGGAGGCTTGGGGACCGCTTTGCAGAACACCTCCGCTCAGTTCGTAACAAACAACTGCACCTCCCAGTCGCAAACCATTTCCACTCCCCCTCCCATTCTCTTGATGACATGTCCATCATGGGCCTCCTGCACTGCCACAATGATGCCACCCGAAGGTTGCAGGAACAGCAACTCATATTCCGCCTGGGAACCCTGCAGCCGTATGGTATCAATGTGGACTTCACCAGTTTCAAAATCTCCCCTTCCCCCACTGCATCCCTAAACCAGCCCAGTTCATCCCCTCCCCCCACTGCACCACACAACCAGCCCAGCTCTTCCCCCCCACCCACTGCATCCCAAAACCAGTCCAACCTGTCTCTGCCTCCCTAACCGGTTCTTCCTCTCACCCATCCCTTCCTCCCACCCCAAGCCGCACCCCCAGCTACCTACTAACCTCATCCCACCTCCTTGACCTGTCCGTCTTCCCTGGACTGACCTATCCCCTCCCCACCTACACCCTCTCCACCTATCTTCTTTACTCTCCATCTTCGGTCCGCCTCCCCCTCTCTCCCTATTTATTCCAGTTCCCTCCCCCCATCCCCCTCTCTGATGAAGGGTCTAGGCCCGAAACGTCAGCTTTTGTGCTCCTGAGATGCTGCTTGGCCTGCTGTGTTCATCCAGCCTCACATTTTATTATCTTGGAATCTCCAGCATCTGCAGTTCCCATTATCTCTGATACTATTTTAACCACATTTATTATTACCCTTATTCATGAATCTCACATAAATCCATCCTTCAGCAGGGCTCCCATTCGAACTCCATCATGCACCAAAAAGCATTTTATATGTAAACACTTTATATGACCATTGTCTATCATCACATTGCAACAAAAACAAGAGCACTGAGACCTCCAAGGTGGGCTTCAGTTTTGGCAGATGTCAGCAATCCAGGACTGCTTATGTTTCAGAAAATGCAGAATTGGAGTGGTATAGGTAACTATCTATTAAGTCATCAATTGAAAGTGAGTATGAGAGTGCAGGCCAGTTTAGATTATGTGCATTGGTCGATAGTGGATGCAGAACCAACAGCCTTACGGTTTATGGTATTCAATAGGGTTCAATCTATGTTATTCTGCTTGACTGTTAAGTCTGTGAATGGAGCAACAGAGTTAAATATCCCAGCCCACACAGACATAAGGGTTCTAGGTAATACCTGTACTTCCATGGAAAGGCCACAACTGTGTTATGTTATGTAAGGATTCCAGACCAGCCAGTCAATGTACCTTTAAGACATGGTTACATGTCTTAAGTTACACGGCATTATGACCTGTGAAGTTCAGGTATGAAAGGTGCCAACTTTGTCTTCAATCACTCTCTGAATGTAATGTTAGTACAGTACAGTCAGTCATTACTGTTATGTCTGTTACTATAATGCACTGTAATATCAGCAAATACAGAATCCAGACTATGTACAAATCTGTGATATTGTAGCCATGTAAATAGCTAGTCTTCAATACAACAGAAGTCATCTGTCTCAACATATGTTACAGGAGCTAACAAATAGGGCAGCATTCACACCATATCACCATGGCAGTGGTGCTTGATCCAAGAAAGCTTGTCTTGGTGGCACACAATGTGGAAATTTCTGTAAATTTTAAAATGCTCTAAAATTCCATCAGTAAATTATTTGGGTTTGGAATTCACAGCCATCTTTGTGTTGCACTCAGATAAATCAGACTTAGAGACACTCCAATTTGGTGCACATATTATCAGAGGTTACGGGAAGAGACAGCAGGATGCTATAGTGAGGGCGTGAACAAATGAGCAGAAACATCACTCAACCATTACCAGCAACAGAAAATAAAACAACTCAAAGATCCTACAACACAGCTTCTTACTCAAAACTGAGTAAAGTCTATCAAATGGTTACAGCTACAAAGTGTTAGTCTCCCACAGAAACATTTAGTGTGTCAAGATAATTTGAACTGTCACACGACAAAATTGCAGCTTTGGCACTGATAGGCTGGATTCAAGATGCATAATCCGTGCAGCAGTGCCTATGTCGAAATAGGAAGGCGTTAATCGGTGATGGTTCTAACAAAGATATTTCATTACGACAACACTCCACATTAAATTGCAGTGCCAGGAGGCTGGCTTGGAGGTACAGAGAGCTACAAAATTCTGGGCAGAGAATTCCATACTGCATGTACTCTTCCTGGTGTGAGGATAATGGGCCTAGTCGTTTTTTTTTTCTAATTTCAGCTGCTTCCCTACACTAGAATGGGTTCCCTGTGAAGGAAAAACATACATGGGTAGTATGGCCTCAGTGCTGGCCGAATGCCAAAAGCAAACAAAAAAAAAAAATCGGTCAGCCAACATTTCTCAAAGGCTGCAGCTGGGTTTTAAAGGGCACATGCTTCTTGGCTAGAGCTTGGAGCTACTTCACATTTTGAGATCTGTGAAAATCTGCCCTAGGGAAGATTGAACATTTCAGCTCTGATGGACTGGAATTGATAATGTAAAGGCAGACTTAAACATGGGGCAGAATGTGAGCCCTACATCTTCTTCAGTGTAAATGCTTATATGCCTGAGAGTGAGACCCCTCCCCAAGTACATTAATGTAAATTAAAAGTGTTCTGAGGAAGGGTCACTGGACCCAAAACACTAACTTTGTTTTCTCCTCCACACATGCTGCCAGACCTGCTGAGCTTTTCCAGCAACTTTGTTTTTGTTCCGAGTAAATTAAAGTCGCTTCCAGTTTTGCAGAACTTGGTATAAATGAGGATGATCATCTGTGCAATCAGGATAAAAGTTGTCAACTAAATGCACCTACTTTTAACTCTCTTATCAAATTTGGCCTGAGTGTAACTAACCATTTGCTGTATCTGAATCAGAGTGACCAAGAGATCCAAGACAGCATTGACCTCTGAATTGTCATTTTCATTCTACAGTATGGGGAAAGTATGTGGGGAAGCCAGATTTCCATGTAAAAACTTCTTTTCAAGGCACCCATTTAAACGTGGGAAAACCAACAAGTAACTGGAAGGCCTGGCAATGTATCACCATGATAGGATGCTGTCAAGCGGCTTAGACATACATTGGGTGGGGCAGGCTTGGAGACAAGATGAAACAGCGACAAAAATAGCTGAACAGGTGGCCTTCACAAATATGTTAATGATTTCCCCCATTTCTTGTTATAGTCCAAGTAAGATGAAAGTGGGCGACCCTCTCATGGTGCAAAGAAAGCATTGCTACCCCTGAAGTAAAAGACCTCGGTTCAAACCCCACCTGCTCCAGAAGTCTGTAATAACATCTCTGAAGAGATTGTTAGGAAAATTGTTTAAATGAGGAAAAATGATGCAAACAGATGCTTAAGAAAGTTGTAGTCAAAAAAACAAATTTGAGTTTAACAATAACTTTTGAGTGATCAAACATGCAAGTGCCATGTTCCTATGAAGTTAGATGGTGAATCTGGAATTATAGTTGAGGGCACTGTTCATAGATCTGCATATTGCAGTTAGCCCACTGGGTTATTTAACTATCACCATTACAACAGGGAGCTAGTCTCAACATCTAAACAATGAAAGAATGTCTCCACTGTACAGGATAAAAAAAAGCTTAAAGAAGGTAGGAACCTTTAAAAAAGATTTGGACTTAAAGTTTTCTTGATATAGACATTCATTGACACTGATCTTTCTACCTGCAACACCAAAAAGAGCTCTGGCTTTCCAATATAAAAGGTGCAGATAGATGACTTTAACACTTGTGTCATATATATCAGTGATAGATTTTAAAGCAATTGAATGTGTTTGAGCATGACATTACAAGCATAGTACTAAGTACATCCTCTGAAGCTGCATAGCAAAGTGCACAATTCGAAGAGCTTGTGGAACTTAATAGAAGGGTTTAATTCAATTTTGTAGGCAATGCAAAAAAACAGAACTCCTGTCTTCTCAACATTAAAGAAATGATGATGTCAGGAAGCTCTAACTTGTCAGAAGCTCTATTAGAATTCTATCCTTATGAGCTTGGCAATCAGAGAGATCAAATGTGTGGGACGATGATAAGCTTACCGACCTTTTGTTCAGAATACCTTAACAGTGGATTTTTCACCCAAATGTGTTTGACAGAAGACCCTAAACTTGAAATATAACCAATAATTAATCTGAAAATAATCCACCACACATGCACATCTTTTCCTTTGAAAATACGTCAGTGGCTTAGAAACTAACAGGGCTATGTTATCTTGCAAATCCAAAATTCCTCAAGCAGCCTTCGCAAGGGCCAACAGTTTAACTTCCTTATGTATCGTTTATTAAACACTTGCTTTTGAATATGTTACCAGACAGGAAGTGGGTGAGACATAGTTTATCAGAAAAGTAGAATATTAACCAAGCATGGGAATGTGGTGACATCAGCCCGCACTTTGTTGAACACGTCCCTTTCAAACGCTTGTTGTTTTATGTTTTGAAAGAGCAGGAGTTCGCATAAAAAATATTAAGTATCATTCACTTTAAGTAACACTGCTGGTTGGAGTTATTGGCTGATTTAATGCTCTGAGGACTACTTATAATCAGACCTCTCGGCATTTAAAACTGCACTGTCCAGTTTAAGGCACTGTGATTGTTTAAACAATTTCCACACCCAATGGCATTTGTGATTGCAGAAAGCAATGTTTTTAAAAAATACAATAGCTGAACACCTGATGCGGAACATGGGGTATTTTAGAAAATGGGATCAGTAAATCATTGTTAAAGAAAATGCTAGCAGTTGTCTTTCTCCTTTTGGTTTAAGACACAAAAGTGCTTGGGGATTCTAATAATTCGAAGTCCTAATTAATAAAATGCTGTAAATTTCATCACTGGTGTGTCTGAAGAAGATCAAACCCCTAGTTACCAGTCCCCTTCCTTTATCTATGGCCTCAGCCTGCCTCAAGGAAGAAATGAGCATAAGCCTCAGACTTCAGCTTGATAGAAGATGATACCAGCGAGAACAAAATGACTTTAACCGTTGCACAGTGAGGGGCTCCTCATGGGGCTAAATCTGGTCTCAAAAAGATAAGTGACATGGCAACATTATCTACTATACTGGGGTACCACAATGCCAGTTCATCTCTGGGGCTGTTCTTAAGCTGAACTAGGGAACTGTGAAGATTACTTAAGATATTTCATTGTTTTAATAATTAAATATGAATAACCTAAATGCGGAGCAAATATAATGATGATGGCAGCACAAATTAAGTCCAAGTAATTTGGTATAATTATCCAATTAAAATGCTGAACAATTAAAATTCAACAATGGAAGAATATATTATTGACCATAATCACAGCAATATAAATTGCCAAGTACTCTTAATAAACATTTATGTTTCATCAGTAGGCCATAGAAACAATAATTACAATAATTGGGAAAAATTAAGAAGGAAAATTAAAATTATGGGGTGCAGTAAAGGTACCTCTGTGCACCTATGGAAAGTGAACACCAAACGTCTCTCATATGGTTCTCAGGGCCTTGAAATCACACATCATGCCAAAATATTCAAGTGCAACTAGTGTGGCACTCCCAATTCTGACCAGCACTATACTTTACATTACTGTAAGGATGACTAACTTATTACATGGAGCCCTGCCTTTATTACACAATACCATGGGATTGAAACCAAGTATAACATAGACTTAATTATAAGGTACCTTAAAGTATAATTGTTCCAATAATTGTAAAATCAATACAGAGGAGTTCAGTCATGATGGTGAACCAATCACAATTGAAGATCTGGTTGTCCTTTTAATCCATATGCACTGTCCTGACAAGTTGTCTTCCATGGTACCTTTTTTCCCTTAATCATATCAAGGTGTAGGCGAGGACATTCAGCCCTTTTTCTTTCCTTCTAATTTCCAAACAAATGAACATCTGCTTTTTGGGTCCTTCACAATGTTGAACACAGTTCCCTGTTTATATTTATCATTTTCCTTTGCTAATTTATCAGTATTTTAATCAAGCAAAACCTTATTTTCCAAATTCTCAACGTAATAACCCAAATTTCACAGAATATCTAAATGAGGTAAAAGAGTTGCTTCTACAACACTCACTCACACTGAACATTCATCGACCTTCCTCAGTCAATGACAGACTGGGACACTCCTTTACAATTCACATAATTCCCCTGCTAACTAACAGCCTTGGTCTTTCACTACCATGGGTTAACAAATGATGGGGACAGGGTGTGGCACTTAAATGACCATTTAAGAGGCTCAATTGGCCCAAGGAAAAGCTGACTGGCTGATACTCCCACAGGTCCTGGAAACTGGGTGACATATTGAAGGTATGAAAAGCAGTGTGCAGGATGTGTGCTGCATTGAACCGGCCCCATCCGATCTTCAGAAGTGCAGGTGGGGTAGTCTGTAAAATTGGTCTTTCACTGCCATGGGTCAACAAATGATGGGGACAGGGTATGGCACTTAAATGACCATTTAAGAGGCTCAAAAGGCCCCAGGAAAAGCTGACTGGCCGATACTCCCACAGGTCCTGGAAACTGGGTGACATATTGAAGGGAAGCAGAAAAGCAGTGTGCAGGACGTGTGCTGCATTGAACCGGCCCCATCCGATCTTCAGAAGTGCAGGTGGGGTAGTCTGTAAAATTCAGGCCAAAGTGATCAGGCAGGGGTTTCAGAAACAAGTAATCATCAGTCAGTAAACAGTAATAAAGGAGATTTTCCTGGATCCCTGCCACAACACATCACATAGCTTAATTAATTTCAGCAATCCACAAGTTCTGTATTACTAAACCACAAGATGTGTCATCTTCAGATTGATATAATTAATGCAAGTATGTTTATTCCTAGCATCACATTTCCTTTCACTCGGATAAGTTCACACAAGTATGGTGAGAAAGAATGTTTTCAAAACAAGAAATGGATTGCTGATGAATTGTAACAGAAATGAGCTAACTTGCCAATTCCTCCTTACTCATGAGAGAGGGAAGATCAGAGCATTACCACAGGAACAATTCCTTGGCAATGTTGCTGGAAAGAGGTTTTTATTCATTCTGTAAACAATAAAATTTCACTTAAACAAATTTATTTTTGACCATCCTAAAATGCAGACAGCAAAGAAAACAGAATGTGACCAATTAGTTTGCAGATTGGGAGCCAGAGATTGGATAGAGAGGGAATGGCTGACATTCTATTTTAACTCTTTTCTTTGTGTGATAGCACCTAGTTTTTATTTGGTCCATCACATAGAATACTTAGCCAGGTCAGCACTAAATTACAGGCAATAAAGGATGAGTAACTGCTCCTTGGGGAAGTACTTCCATAAATTATACCCACGAACTAAATGGATGTTTTGCAAAAAAAAATCAACGATAGTTGTCATGGTCACCTTTACCGAGATTAATGAAACAAATTGAAATGCCACCTGTTTGCTATGGTGGCATTTGAAACCATATTCCCCCCTCCACAAAGATTAGTTTAGTCACTGGATTATTACGCCTGTGATGTTATCAATACAAGTCTGTTCACATTCCTTCCAAGTGGCACTTCAATACATGACTCTGTTCTCTGCCAACATCTCTGTCTCGGGTTTGCTAAGTGCTCCAGCAAAAGCTGGAAGAACTGCACCTCATTTTCTGCTTGGGGACACTGAAGACTTCTGGATTTAGAATCAAATTCAATTACTTTAGTGCTTGAGCTCTCCCACGTCCTTACCCCAAACCTTATTCACCGTACCTTGTTATCACAGTCTGCTATTACACATAACCTATTGTTACTTTAGAAACAATAATGATAGGAGCAGAGGAAGGCCATTCAGCCATTTGAGCCTCCTCCATCATTCATCAATCATGGCTTATCATCTAACTCAATAGCCTAATCCTGCTTTCTCCCCATAACCTTTGATCCCATTCACCCCGACTGTTATAAATAACCACCTTTTGTTAGCCATTAACAATCCCCATTAATATTTATTCACTCTCTTAGTTAGATCGTTATCCACTTCTTTGCCTGTTCAGGGTTTCCTAAGGTTCTGACGAAGTGTCGCTCAACCCAAAATGTGAACTCTGATTTCTCTCCATAGATACCTCCAGACCTGCTGAGCCTTTCAAGCAATTCCTATTGAAATACCAAAATTTAAGCACATGGGCAACTGGGATCATTTAAAGAACCAAGCAGTACATTACTTGGTCACTAAATAGCAATGAGCCCACTCTGAACAGTATTAACATTGAAGCAACAATTTATCTTTTTTGTCCCCAATAACTGTCCCGGCAGTATCTATCGCTCAATTCACATAATATTCATTTTGTAGGATGTGGTCATATTATTGCTCGCTGGCCAGCATTCATTGCCCAACCCTAGCTGCTCTTGACAGGTTGGTAGTGAGCTGCTTTCTTGAACTACTGCAGCCCGCCTGCTGGAGGCTGACCCACAATGCCTTTAGGGAGGGAATTCTGGGATTTTGACCCAACAACAGTGAAGAAACAGTGGTATATTTCTAAGTCAGGAAGGTGAGTGGCTTGGAGAGGAACTTGAAGGTGGTAGTGTTCCCATATATCTATTGTCTTGTCCTTCTAGATAGAAGTGGTCGTGGGTTTGGAAGGTGCTGTCTGAGAATCTTTGGTGAGTTTCTGCAGTGCATCTTGTAGATAGTAGACACGGCTGCTACTAAGCGTCAGTCGTGGAGGGAGTGGATGCTTGTAGATGTAGTGCTAATCAAGCAGGCTGCTTTGTCTTGAACGGTATCAAGCTTCTTGGGTATTCTGGGGGCTGCATTCATTCAGGCAAGTGGTGAGTATTCCATCACAGTTCTAGCTTGGGTCTTGTATGTGGTGGACAGGCTTTGAGGAGTCAGGAGGTGAATTTCTCACCACAGTATTTGTGGCGCCTGACCTACTCTTGTAGCTGCTGTGTTTGTGGTGAGTCCAGTCAATGACAACCCCCAGTATGTTGATAGAGGGGGACTCAATTGAAAGTCAAGAAGCAGTGATTAGATTGTCTCTTATTGTTGATAGTCATAGTCTGGCATTTGTGTGGCGTAAATGTTACCTGCCATTTGTCAGCCAAAGCCTGGATGTTGGCCAGATCTTGCCGCGTTTGAACACTGACTGCTTCAGCATCTGAATAGTCACGAATAGTACTGAACATCCCTACTTCTGACCTTGTGATGGTGGGAAGGTCATTGATGAAGAGCTGAAGATGGTTGGCCTAGGACACTACCCTGAGGAATGTCGGCAGAGATGTTCTGGAGCTGAGATGACTGACCATCTTCCTATGTGTCAGGTATGACTCCAAACACTGCATAGCTTGGCCCCTGATGCCCATTGATTCCAGTTTTGCCTGGGTTCCTTGATGTCACACTCAGTTGAATGCAGCCTTGATGTCAAGGGCTGTTACTCTCACCTCACCTCTGGAATTTAGCTCTTTTGTTCCATACTTCAGCCAAGGCTGTAATGAGATCAGGAGCTGAGTTGCCCTGGCAGACACAAACTGGGCATCACTCAGCAGGTTATTTTTGAGCTGGTGCTGCTTGATAGCACTGTTGATAACACCTTCTAACACTTTACTGATGTTTGAGAGTAGACTAATGGGGTGGTAATTGGCCGTGTTGGATTTGTCCTGATTTTTATGTATAGTACATGCCTGGGAAATTTCCCACATTGCCGGGTAGATACCAGATACTGTTCAGGAATAGCTTGGTTGAGGGTGCGGAAAGTTCTGAAGCATATGTCTTCAGTACTTTTGCTGGAATGTCATCAGAGCCCATGGCCTTTGCAGTATCCAGTGTCTCCAACCATTTCTTAATATCATGTGTTGTGAATCAAATTGGCTGAAGATTGGTTGCCGCGTTTGAACACTGACTGCTGGGGACCACTAGAGGAGAAGAGATGGAACACCCACTCGTCACTTCTGGCTGAAGATTGTTGTAAAAGCTTCATTCAAATCTTTTGTACTGATGTCCTGGACTCTTCCATCATTTGAGGATGGGGTAATTTGTGAAGCCATCTCCTCCAGTGAGTTAGGTTATAAATTATGTTATAGAGTCATGGAGCCACAGAGTCATATAGCATGAAAACAAATCCTTTGGTCCAACTCGTCTATGCCTACCAAGTTTTCCAAAGTAAACTAGTTCTACTTGATTGTGTTTATCCCATATCCCTCTAAACCTGTCCAATTCATGTGCATGTCCAATTGTCTTTTAAACAGTGCATCTATCATTTCTTCTGCCTATTCATTTCATACATGAACTGCCCTACCATGCAAAGATATTGCCCTCCACATCCCTAAACAGAAGAGGCACTTGTCTTACATAAGAAAGCAAGTTCTTGCCTGACAGTAATAGGTACATGTTGAAGTTGATTGGCTCACCAAGCTGGTTTGTTGTTCCGCAGATGTTTCGTTACCATGCTTGGTAACATCCTCGAGCACAGTATCGAAATGTCTGCGGAACATCAAACTAGCTCGGTGAGTCATCCAACCTCAACACCCACAACCCGAGCTACAAATCTACTCCAAAACCTTACAGTAATAGGTACAGCTTAGATTAACGTGCTCGGCATGAATATGAAGGATTATCAGGAGCTATGTGGAACATATGGGCTCCTCTTAGGAACTCATGAAATCTCAAATGCATATATCAAAAGTCTGTGTCATCATCATATTGGGTGGAACTTAACTGCACGTCAACATTAACTTTATCAGAACCATTAGTCTATGCAACAGTAAAAGTCTAACTTCATAGATAAACAAATTTATCTGAACATTGTTTTTCAAAAGAAAAGTGTCCCAGAATTATGCAGGGCCCATTCCAGAGCAGAAAAGATTCTATTCAATTGATCAGTAATCACCAACTCTTACAATTTATGTTGTTTCTGAGCTGCAAATTCTTCAGTCTTATATTTTTCACTGATGCGATGGGCTCTGCAGTCATTGAGGACAAGGTTAATTATGTAGCCTCCTCATCCTCCTGATATTTGTTTAATATTTCATAGCCATCACGTTGTATGTGATATGACTGTAGAGTTTTCATTGATATATTGATTGTAGGATCACTAAGCTCTGTCTATTGCATGCTGCTTTTGCTACTTAACATACCAATAGATGTATGCAGCTTTACCAGGTTGACATTCATCTTTAGCTCTGTTTGCTGCTGATCTTGCCATGGTCTCCAGCATTCTTCTGGGAAACAGAGTTCATCCCTAGTTTGATAGCAATGATAGAATCGAAGACATGCTGGGCTATAAGGTTAGAGCTTGTGGTAGAATCCAATTCTGTCGCTGCTGATGGTCCACTGTGCCCTCATGGATGGCCAGTTTGAATTTCTAATTCTGTCTAAAATCTATCTGATTTAGCACAATGGCATTGTCATAAATTCAATGGACGGTATCCTTGATATAAAGATGGGACTTCCTCTCCATAAGGTCACTCCTATTGATGTCATGAATAGATGCATATGTGCCACATAGATTGATGAGTATAATCACATCAAGTAGATTTTTCCCCTTGCTTGCTCCCATCACCATTTGTTGCAGGCCCCGCATAATAAATCTGTCCTTTAGGACTGAGATAGCTCAGTCAGTGGTTGTGCTACTGATTCTCTCTTGGTGATGTGCATTGATGTCCTCTATCCAGAGTACATTCTGCACCTTTTCCGACCTCAATTCCACTTCCAATTAATACAGGAGGGCGAGGGTTGGGTTTTCATGCAGTGGCTGAGAGGAAATTAGGAGGTAATCAGCAGAAAGTTTCCGTATCCATATTTGACCTGATATCATGAGATATTATGTGCTCCAGAGTCAATTTTAAGAATTCCCAGGCATATCCTTCCTAACGATATACCAGTGTGCCATCACCTTGGGTGAGTCTATTCTACTGGTGGGATGGGGTATATTCAGGGGTGGTGATGGTGTTGTCTGTGACATTGCCATACTCATGGCATCATACTTTGCAGACAATGTCATGCGATTACTTGACTAGCCTGTAGGACAGTACTCCCTATTTTGACACATGCTCCCGAATATTCATAGGCTGACTTTTCAAGGTTAACAAAGCAGTGCCCAAGTCAATACAAGTTCAAAAGTCACAAGACACCAGATTATAACCCAACAGGATTATTTGAAATCTCAAGCTGTTGGGGCATTGCTCCTTTGTCAGGTGAAGTCACTTAACAAAGGAGCAGCACTTCGAAAGCTTGTGATTTCAAATAAACCTGTCGGACTATAACCTGGTCTTGTGTGGCTTCTGACCTTGTCCACTCCAGTCCAACTCCAGCACCTCCACATCATAAGTCAATACGAGGTGGTGCATCCAGATTCATCCTTCACTTTAAAAATTCATAGTAATATTTGTAATTATGTGCATTTCCTTTTACTATAGTTATGGTACAGGTATAGTTGGAAACCCTGATCAGTATACTGTGATTCTCATTTGTCC
The DNA here is from genome assembly GCF_030684315.1 of Stegostoma tigrinum. NCBI lineage: Eukaryota > Metazoa > Chordata > Chondrichthyes > Orectolobiformes > Stegostomatidae > Stegostoma > Stegostoma tigrinum. The sequence goes on from NC_081375.1 coordinate 19,268,080, forward strand.
AATGCATAATTATGTTGCTTATTTTTCAGCAATGAAGATTAGCAACAACTAGATATTGTGCTTGTATTTTTGAAGTCAAGGCTGAAAACTTTATTTCTGGGGTGGCTCATTTATTGATGCAATGGCAATGATAGTTCTTTTGCATGAATATGGGTTATAAATACATTTAAGTTATTCAGATGATTATATTGAATTGTGGATTCACACCAAAATGTTCAAAAGTCAACACTGCTGGGAGTCAAATCAGAGCTGGATCAGTAGTTTTACATCAGTGAAGCCCTGAAGTTACTTTAAAAATATTTGAGTAGCCACGGCAAAATTAAATGACTGCTACTCTTTCAAAGAGTGATTCGTAGTAACATAGGATAACCTGTTGTGAAAGCTGGAGAATGCAGGACATATTGAATAGAAAAATATAAACATTCGCTGCAATGTGGGAAAGTACCAAGGAGAATTAATTTGTCTTCTTTTGAAGCTTGATTGGTCCAATTTATTTTATTCTTATGTGTGTGATCATGCAAGTTGAAGTGTTAAAACAAGCTATAGTATCATTCTTCAGTAAACACACCAGTGAAGTCCATTGCAAACCCACCTACGCATTGCGTGAGTGCCATTACTAATTTTTATCATTCCACACAGACATATTCCGAAGGGGGACAGATAACTTACCCATTAAACAAGAGAATCGTTCAAACGTGAAGGACAATAAAAAAAGTTCCAGACAGTCTGCAGGTGTCAAAGATAACATATGAATTCTGCCTTTTGAGATTAATAAAAGCAATAACACAAGACTATCTGGTTTAACACTGAAAAGGCTGCAGAATAAATTCATATAGATTTCATCAACTTGCACCAAACTTCAGCAAAAGTACTACAAATACACATCTGTTCCGATTACATGAGCAATTTGAGAATGTAGCAGTCCTGACTTTTTACTGCAGTCTATCGAACAATTGCTCATTAAAGACACAATCAACGTCATCAGAAAAAACTGCTTTGGACTTTATGAGACACACCTTGATGGTTCCTCCTGAAATCTGAAGAAGCAATTTTCTAACATTTTCTCCAGTCAAGTTGGCAAGACTTCCAGCAGATGGAAACTCTATCTTTCCATCATTAATATGTCTGATCACAGTAATTCACACAAATACATCTATATTAAATATTACATTTGTTAAATTAACCATTCCATCTCATTTTAATAACTCAATATAACTATCCATAACTGGAATCATAATTGCAGAGTATAATAAAATCATTGTAATGAGGAAGATTTTTTTGGAGGGTAGGGGGAAGGGACAGAAATGGAGATAGCAATAAGAGTTAACTATGGCAAATTATGCAATAAGGTTCAGTCTAATTTAAGTTACATGAGAAATTATTCATAATGCAATTTTACTCAATTATAACAAAGGAGGATAGAGTGGTAGAGAGCACAAACAGAGTGTCACCAGGAGGACAGATGGGAGTGGCTTGCAGCCAATGCCCTCAACTTGATTTTGGATCCCTTGCTCAAGCATTCAATGTCTTTTAATAAAGGAACCTCCTGAGAGCATGATTTGAATGAATTTGAATTTGTTGGCTTCCTATACATCAAGCTGCACCTGTGGCTTGGTTACTGTCAGCAGCTGAGGGATGAGACATATAAGTGGGCATTAATCACCCACTTAAGGCTCTCAACAGGCAATGCAGTGGGAAGGTCGTCCACCAAATACGACTGAGACTTGTCCACAACTGTCTACCAGATTAAGTGCTCCTATGGCCACCAATGTCTGCATGAGGGAGGGCCAAATGCCATCCCATGTGTTTTATAATGATTTGGAGATAGTCAGGGTTAGACACTGCACTTCACCATACAGGAATATGAATAATAACTACTGCTTTGATTTTTTTAAAAAAAGGATCAAACTAATGAAGTATTAAAACATGGCTCAACAATTTGCCGTATATGTTGCTTAAGGAGGAATCTCTGGAGGGTTTATTTTTAATTGGGGTGAGTGGAAGAAATTGCACAGTGGCAGACATTTCTGAGATTAAACGATCCTGGACTGAGAAAGCATAAGACCATAAGACACAGGAGTGGAAGTAAGGCCATTCGGTCCATCAAGTCCACGCCGCCATTTAAGTCTTGGCTGATGGGCATTCCAACTCCACTTCCCTGCATTCTCCCAGTAGCCCTTGATTCCTTTTGAGATCAAGAATTTGTTGATCTCTGCCTTGAAGGCATCCAACATCCCGGCCTCCACTGCACTCTGCAGCAATGAATTCCACAAGCCCACCACTCTCTGGCTGAAGAACTGTCGTCTTCTTTCAGTTTTAAATTTACCCCCTCTAATTTTAAGGCTGTGCCCACGGGTCCTAGTCTCCCCGCCTAACGGAAACAACTTCCTAGCTTTCACCCCTTCTAAACCATACGTTATCTTGTAAGTTTCTATTAGATCTCCCCTCAACCTTCTAAACTCTAATGAGTACAGTCCCAGGATCCTTAGCCATTCATCATACGTTAAACCTACCATTCCAGGGATCACCCGTGTGAACTTCCGCTGGACACGCTCCAGGGCTAGTATGTCCTTCCTGAGGTGTGGGGCCCAAAATTGGACACAGTATTCTAAATGGGGCCTAACGAGAGCCTTATAAAGCCTCAGAAGCACATCGCTGCTTTTATATTCCAACCCTTTTGAGATAAACAACAACATTACATTCGCTTTCTTAATTATGGACTCTACCTGCAAGTTAACCTTTAGAGAATCCTGGACCAACACTCCCAGATCCCTTTGCACTTCTGATTTGGCGAATTTTCTCACCGTTTAGAAAATAGTCCATGCCTGTATTCTTTTTTTCCAAAGTGCAAAACCTCACATTTACTCACATTGAATTTCATCAGCCATTTCCTGGACCACTCTCCTAAACTGTCTAAATCTTTCTGCAGCCTCCCCACCTCCTCAGTACTACCTGCCTGTCCACCTATCTTCGTATCATCGGCAAACCTCGCCAGAATGTCCCCAGTCCCTTCATCCAGATCATTAATATATAAGGTGAACAGCTGTGGCCCCAACACTGAACCCTGTGGGACACCACTCGTCACCGGTTGCCATTCCGAAAAAAGAGCCTTTTATCCCAACTCTCTGCCTTCTGTCAGACAGCCAATCCTCAGTCCAAGCCAGTAGCTCACCTCGAACATCATGAGCCCTCACCTTGCTCAGCAGCCTCCCGTGAGGCACTGTATCAAAGGCCTTTTGGAAGTCTAGATATATAACATCTACTGGGTTTCCCTGGTCTAACATACTTGTTACCTCTTCAAAGAATTCTAACAGGTTTGTCAGGCACAACCTCCCCTTACTAAAGCCATGCTGACTTGTTTTAATCTGACCCTTAATCTGACAAAAGAATAGAAGTAAACACTTAGGAGGAAATAAACTGATTCTAGGAAATTGAATTTCTATTGAATTTTCAATTTAAAATATATTCTGTGAGGTGTGTTTTTTTTTGCATGCTTAAAAACAAGACTGTTCTGTTTTCGGGTTTAAAGCATACATTTCCTCCATAGACATGGTTTAGTCCATAGTGTTTGTCGTCTTTTGTTACAGCCAAGTCTTAAAGTGCCATGTCATCTCTTCAACTATTAGCTGTAAAAGTTTGAATGTATTTTTAAAAGACCTATAGGTCATAAAAGATGGTCATAAAATAATTGTGCTACAGTAAATAATGTAAACACAAGCTCAATATTGTTGAACAAAGAGACTTTGTCAAATTGAATGGGTGAAACTGCAGCAGATGAAGTTGTACATTGCACAATGGGCTAACATTTCCTCAAATCTAAAAGATTAAAGGGTGATCTAATTGAAGTGTCATAAGATGATTGAAGTTTTTGTTAAGAAAGATGCAACAAAACTAGGAGGTCCAGGTCAAGGAGGCATAATCATAAAATTACTCCAGGTCATTCAGGCATGACTTCTTCACAAAATAACAATGGGAATGTGAAACTCTCTCCATCATATTGTTATTAGGATTAGGTCAATTGATAATTTTTAAACAGAAATTGATTTGATTGTTTTGTTAAGCAAGGACTTCTTCACCTTAAAGGTCCATGTTTTGTGAAATATGTTACATCAAAAGTGAGCTTCCTGCACTCTTTGATAAGAGTTGGTCATTTGTCAATTTTGATTGAAGAATACTTTTTTAATTAGTTGCAGAGTTCCAGATAGCTTTTTGATACTGCTCACATATTAGCACATAGTTCATAGATGAAAAGAAAAATGAAGAAGGCAGAAAAAATGGAGTTGAGGCTGTTAGATCTGCCAATGATCGAATTGAATGGCACAGCAGTTTTAATGGGCTGAATGGCCTTCTTCCTTTCTATAATTTATGGTCAAATGATACGACAGTATTCTTTCAATCATTTCCCAAAATCTCAAGATCATGAGGTAATGCATGCCCTAGTTCATGTTATGCATGAACAGCCTGTACATTTCTAACACAGTGACTCACACAGAGAATAATAAGGAACAAAGGTTTTTGTCCAAATGAGGAAAATGACGTAAACTTAAGAAATATTTTAGCATACTGGCATGATGTAAAGGGAACCAGCAAGTACATTATAGTTTCAAGCATTTTTAAAAACCAAATCTCAGCTCAGATTGGATGAGGTAAGTTTGTCCCTGATAATGAATGGTTCACTCCTCGTTTAAGAGGAGACTTGGAATGCAAAGTGGAAGTATTCAGGCTCCTAAAGGTGTGTAAAAAGTATAAATGCAAATATATTTAACATCGTCACAAGCTTTGCAACAACCTTGCTTCAAATTTGTAAGGTGGAGAATGAAAACACAATTTGATTGTACATGGTAAACATAAGGTTCAACATTCATTCCCTTCATCACCAATGCAAGGGGGCAGGAGTGTGTGGTTACAAGATGCACTACAACAGTTCACCAAGGATCTTTGACAGCACGGGCAAACTTGGGTCTCTATTACATCGAAGGACGTATGCAGCTGATATTTGGGAACTCCTCAACCTGCAAGTTGCCCTCCAAGTTCCATAACATGTTGACGTGGAATCATATCACTATTCCTTCACTGTTATTTGGTCAGAATCGTTTGGAATTCCCTCCCTAACAGCTCAGTGGGTACACCTAAATCTAAAAGTCTGCAGCAATTTGTGGAAGTTGTTCACACCACTTTCTCAAAGGCAATTAGGAATATGTAATAAATGCTGGCTAAGCCAGCCATGCCCAAATCCAATGAACAAACTAATAAATGGAAAAAAAAATTAGCACAGTGCTCAATAAATATGAAGTGGATTTCTGAAGGAAGTAGTGGAGACTGATTCTTGGACTTATTGATGAAGAAAGTGGGGTAAGCTTCATGTGAGGAACTTTAACAGGAGATTGAGGCATATCACGAGACTTTTTTGAATACTGAAACCAGCTACATAAATGCACAATGGCCTGAATTTTGCCATAAATTAGCCGAGCACCAACTTCAGGGAGTTTCATGAAGGGATTCTGTCCATGAGTTCAAGTGCATTTTTCACATTATTTTCTCTGTAGCTTACCTAATTGTATATGAACATAAAAAATAGAACTTAGAACATTGCAGTGCAGCACAGGCCCTTTGGTCCTCGATGTTGCACCAACCTGTGAAATCAATCTGAAGCCCACCTAACCTACACTATTTCATTAATCCATATGTTTATCCAATGACCATTTGAATGCCCTTCAAGTTGGCAAGTCTACTATGGTTGCAGGCAGGGCATTCCATGCCCTTACTACTCTCTGAGTAAAGAACCTACCTCTGACATCTGTCCTATATCTATCACCCCTCAATTTAAAGCTATGTCCCCTCTTGCTAGCCATCACCATCTGAGGAAAAAGGGTCCCACTGTCCACCCTGTCTAATCCTCTGATCATCTTGTTTTTCTCTATTAAGTCCCCTCTTAACCTTCTTCTAATGAAATCTCTCCAACAAAAACAGCATCAAGTCCCTCAGCTTTTCCTCATAAGACCTTCCCTCCATATCAGGTAACATCCTAGTCAATCTCCTCTGTACTCTTGCCAATGCTTCCACATCCTTCCTATAATGCGGCAACCAGAACTATACGCAATACTCCAAGTGCGGCCGTACCAGAGTTTTGTACAGCTGCTGCATGGCCTCATGGCTCTGAAACTCAATCCCTCTACCAATAAAATCTAACACACCATACGCCTTCTTAGCAACCCTGTCAACCTGGGTGGCAACTTTCAGGGATCTATGCACACGGACACTGAGATCTCTCTGTTCATCCACACCACCAAGAATCTTACCATTAGCCTAGTACTCTGTATTCCTGTCACTCCTTCCAAAGTGAATCACCTCACACTCTTCTGCATTAAACTCCATTTACCACCTCTCAGTCCAGTTCTGCAGCTTATTTACGTCCCTCTGTAACCTGTAATATCCTTCCACACTATCCATAACTCTGCCTACTTTAGTGTCATCTGCAAATTTACTAACCCATCCTTCTACACCCTCATCCAGGTCATTTATATAAATGACAAACAGCAGTGGCCCCAAAACACATCCTTGTAGTACACACTAGTAACTGAACTCCAGGATGATCATTTCCCCTCAACCACCACCCTCTGTCTTCTTACAGCTAGCCAATTTCTAATCCAAATTATTAAATCACCCTCAATCCCATGCCTCTGTATTTTCTGCAATAACCTACCATGGATAACCTTATCAAACACTTTACTGAAATCCATATGCACCACATCAACCGCTTTACTCTCATCCACCTGTTTGGTCACCTTCTCAAAGAACTCCATAAGGTTTGTGAGGCACGACATACCCTTCATAAGACTGTATTGACTTTCCCTAATCAAATTATTCCTTTCTAGATGATTATAAATCCTATCTCTTATAATTCTTTCCAACACGTTACCCATAACCGAAAAAGGCTCACTGGTCTATAATTACCAGGGTTGTCTCTACTCCCCTTCTTAAACAACATTTGCTATCCTCCAGTTTTCAGGCACTATTCCTGTAGACAATGATGACATAAAGATCAAAGCCAAAGGCTCCGTAATCTCCTCCCTAGCTTCCCAGAGAATCCTAGGATAAATCCCATCCAGCCCAGGGGAATTATCTATTTTCACACTTTCCAGAATTGCTAACATCTCCTCCTTATGAACCTCAATCCCATCTAGTCTAATAGTCTGTATCTCAGTATTCTCCTCGACAACATTGTCTTTTTCCTGTGTGTATACTGATGAAAAATATTCATTTAGCGTCTCTCCTATCTCTTCGGACTCCACGCACAACTTCCCACTACTGTCCTTCACTGGTCCTGATGTTACTCTAGTCATTCTTTTATTCCTGATATACCTATCAAACTTTTTCAGGTTTTACTTGATCCTACCTGCCAAAGATCCCCTCCTGGCTCTTGTTAACTCTCTCTTTAGATCCTTCCTAGCTAACTTGTAACTCTCAAGAACCCTAACTGAGCCTTTACGCTTCATCTTTACATAAGCCTGCTTCTTCCTCTTGACAAGCGATTCAACTTCTTTAGTAAACCACTGTTCCCTTGCTCGACCACTTCCTCCCTGCCTGACAGGTACAAAATTATCAAGGACATGCAGTAGCTGTTCCTTGAACAAGCTCCACATTTCAACTGTGCCCAGACCCTGCAGTTTCCTTCACCATCCTATGCATCATAAATTTAGCCTAATCGCCTCATCATGGCCTTTCCCCCAGCTATAACTCTTGCCCTGTGGTATATATCTGTCCCTTTTCATCACTAAAGTAAACGTAACCGAATGTGGTCATTATCACCAAAGTGCTTACCTACTGCCAAATCTAACACCTGGCCTGATTCATTACTCAGTACCAAATCCAATATTGCCTCGCCTCTTGTTAGCCTATCTACATACTGTGTCAGGAAACCCTCCTGCGCACATTGGACAAAAACTGATCCATCTAAAGTACTCGAACTATAACGTTTCTAGTCAATATATGGAAAGTTAAAGTCCGCCAGAACAACTACCCTGTTACTTTCAATCCTATCCAGAATCATCTTTGCAAACCTTTCCTCTACATCTCTGGAACTTTTTGGAGGCCTGTAGAAAACTCCCAACAGGGTGACCTCTTCTTTTCTGTTTCTAACCTCAGCCCATATTACCTCAGTACACGAGTCATCATCAAACGTCCTTTCTGACACTGTAATGCTGTCCTTGACTAACAATGTCAAACCTCCACCTCTTTTACCACCTTCCCTGATCTTACTAAAACATCTAAATCCCGGAACCTGCAACAACTATTCCTGCCCCTGCTCTATCCATGTCTCCGAAATGGCCACAACATGGAAGTCCCAGGTAGCAACCCATGCTGCAAGCTCACCCACCTTATTCCGGATGCTCGTGGCATTGAAGTAGACACACTTCAAACCACCTGACTGCCTGCCAGTACACTCCTGCGACCTTGAAACCTTATTCATGACCTCACTACTCTCAACTTCCTGTACACTGGAGCTACAATTTAGGTTCCCACCCTCCTGCTGAAATAGCTGTCTCAATAGCCCCCCACTCATTCTACCCTCCACTCAGCAATTTCAGAGGTACTTGGAGTTGTTCGGACTCACCGGATTCCTGGCACCAGCACCTTATTTTTTTTTAAATGCCCATCTGTGCACAAGGTCTAGCCCTTCCCAGGACATATACTCAAAGGTGAATGAGAACAAGATGTTTCTGACGGCACATAGATAGTATGGGAGACACATCATTACAAATACTAGCACACATTCGTAATAGCATTACCATTTTACATCGTCTATATCATAGACTATCATAGTAAATGCAGTTATCAGAATCAAGCCATGCAGATTACTGTTCTCAGTGCCATTTCATCTTCGAACCTTGTCCAAAGGCATGTTACTCTTTCATCAGTGCCCAACTTGGAATAAAATCTTCTCATTGTTCAATGTGGGAGCATCAGATGCTGGAAAACTCAAATGGTTGAAAACATACATTTGTATTCAACAACAGCAAAATAAAAGGTAAAAATAAGCAAAACAAGCTTCCTTTGCTTCTGAAAGCAGACAGAGCCTGCTTACCATTTGTGCAACAACCCATTTAGAGACATAAATGACAATTGCTCTATGAGCTTAGTGACAATAACCCTTGCCATGGGTGGAGTAATTGGTCATATTTCTAATGAAACTGTGTGGGAAACAGAATTGGTCCCAAGTAAGGTGAACAGTCAACAATCACATCACACACAAATGCAGATTTAGTGTAGTCTGATACACCATGGGACATGGAGACGTCTGACAAAAAGGCCATGGAATGTTCTCCATTGTACTTTGACAGAGTGAGCTTATTTTGATGTATGCATCACAAGCCAAACAGTAGAAGATTGTGAGAATGGTGGCAATACTAAAATCTTGTTCCCCCAACAGCAAGCAACCAAGAAAAGCAACATTGTTTATAAGAAAATGCTCATGTTCTTCTAAGGAACTGAACCCCTTACCCTTGTGTAGTCTATGAAATCTTGGATTGCCATTGTGAGTCATGGCCCTAAGGTGAGATGTCTAACGTCACCTGTGATAACTTCTGTTTCACAGAGGTGACTATGATCATTCTGTAATGACCAATGTTGTCATTATAATTGTTTATGACCAGAATCTATAAGCCATACATTTGACTATTGCAACCATTTCACACACCGTTTTAGAATTACAGATGTATTTAACCTGTACAATGTAAGAGTCTGATTAACGTAATTGCCTATTGAAGAGCCTCACATCATTTACAAGTCGAGTCCATATGTGACAGTTATAAAACACTTACTCCTTCCATCCTAGGTGTGGTCACAGCCATTTTCCATTTTTAGTCACGTTCCTGACTCCCACAAGAATGGAAAGCAACATAGGTCACGCTTAGCTCAGAAAGTTGTAGTCCTAGCTTGGTAGTTAAGAGCCCTCACCCCCAACCTTCATATTCATTTCTTATAGATACACCATATCAAGCCCATCTGTACTGAGCTTCCACACATTTCCACTTAACTCCTTTTATTTGTGTCCTCATCTCCTGACACTACCCCTGAGCCTGGCCTTATAGCTTAACCGTGCCAACCATTGTGTGTACTGTCTCCAGTTAGTCATGGTGACAGTTAATGATGTCCACTCTGCAATTACCAATGTCCTCCAATGCACTATCTTCTTCTATTTTCATATGTTGAGTCTCCCCTCCCCCTTTATAGTTATTGTGCCCTCTGCATCGCAGCATGCTGCCTTTGTTCCCCACAATGAGTTTCCTTAACACGGCAGTGGCTCCTGATAATCCCCCGTGCTTTCATTGATCAGACCTCAACACACAGTTGAGGAGCAACACCTTATCTTCCACCTGGGCATGCTACAGCCCAGAGGGCTCAACACTGAGTTCTCCAATTTCAAGTAATCTTCCCACCCATCTCCCAGCTTCCTTCCCAGCCCTATCTCCTCCCTTCCATTCCACCTTCCATTCCTTCTTCCAGCCACCAACTGAATTCATCTCTTCCACCAAACAACCAGGTCATACCTACGACCGCCGTCCACCCATTGTCACCATTCAGCTAGCTCTTCACTCCAATCTTTATCTGCAGCTCTCCCTTCCCCCACAACTAGTCCTGATGAAGGATAATAGCTGAAGCATTGACTTCTTCTTTCCTCCAGAGGAAGTGATGGAGGCTGGTACAACTACAACATTTATAAGGCATTTGGATCGGTTAGAAGAAAAGGAAAGGTCCAGAGGGATATGTGCCAAATGCTGACAATTGGGAGTAGATTAGTTTAGAACAGCTAGTTGCCATTGATGAATTGGATCAAACGGTCTGTTTTCGTGCTGTGCAGATCTATGACTCTATGACTCTAAGTTACGACATCAAAAGGTAATTAATAGGCAATAATCCCATTTGATTGTCAACTCACTGTTACCTAGTGAGAAACTCACTATGCAATTCTTAATAACAAAAAATGACAACGCACCATTTCAGGATTAATCTTGCTGAACCTCTCATCCAACTACACTACAAATCACACCATAGCCCACTTCACTCTGACCCCTTTCAAGACCGCACTCCTTGTTTCAACAATCCTGACAACAATAAAATGGCCAGGGATACAATTTTTCATGTGCTCAAATCATCCCAGCCAAAAATACTAATCTGCTATTCACCTTCAAATGCTAGTTGCTTTCCAATAAGGTCTGTATTGCTCTGTAGATAAGGATCAAATTTCCTGTCTAGATGGTCAATAAAACAGTCACAAACATTGACTATTTTGGATTCGTTGTCTGATTATATCCTCATAGTTCTACTCTGGAATATTTTTGTGTTTGTATTTTGGCTGCAGATTTCATAATGCTTGAGAAAAAATATGCACCAGCCAGAAATGCTCAGTAAAATTGTGGGCCTGTCAAGATGCACTGTCAAACAAAACTCAACAGTTCACAATTCTATCAACATTTCCACCATGTAGTGCACTGATGATGTATGTGTTCTGAAAAGAAAACCCACACAAGTTTTTGATATACTACACATTATTCTTCTCAAGCCTTAGCTTGATCCACAGGTAGCGCCTTTGTCAGAGTGAGAAACGTATGTGTTTATGTCTACCCTGCGATTGCAGTTCATAATCTAGGATAACTGTTGCAAAACTGAACACAGTCAACCTTGCAGAGCAGATGTAAAACTAAGCTACATTTGTGTGTTCTCATCACTGCATCAACAACCTTTTATTTATATAAATGCTCTAATTTATGTAAATGCCTCAAGGTGCTTGGTAGGATCATTAGAAGAAAAACTTTTGCCCTGAGACACTAGAAGATATCAGGTCAGATGATGGAAAGATTGGTGAAAGGAAAAGTTTTTAAGAAGTGTCTTGAAGGATGCAAGTGAGCTCGAGAAGCAGGGAGGTGCAGGGGCGGAATTTCAGAAGTAAACTCCAAAAATTCTGAAGAAACTCAGCAATGCTGGCAGCATCTGTGGTGAGAGAAGCAGAGTTAATGCTTTGAGTCTGTACGACTTCTTCAGAACTAACTCTGAATCCCAGAGCTAGGCAACTTAAAGTGCCATCACCAATAATGCAGCAATGGTTCATTGAAATGCACGAGTTGCCAGAATTAGAGGAGGAAGGGGTATTTTGGGAGACTGTGGGATAGAAAAGGTCTTATAACAAGGAAATTCTCCTGGTACTCTGGATAATATTTATCTTGCATACAGTACTGGCAGAAAAGCGATTCATCTTATTTGCTTGTCCATGGGACATTGCTGTACACAATTTAGTCACTCCATTTACAAAATTAAAAAAACTAACTACTTAAGAAAAAGTAATGAATTGACCGATATATTCTTTGGGGTATCCAGTCAAATGAAAGGTGCCGTCTAAATCCAATTCTTTTTTCCATGAAGGTGATTTCATTTAACATGATGCATTAAATATTTTGTCTTTTGTTAGTTTACAGCAGAACCACATCGTTAAAATTGCCTTTGGATTTTTAAAACAGCAAAAAACAGAAATGATTTCTCATTCAGCTCAATCAGGTGGCACTAGAGCAGTTTAGCTCACACTAAAAATAACTTCAATCATCTTCATCATACTTCTAAGTGATACAATTTTTCAGAGATTAGTTTCCATTCAATTTTGGGCTATTTCTGCTGTAATTAAAAATATATTAACTACCACTTTAATGTAAAGCTGATTTTTGGCTGAGTCTGTGGTGGGGTCATATGAAAAGCCATGATCAGGCAATTTTTCAGTTCACTGAAACAGACCTATACATTGATTCCCACTTCTCTGCAATACATATGTCTCCAATTCTGGCGTAGGTCTCTGCAAGGCTCATACATCTTGATGCAAACATCTATTCCACAAATGAGTTTCTACTTCACATGAGCCAGGGTTAACCTCTCTACCATGAACCCAAATGTCATTTTATCGATGTTACTGCTTATTTCAGTAAATCCCCTTCAAATATTCTCAGAAGTGCTGCAGCTGTGGATTTGAGCAATATGTTTCTGCAGTTCATGAGATTATGCAAAAAAATCAAGCAAGAGGCCAGTTAGCCTGACATCATTGTAGACAAATGCTAGAATCTATTACAAAGGAGGTGGCGACAGCAGACTTACAAAATCATACTGGTCCAGGCCTTTGGTTAAAAGATAACTGTTCAGCCGCATAGCCAGGAGTTGTACACCAGATGTCTGACACAGCCAATTCTGCGGAAATTGACAGAGAAGTTGAAATTTCCTTGAAATTGTGTTAGAGTTGGAGACTTTGGAGGACTCCAAATGACTCAGCTTGCTAATAACCCATGAAAAGTTATAGGGATTAAGACATGAACAAACTTTTGGATGACTATTACAATGAATTCCCCAAACTCTCCACTGACCACCTCAAATATATCAGCATAGACTAAAGATTAGTGAATGGACAGGAATCAGAAAGCAGTTTGGGCAAGACTGCCAAGCTGTACCTGTATCAGTATTTGGGCTCAGCTATTTACAATCAATATCAATGATAATAAATTAAGGGGCTATGTGTGCTTTATTCACTTTTCTGATAATATGGAGTTTGGTGGGAAAGTACGTTTTGAGGAGGACTCATGGAAGCTCCAGGTTGGTTAAGTGAGCAAGAACAAGGGATATGGACGTTGATGTGACATACTGTGAAATTATACTTTTTGGCAGGAAATGCATAAATTTAGAACATTTCTTGATGAGAAATTAGGAAATGTGGTCCTTACGTATCCTTGTAGATGAAACACACAGTTCACACGCAAGTACATATGGCAAACAATTAGGACAGCAAAAGGTATATTAGTTACCAATGGACTGGAGCAATATCTTACTCAAGTGATTCCAGTTATTAATGAGGTCACTGTCAGAATTCTGTGTACAGTTTTGTTCTCCTTATCTCAAGATGGTGATGTTTGCATGAGGAGTAAAAGTTCACCAGAATAGTTACTGTGAAAAGAGAATTGTTCATTGAGGAGAGATTGAGTAAGCTCAATCCATATTGCTGGAGTTTAAATTTTTGATGGGTAATCTCATCAAAACATCTGAAATTTTTAAGGGGCTGATTAAAGGAAATGAAAGTTCTGATAAAAGATTACAGATCTGAAAATTAGCTTTGCTTATTTCTTCACAGATACATCGAGACCTGCTGAGTATTTACAGCATTTTACATTTCAATGCAGACAAAATGTTTCCCAGCTGGCAAATCTATAGCTCAAGGCCACAGCTTGAGAGTAAGAAGTCGATCATTTAGGACTGAGTTCAGGAAACATTTCTACACACAAAGGGCAACGCAGCCAGTAATTTCCTGGTTCACCCCTTCATATAATAAGATTTTGTAGGGATACCTTTGGTAACAATAACTGCACTCACTGTCATTAGGGAGTAAATCAGGTGGCAAAATCTGTAAGATGCTCAGTTCATGCTGAAATCTAGGAGTCACTGTCAGAAAAATTCATTCCTTCACAAGGTGCAATAGTCCTGGCCAATGGATTCAGCAAGAAAACCAATAGAATGGCAGGAAGATTTGGATTCTAGCTCATTAGGTCAGCACTAAAAACATCAGAAAATGTGAAGACGTTCAGAAATTATATATGTTTATAACTGTGTGAAAAGTAATAATTACTCATAGCCTACATCTCTGGTTCTGAAACTTTTGTATGACAAATGTAGAGCTTTGTTCCTTCAGAGCTTGATTAATGTTGGAGATTCATTTTTTGAATGGGTTTTTTAATCTATCTTTATGTTTCTGTTGTTGCGCCTCTGTCTTAATCACACCTATTATTCCCAACCTTTATTTTACATTTGTGTATTATTTCAATCTAATTTAATCTTCCTGATGGAGACTCAACTTGTCTTCAGTGTGCTTAGTTGAAGAGTTTCTCTGTTTCTTGCCTTACACACACACACCATGGGTGATAGTACAGTGGCTTTAAGAGATGTATTTTGTCCATTTTCTGTTTGAAAACAGACTTTAAGGCAGAGATGTCAAGCAGTCTACCAGAGCCATTAGAGTAAACAGATTGTGAGACCTTGCTTTTTTTCTTACAAGTTGGGAAAAAAAGAAGCAGCCTGAATGGGTGTGGTCAAGCTCCCACAGAACCATGAACTTAAGCCTTGGCTTTCAGTAGTTGCTATTCGGGTCCTGAAGAAATGAAAGCTATTTTCTTCTTCTCTCAGTTACAGTCAAAAGCTGGGAGTTCTCTTTCTGATACTGGAGTTGTATGTGAGACAGTCTGTTTTCTGAATTTGACTTTTGTCAAGGGTGTATGTATGAGATGTTGAAATATTAAAACAGTTAACCAGCAATAGTTACTGTATCTATTATTCTTTTAAGTTTTCCAATAAGATTAAGTTAAGGGTAGCATGGTGGCTCAGCAGTTAGCATGGCTGCCTCACAGCCCCAGGGACCCAGGTTCAATTTCACCCGAGGGCAACTGTCAGTGTGGAGTTTACACATTCTCCCTGTGTTTGTGTGGGTTTCTGCTGGATGCTCTGTTTTTTTCCCATAGTCCAAAGATGTGCAGTTGGATGGATTGGCCATGTTAAAATGTCCATGGTGTCCAGTGGTGTGTAAGTTGGGTGGATTACCCATGGGAAATGCAGCGTTACAGGCAAAGGGTGGGGGAATGGGTCTGGATGGGAAGCTCTTTGGAGGGGCAGTGTGGAACAGTTGGGCAGATTGCCCTGTTTGCATGCTGTAGGGATCCAATGATTCCAAGTTATTCCAATATCTTCTTCCTTTTGTTACATATTAAATATAGTGGATAAATGAAGTGTCTTAAGTTTTATATCTGATAGTTTGACCAATCGATTTGCATTTGGAACACAACACCTTATATTTACCTTTAAGATAAGAAAGGGTTAGGGTCTAGACTGCCTTCTGAATATTTTGAGGGGGTTTGTTCTGGCCCATACACAAGTGAAAGGAAGTCTCCACTCAAAATGGATGAACACAGCAGGCCCAGCAGCATCTCAGGAGCACAAAAGCTGACGTTTCAGGCCTAGACCCTTCATCAGAGAGGGGGATGGGGAGAGGGTTCTGGAATAAATAGGGAGAGAGGGGGAGGCGGACCGAAGATGGAGAGAAAAAAGAAGATAGGTGGAGAGGAGCGTATAGGTGGGGAGGTAGGGAGGGGACAGGTCAAGGAGGTGTGATGAGGTTAGTAGGTAGGAGATGGAGGTGCGGCTTGGGGTGGGAGGAAGGGATGTGTGAGAGGAAGAACAGGTTAGGGAGGCAGAGACAGGCTGGGCTGGTTCTGGGATGCAGTGGGTGGAGGGGACAAGCTGGGCTGGTTTTGGGATGCGGTGGGGGAGGGGGAGATTTTGAAGCTGGTGAAGTCCACATCGACACCATTGGGCTGCAGGTTTCCCAAGCAGAATATGAGTTGCTGTTCCTGCAACCTTCGGGTGGCATCATTGTGGCACTGCAGGAGGCCCATGATGGACGTGTCATCTAAAGAATAGGAGGGAGAGTGGAAATGGTTCGCAACTGGGAGATGCAATGTTCATTGCGAACCGAGCGGAGGTGTTCTGCAAAGCGGTCCCCAAGCCTCCGCTTGGTTTCCCCAATGTAGAGGAAGCCACACCGGGTACAATGGATACAGTATACCACATTGGCAGATGTGCAGGTGAACCTCTGCTTAATATGGAAAGTCATCTTGGGGCCTGGGATAGGGGTGCGGGAGGAGGTCTGGGGGCAAGTGTAGCACTTCCTGCGGTTGCAGGAGAAGGTGCCGGGTGTGGTGGGGTTGGAGGGCAGACACACCTCTGTATCCATTGTCCCCAGTGTGGCTTCCTCTACATTGGGGAAACCAGGCGGAGGCTTGGGGATCGCTTTGCAGAACACCTCCGCTCGGTTCGCAATAAACAACTGCACCTCCCTGTTGCGAACCATTTCCACTCCCCCTCCCATTCTTTAGATGACATGTCCATCATGGGCCTCCTGCAGTGCCACAATGATGCCACCCGAAAGTTGCAGGAACAGCAACTCCTATTCCACTTGGGAACCCTACAGCCCAATGGTATCAATGTGGACTTCACCAGCTTCAAAATCTCCCCTTCCCCCACCGCATCCCAAAACCAGCCCAGCTCGTCCCCTCCCCCCACTGCATCCCAGAACCAGTCCAGCCTGTCTCTGTCTCCCGAACCTGTTCTTCCTCTCTCCCATCCCTTCCTCCCACCCCAAGCCGCACCTCCATCTCCTACTTACTAACCTCATCCCACCTTCTTGACCTGTCCGTCTTCCCTGGACTGACCTATCCCCTCCCTACCACCCCACCTATACTCTCCTCTCCACCTTTCTTCTTTTCTCTCTATCTTCGGTCCGCCTCCCCCTCCCTCCCTATTTATTCCAGAACCCTCTCCCCATCCCCCTCTCTGATGAAAGGGTCTAGGCCCGAAGCGTCAGCTTTTGTGCTCCTGAGATGCTGCTGGGCCTGCTGTGTTCATCCAGCCTCACATTTTATTATCTTGGATTCTCCAGCATCTGCAGTTCCCATTATCACTCATACTCATCTCTCCTCCAGTTCTTTTGCCAATGACCTTAAATTCCGCTTAATGATGCTCCAGACAGTGAGATTAGTTCATTTTATCGGCACTACAAACATATGTCATAATTTTGAACGCCCGTATAAGGAGTCCAATCTCAGTTCCTCTAGCCTCTCCCCTAACTGGAGCCCTTCATTCCTGGTATCAATTCTGTAGGCTTTCCAACACATTGATACCCTTCCTAAAAGTTGATGCCCCGAAGTCAGCAGAGTTACTGCAATTGAGGTGTATCTAATGAGTTATAGATTTTGAGAAAGATCTATTTTCAGATTATTCATTTACAGCTGGCCTTCACCCAAAAATTCTTGCTGGTAAGTTGATTAATAACCTGCCTACTTCAAAGCACTACAGCTGACAATAGTTCTAACTTTGACTTCAGAATAGTATGGTAAATGAGGTAGGTGCTGCTGCCTTCGAGTCTGGGAACAAACAAGAGAGATTATTTATTTGGAGATTTCCAGAAAGCTATGACAACAAGAGAAGACTGTGCCAGTATGGGCAGCCATCTTCATTTTGTCACAACCTCGTCCAATTTGCAGAGGAGTGGGTGAGGAATTATACTGTATTTCACTTTTTGCTGCATGCATCTCATGGCTCCAGAAGCAAACCAGCGTGCAATGGAGTCCTGTGTCACAGTCATGGGAACAACATCTTGAAGCAATTTTACTACAGACAAATGCCATGAGATGACTGAACTCCCACATACATTTTGCCAGAAGGATTTATGAACTGTAAAAAGCTAGTAAACTCCTATAGGGAGCTAGATTTTCATTTGAAAATACTTTAAATAAACTAGCTGCCCATTACAGGATTTTGACAACATCAGAATGATCCACAAGTTACTTGAACAAATGTGATTTAATTAAGGAAGGCTAGCAGAAGGATTGTTATGGAGAAATCATGGTTTTGATTGCATTCCTTTTGATAAGGTATCAGACAGGGTTGATGTGGTGTACATGGACTTCCAAAATGTGTTTAATAAAGTGCCACATAACAGGCTTGTCAGTAAAGTTAGAACCCATGTAATAAAAGGGACAAAAGCAGCATGGTACACAACTGGCTAGGCGACAGCAATGCTAGAGTAGTTGAGTACTGTTGGTTTTTCAAGCTTAACTGGGGCTCCTTGGGTCAGTATTAGGACTTTTGCTTTTTTATGATGTATATTAATAATCAGCACTGGGATGTGCAAGGCACAATTTCAAAACTTGTGGATAGCACAAAAAAACAGGAAATTGCAGATGTGAGAAGAATAGTGATAAACATAAAAGGGCATAAACAGGCATTGGAATGGTTGGGCAGCTTGGAGATGAAATTTGATATGGAGAAGTCGGAAGTGATTCATTTTTATGGGAAGGGCAAGCAGTGGCAAGATAGTATAATGGGCAAAATTGTAAAGAGGGTGCAGGAACAATGGGCTGAATCTTACTATATTTTGGTAGTGTCAAAGTTGTTGATTTTATGCAAGGTGCCTCTCCTAGAATTTTCTCATGTACTTGTTCCCAAAACTCATCCATTAAATACCTACTTGTGCCCTTGTATTGTCTCCTATGTCAATATAATCTGATTCTCCCACTCACTGTAGCTGGAAGAAGTCGCCACCGGCCGGTTAACCTGTAATAGACTGGCATCCCAGGTGCCCATGTTCAGAAATCCAACATGCACCTTACAAGTTCTGACAGTCCAGAACTGCCCTGCATGGCTGCCTACAGTTTGGTAAATACTAAGGCAGTTTTGGGGAAATTGATTTTGCAGCTGAGGACCTCAATGTCCTGGTGAACAGGGTGTCCTGAACAGGGACATCCTCAAGCCCCAGGAAGGCCAGAGGTGATCTCGCCAGTAGACCCTGACAGCTTGGTCTGAAGGCACCACTGTGGTCACTGCCATCTCCACAATTCAGACGAATACCCACAGTGCTCAAAGAGGGTCAATGATCTTCTCCACTCCACCAAAATGAGAGCAACCATCTTGTCTCTGCTTTCTCCCCCAACACTCCAGCTCTACACCCACCAAGGTTCATGCTCTACCAGTCTCATTTTCACATTGTCTTCTCTCAATCACTCTCTTCCATCTCAACATCAACAACAACTGATCTTGCACACTGTCAGTGCTGTTCACTCACTCACTCACTCACTCAGGAAACATCATCAGCTTTTGTCCACTTGCAATACCACTAATGGCTGTACCATTATCTCATTCAAGTCCTCCCTAGCTAACATTACAAGAGTACAAAGGTCCAGAATAAGGCTGAATAGCCTGGATGGGTATTGGGGTGCCCATCATTTGGACTTTAACCACTTACAGGCAGACGATGTTAGTCTCCACTGGCAAGGACCAGGATGGGTCATGCAGAAATGCCAATACATCTATTTCCTATCAACCAAGTAAGAATCATTCTTTACTCTCCACAGATGCTGGCAGATCTATTAGTTTCTTGCCCGCTTTCTGCTTGTGGTTCGGATATCCACAGTTCTTTGATTTATTTGTTGTCATGCACCTCTCACATTAACCCTACTATTGACGTGCTTTTCACTTCTCACAATATCTGGTTGCAATACTTTTTCTCTCTTTTGTGTCTTGCAGGTACTAGCAGGATGTTAACATTGGCCGTGGTCAAGAGGGTGGCCCCACAGGCATTCCCTCAGAAGAGGAGAGCACAGATACCTTAGAGAATATACAGGCATAGTTGCACCTCCCACCAGTTCAGATATTGTTATCTCAGGGGCACTTTATCTGGTTTAGAGTTGGGATCACTCAGAGTTGAATACCTCACTGGTATGTCTCTGCAACTGGTCAAGGAAGATATGCCCTGGGTTGCTGGTACTGAGAGGGTCATCCCAAAAAAGAAGTGAGCCCTCTTGGTGTCAGCAATGAGAAACAACATACAAATACACAAACGGACACAGGAGGAGCAAGCAGGTGTGTGGGTAGTAATGGGCACCATAACACAAAGGCCGAAAGAGTGCAGCAATGTCATGGAAACCTGCTGCCTCGTGAATACAGTCATCTGTCTGCCTCGAAGCCCAGGTCAGCAGTTGCCACAGGGAGCCAGGCCTGGCAGTCTCAGAGTCTGCTAACAGACCTGCACTCCATTATCCTAGCCAGAATACAAAAGCATGAAAGTTATGATAAAACTTTGTAAAGCACTGGCGTGGCATGTCAGAAGAATTGTATTTAGTTCAGGGAAACAACATACTTAGAAAGGATCTGAGAGAATAGAGAGGGTGCAAAATAAGATTCACAGGAATTGTTCCCTGTGGATGGGGTCTTCAGTTATATGCTTCGTTTGCAGATACCGGACTAACTGCTTGGTCCCTTTTAAATCTTTCCCCTCTATCTTGAACCTATGCCCTCTAGTTTTGGATTCTCCTACCCTGGAGAAAAGACTTCAACTATTCACCCTATTCATGCCCCTTATGATTTTATAAGCCTACGCAAGGTCACCCCTCGGCTTCCAATGTTCCAGGGAAAATAGCCCCAGCCTATCCACCCCCTTCCCGTCGCTCAAAACCTCCAATCCTGGTAACATACTTGTAAACCTTTTCTGAATCCTTTTCAAGTTTACCAACATGCATAACCAAAGACACATTAAGGATACTTGGACCCCATAGATGTATGATGGCCAGGCAGCCCATTCAGAATATTATTGAATTTGACATTCAGCAGCAATCGCCTATAACCCAAAATGTTAGGTCTTATCCAAAACTGACCTTCACTATGTTCAGCTGGACAGCATACTTGTAAATTAATGGATTCATATTGAGTTTATTTTTAATATATCCTCTGTGTTCTGACGGGAACTCGGGTTACCAGTTCCCTCTCACTTACCTGCTGATATTATCCATGCCTCCCACATGTTCTCACTAGCAACTCTTTGATCAGTAAAGTGAGTGGGCATTCAGGAAGCATCACAAGTGGAAACAGCAATCGCTGAACACAAAACAAGTCACAGCTTGAGCTGCTATCAAGATAATCAAAGAAGTTGAACTAATATCTGTCTATTTAGCTGGTTAGTACAGCTTGGCCAGGAAACATGAGTGGTTCACCTGAAATCAGTTACTATTTCCAGCAAATACCATCTTTATGATAAGTTGCCTTTCTTGGTGTGTTTTTACAAAAAGGCAATGCCTTGCAGAATGATGACTGAAACAACCACAGCCACGGCTCCACATTCTTTTATAACAATACTTAAAAACTGCGTTTGAAATGTCATAGCACACACTCGAGGCTCAGAACAGTGTGCTCAAGTTAAGTGAGCTTTCTCCAAGCAGCCAAACAGAATTCTTGAAGGCAATTTTTTTACAGCAGGTTATTTTGAAGATAAGTAAAATTTCCGAATGTGCCAATACAGTCCAATCAACCTATTTAAATGTCAATCAGTAAATCCAGTTCTGTAAAAGAAACAATAAAACTGTCAAATGGTCATAAAAGCTCAACTGGTTTACTAATGTACTTTCATAAAGAAAATCTGCTTTCCTTATCTATTCTGGCCTATACGTGACTTCAGCCCAGCCCGGTAATGGTGCTTTTTATTGGCCTAACAGTTTATCAAGTGTAAAGACTATTCATTTTTTGACTGAGAATTGAAATGGGAAAGGGTCTGTTTTAAGACTAAGGATTACGGAAGGGATTTCTGCACTTTTTAAAAGCAAGCTACCAAAACTTACCGTAAGTGTAGCTGACACTGCTGCTTTGTTTAACCAATGTGAGGTTAGTTGCAGACAGGTTGGCACAGAGGGTGTGTACCAGTGTAAAGCTCAGCTGGCAACAAATAGCTGCCTGATCTGTGACCAATGTCAATGACAAAAGTCACCATCCTGCCAACATTGACAGAAACCTTTAGACCTCCTAACGGGGAGGTGCTGTCACTCTGCTGTCAAAAATACCTGAATTCTGAAGAAAGCCAGTTTATTTTCCTTCACCAGTTGCTAAGTCAGCAATTTGTAAGCCAGTCACCCTGAACCACCGCCACCCCCACCCACACCCCTCCTCCCCCAGCATAGAAGTGAAAAGAGAAATCGATGAGCAACAAGTCCTGGCAAACAAAGTGATCAACTCAGTGAACACTGTGAACAGGTGTCATTGAACTGTCTTCCCATTCTTTCTCTCCATCCATAACACCTTTCTTTTTGTCTGTCAATTTCTGTCTATATGTGTGCGTACAGGTAGTTTAACAAGGGAGTTAGAATTTTAAATAGTAGGGTAATATAGTAACAATAACTAATCATTTCCCTGTGTCTAGGAACTATTTATTTGTAATAAATAATAATAACTTGTGTGAAATCTCAAAAACTGGTCTGTCTTTTCTACATGTTTAAGCCTAAACAGACAGATAAATTGGGGAACTTTGATAAATCTTTAACTTTTGCTGCCATTCTATGGAATAGCAGGGCTTAGTTTCCAGCATGTTATCTCAGTTAGGCATAACACAAACATCCCAGTTGCATCAAGTCACAACCTGTGGTTCAAGATGGCAGCCCACCAGACTGCTCAAGGCAATTAAAAACAATATTTACCAGCGTTTCCAGATTGTCCACATTCTGTGAATGAAAAAAAAAATCAGTGACAACCTTAGAACATCAGCCGATGTCCTGAGAGTGCAGAAATGAGCAATATTAAGGTACCCCTTTGACACTTTCAGTAGCATTCAATACATTTCTCTTCAGATAATATGGAATGTTGGTACAGTCGAAAGATCTTACAATTTCACATTTTTGTGGGTTCATACTTCGTTACTTACATTCTTCATCAAACTAACAGTTATCAAAGATGGCCAGCATAAAAAGAACAGATAAAGGAAAGCAAGAGCTATAGGGAAAGCAACTTACTTCCAGAAAAATGAGAGGTGGCAAATGGAGTTTAATGCAGATAAGTGTGAGGTGATGCACTTTGGTAGGAGTAACCCGAAGGCAAAGTACTGGGCTAATGGTAAGATTCTTGGTAGTGTAGATGAGCGGAGGGATCTCAGTGTCCATGTACACAGATCATTGAAAGTTGCCACCCAGGTTGACAGGGTTGTTAAGAAGGCATACAGTGTTTTAGCTTTTATTAATACAGGGATCGAGTTCCGGAACCAAGAGGTTATGGTGAAGCTGTACAAAACTCTGGTGCGGCCGCACTTGGAGTATTGTGTACAGTTCTGGTCACCGCATTATAAGAAGGATGAGGAAGCTTTGGAAAGGGTGCAGAGGAGATTTACTAGGATGATGCCTGGTATGGAGGGAAGGTCTTACGAGGAAAGGCTGAGGGACTTGAGGCTGTTTTCATTAGAGAGAAGAAGGTTGAGAGGTGACTTAATTGAGACATATAAAATAATCAGAGGGTTAGATAGGGTGGATAGGGAGAGCCTTTTTCCTAGGATGGTGACGGTGAGCACGAAGGGGCATAGCTTTAAATTGAGGGGTGAAAGATATAGGACAGATGTCAGAGGTAGTTTCTTTACTCAGAGAGTAGTAAGGGAATGGAACGCTTTGCCTGCAACGGTTGTAGATTCGCCAACTTTAAGTACATTTAAGTTGTCATTGGACAAGCATATGGACGTATATGGAATAGTGTAGGTTAGATGGGCTTCAGATTGGTTTCGCAGGTTGGCACAACATCGACGGCCAAAGGGCCTGTACTGTGCTGTAATGTTCTAAATGGATAATAACATCCTGATTAAAAAAAGAGATGGATAAAAGATGAGAAAATGTAATGCAATAGACAGTAGCTGGACTCATTTACCGGTCTTGGTATGAGATGCCAAGGTTTTGCAAGCAAATGCAGAACTGCAAAAGACTGAGGAAAGGAAAGCATCAAAAAAAGCAGAATGGATTAAGCTGTAGTGGCCTGCCTGACCCTAAGTTAGACACTCATTCCACTTCTCCATTACTTCTGGAGCTTGTGGCAATTTCCAATTTTGTTGTTAACTTTCCACCTGGTAACTGAATCCGTCAGCCACTTGGATCTTCATTCCCACAGAAATACCTCTTCGTTAGAATTAGAGTTAGAATTAGAATCCCTACAATGTGTCCTGAATTTGCTTAAAGATAATAAGAGTAAGGCAAAGGGTTGCTGACTGAGGATATTGGTGCACATTTTGCAGTGGTCAGATAATCACTTTTCCTGTGTAGATAAATGTTGTACAAGGGGAATCCTGCTGAATCTATATCTCAGCAGATTGCAGAGGAATTGCCAAGGAAATTGGAGATTCCTCTGGCAATTCCCTGAAACCTGAAACCCTCCAAAAGAATGCATTTAACGCTGAAAAGTTGGAGAGGTCTGCTGCAGTTCTGTGAAGTGTTACTCAGAAAATGTAGACCATTAAATAAGTAGTCTAACTCCCGAGTAACTGTTCAACTGACCCCCAACTTACTTCACACACCTCCACCTATTTTCCCCCTACACCCCAATTTCTGCATGCATGGATACACATATGCAAATTTTGGATCTGAGCAATACGAGGCTGTCTTTTTCTGTTTCTAAGACTTGGGTAAGTCTTTATTTGATCTTTGCACTGTCGATTTTGCGGTTGATCTCAAACATTTTACCCTGCACCGACATTCAATTACAGCTGAATTGGTCCTAGTGCTATTTAAATGACCTTGGAAGCCATCCAACCCAAATGATAGACTCATGTAATCAGTGAAAAAGCAGGCCATTCAGCCTATCAAGTCAACACCGGCCCTCTGAAGAGTATCCCACCCGGACACATTCCCCTACCCTATCCCTTTAACCTGCATTCCCCCTGGCTAACCCACATAGCTGGCACATCCTTGGACATAGTGAGCAATCCAGCATGGGCAATCCACCTAGCCTGCGCACCTTTGGAGGAAACTGGAGCACCTGGGTGGAAAACCACTCAGACATAGGGGAAAATAAGCAAACTCCACATATACACTCACCCGAGAATGGAATTGAACCTGGGTCCTGGCTCTGTGAGGCAGCAGTGCTAACTGGTGAGCCACTGTATCAACCATCATTTTAATATTCTTTCAGACTATTTGGAGTTTGTGATCCTCAACTTTCAATCAGAGTTCCCATGTTTTGAGCTAAGTAACCAGTGATTCTTAAATGTAGCATTTAAAAAAGAAGTTATTTACGTTACGTTTTTATATTGACAGAGAGAGCAGGTGTGCTGCTCCTGGATCCACAAAAACAACCAGAAGTCACTGTTGATGCAACTTTACCCTTTCCACAATCACGACCCAAACCTTCACACTTAGCAGAATTATCCCTTAATGGCAACTTGGATCAGAACTCCTGAGTGGCCTCTGTACAGCTTACCCAAGTTGGGGTGGTGTCTCTGAAGGTAAGCTAATTTTGGGACACAAAGAATTGGGTCCCAATGCCTTTCAGAGAGATTGAGTTGGAGAGTAAAGAAAAGGGATGAGAAAATAATGTAGTGGAATAGGTAATACGCAACTGGGCATTTTACCAAATGAAAGAATTGCATACATACAGACGACATACAAGTTGCATCGGCTGGCAGAATAATCAATCGGTCGGCATGCTTCAGTACAACCCAATAAATTATTTGCAGAACCTCATAACACTACTTGATTTTACAACACTCCCCTATCAGCATGCATTAAATTGTAATTGATTTACATACATATCACTGGATAACCAGGATATAGGAGCTGACCATGTTATTACAGGGACAGGAGTACAATAACATCAGAACAATGCAATATTGAAACATAAGGTTTACTACAGGAGCATTCATCTCAGATGATAAAAGTAAATTCTCATGCCAACAGTATGGTTTTTTAAAAAAAATCAAACCTTGGAGACCAACTGCAAAATAGGTGGTGTAGCTCAAACATACAGATGGAAAAGGTATTGTGGCATAGTATGGAAACAATTACATCTTGGCAAGTAAACTTGGCACCAAATTCTAAAGTTTTCTGACGTTAATCCTTGAACGAGTTCACTTCTGCATGATTTGGTCTACATAACTAAGAATATGTCAGGACAGATTATTCATCATTAAAACATGACAAGTACTTCAAAACTCAAATCATCTGTTTCACGTAAAAGTGACTATGATTATCATCGATCACACTCAGCTTTCAACTGTATACATTTCAAATATGATCCAAATTATGAAGAAGGCAACCCTTCCTTAGCCTGTTGAGGGAAGTTCATGCTAACTAGGCTGGAGAGGTGTTTTGGATACAAGGATTTCAATGGCAAATATTGATTCCCAATGATTTACACAAATGGCTGGGCATCATTCTATAATAAGGAGATATCACTCTTGTGGTAGACTTGATTTCCATTGTGCTAACACATTCTTAAACTGGCTTGTGATCAATGTTACCTGCACTAAAAAAAGCTAATGAAAAGGTAGAACATACATTTCTATATATAATTGGATTTACGTACATTGCAGCATAAACCCAAACTTGTAAATATTGTATCAGTGATAATGGGAACTGCAGATGCTGGAGAATCCAAGATACTAAAATGAAAGGCTGGATGAACACAGCAGGCCCAGCAGCATCTCAGGAGCACAAAAGCTGACATTTCAGGCCTAGACCCTTCATCAGAGAGGGGGATGGGGAGAGGGTTCTGGAATAAATAGGGAGAGAGGGGGAGGCGGACCAAAGATGGAGAGAAAAAAGAAGATAGGTGGAGAGGAGAGTATATGTGGGGAGGTAGGGAGGGGATAGGTCAGTCCAGGGAAGATGGACAGGTCAAGGAGGTGTGATGAGGTTAGTAGGTAGGAGATGGAGGTGCAGCTTGGGGTGGGAGGAAGGGATGTGTGAGAGGAAGAACAGGTTAGGGAGGCAGAGACAGGCTGGGCTGGTTCTGGGATGCAGTGGGGGAGGGGGAGATTTTGAAGCTGGTGAAGTCCACATTGTTACCATTGGGCTGCAGGTTTCCCAAGCAGAATATGAGTTGCTGTTCCTGCAACCTTCGGGTGGCATCATTGTGGCACTGCAGGAGGCCCATGATGGACATGTCGTCTAAAGAATGGGAGGGAGAGTGGAAATGGTTCGCGACTGGGAGATGCAGTTGTTTATTGCGAACCGAGCGGAGGTGTTCTGCAAAGCGGTCCCCAAGCCTCCGCTTGGTTTCCCCAATGTAGAGGAAGCCACCCGGGTACAATGGATACAGTATACCACATTGGCAGATGTGCAGGTGAACCTCTGCTTAATATGGAAAGTCATCTTGGGACCTGGGATAGGGGTGAGGGAGGAGGTGTGGGGGCAAGTGTAGCACTTCCTGCGGTTGCAGGGGAAGGTGCCGGGTGTGGTGGGGTTGGAGGGCAGACACACCTCTGCCCTCCAACCCCACCACACCCGGCACCTTCTCCTGCAACCACAGGAAATGCTACACTTGCCCCCACACCTCCTCCCTCACCCCTATCCCAGGCCCCAAGATGACTTTCCATATTAAGCAGAGGTTCACCTGCACATCTGCCAATGTGGTATACTGTATCCATTGTACCCGGTGTGGCTTCCTCTACATTGGGGAAACCAAGCGGAGGCTTGGGGACCGCTTTGCAGAACACCTCCGCTCGGTTCGCAATAAACAACTGCACCTCCCAGTCGCGAACCATTTCCACTCCCCCTCCCATTCTTTAGATGACATGTCCATCATGGGCCTCCTGCAGTGCCACAATGATGCCACCCGAAGGTTGCAGGAACAGCAACTCATATTCTGCTTGGGAACCCTGCAGCCCAATGGTATCAATGTGGACTTCACCAGCTTCAAAATCTCCCCTTCCCCCACCCCATCCCAAAACCAGCCCAGCTCGTCCCCTCCCTCCACTGCACCACACAACCAGCCCAGCTCTTCCCCTCCACCCACTGCATCCCAGAACCAGTCCAGCCTGTCTCTGCCTCCCTAACCGGTTCTTCCTCTCACCCATCCCTTCCTCCCACCCCAAGCCACACCTCCATCTCCTACCTACTAACCTCATCCCAACTCCTTGACCTGTCCGTCTTCCCTGGACTGACCTATCCCCTCCCTATCTCCCCACCTATACTCTCCTCTCCACCTATCTTCTTTTCTCTCCATCATCGGTCCGCCTCCCCCTCTCTCCCTATATATTCCAGAACCCTCACCCCATCCCCCTCTCTGATGAAGGGTCTAGGCCCGAAACGTCAGCTTTTGTGCTCCTCAGATGCTGCTGGGCCTGCTGTGTTCATCCAGCCTCACATTTTATTATCTTGTAAATATTGAACAGGTTGAAGAAAATACAAAAGTTTATAAGACTCGTTACTTCAAAGGTTTTGTGCATTATTACATATTCAATGAGAAATAACTTACATTCCACATTCCATGGCACACATTCATGATTTACTGTGCTGCTTTCAAGTTAGGTTGTTACGAACTATGTATCACATCGTCTACATATTTTGCGTCAGCCATCGTAACATAACGGAGTGGATACAGTGGCCATGCAAGGAGGGTATTTTCGGCTGGCTGGAGTCCGAGAAGAGTGCCACTTCTTAAAAGTGCGCTACCTTTTTTAGAAGGACTGCCAGTGCCACTCCAACACATGCAGGGTACAAACCTTTCCCAGAAACAGGTGGAAATCCTGCCTGCCACAAGCTGGTGGACAATCAGCCATCAGGAAGGCAGTGTCACTTGCCAGTGCAATATCAACACAGGCCCTAAGATCACTGCTGGTCACAGGATAGCAGGAAATGTGGGGGGATTCACTTGGTGGGGATTTTAGCAGAGCAGCAGCTCCAAACAACCCCCTTCCTCAAAGGCTGAGTGTCTTTGAACAAGAGCTAATCTGAACACCCCCTCACCCCAAAAAGGAGCTTGCACCAACCCTGTGCATGTTCGCTAGTCATGTTCCCTGTATAATAACCCCAATTCCGAAACCATTTGGTTAATACGAGCTATGGTTGATTGTGATCTTTAAGTAGCATTAATTTCTCACTTAAGGATCTCAGTTGATGGCAGGATGGGAATGCGATCCAAAGGCTTTGCAGCCACTGTCTTAAAAATGGTGCAGAGGCAGGGACATGGCAGAGCCCTCATCTCTTCAAACAGGTTAAGAGCCTCCTTACCATCAAAGCCGCCCATAGTGCAGGGAATAAAATACCCCTCATTAGGTTGCATTTTCTTGTTAAACACGGGTCTATGAATCAGCTTCATAGTACAGACACCCCAGTTCTGCTCTGACCATATTTCATGCCAATTTCAAGATGTAAGTTATGCAAATGTATTTACGGGCAGCTAACCAAGAACAGGGATTCCCTCATTCTAAATGATTCCATGTCTTCATCACAGCTTTGTTGATTTTTTCAACGCTGACTTTTAAGGAAGAACTGATTTTGAACAGGAACAATTTTGGAACATGATCGGAAATATACACAAAGACTTTAAAGCAATCAGAGCTGTACAACAAGAGGTTCAGTTAATTTAGTGTTCCTGTTTGTGTGTGAAAGAATTTGTTGGAACAGAAAATTATATCACTCGTTCATTATTTCCACACCAGTTTCTTATTTAGAAAGTCGGATAAAACTGCTTGTAATGGACTCTAACAGAGTTAGAGTAAGCCACAATCAAGCCAGCCAAAAGTCCAGAACAGGTCCTTAAC
Organism: Stegostoma tigrinum; assembly: GCF_030684315.1. NCBI lineage: Eukaryota > Metazoa > Chordata > Chondrichthyes > Orectolobiformes > Stegostomatidae > Stegostoma > Stegostoma tigrinum. The sequence continues at coordinate 19,298,201 of NC_081375.1, forward strand.
GGCTTAATGAGGCATTAGATATCTTGATTGAATTCATTGTGAACTTACCTTTACAGCTAATAAAGCACATTTTCACTAGTTTGAACAGAACATATCATTTCATGATTATACAGTAAAACACAATATTGTTAGGGTGACACGGTGAAACATTACATTAGTTTTTTGATGCATTGTGTGCACCCAATGTTCCTCCTCCATGATGACTTGTTAATCTTAGCTGCAGTCCAAGATGTGATGCTGAGTAGAGGCCAGACACTTTAAACAGGAAAGGAGAGAAAGGAAGCAATTTAAAAATTAGCAAGGTTGAATTCCCAAATGTTCTTGTTCAACTTCTGATGGCCAACTCCAAACCAGAATTAGTAGAAGCTGGAAACAAGTCTCCTGGCCTCCTTTTTGGCTGGAGACAGCTGCAACTCACATGGGAATCTCAGCAGGATTGGGACAAGACCTAAAAATAAATGAAAAGAAGCCAACAAAATTAGACGAAAAGCAAAATACAACAGATTCTGGTAATTTGAAATGAAAACTGATTGTACTGATACTAGTCAATCTCTGTAGAGACTAGCAGGTTGGATTAATGATTTAGGTGACTTCTAATGTAAGGTTATCAAGCTGAAATATTAACCCTGCCTTCCCTTGACCACAGATATTGATTATGCTATGATAATTCTTTGCTAATAAAATTAAACGTTGGCTTGACTTTTCACACTGCATTACTATCTTGTTGGAAACCCCTGATAAATATCATTGCCATGTTTGCCCAAATTCTTTCACATTATCTAAGAAATGCCATTTGGTGGGATCCAGAGAGATTCCTTTAAAAGTGAAAAGAAAATTGCTTAAAGTAGTATGTAAAATGTCTCCAGTTGGTGACTCAAGTGGTTTCTATAACACTGCCTTCAATGAATAAGAGTTGTAAATTTTGCATATTATGATGTCAAATCACATTTTGATTGGATAAATCACATCTCTCAGACTGAAGTCTGGCTTGGTAAGATTCCTTTTAATTAGGTGACCTTTCACTGAAACACAAGCATGCAATGATGCAGTCCTAATTTCAACAAATAAGCAGATATTTTTTGCAAAACATGATAAATACAATAAGCAGTGTTATATAGATACAGCAAATTTGAAAGATTTCAAAACACACAGTAAATATACAGTCCCATCTATCCCAACATCATTATGTTATGATATGCCAAACTACAAAGAACTTCCTTCGCTATTGCAACTCTAAGTCTGACTTAACTTTTTTCTTTCAATTTCTGGCCTTGCGAGTTTTATAGCAGATTTCTTGATTATTCACACAACTGAGGTTGGATTTTCACAGATTCGAATAATCCCTTCAGGGTGCTAACCAAGCATTTCTCGTCTGCAATTTCCAAATTAAAATAATCATATTTAACGTAACCCTTTCCTAACTTTTCTGAACAAACTTGTTTCTGTGGCAGAAATTGTTTCATGCATCCAATTTCAACCAGGACCTCTGCAAACTGAAAACAGAATCTTACAATCTAACTGTTTTCTCCTTGAGCATAAAAAATTCCTGATTCTTCTAACTGAAGGCAAGCAATATTCTTCATTGTTTTCTGTGTTCACTCATAAAACTCTCTCAATGCGAACAAATTCCCACTGCCAATCCAGGAAGTCTCTCTTAAACTGATATAAAAAACATAGCCTCAGAAATATTGACAAGTAATCATTAAACCTTCCTCGTGTGTACAGATCAGAACACACATACCATGTGTTCAAAATCCAAGTTCTCAACTATAAGGGAGGGATGTATGATGGCTCCCCCTTTTTCTACTATTCAACTGTCTGTAACAAAATGTATTTTAGAGAAGAAATGTTTCACCCCCTGTTCTGTGAACAGATACAAGACAGATTTTAATCCAAGTTAGAAAAAAAGATTTATTGCTTTGCATCGAAAGACATTCACAATACACTCTTTCTATTAGGAGAACAAAGTGATCTTGATCTACTGTGCCAGTGGCCTGAAGAATGGCAGATGGATCTAATTTAGATAAATGCAAGGTGTTGCTTTTTGGTAAAACAAATGAGGGCTGGACTTACACAGTTAATGATAGGGCCCTGGTGAGTGCCGTCAAACAGAGAGACCTAGCAGTGCAAATACACAGTTCCTTGAAAGTAGCATCACAGGTAGGCAGGGTGGTGAAGAAGGCATTTAGCACACTTGCCTTCATTGGTCACAGCATTAAATACTGGAGTTAGAATGTCATGTTACAATTGTACAAGACAATAGTAAGATCACATTTGGAGTACAGCCTACAATTCTGGTCGCTCTGCTATAGGAAGGATATTATTGAACTCAGAAGGGTGCAAGAGAGATTTATAAGGATGCTACTGAGACTGGAGGGTTTGAGTTATAAGGAAAAACCGGAATAAGTTGGGATTTCTTTTCCCTGGAATGTAGGAGGCTGAAGGGTGATCTTTTAGAGTTTTATAAAATCATGAGGGGCAGAGATAAGGTAAATAGTCGAGCCTTTTCCCAAAGGTGGTTGAATCCAAAACTAGGCGGTGTTTGTGTAATGTGAGAAGAACAAGATTTTAAAGGGACCTGAGGGACAACTTTTTCACACAGAGTGTGGTACACAGATGGAACAAGCTGCCAGAAGAAATGGTAGAGTCGAGTTCAATTACAAGATTTAAAAGGCATTTTGACAGGTACATGGACAGGAAAGGTTCGGAGGGTTATGGGTCAAATGCAGGCGATTCAGTTCAGGAGACAGGGTTGGCACGGATGATTTGGGCCAAAAGGCCTGTGTCCATGTTATTTGTCTCTATGACTCTATGATTCACATGCACATAGGTACAAGAAAAGGTGATTTCAAAAGAAGTAGCATGAGCTTAAGTACCTTTAGAAAAATCCAAAAAGTCACTATCACTTAAACTTTTCAAGATTGAAACTAGGAGCGTTGCAGACCCAAAGATTCTCAGTTCTGTGGAAGTGTCGCCGGGCCTGAAATGTTGATTCTGTTTTCTCCTTCACAGATGCTGCCAGACCTGCTGTGCTTTTCCAGCAACTTTGTTTTTGTGCCAATGATTCTCTTTTGGTTCACTGAGGAAATGGAGTTTGAAAGTTTCAGCAATGAGTTCAAAATCGTTTATTACTAGCAACAGCAGATTTCTGGCTTTGCCCCAGTTGAGTTGCAGTTAATACTTTGCAATAAATATCCTAATTTGAAGAACCCAGGAGGTAAAACACTAACCCAACTTCTCAGCCAAGGGGTGGATTTTAGGCCATCTCCTTCTTTCTCTGCTCTCGATCGTTTGCTGCAGTGCTATGAATGACTAATGATAGACTGCTCCCCTAAAATGACTTCACCAATGTTTCTAATCACACATGGATCTGTGTCAGTTCAGCGTAAGATCATTGTCACTGCTGTTTACATTAGTGCTCCTTGCGGATGTTAGCTTTGATATGCATTGAGATTTGAAACTCTCCCACTGGCATCTCCTTGAGACACAATGGGTTTTCCACACAGCCATTTCGCAGGATTTCATTCTGCAGCAATTAAGCCTGTGAGGCCATTTTGCAAACATTTGTCTGGGTATTTTGAAAAGTGGGCAGCAGTGAAATCCACGGAGGAAATCTGATGCATTGTTGTTTTAATGCCACGCTCAGAGAAGAAAGCTAATTTTCAGCATTGGACAGTTTCAAATGTATTTACTAGGCAAAGGGAGACAAGGCAACCTAACCCCTGGATTCCATCTGTCGCAGAATCCCTATAGTGCAGAAGCAGGCCAATCGGCCCATCAAGTCCACACAGATCCTCCAAAGAACATGTCACCCAGACTTGCTCCTCTACCCTATCCCTTGTAAGTTTTCTGTTCTGCTTTTAGAAGTAGTGCCTACTTTTCCATAAAGCCAACCATCTGCACCGGTGTGATACATTTGTGCAAATGTTTTTCTTTATAAACTTGCTCCTGTATATTTGTAATAAAAGTGCCTGAGTAGATTTTTCACTTGAATTACATTTGCTGTCAATGGTGCGACTCAGTTTTGTATCTTATAGTTCCTCAACCAGTATTACAGATATCCTACCTTCCAACCAATGTTACCCGTCTTCCTCTTAGGTTGATGTTGTGTTTGCTTTGTGTTGCTATTTATATGCAACTAATGGTCTTACACAAAACAACAGACTGATACTAGAAACAGGGATGGAAGTACATCTGGGGAAATTCAACGGTTCTCGCACATCAGTGATATCATTTATTTTCTGAAAGGTCACTGCACTTGAAACGTTAACTATACTTTTTCTCCACAGATCCTGCCAGACCTGTTGATTTTCTCCAGCAATTAATGTTTTTGCTTCAGATTTCTAATATTCACAGTTATTTGCTTTATATTATCATGGGATTGCGTCTGTCTGTCTTGGTCCTCTAATCCCATTTCACCCAACAATTACGCTTTGTCTTGATTTCCATGTGTAACATGCTTGAAAACTAACAAGTGTGTGATCAATCATAGCTTTAGGAAATGGCCTGTAATTATAAAATATATATGTAAAAAAAATCCTTTGTCTAACTCTAACCTTGAGATAACTAACTCTACATTAATTTAATAATGAAGTTATTGGTATATGAAAAATAATTTTGCAAATTATTAGAATCATTTTGAGAATCATCTTCCTTGGCATTTGTTGATGACAATCATAATGATTTGCATGAGCATCCTGTATACTGCCTGCCAATCTTTCTTTTATCTCCGTATACAAATATCTTGCTGCTCATCATTCCTCAAACTGGCACATTATCTGATTTAAACAATCCCTTCAAAAATTTTTACAGAGATAGTAGGAAATGCCGATGCTGGAGAATCTGAGATAACAAGGTGTAGAGCAGGAAGAAAACAGCAGGCCAAGTAGCATCAAAGGAGAAGGAAAGCTGATGTTTTGGGTCGAGACCCTTCTTCAGAAATGGGGGAGGGGAAGGGAGTTCTGAAATAAATAGGGAGGGAGGGAGAGGCGGATCGAATATGGATAAAGGAGAAGATAGGTGGAGAGGAGACACACAGGTCAAAGAGGCGGGGTTAGAACCAGTAAAGGTAAAGTAGGTGGGGAGTTAGGGAGGAGATAGGTTGGTCCAGTGAGGACAGACTGGTCAAGGAGGCTGGATGAGGTTAGTGATTTGGAGATGGGGTTGGGGCTTGAGGTGGGAGGAACGGTTAGGGAGGTGGGGATGAGCTCGGCTGGTTTTGGGATAAGGTATGGGCAGGGGAGATTTTGAATCTTGTGAAATCCACATTGACATCCTTGGGCTGCAGGGTTCCCGAGTAAAATGTGAGATGTTGGTCCTGAACCCTTCGGATGGCATCATTGTGGCAATGCAGGAGGCCCAGGATGGACACGTCATCTAAAGAATGGGAGGGAGAGTGGAAATGATTTGTGACTGGGAGGTGTAGTTGTTTGTTGCAAACCAAGTGTAAATGTTCCACAAAGCGGTCCCCAAGCCTCAGCTTGGTTTCCCGGCTGTAGAGAAGGCCACAACGGGAACAGTGGATACAGTATATCACATTAGCAGGTGTGCAGGTGAACATCTGTTTGATGTGGAAGGTCTTCTTAGGGCCTGGGATGGGGGTGAGGGAGGAGGTGTAGGGGCAGGTGCAGCACTTCCTGCAGTTGCGGGGAAAAGTGCCGGGTGTGGTGGGGCTGGAGGGGAGTGTGGGGCGGACAAGGGAGTCACGGAGAAAGTGGTCCCTCCGGAAAGCAGATGCACGTGGTGAGGGAAAAATATCTTTGGTAGTGGGGTCGGATTGCAGTTGGCGGAAGTGTTGGAGACTGATGCGTTGAATTCGGAGGTTGGTGGGGTGGTAAGTTAGGATAAGGGGGATTCTGTTTTGGTTGTTATTGCAGGGAGGGGGTGTGAGGGATCAGTTGCGGGAAATGAGAGAGACATGGTCAAGGGTGTTTTCAACCACTGTGGAGGGGAAGTTGCGGTCCTTGAAAAAAGAGGACATCTGGGATACCTAGGAGTGGAATGCCTCATCTCAGGAGTAGAGGCGAAGGAATTGGGAATAGGGGATGGCCTTTTTGCAGGAAGATGGGTAAGAGGAGGTGTATTCTAGGTAGCTGTGGGAGTCAGTAGGCTTGAAATGGATATTGGTTTCCAGGTGGATGCCAGAGATGGAAACAGAGAGGTCCAGGAAGGAGACAGAGATGGTCCAGGTGAACTTAAGGTTGGGGTGGAAGGTGTTAGTGAAGTGGATGAACTGTTCAAGCTCCTTGTGGGAGCACGAGGCGGCGCCAATACTGTCAACGATATAGCGGAGGAAGAGGTGGGGTTTAGGGCCAGTGTAGGTACGGAAGAGGGATTGTTCCACGTATCCTACAAAGAGGCAGGCATAGCTTGGGCCCATGCGGGTACCCATGGCCACCCCCTTTGATTGTATGAAGTGGGAGGAACTGAAGGAGAAGTTGTTGAGGGTGAGGACGAGTTCGGCTAGACTGATGAGGGTGTCAGTGGAGGGAGACTGGTCGGGCCTGCAGGACAGGAAGAAGCGAAGGGCCTTGAGGCCACCTGCATGGGGAATGCAGGTGTAGTGGGACTGGAAGTCCATGGTAAAGTTGAGGTGTTGGGAACAAGGGAATTGGAAGTTTTGGAGGAAGTGGAGGTTGTGGGTGGTATCACAGACATAGGTGGGGAATTCCTGTGCCAAGGAGGAGAAAATGGAATTGATATAAGTGCAGATGAGTTCAGTGGGGCTGGAGCAGGTGGAGACAATGGATCGACCAGGGCAGTGAGGTTTGTAGATTTTGGGAAGGAGATAGAAGTGGGTGGTGCGGGTTGCAGAACGATGAGGTTCGAGGCTGTTTGTGTGAGGTCACCTGAAGTGATGAGGTTGTGGATGGTGTGGGAGATGACGGTTTGGCGGTCAGGGATGGGATCACGATCAAGCGGGTGGTAGGAGGAGGTGTCAGAGAGCTGGAGTCTGGCCTTGGTGATGTAGAGGTCAGTGCGCCATACGGGTCTGGACCCTTCTTCAGAAAATATAACATTTTACAGAAACTAAGAATCTGTTAACAGCAGAAGCAAAGCAATATTGTTATTGTTATTGTCATGCAAGTTTTAAGCTTGAAAAGTTAATCTTAAAGAACATTAGTATTTTTATTCTGATATCTCTATATTTGTACACTCTTTTTTGTTGGAATGAAAACTGAACAGACTGGAAATGTTCATTCTATGAAGGGAGAGAAACAGCTAAAATTCAATCTGAAGACCTATTATTAGGACTAGACATTAAAGAGGCAACAGATAAAGAAAGTATTTAAACTTGCACAGAACTCTAAGTAGGATTCAGTCAACTGGTCATCAAATATAAGTGCTAACTCAGTTTCATTGTCCATAGAAGCTATGAGACCTGTTGAGTTTTATTTTAATCTTTGCAAGGAATGTGGGCATTGTTGGCAAGGCTGGCATTTCTGTCTATTCCAAACTGTCCTTAAACTGAGTGGCATGAGAAGCCATTTCAGAAAGCTGTTTAGAACCAGTCACATTACAGTGAGCCTGAAATCACATGTAGACCACATCAGATAAGGAAAGCAAATATCTTTCCTGAGAAAGAAATCAGTGAACAAGACGAGTTTATTTAACAATCACACTGTTTCATGATAGTTATCAGGTTAGCTTTTTATTGTAGATCTTGGTGAATTCAAATTTCACCAGCTGTTGTGATGGGATTTGAGTCCATGTCCCCACAATGTTAGCCTGAGCTTGGGGATTACAAATCTCGTGACATTCGCATAATACCATTACTTCCCTAATTAGAGCCACCAATTTGTTTTTGTTCTTATTTCAGATTTCCATTATCTGCAATGCTTTGCATTTGTGCCACTCTCTGAGAAAGAAATAAACTTTGCAAGCTCAAAAACCACATAGCATGTTGATTGTCTATTAAAAATGCCTCTCTCCCACATGCCTAATTTTCTTTTTTTGTGATGTTAATAAAAAGAACACATTAGGTGAACTGAGTAAGAGTGAGCTGATCTGTCATTACCCATTTTGTGATTTCACTAGAAAACTGAATTTGATCTTGGCTCGATCTACAAATACCATTGTCATAACAGTAATCTGAGGTGAACCTGGAACTGAGTCAAACAGAATCTAGTCCTGTGTGCAATGAATAAGCCATCACAAACAATACAGAATTCTCACTTGTGAATTTGGTTTTTTGCAGGACCATGATGTAAGCATTGTGTCCTTCTGAGCATGTACAGGCTCTGTCTGAAAATCTGTCTCAAAGCGGGCGCCTCTTTCATGGCAATTTCCAGTGCCAAAGCTCCTGAACAAATACTCAAGTGACATAGCACAGCCCAAACAACAGCTACAGTGATGCCAGACTTCCTCATTTTGACCATGCAGCTTCACTGAACAGCAATATCACTTTCTGCAGCAAGAGTATTGAATTGCTGTTTAGGACCTGAATCAGAGCAGGGGCATATTCCCAACAAGATGATTTTGAAGAATCTGTTGTACACAGTACACTGGAGTAGTTCAGAGTGTTGTAGTGAATACCTGGATTTGACAGAGAGTGTCACTGTCTCTTAGAGAGGGCAGAGGAGTAGGTGGCTTGTCCATACAAATGCTGCAAAAGGCACGGCACTGCATTTGCCTCTGGACCTGCAGCTTGATGAAGGTGGAGATGTGGCTATGGAAAAGACAAGCTCAACACACAGTGCATTCTGCCAACTTGCATCAGACCCTTCAATGTTCCTTCATAGACGCAGTACACTGTCTGCTAGATTAGCCAATAGACGCAGCATCCTGCTGTCAAGCCCAGCACTGCAGTCTTCTGTGCTGTCACATGGATGTTCTCTTCTAGGGCATCTGTAGCAAAACTCAGGTGCAACATCACCCACTAAGGAACTGGCAAATAACCCATCCTATTCCCCTGATCTAACTGCAGCCCATCCAGATCCTTAATGCACCACACGCGGACCCTTCAAATTCTGTGCAGTGCCAACATCTGAACTGGTGGCTGTGTGCATCAGATCAGATGATGGGGTTTCTTCATCCTGGACTGTTGTGACTGAGTGGGTAACTATTTGAATGCACTAAATCATTTGGAGAAAATCTGCGGTAAAGGATTGAAGATTGTGTAGAAAGCAAATGGTTTGTTAAAACACCATCTGCAGCTTATTCATCATGTGTGCCAGCAGACTAAGTCTGAACAGGAATTTGAGAAGGGGTGCAAGGCAGAAATATACTATCACCTTCAGTGATGTTACCCACATAATGTAGAAAATCATTTCCTCTGTTGAGATCAGGAGACACAGGACTATTCATTCACCACTGGTTCTGCTGTTCTCACTTTCACTGTGTGCCATCTAGCTCTGCAAGAGAGAAGGCAGAATGCCAGTGATTGTGTAGCAGAGTATACGAGTGACTTGCCAGAATTAAATAGCTGGAGGTGTGTAGAGGCTGAGAGAAGACGGCCTGAGGCTGGCAGCAATTGAATATGTGTGAGGACGAGATGGAGTGCCAGAAACTGGAGCTGGGGGATGTAGCGCATTGAGCAGAGGTGAGGTGCCAGAAAAGTGATGGATAGATACCATCATGTTAAAATGCATACACTACTCTTGAGAACCCCTGCCAGATCTTTAGACCTCTTGTGGCACAGCTGCTGGCTGCTCAAGTCCGGATGGGATCCCTGGCCATTTGTTCTTCATCCCCTCAGATGGTGGCCTTTCAGGGCCTTTTGACCAGGTCCTTGGGACTATGGCATTTCCCACCCTGCCTGCCTCTAGCACCAACGTTTCCAGTAATACATCTATAAGTGAAAAGGTCTCTGTCTGCTCTGATATTCTCTTTTCCTTGCTTGGAATTGTAGCAATAATATGTCTCCTGTAACTCACTATAGTTTCCCTTTAAGAGCATGTGATTGCCTTTAAGAATAGAAGGCTAACTGCAAAATATTGCATGGCTGTATGCTGCTAACAGCAACACTACAATCATTTTAGTGAGTTGGGGGCATAAAATGTGCATGTTACAGACTTCCAATGAAACCAGTATAGACAGTTCCTGATTTGACTCCTGTACCCACAAAATGGACCATGCTGATTTTTGGGCCCTTTCATCTGAATACAGATGCAATATTTAACCTCGAATCAGATCTGAACCAGTCATAGTCTGACCAACTGAGCTATTGGTAAGAATTGGAATCTATTTCATGGATTTGTTTGCATGTCCCAACTCATTCCATAAGCTCTCTTTGCTGTGCACCATCCTTCAATTGTTTTCACTAGGAAGGTAGAGAAGAAATCTGCTTCCTAGCTCTATGTTCCACAACCAGTCGCTGGTTGATGATTCAGCCCAGAGCTTTCACTCTCTGTGCAGGGAAGTGCTTGAAGCTGTCTCCTCAACAGGAAGCTACACACACACATTAGCTTACACCAGGAAGTTTACATGTGGAAAATGAGAGACACAATCCTACACTCTGTCACTGCTTTGTTGGCTACTGCAAGACAAATAGAATAATTCATAAGGTTCCATTTTTCAGTTTAGGTTGGCGAATTCAACAGTTGATCCAACGGGGAATATATTAGTACTTAAGCTACTGGGTTGCTTAAATAAAACCCAATCTAACACTTCACTTGACTCACTGAATAGTATAGTCTTAATTTTCAGACTAGATGACAAGATGCAGTATTATTCAATCCCAAAGTTCTAATTTTCCGTTTGCCTTTGTTTGGAAACCATGTTAAGTTCTAATCAAAATCCTGTCAATGAGCGCTATATAACTGTTAAAATTAAGAGTGCTCTCACTTGATCAATTACAAGAAATTGATAATTCATCAAAGTTTTCTGGATTGTAGCAGCATCAAACAACGGCTGCACTGGAATGTTTCCTAAGAGGATATATTGAATAATTGAATAATATTTTATCTTTCTATACAATATTAAAAAATCAAACATAAATTTATAAAAGGCACCTTTTAGCTTTTTGTGAATGTTCTTTTATTTCAGAATCCCCCCAATGTGGAAACAGGCCATTTGACCCACTGAGTCCACACCAACTCCATGAACAGCATCCCACCCCTGTAACACTGCATTCCCCATGGCTAATCAGCATTGCCTGCACATCCTTGATGGGCACTATTGGCAATTTAGCATGGCCAATCCACCTATTCTACACATTTTTAAACTGTGGGAAGAAACTAGAGCACTCAAAGGAAACCCATGCAGACATGGGGAGAATGTGCAAACTCCACACAGTCATCCAAGGCTGGAATTGAACCCAGGTTCCTAGTGCTGTGAGGTGACAGTGCTAACCACTGAGTCACTCTAAATATTGGTATTCATTGGCAAAATGCAATTTCAAAAAGAAGAATTTGACACAAGAAGCTTTTTAGATCGTATTCATTAATAGTACATTTATTACCTGTACACCTTAGATTCTATCCCTGTAACAACTTGATGGACAAAACTCAAGAACTTTCATCATGATTGCACATTCTTAGGACAGCCATGGTTTTCTCTGGAGAAGGCTTTCTTGAAGTTAGATATAATGTTAGTCCGTCAAGTTGGTCCTCATCAAAAATAAGAAAGACATGAGCTTTAATTTGCGACGACATTCCTCGAACTAGATTTTGGAGTTTTTTTTATAAGTTGACTTTGAAACTGCTGTTGGAAAGAGAACTTCACCAGTTTTAAATTAATGCTCACTTTATTAAATCTGGGTTAGTGATAACAAAAATTGTGTATGGTACAGGTGCTGTGTAGAGTGACATAGTTAATTTTCCTTCTTAAAATGTATGTGGGTAAATGTTAACAGATACAGACACTCTTACCCAGATCAAATTCTGCCCTTGGGCAACACAGTGGAAAGTAAAAATAAACTAAACCGGATACGCAGTCATAAAATAAATTTTGAAATTAGCGTGACAAATTTATCTTAATAGTCAAGTGTAAAATGAGCATCGAAAATGTTCTTGTGGAGTTGCCAGCTGTTGTAAGCCTTATCCTGCTGCAGGTTCATTTACTAGGGTAGCTAGGGGATGAGCTATGGATCCTCCTTCCCCAGAGAAGGAATAAACGAAGACTAGATGGGCACATTGATTGGTGAGAGTATTGTTGGTAATCAAGATATTTAGCACTGCTAATGTTAAAATAATTGTGAAACAATAACCCGAGGCTTCCAAAATTCTCAAACCACTTCTTTCTGTCTAAATCTCCATACTTGAGAGATATTATGTAAACAAGTGCTAACTAAACAAAAATTCAGTATTTTCCATTTGGCATTGGTCAATATAACACTTGAAGCAGAAGATAATATAAACAAGATACTAATTTATCTCAGCAGAAACTATGAAATCTCGACCGCCATGATCACCAAATGTTTCTCTATTACTTCACTATTTAAGATTGTCTTCACTATTCACTGCAGCTGAGCATCAGTCAGTGGTTAATCATCCTGTAAGTGAAACACATCATCTCAGTTTACCAGAAGAAGCAGACAAAGGTTAATTTTATAAAACCTAGTTTCTGAGCCTCCCGAAACACATCAAATGCATTAATATTCAAGCTCCTGTTGCTGTGAAAATAGTCAACGTCACAGGAGTTCAAAGACACCATTTTATTTCTGCCACCGTCAGAGCTGTTGCCACATTCCAGTTTTCCTGAACCACCCACGAGTGCCGCCAGGCCTGTCATCAGGGACTGTTCATTTTGTAGTTTTTTCACTCTAAAACTGCAATATTGAAAGGGTCATAAATGTGTTCCAAAAATAAACCGCAAAAATATTGCAACCTCGGGACGCTTGATGAAGTCTCATAAACGTAAAGTTAACTAAGGCATAAAGTCATAAGAATATCCTTTTCATTTTTTTTACAGAAAGTAGCATTTTTATTAGGGTTTGGGTGTTGACTACACTATTACTCAACTTACATATTATGCAATAACATTGTTCTTTTGTTGACAGTGAAATATTTTAAACTATCATACATGAGTCAACCCTTTAATAATAAAAATTAAAAGGATCACTTTGAACGTTCAGTTTTCTCAACATTTCTGGTGAAAAAAGTGTTCTATTGTGTATTTGATTCAAATTTACATCATGTATCAGAAATCTGAGTGAAAAGATGTGGATGTTATCCCAGAATTTCATTTATATTTCAGAAGCAGGGGTTTGGTGTCAAAAACAAACCTGACTGAACAAGAATGTCATCAATAATGTACAACAAATATCACATGATGTTTAGAAGGAAACCATCATAATGAAGGACTAAAGTCAGATACATCAAACCTGCAGAATAATTCACAAGAATATCAGAATGACATGGTACCGGACAACATGGTGGCTCAGTGGCTAGCAATGCTGCCTCACAGTGCCAGGCACCTGGGTTTGAATCCACCCTCAGGCGACTGCCTGTATGGAGTTTGCACATTCTCCACTTACCTGTATGGGTTTCCTCCAGGTGCTCTGTTTTCCTTCCACAGTCCAAAGATTGCAGATTAGGTGGATTGGCCATACTAAATTGCCCGTAGTGTTCAGGGGTGTGTAGATTAGGGGGATGCATCTGGGTGGGATGCTCTGTGGGCCAGTGTGGACTTGTTGGACTGAAGGGCCTGTTCCCACAGTGTAGGGGTTCTATAAACTATGCACAGTTGGCTCCTGTTTTAGTCCGACTGGTAACAGTTGCCGGTAATTCATGTGGGAAAAGTTATATATTTTCTCAATATTTTATTAATCCCAGGCTCTTGTTAAAAAATGCAGCAGTCATTGTGTTTCTAAATCATGGTGAAGAGAGAGATCCCTGGTTGCAGGATTATGAAATCATTGTAGAGTTGAAATAGGCCGCTCGGAAAATGATATTTTAGTCTTAAGAGTATCAACGGTTCACACAGCAATTATTCTGTTACAGTAGCTTCCCAATAGATGGTCTTATTTCATTTTAAAATTTGTAGAACTCTCATGTCTAATCCCATGACCAATTGGTTAAGAACTGGCATTGGTTATGAGAAAAAAAATTATTTTAGATGACTATCACATTTCACTTCAGACATTAAGGGGCCATCTCTTGCACCTCCTAACTTTACTTCAGCACCTCCAGAGGCTCTAGACTTGGCACATTCCCCCCCTGGTCTTTATTCTAGCCCTCAGTATGTGTAACTTACATCATCTACACTTCTCAATATTCAGCATTTGAATGCTAAAATGATTGGATGTCAGTCTTAAGACATATAATTCTGGCAAAATTAATTCACAAAGCACATATTCCACTTGAAGGATACAAGACAGGTCGCCTATATTCTCCTTGTGAATGAAGATAAAAGGGTAAGATATTACAAGTCATTTCCAGTTGTGTTTTCAGTGGGGAGGCATACAAGAATGGTTACTAGCCCATAATCTTGCCATCCACCTCTCCAACTCACTCTCATAATGAAAGCGGATGGGTGCCTGAAATTGGTAGCCAGCCCATCACATGCAAATAAATAATTTGATAGAAGCGCGGTTAGTTCTAATATTACACTGTACATGCCGTAACATGGTTGTAAATATAGAAATTGCTGGAAAAACTCAGTAGGTCTGGCAACATCCATGGAGAGAAAGCAGAGTTAATATTTTGGGTCCAGTAACCTTTCTTCAGAGTGGAGCCATAAAATGGTCGGATTCGACAGGTAATTGTTCTTTTACCTTAATGTTTGGAACAGTGGGCGTAGGGTGTTACTATCTTTGAGGGTGTGCCCTTTGCCCAATTGGGGGGACATGCTGAGAAGCTAGCACACCCCTTTCTTTCTTACTTGCCTGTGGTACAGAACCAACAACCTTACCCTCTAAAAAATGCCCCTTCCAAAGGACCTTGGTTTAAGGGAGACTTTCCCCCTGCCAGAGGCCGATGTCCCATATCCATCCATTTAGTCCACCCCAAAGAGGTACTTCCAGGTCTGTCACCAGGCTTCCAACATTTCCTCCAGGGTGGGGAAGCAAATTGTCCACACTCCCATTATTTTCTGCTCAAAGGTGGTCAAGTCAGTAGTAAATGTGTTATAAGACATCTTTGTGTAATCGTTCTCAGGTATGGCGAGGACGAAGAAGCAATAGAAAATGCAGAATGTAACTTCACTGGGGCATTACCAGAGATGAATGAAGACAAGGGACATTTGATGTTGGAGCTGTTCCTGATGAGGAATCGGGGGAAGAGGCCAACAGGATTAGGAAAGCATGAGAATGGTAATTAATGATTGATTGTTTCTATTGGTTAGTAAGATGGCACAGCTTTTAAGACACAAACAAATGAAATGAAAATTAACAAATTACTTCAATAACAACTCACAGAAGGAATGATTAAATTTTAAATCCTTTGCCACAAGCCATTTAAGAAATAGAATCAATAAAATGAATTAACTTGTGGCTGGAAAGAAGAATATTCAGGGTTGGAAAGAATGCGATAGCAGGAACTGCAGATGCTGGAGAAGCTGAGATAACGATGTTTAGAGCTGGATGAACACAGCAGACCGAGCAGCATCAGAGGAGCAGGAAGGCTAACGTTTCTTTGATTTTTTTTTGACGTTTCAGAAATTTCTGAAGAAGGGTCTAGGTCCAAAACGTCAGCCTTCCTGCTCCTCTGATGCTGCTTTGCCTGCTGTGTTCATCCAGCTCTACACCTTGTTATCTTTGAAGTAATGAGAATGGGATTACAGTAGATGGCTCATGTATAGGCCTAATGGACCAAATGGTCTCTTTCAGCGCTAAAACAAATCATATTCAAATAATGTAGCCAAATTAAGTTTCAGTGTATGGTTGATTTGACAATAGCTGACAGCCCAAATATTTAATAGTCATTATAAAATTCTATTCAGACTTGTTATGCACATTGTTAGCATGGAGCCTTACTTTTCTTTTGTACGATTTTGAGGCTTCATTTTAGGAAAGGATGTCTTGGCATAGGAGGCAGCTCAAAAGGAATTTGTTAGGCTGATTGCTGGGATGAAGGGATTGAAATAACAAGAATCGCTGAACTTTTATTCATCAGTGTTTAGAAGAATGAGAGACAATCTTGTTGAAAATGCAAGATTCTGAGGGAGCTTGATTGGGCAGATGTTGAGAGGATGTTTCTACTTGACGAAACTAGGGGACATAGTTACAAAATAAGGAGATAGCATTTAAAAACTGAGACGCAAAGGAAGTTTTCTTTCATTATTCACTTATAGGCCTTCAGCATTGCTGCTTGATCAGCATTTATTGCCCATCCCTAGTTGCACTTGAGAAGATGGAAGTGAGCTGCCATCTTGAATCACTCCAGTCCATGCACTGTAGGATGACCCACAATGCCTCAGCGAGGGAATTCCAGGATTTTGACACTGTGACAGTGAAGGAATAACAATATACCTTCAAGTCAGGATGATGAGTGGTTTGAAGGGGTACTTGGAAGTGGCAGCATTCTCATGTACCTGTTACTTGTCTTTCTGAATGGAACTGGTTGTGGGTTTGGAAGGTACTGTCTAAAGATTTTTTAGCAAATCTCTGCAGTGCATCTTGTAGATAGTACACACTGCTGACAATAAGCGTCAGTGGTGGAGGGAATGGATGTAGTACTAAGACCATAAGACATAGGAATGGAAGTAAGGCCATTCGGCCCATCAAGTCCACTCTGCCATTTAATCATGGCTGATGGGCATTTCAACTCCACTTTCCTGCACTCTCCCCATAGCCCTTGATTCCTTGTGAGATCAAGAATTTATCTATCTCTGCCTTGAAGACATTTAACGTCCCGGCATCCACTGCGCTCCGTGAAAATGAATTCCACAGGTTCACCACTCTCTGGCTCAAAGAAATGTCTCCCCATTTCCATTTTAAGTTTACCCCCTCTAATTCTAAGGCTGTGCCCATGGGTCCTAGTCTCAAGCAGTCTGCTTTGTCCTGGAAAGTGTCAAACTTCTTGTGTATTGTTCGAGCTGCACCCATCCAGGCAAGCGGCAGTATGCCATCACACTCCTGATTTGTGCTTTGTAGATAATGGACGGGTATTTGGGAGTTAGGAGGTGAGTTACTCACTGTAGTATTCTGAGCATCTGTCCTGCTCTGGTCGCTGCTGTGTTTATGTGGTGAGTCCAATTGAGTTTCTGGTTAATGGTAAACCCAAGAATGTTAACAGTGGGGGATTCAGTGATTGTTACATCATTGAACATAATGCGGTGGTGGTTAGATTATCACTTATTGGAAATGGTCATTGGTTGGCATTTGCATAGCTTGAATGTTACTTACCACTTGTCAGATAAATTCTGGATATTTTCCAGATCTTGTTGCATTTGAACATGAATTGCTTCAGTACGTGAAAAGTCATGAATGGTGTTGAACATTGTGCAATCATCGGTGAACATCCCCACTTCTGACCTTATGTTGGAGGGAAGGTCATTGATGAAGCAGTTGCAGATGGTTGAGCCTAGGACGCTACCCTGAGGGACTCCTGCAGAGATGTCCTGCTGCTGACATGACAAACCTCCAACAACTACAACCACCTTCTTCATGTCAGGTATGACTTCAATCAGTGAAGTGTTTGCCCCTGAGACCCATTGATTCCAGTTTTGCTCGGGCTCCTTCATATCACACTCGGTCGAATGTAGTCTTGATGTCAAGGGCTATCACTTTCACCTCATCTCTTGAGTAATGTGGGGGTTAGATTACTGAAAATATTTAACTGGAGGCAGGTAAGTTTTGAATATCGGAGAGTTAATGGCTAGGCTAAGCTGGCATGAAAGGGGAGTTCAGACCTGAGGCAGATCTGCAATGATCTTGCTTAATAGCAAGGCAGGCTTTGAGAGGCCAAATAGCCTATTCCTGCTGTGATGTCTTCTGTTCTCAAATCAAAGATGTGTAATGGAATGGTTATTAACATATTAATCACTGTATTCAGTAAGTTCGATGAATTTCAACAGACTGTTGTCAATACCGGTCCACAGTTGTCCCTTCCAAAACAGGTGCAGGAAGCAGGATGTTGAATGTATTACCCTCCAAACAAGTCTTCATCACAGGAGCTCACAGAACACACTGTCCTTGCTGGAAAACCCATGGTAGTCAGGTGGAAAGTGATTTGCCAAGCCTTTTGGCGTTATGTTAATTCTTAAGTGCTATAGTCTAGGCAATGGTTTGCCTTCACCATCAGCTTTCATGTTTTGAACAACAGATCCACACAGTTCTTCTACCCTACACTGGTACCACCCAACCTCAAGTGTACTCCACTTTGTGGGAAGTAGGGGAAGAAAATAGTACTGAGCATGATCAACAAGAATAAAGATATTTATCCCAGCATGAACCAGAGCAAGCAGGAGCATGCACAACTTTTATCTGAAAACATGGGTTCATGGTCCAATAAATAGCATGTTATTTTGTCCAGAATTTCATGGATATGATGCAGTAATGAGCAATGACCAAGTCCTGCAAAGAAATACATGACATATCTAAACTGCGTATCATCAAGATCCATCACACAGGGTGCCAACTGAGACACTGAAGAGATCACACCAAACAACAACCACATATCTAAGACAGATGTCCTTAATAATAGAAAGCACACACAGAGTCTACACTGTTAAGATGAGACATCTGTATAAGAACAAGGCTTGGGCATATTATGTGCCCACCAGTGCATTCTTTAAAAACATTAAGAAAATTATACATATATTATTGTATATAGACCAGCAAGGCACAGTGGCTCAGTGGTTAGCACTGCTGCTTCACAGAACCAGAGACCCAGGTTTGATTCCTTGGGTGACTGTCTGTGTGGAGCTTGTACACTCTCCCTGTGTCTGCGTGGTTTTCCTTTGGGTGCTCTGGTTTCCTCCCACAATGCAAAGATGTGCGGGCTTGGTGGATTGGCCATGCTAAATTGCCCATAGTGCTCAGGGATGTGTAGATTAGGTGGGTTATAGCAGAATGGGTCTGGGTGGGATACTCTGAGAGTCAGTGTGGACTTGTTGGGCAGAAGGGTCTGTTTCCACACTACGGATTCTATGATCTATCCGTGTGTGTGTGTGTGTGTGTGTGTGTGTGTGTACATCCTTGTGCTTGTTATTAGACAAAAAGGTTCCAATTCTGTAAAGAGCAAGGAGAAGGATATAATATTACGGCAGAGATTCCAGACCTGTTAGGACTGTATAGAACATAGAACATAGAAAAGTACAGCACAGTACAGGCCCTTCAGCCTGTGGAATAATCCTAATCCAAAAATAAAATAACCTAACCTACATTCCCCTCAATTCACTGCTGTCCATGTGCATGTCCAGCAGTCATTTAAATGTCACTAATGGCTCCGCTTCCACGACTACCACTGGTAAACTATTCCATGCGCTCACAACCCTCTGGGTGAAGAACCTCCCTCTGACATCTCCTCTATACCTTCCTCCTAACACCTTAAAACTATGACCCCTCGCGGCAGTCAATCCTGCCCTGGGGAAAAGTCTCTGGCTATCGACTCTATCCATGCCTCTCATTACCTTGTACACCTCCATCTCTTCCTCCTTCTCTCCAGAGAGAAAAGCCCAAACTCAGTCAACCTCTCCTCATAAGACAAGCCCTCCAGTCCAGGCAGCATCCTGGTAAACCTCCTTTGCACCCTCTCCAAAGCCTCCACATCTTTCCTATAATAGGGCGACCAGAACTGGACACAATATTCCAAGTGTGGTCTCACCAGGGTTTTGTAGAGCTGCAGCATAGCCTCGCGGCTCTTAAACTCGATCCCCCTGTTAATGAAAGCCAAAACACCATATGCTTTCTTAACAACCTTATCCACCTGGGTGGCAACTTTGAGGAAGCTGTGCACTTGAACACCAAGATCCCGCTGTTCCTCCACACTGCCGAGAATCCTGCCTTTAATCCTATATTCAGCATTTAAGTTCGACCTTCCAAAATGCATCACTTCTCATTTATCCAGGTTGAACTCCATCTGCCATTTCTCAGCCGAGCTCTGCATTCTGTCAATGTCACTGAAATGAGACGACATTTCTTCAGCCAGAGAGTGGTGGGCTTGTGGAATTCATTGCCGCAGAATGCAGTGGAGGCCAGAACGTTGGATGCCTTCAAGGCAGAGATCTACAAATTCTTGATCTCAAAAGGAATCAAGGGCTATGGGGAGAGTGCAGGGAAGTGGTGTTAAAATGCCCATCAGCCATGATTTAAATGGTGGAGTGGACTTGATGGGCCGAATGGCCTTACTTCCACTCCTATGTCTTATGGTCTTATGGTCTAATGTCTCGCTGAAGCCTGCAATAGCCCTCGATACTATCAACGACACCTCCAATCTTTGTGTCATCAGCAAACATACTAACCCACCCCTCAACCTCCTCATCCAAGTCATTTATAAAAACTACAAAGAGCAGAGGCCCAAGAACAGAGCCCTGTGGGACACCGCTCGGCACTGACCTCCAGGCAGAATACTTACCATCTACAACCACTCTCTGCCTCCTGTCAGCCAACCAATTCTGAATCCAGACAGCCAAATCACCCTGTATACCATACCTCCTGACTTTATGAATGAGCCTGCTGTGGGGAACCTTATCAAATGCCATGCTGAAGTCCATGTACACCACATCCACTGCTCAAACCTTGTCAACCTGTCTCGTGACTTCCTCAAAGAACTCAATAAGATTTGTAAGGCATGACCTGCCCCTCACAAAGCCATGCTGATTCCCTTTAATCACGCTATGCTTTTCCAAATAGGCATAAATCCTATCCCTCAGAATTCTTTCCAAAACTTCGCTGACCACAGACGTAAGACTGACTGATCTGTAATTTCTAGGGATTTCCCTATTCCCTTTCTTGAAAAGAGGAACAACATTTGCCTCCCTCCAATCTTTCGGTACGACTCCCATGGAGAGTGAGGAAGCAAAGATCTTCGCCAGCGGCTTAGCAACCTCCTTTCTCGCTTCCCGGAGTAACCTAGGATAATCTGATCTGGCCCTGGGGATTTGTCAATCTTAATGTTTGCCAAAATTTCCAGCACATCAACTTCCTCAATCTTGATCTGTTCAAGGCTGTTTTCCTGCTCCTCAAAGTTCTCATTCACAACAAGGCCCCTTTCCTTGGTGAAAACCGAAGCAAAAAACTCATTGAGGGCTTCCCTATTTGCTCAGACTCCACGCACAAGTTCCCTACGCTATCCCTGATCGGCCCTACCTTCTCCCTGATCATTCTCTTATTCCTCACGTATGAGTAAAATGCCTTCGGGTTCTCCCTAATCCTTCCTGCCAAGCCTTTTTCGTGCCCCCTCCTGGCCCTTCTCAGTCCACTTTTGAGCTCCTTCTGAGCAAGCCTGTAATACTCTAAAGCTGTGCTAGACCCTTGCTTCCTCCACCTTACATACACTGCCTTTTTCTTTTTGACAAGAAGCACCTCTGTACCCGTCATAGAACATAGAACATAGAACATTACAGCACAGTACAGGCCCTTCGGCCCTCAATGTTGTGCCGACCTGTCATACCGATCTCAAGCCCATCTAACCTACACTATTCCATGTACGTCCATATGCTTATCCAATGATGACTTAAATGTACTTAAAGTTGCCGAATCTACTACCGTTGCAGGCAAAGCGTTCCATTCCCTTACTACTCTCTGAGTAAAGAAACTACCTCTGACATCTGTCCTATATCTTTCACCCCTCAATTTAAAGCTATGCCCCCTCGTGCTCGCCGTCACCATCCTAGGAAAAAGGCTCTCACTATCCACCCTATCTAACCCTCTGATTATTTTATATGTTTCAATTAAGTTGCTTCTCAACCTTCTTCTCTCTAACGAAAACAGCCTCAAGTCCCTCAACCTTTCCTCATAAGACCTTCCCTCCATACCAGGCAACATCCTAGTAAATCTCCTCTGCACCCTTTCCAAAGCTTCCTCATCCTTCTTATAATGCGGTGACCAGAACCGTACGCAAAACTCCCAGTGCGGCCGCACCAGAGTTTTGTACAGCTTCACCATAACCTCTTGGTTCCGGAACTCGATCCCTCTATTAATAAAAGCTAAAACACTGTATGCCTTCTTAACAGCCCTGTCAACCTGGGTGGCAACTTTCAAGGATCTATGTACATGGACACCAAGATCTCCCTGCTCATCTACACTACCAGGAATCTTACCATTAGCCCAGTAATTTGCATTCCGGTTACTCCTACCAAAGTGCATCACCTCACACTTGTCTGCATTAAACTCCATTTGCCACTTCTCAGCCCAGCTCTGCAGCTTGTCTATGTCTCTCTGCAACCTATAGCACCCTTCGTCACTATCCACATCTCCACCGACATTAGTGTCATCTGCAAATTTACTAACCCATCCTTCTACGCCCTCATCCAGGTCATTTATAAAAATGACAAACAGCAGTGGACCCAACACCGACCCTTGCGGTACATCACTAGTAACTGGTCTCCAGGATGAACATTACCCATCAACTACCACCCTCTGTCTTCTTTCAGCAAGCCAATATCCAATCCAAACTGCTATATCTCCCCCAATCCCATTCCTCCACATTTTGTACAGTAGTCTACTGTGGGGAACCTTATCGAACACCTTGCTGAAATCCATATACATCACATCAACTGGTTTACTCTCATCTACACGTTTGGTTACCTTCTCAAAGATTAGAGGATGGTGAATACTCCAGTAAGGCAGACTGAAAACCACATCATGCACGTACCTGAAAACATTGAGAGGTGGCCTAAAGAAATGCCTCACCCAAAGAAAGGGCCAACGAAAACCTGGGAAAGCCCAGACCGGTTAAGGGGAATATATCTGCTCCATCCCTGGGATGGGGTACAAATCTGCACTGTCATAGTCACCGAGAGAGAAGGACCTTACCTCCATGAGGTAGTTAAAGGTGCAGTCGGGGAATACAAACAGGAGCTGCAAGCTGGCTGGACAGCAATACAACAGTGGCTCCAGAGATACTGTCCACCTTACACTGATTGGACAACAGTCACTGCCTGCTGTCAAAAGACCACGGGGGGGAAGTCTCAGAATGTGAGGGAAGGGTTAGGACAACCTGGAAGGAAGACATAGGGCGACACAAACATGAGGGACGATACAGATTTTAAAAACTGTGACTATGGCCTGCTGAAATCTGCTTTTGCAACTGGACTTAAACTGGAGCTCACTAAAACGCTGAAGCTTGCTAAACCAGATTGGGACCAAATACTATGAACTGGCTGACCGAGCCCACCAGCTTGACCGGGATATGGGGACCCAGATGAGAGTCCTATAGACAAGTTGGACAGACCCCCAGTAACCGCAGAAAAATCCAGGACAGACACCCAGGGAAGTGTTACATTTGTGAGAAGGAAGGTCACTGGTCCAAGAAGTGCGGGCAGAGGGGTAGAGGGTGGCGGTGCCCAAAGAAGGACAGACCCCGATAGCAGGGAGTAATCTCGATCTCCTAGTTTAAAAGCCTGTCCGTCCAACAAAAGCAGGAACTGCTGAACATGAAAAAACACTAAAGAAGCCTGCCCCGTGCCCCTCCACACTCCTACTGGCTTTGTGCCAGAGGAGAGATGGACTGTATGTGACCATGAGGGTCGGTGGCCTAGTCATTGTGTGGCCCATGTGGAAGGCAAGTCGGGAATGGAGATTGACTGTAGACTACAGAAAGACTAATCAGTGCATTGATCAAAAGGCTCCACTGGTTGCCGACCCCACTACTATACTTAGAACCTTAACACCAGACCACAAGGGGTTTTCAGTCATAGATATGGCTAACAGCTTCTGGTCAGTAGTACGAGCACCTGAAGTACAGTCATTGTTCGCCTTTAACATACGGAAACAACAATCCATCCACGAGATTCCACAACAACCCATCTGAATACCACATGGCCTTACAAAATTACATCCGCCAAATGCCCCCAACTGAGTTAGTTATCATCCAGTACTTGGGTGACATACTGGTAGCTTCTGAAACAGAAAAGCAAAACGAGATCGATCTTAAGCTCTCTTAAACCACCTGCAGCAAAAAAGCTAGTACTGAAAAGGCTCAGAACGCCCTGAAAGTTAACTGAATTTTAGCTTCAATGATGTCCCAGATTAGATTCCCTAGAGTGGGAACAGGCCCTTCAGCCCAACAAGTCCACACCGCCCCTTGAAGCATCCCACCCAGACCCACCCCCTATAACCCACACACCCTGAACACTACGCGCGATTCGACATGGCCAATCCACCTAGCCCGCATATCTTTGGACTGTGGGAGGAAACCTGAGCACCTGGAGGAAACCTGTGTTTGGCTGTGTTCTGTGATGCTGTGGATTTACATGTTTCCATCTAGATCTTGTGTTTTATAATTTGGCTCTCAGAATCATAGAATTGTATAGGGCAGAAAGATTCAATTCAGCCCACTATGTCTGCACTGGATCATCAAATACGCATTTAGTTTATTGCAATTCTTCTGCCTTCTCCCTGTAACCCTACCAAAGCATTCTTCGAAAAAGAACAATCTAATTCTCAATAAAGACTGAAAGAACTGCGGATGCTGTAAATCAGGCACAAAAACAGACGTTGCTGGAAATGCTCAGCAGGTCTGGCAGCATCTGCGAAGGAAATATCAGAGTCAACGTCACCCAAGCCTCCTTAATCTTACCCCTTCTTACCTGTCTCAGAGGAACAAATTTATACATCACTCGCAACAACTGCTCCTTAAACAGCCTCCACATGTCTGCTGTGCCCTTTCTGTGGAACAATTTCTCCCAATCTGTACTTCCCAACTCCTGTCTGATAGCATCATAGTTTCCTTTACCCTAGTTAAATATCTTCCCCTGGTAACTGCTCCTTTCCCTTTCCATGGCTATGGTAAATGTGAGGCTGTTGTGGTCACTGTCGCCAAAGTGTTCTCCCACCACGAGATCTGACACCTGTCCTGGCTCATTGCCGAGCACCAGATCCAAAATGGCCTCCCCCCTTCGTCGGCCTGTCCACATACTGAGTAAGGAAACCCTCCTGAACACACCTGACAAAAAAGGCTCCATCCAAACCATCTGCACTAAGGAGGTTCCAATCTATATTGGGAAAGTTGAAGTCACCCATAACAACAACCCTGATACGTTTGCACTTTTCAACAATCTGCCAGCCAATGAGTTCTTCGATCTCCCTCCTGCTATTTGGGGGTCTGTAGAAAACTCCCAGTGAGGTGACTGCTCCCTTGCTGTTCCTAACTTCCACCCATACTGACTCAGTCAACAAACCTTCCTCGGCAACCTCAGCCCATACCACCTCAGTAGACAAGTCCTCATCAAAGGTTCTTTCAGCCGCCGTTATACTGTCCTTGACCAACAAAGCCACACCTCCCCCTCTTTTACCACCTTCTCTGACCTTAATGAAAGATCTAAACCCTGGAACCTGCAACATCCATTCCTGACCCTGCTCTATCTATGTCTCCGAAATGGCCACAACATCGAAGTCCCAGGTACTTATCCAAGCTGCAAGCTCACCTACCTTATTTTGGATACTCCTGGCATTAAAGTAGACACACGTCAATCCAGCTTGCTGTCTGCCAGCACACTCCTGTGACAGTGAGGTCCTGAACATGTCCTCCCTAGGCTCATCCTCCTGTGTACCAGGACTGCACCTCAGTTTCCCATCCCCCTTCTGAGCTAGTTTAAATCCACCCGAATAGCACTAGCGAATTTCCCACCCAGGATATTAGTGCCCCTCTGGTTCAAGTGGAGACCATCCTGTTTGTAGAGGTCCCACCTTCCCCAGAATAAGCCCCAATTGTCCATGTAACTGAAGCCCTCCCTCCTGCACCATCCCTGCAGCCACGTGTTCAGCTGATATCTCTCCCTGTTCTTTGCCTCGCTATCACGTGGCACGAGTAACAAACCAGAGATGGCCACTCTGTTTGTTCTAGCTCTCAACTGCCACCCTAGCTCCCTGAAATCCTGCCTGACATCCCTATCCCTCTTTCTACCTATGTCGTTGGTGCCTACGTGGGCCACGACTTGGGGCTGGTCACACTCTCCCCTCAGGACCCCAAAGACACAATCCAAGACATCACGGACCCTGGTACCTGGGAGGCAATACACCAACCGTGAGTCTCTTTCGTTCCCGGCAAACCTTCTATCAGTCCTTCTAACTATTTGAGTCCCCAATGACTATAACTCTCTTCCTATCCCCCCTTCCCTTCTGTGCAAGAGGGACAGACTCTGTACCAGAGACCTGCACCCTACTGCATGCCCCTGGTAAGTCGTCCCCCCCAACAATATCCAAAACGGTATACTTGTTTTTCAGGGGAACGACCACAGGGTATCTTTAAGACAGTTACATGATATCACGGCATCTAAAGCCAGTATCACTGTATCACCTTGCCTTCAGTCACTGTTTCTGTGTAATGGGATCATTGTAGTCAGTCAGCATATGTGTCATTTACAGTACCATCAGTCAGTACAGCACCCAGATTTTGTTTGTTACTCTGTAATACAATAGTCTTGTATATAGCTAGTGTTATAAATCAACTTCTGATATCTGACTCAAAAAGAAGCAATCTATCTGTGGTATATGTCCTGTAAATTTCCATAAAATAAGCCTGAAATGACATCAAAATGCATCCAAATGAAAAGCACAAGATGAAGAAGAGAGAATTAGCATCACTATATAAAATTCGCCAACAATGAAATTTCATGGTTTGTTAATAAAGTGCCTGAAGCTTCAGAATTTCTGTGAAGATCGGAATGCCCATATTAATTATTGCAAATAAAAGGATACAGAATCTGTAAGAAACACTGAATGGATAGCAATTTGAAACATTCTTTTATATAATAAGTATAATATGATCTTAAAAATGAATTGAGACAACTGCACTGTTCGTGCATTTAAGGAAATGGCCTTTTACTTGTTAAGATTCTGCCTCAGCGTATTTGCCATCCCAGAAAGCTAGTGAATGCCAGCCATAGGGTCAAAAGTCTGACCCACAGCCACAATAGACTTGAATAGAAGCCTTTTAACAATCGAGAACATGACTTTGACTACGAATGCAGTGTGACACAGCTTGCCATAACTTAAGCCACAGCTATACTTAACACTCGATCATTTTTTATTGCAGGGGAAAAGTACAGAAATGCAGTTTTTAGCAGTGATGTAACTAGGAATTACAGGGAGTGTGTATACTGAGGCACAAAATTTATTTTCTAGCAAGTCTGGGCTCTGTTTGCTCCCTGAGGAAAATCAATTGGTAAAGATTGAAATTGATTCATTTCATATTATTTTGGTGCTTTTTTGTAATTTTCCTTTTAAAACCCCATTTTCTTTCCTCACAAGGGAGACAGATTTTCAAAGCATGAAAACAAAAGCAGTTACAGAAATTTTGCATGGTCTAGATTTTTTTAAATTTTGAGAATCTAATCCCTGATATGTCATATTAAACCTGTGAGCTGAAATGTACAAAACTTGTAACCAGCAGTGCATTCGAAATTCACAGGCAGAATCGGTTCATTGAAATTAAATGGGTTATTGCCCGAGTCAAAATAGCAGACAAAGGAATGTTATATGAAAATAGGAAAGTGTTTCTTCACTATTGTTGCCAGAGTTTTTAAAGGTCATAGTACTTTTACAAGCACATCAAAAAAGATTATTTTCCATGCTGAAAGTAAAATACATTACTCTTTGAAATAGCTGAGACAAAATTGTGGTAATATGAAATGACAAATTAAGACTGGTACAAGGACAAGGGAAGAAACAAAAGAGGGTGTAACATGTTACCATAGAATATAGTCCCATCTTTTCTTTCTTTACGTATTTCATTAGAATCATCTTTGCCATTTCTTTTAGCATTTCATCATTATTATTCTCCAATCAATCACAATCCTTTGTTTGTTTCCTTTTCCCTAGCTTTGTATTTGCTTACACTCCAAGTCAAAGAAACGACATCAACGTGAAATATTAAAACCCGATGTTTCTCTCCCCAGATGCTGACTGATCAGCCATTTTCCTCAGCAATTTCTGTTTTGACTTTAAATTTCTGGCAACTACAGTGTTTTGCTTTTGCTACATAAAAATGCAGTTTTTAGCAGTGATGTCATTTCGATTTGTAACAATTTGTAAAACTGGGTGTAAAGATTTGAATGTGTGCTCTGAGGGGGAGTTAACTGGCTGCTTCCAGTGTATTATACATTCATTGATCAATAACGCCATTTATCACATTTCTCCAGGGAAATTGGCAGTACTAATATCTAATATGGTTACTTTCCCTGGTTAATGCACGGCAATTCAAGGAGATGCATGCAGAGAAATGGAAAACCATTTTCAAAGACAAAAACTTAACTTGCTCACTTCGTATCGTGCCAACTTAATCTCCTAACTTACTTTCACATTCTCACATTTCTGCAAAATACATTGGCAGGATAATAAGATAATGCAAGAACGATAAGATAATGCCAATTAATGATTTAATGCTAGGAATGCGCAGCTTCTCTCTAAACAGCAGCCGCAGCCCATGTTGAAGTAATTTTCCTTAAGGAGACAACCATGGAAAGGTAGGCCACGGAAAACTTCTTTAAGGAAATGGAAAAATTTTCTTTCAAGGAGCATTTTAGCAGCATACTGTCTGGGGGGTTTTTGAGGGCTTGATAGGGTTGGTTCCTGAGCGGATGTTTGCCTTCAGACTCCAGAATTAAGATCTGTAATCACAGGATAAGACATGAGGAGTTGTTTTTCATTCAGAACATTCTGATTCTTTGGAATCATGTATTAGTTTGGTAGATGCTAAAACAATCATCACATTCAGGACTAAGTAAACTAGGTTTTTAGACACTAAGAAAATCAAGGCACAAAAGCAGGGTGCTGGGAAGTGGTGCAAAAGTGAATGGTTACCCATGCTTTTATTGAAGAGCAGATCAGGTCCATAAGAGACCAGATGATCTATCCCAATTCCAATTCTTCTGCTATGAACAAACATGAAGTGCCCTTTCGCAGCACCAAGGAGAAGCTAACAGTCTGTAAGTATTTGTTACCAGTTCTGAAGGAGGATCACTGGACCCCCACTCCCAAAGCATGAACTCTGCTTTCTCTTCACAGATGTTGCAAGACCTGTTGAGTTTTTCCAACAATTTCTGATTTTGCTTTCATTTCTGATTTCCAATATCTACTGTTATTTACATCCAACAGAGGAAGAAGAGCTTTTAGGCTGATTGATAGTTTTCACTCCTACCTCCAGTTCTTCACATTGACTGATGTGCCCAAGTTCCAATTGAATGAAGAAAGATTGTCCTTCATGAGAGAATTAAAACAGTGACTGTCAGCTTGAAATGTTAACAACTGAAACAGAAACCTCACAGAGAAATGCTGTTGAAATGGTGAACATCTGCCAGGCCCCTCATGTCATGAAGGTGATATACCTTAATTTGAAATGGACAGATATAAACAGAGGAATAATATGTGACAGGGCACTATATATTCGCAAATTTCATTATGGCCACAGTTGAAAATTAGAAGGGTTTTACGAGGTGCTTGAGTATAAGTTTTCCTAATTGAGGTTAGCTTTACTTTACATCAAATTTTAAAGCATACAGAACTATTTGGTTGCTGACCAATGGGCCAATCTATTTACATCTAATGTGTTGACCTTCAACTGAACCCATGAACAATTGCATGATAACAGTAACAGTCACTTGCCAATAACCAGGTGATTACTCACTGCATGTTGTTGCTGAAAATCTTGACAGTTACGCCATTAGGTGAGGGAACAGTTTATTTTATTCCTCACTGGGACAAGCATTTGAAGTCCAACTCAGCCGTGCCATAAATAATCAAAATCGATTGGAGGTAGGTTATTTTCTAAAATACAAATCCAATGCTTGCTGCAAGAAATCTTCTGGCCATCTCTATAAATAACAATCATGATAGCCTTTTCTAACTGGTGTTACCTGTCTTTTGGTTATCAAGATGATGTTACCTATTGGAAATTAGACAAATATCCATCACACCGTTCATTAGCCATCTAGCATCACATATATTTTTGTTAGAGTACAATTAGAAGCAGGAAGTTCCCATTTGAAACAAGCAAGACTTGGTTGAAACAAAGTCAGAAATTGCTAGAGAATCTCGGTAGGTCTGGCAGCATCTGTGGAAGGAAAGCAGAATTAACGTTTCGACTCCAGTGGCCCTTCTTCAAAACTGGAGAACTTGAGTTTGCAGAAGTTGAACTTCAGTTCTGAGGAAGGGTCACTGGCAGCAAAACATTAACTCTGCTCATAGATGCTGTGAGACTTGCTGAGTTTCTGCAGCAATTTCTGCTTTTGTTTTGGATTTCCAGTATCGCAGTATTTTTAATGTTTAGTGCTTGGTGTAATATTTGTAACAAAGCCTCTGATGAGGCTAGATGGACAACCGTACAATTGTCCAATCCATATCTGTTCTCAACACTGAGTTACCTACATTTGAATTTACAATGCCCTAGGAGGGGCTGAGCTGCATACTTAAGTTAATTTGAGGGATCCTACATTAAGAGTAAAAAAAAATTGGGCTAAGTCTCAGACACTTTTCTTGCTTTCTTTGTTTGCTTTTGTATTAATTGTGGTGCAAACTGACTCCTGCATAACCAACTAGAATAGTGCCATGACTCCTTTACCTTTTAATATCTCCTGTGGCAATGCTTTTTCAAAGAGCACCATAAGGTATCTGCAAAATTTCCCATACCAGAAGGCAATGTAGCTCCATTAATTCAAGCAGTGTGACCAGCAGAGATTTGATTAACAATTTGATTATATACCCATGCTGACCGACAGCCAATTGTTAATAAGAATATCACCAAAAGGTGACTTTTTTTTGGACAATATTAGTGCCCCAATCTCTGCAGCAGAGGGCTTGGGTACAAGTCTGACTTGTTCCAGAGGTAGCAAGAACTGCAGATGCTGGAATCAGAGATAACACATTGCGGAGCTGGAGGAACACAGTAGGCTAGGCAGCATCGGAGGAAAAGGAAAGTTCACATTTCAGGTTGGGACCTTCTTCAGAAATGGGTCCCGACCAGAAACGTCAACTTCCCTGCTCCTCTGATGCTGCCTGAGTTGTTCCAGAAGTGTGTTACAATAGGTTTGAACAGGTTAGTTAGGAATGCCCATCACTGTTCTTAACTTTTGTATTCTCAATATTTTCCAGACGAGCACTGAAGCCTTCAACAACAAAAGATAAAGAGATGTCCAGAGGTGGGTAAAATAAGTACACACTGCTAATAGTTCAATTCAACAATTCCATCTGCTTCCACATAGATAACGATGGGTGGTACTTTCACAGTCTCTAAATGACATGGGCAAAAGCAGGACGGTAGGGAAAATATGACAAGAATGGAAAAATTAGATTTTTGCTGTCACGGAAAAAGGGTTCAATCTTCTACACCAGGTTTCACCAGCTCAGTGAGAATCTTGCTAGTGACTGGTGAAGAGCATTTTGGTGTATTCACATCTTGCTAATATCTTACCATGCTTCTTTTACTTGCAGGCTGGTCGTTTCCCAGGTGGTAGAGAGAAACTAGATGGTGTCAATTGCAGGCATGACAGTCAGAGCTGCTATCTGGTAGCTGCAGATCAATGTCCTCTTCTTCAGGTCTCCACCTTAGCCAACGTTCGCCAGCATTTCAGCACGCACTTCACGGCCATCAGCTGCACCAAGCATTCAAGGAGGTTGGCAACAACAAAGTTCCAGGCTCACCATGTCATCATGGCACATTTATAATGCATTTCTCCATTTTAATATGGCACTTTGGAATTCATTGACACCTTACATTGTAATGCTGGTCTCAGGTCACCTTGCTTAGAGGGACAGGCCTTCAGAGTAGGCTTTGTCCCTGAGCTCATTGGTTACAAACTTAGCACCCATTTGTTTTGTGTTTACTTGCATTCTCACAGCAACTCTGTCTTGCCTTTTCTTTTAGCAGATCACTTCATTTCCAGCAGTCTTCATCAGGTATCCTCGTTGCCAATATCTTTGATAACCCTCAAGCTCCTGCTTCATTCCAAGGGCCAGACGTCATACAAATGTTAGGAGACAAAGGCTTCCTGCTCCAACCAAAGTATGATGGATCCATTACACAACCATCTGACAGGCCCAGCACAGATAGTGCAATGCAGTCCATTTGTTCACCGAGAACATTGAGGGCCAGGTGATAGCCTTCGTCAAGGTGAGGTTCTCATGCTTAGACAAGACGAGGGTTCCTGCAGCAATCAGCCTACAGCATAGCATCATTGTATGCTGTAGAAACTGTAGTGAGCAAAAAGGAGCCTCACTCCTTCAGATAGGGTTCTAAGATTGTGTGGCACTAAGGAGAGGAAATCTCAATATCTTCTTACTCGTAGCTGCAGTTTAAATGACAAGTATAAACATGATAACATATTTACATATGTGAGATTCCACTTACAATGAGTTTTCATTGTTTTCTTTATCCTTTCCTTCCCATTATGTCTGGGGGTTGGATGTAGCCTGCCCCATAGTAGAGCATGTTGATCTTGGACGTTTAAGCACACAACCCAGAAGTGTCATGGTTAGAGGACTAGAAATGTTGAGAATGTCCTGTCCTGCAGGCTCACCATCCTTGGCTTGAATTTCCACAGAGAAAAGACGGAAGGGCAGGGCAATTCTGGAGTCCCCAAAGATGACACATCTTAGGTCCTGCCTGGTTTCCAGCAGTTCTCTGGGGTGCCCTCCTTTCCAGCACACTGAACTTCAGTTGCCAATTTGCTTCTTTCACCATCTAGCTTGGAAATTTTTGCACACTGGAACTGTGAAAAGCAATTTCTAGCATGCATTATTTGAATTTGTGTACAGCTGGGTGATAAACATGGTGCTGGTAGTTTGAATGCCATATGTTGTCAGTGCTGGTGAGCACTTTTACTGCTGCAAAGCAGAAGATGTCATGAGCGCCGCACGAAGGAGGTGTGGTATGTACTTAGTCAGGTGACCATCATGAAACTGTGTAAGAAATCTCACTCAGACTCAGGGAGTAAAACCCTGTGTGAAATTCCCTGAGGTTGGCACTAGAGTAAACTTTGAGAAATTTAAACCTTATGAATAGAATGATGCCTGTAGAGTTTTATTGGGAGCCTTGAATTTCAAACATTACAGACGCATTGGTACCGGTCCCCCAGACTAGGGGAGGTGATGGTCTCATGGTATTATCACTGGACTGTTAATCCTGAGACCAGACAAAATTCTAGGGAGCCGGTTTTAATATCACCATGGTAGATGGTGGAATTTGAATTCAATAAATATCTGGAATTACCTGGACCATGAATCCATTGTCAATTGTCAGAAAAACCCATCAATAATGCCCTTTAAGGAAGGAAGCTGCCATCCTTCCCTGGCCTGACCTATATGTGACTCTAAATCCACAGCAATGTGGTTGACTCTTAACTACTGTCTGTGCAATTAAGGACAGGCAATAAATGCTGCCTAGCCAGCAACGCCCTCATCCTATTAATGAATAAAGATTAAAAAAAACTCTCCAAGGAGTGGGAGAGAACTCCATTGTAGGCATATGACATTGATTTGGAGCCATCCACATCATATTCGAGACTCAAGTCTCATTTCTCAGAAGGCATTTTCAAATCAGCTTGTTCAGAGATGCTATTACACACCTCTGGAGCAGGTGTGACTTGAACAGAGACACCATTAGGACATAGGGTTGATGGATCAGAAGCAGGCTTATGTACATCATTTCTAATCAGAAATTTTCTGCTTAGAGATGTTATTACACACGTCTGAAGGCTCAGTGCTTTTATTTTAGCACAGATCATTGTCCCAGCATTGCTTTTCCAAGATAACAAGTTTCAGATAGCATTCAGCCAATCAAGGCCATTGTCCCTGACACCTTTTGAGTAATTCACAACATATTATTACCTATTTTCACCTGTATAGCGGAAGGATATGCATCTATCAAAATAATCATACAGCTTCCTTTTGACAATGTATTGAAGAATTGTTTCAGGTGCTGACTAGATGTAGGAAAGTCTTGTAATGCAGCCTGGTTAAGGTTTTATGGGTCTTAATAATAATCTAAGCATCTACAGGAAAGACCATAAGACATTGGAGTGGAAGTCAGGCCATTCAGCCCATCAAGTGCACTCCACCATTTAAATCATGGCTGATGGGCATTTCAACTCCACTTCCCTGCACTCTCCCCGTAGCCCTTGATTCCTTGTGAGATCAAGAATTTGTAGATCTCTGCCTTGAAGGCATCCAACATCCCAGCCCCCACTGCACTCTGTGGTAATGAATTCCACAAGCCCACCACTCTCTGGCTGAAGAAATGTCTCCTCATTTCAGTTTTAAATTTACCCCCTCTAACTCTAAGGCTGTGCCCACAGGTCCTAGTCTCCCTGCCTAACGGAAACAACTTCCCAGCGTCCACCCTTTCTAAGCCATACATTAGCTTGTAAGTTTCTATTAGATCTCCCCTCAACCATCTGAACTCTAATGAATACAATCTCAGGATCCTTAGCCGTTCATTGTACGTTAAATCTACCATTCCAGGGATCAACCGTGTGAACGATTTCAACAGCTCTTCTTGCCTGCAGTTGGAGTAAGGATACGAAGTGGTAGGTGAGGTGCAGGGGCTAGTGGCAAGAATACCAAACAGTACTTGCAAGAAATATGATATGCTGAGCAGTGAGAGAAGTAATGACACAATTTGCTAATAACACTTATTGATGAGCTGCATTTAAAATGCTTGAGCTTCTGAATTGCTGGGGAGATTACAATGGTCATATTGATTAACACATACAAAAAGACTCTTTGATAAAACTAATTATAATGCAATCTTTGGACACAGGCAATGGCACTGTATGTACATTTCAGCCAATAGTCTTGCCTCTTTGCCTTCAAATTCCTGCCTCAGCATATCTGCCATCAAGTAAACCAGCGAATGCTCACCGTAGTTTCAAAAGTGCAACAAAGAGCCTGAATAGATTCCTCATAATACCCGAGAACATATCCTGGACTGCAAACGTAATGGGGCTGGGCTGGCCATAACTTAAGCCACTGTTACAAGTAACACTCAATCATTTTTATTGCAGGGACAATATATGAAGCCTGCAGTTTTGCCAGTGGTGGATTTAGAAATTATGGGAATCTAAGCATTATAGGCATAACAGTTATTTTTTCAGCAGTCCTGGGACATACTTGCTCCCCTGATAATTGCATTGTTTTTTGGCAATCGATTTTGTTCATTTTGAACCTACTGTTACTTGGCACTTAAAAGTTTTTAAAAATTGCTTATCCAAGAAGGGTCACATATTTAAAATATGAAAATAAAAACAGTTGCAAAAACTGTCCAGGGTCCAGTGTCACCTCTTGAATCTAATCCCAAATGTTCAGAGTGAGGGTGGCTCTGCTTCAGTTCCTTTTGGATTTGTACACAGTCCTTGGCAGATTGCAGTGTCACAAAACCATTGTATAAAGAATAAGAATATGCAATGATTGGACCCACCTGCAGCACAAGGCTTATCACAAGCCCCCAGTTTTTTTTCCCATTCTTTCAGGGTATGTGAATATCAGTGGCAAGGCCAATATTTCCTTCCCATCCCTAATTCCTTGGAACTTTAGGAATCGACATTGTTATGGTACTGCAGTCACACATAGGTCAGGCAAGCTAAGTATCTAAATCAGTGTGCTCACCATTACTGGGATTAGCTTTTGAATTCCCGATCTTTTCATTCTTAACTAAGTTCCAAACTGCACTGGGATTTGAACCCATGTTACCGAAGCATTGTGGATTACTACTCCTGTGATATTACTGCCTCACCGCCATCTCTCCTTTTGCCAGTTAAGAATTGGTCAATCTTTCAATTATGAACTATTTCTTTAAGTAAGCATGCTTATCTTAATCAAATGATACCAAGCTTAGAAATAAGCATAGGGTCAGAACAGTGCAAGTCGGGTGGGTGTTATTCTTGCATCAATTTAGTTTTGGTTGGCCTACCCGGATTGAAAAATCCAAGCTAATTTCTTCTCTAATGGGTTACATAAAATGCAGATAAAACTGACTGGACAGCTGGCTTTGCAATATGGAATGACGCCAAACATGCACCTTAAATTCCTCCACCAGCTGAGGTTACCATGGAAGATACCGCCTTCTTAACCTCTCCCATCACCTGAGGCCTGGTGACTCTCAGATTAAACCACCACCAATTATCTCTGCCTCATGATTAAGTGGGAAAATGCTAACTTTACCATTTTACATAAAATGCAGAAACACAACAGGATAAATGCGCCAACTGATCAGTCCTGGCATGAATGATCCACTTAGGCTTCCTCCTATCCTTTCTTTTTTGATTCTATTAGGATAATCCTCTTTTCCCTTCTCTCTAAAATAATTTTGAACCTCCCTTTTAGTGCAAAATATTTCTAATTTGATTTATTGATTACTTTCTTATCTTGATGACCTCTTGCCCACAAGTGGAAATACCTCCAAGTCCAATCAATCATGATTTGTTATAATTTTAAAGACCTCCATTTGCTTTCTCTTTTCAAGAGCAAACAGACTCAAAATGAAAAGTACATTTCTGCAGTTTGGGTATTGTCCTAAAATGGTCCATTTCTGCCTCTATTCTCTTTTGATGAGAATAATTCACAGCATTCCAAATGTGGTCTAACCAAGGTTTATTACAAGTTAATTATATCTTCTCAATTTTCTCTCTCCAGAAGTAAATGCGAGTTATTGGTTGGCTTTTATAACTTTATTAACCAGTGCCACAATTTTAATTGATGTGCATGCTTACTCCCTCCAGATTACTTTGTTCCTCTACTTCATTTAGATTATTGTTGTCTAAGCAATGTGAAGCTTTACACCTATGTTGAACTAATTTGTTATTACATGCCCATTCTGCAAATGTATTGCTATCTTCTTTAATTTGTTGCAATGTCTTCTCAACATTGGCCATTCCTCCCAATTTGTTGCCATCAGAAACTTGGAAATTATGTATTTGATTCCAAAATTTAAATAGTTAATATCAATTGTGGGCAGTAATTCCAGCTTTAGTCCTGGCAGGGTCCCAGCTCCTACCTTCCGTCTGTCACTCTGAATAACAATGCTTTACTCCTGCCGTCTGCTTTCTGCTTTGCAGCCAGCTATAACTTTCCATTCTACTTGTCCCTTGACTCTGCAGTGCTCTGACTTTATTCATTAGTGTATCATGAGAAATTTGTAAATTTTCCCTGTGCTCCTCTGTGTTCTTGATGCAGAAGTGTTTTATGGATTCCTTTTGTATTTCAGGTACAAAGAATAGGAATAAGGCTGGAAGAAAATATGACGTAAATCACAGCTATATAAGTTTGACACCATTTGTGATGGCTACTGTTTCGTGCCTTTTCTGCATTTTAACAAATTGCATTTTATGGAGTGTTGTTCTCTGTCGCTGGAGTAGTATAAATAGTTGCTGTAATAAAAACTGGTCAGTTACCTCCCCGGTTACAGAATGTTCCAGTTAATTATAGCTCTGAGTTCTGTTGTGTATGTGTCCTATTAAGTAACCCATTAATGTAATTGTTCATGATACATGGTTTTTCCTGTGCTCCATTAAAATTATTTACTTGGGTTCGTACCACATTGTGAACTGGAAAACAGAGGTTTATTTTTGTGTTGGAACTACTTTCTAATACTCATACACAACAGTCAGACCTATCCCAGTTCCAGACTTTTCAAATATGCAGAAAACTGAGGGAGTGGGCAATATGCAATTATTTCTTTCGACATAAGCAAATAGCTTCATATTCTCTGTTCTGGGTCTTAGCCACCACATGCACTAACTTGGCATGGAAGCAGGTTGTTAAAATTTTTAACTCGGAGCATCACCACAGGAAACAAGACTACGCAGTGAGCAATAGGGAGTAAGTCGGTAGAGGAGGGCCAAGCAACCTCATGGCATTACCAAAGCTGAGACAACAAATGCTGGAATACAGTGCCTCCCACCTCCCCATAGCTAAATGGAAGACAGTTTGAAGGTGGGCGGGGAACATTGGGTGAAGGGAAGCATCGCAAACATGGCCACTCTGTATTAGTTGCAACCTTCATGACCTTCTGAAGCTCTGCCTACATGTATGACCTAACTGGATGATGGTTCTCTGCCTTCTTCTGCTATTTTGCTTCTCAGCGTTGTCCTTATCCTCATCTCTTTTTCAACAAGCAACAGTGCCCACTCCCTTCCAAAAGAAGACATCTTGGAGAAGGAGAATCCTTCTGAGAAGGCCTAAACGCAGACTGCATCATTCCCAACCACTGGCACAGGATCGAGCAGCCCCAATAGCCTACAGAGTAATAGCTTCACTAGTCCAAACAGAAATGCACACTTCAGGTTTGCAGCAAAGAGATCTAAGCTGTAGACTTCATGTAAGAAGGCTACATTTGGTTTTGGAATGCATGAGAAACAGCTTCACCATTGTGGTTGGAAAGTGGAGGAGTCCAGCCAGAGTGTTGTCATTTCCTGGGATATCAACAGGATGCAATTTCAAAAACTGACAACTAAATTACCCTGCAGGTCACATTTGTTCATTGTCATTACAGTTCCATTGCAGAAAGTCACCAGCTTAGACAGTGACTGAATGAATATCGGAAGCTACAGTTGCTAGTCAAGGTAGCCGTGAAGGTCTAACAAACACAATTATTGCTGAGGAGCTTTTATAGATAAGAAGATTGTGACAGTCACTAAAAGTCAGGCTCTACTATTCCCTCACCCACGGCACATTATGTTGCCCTTCCCTTCTTGCAGTTGTGGTCTCAGCTTCTTCCATTCTTCCTTCTTTGATGTGACTCAAATCCACTTTCTGCTATTAGTTTGTACAAAATGCAGCAAGCTGCAGTAATGATGCAACTGATATTGTTCTGTCCATAGCACATCTGCAGAATGATCAAAGCAACTGAATCCTCACTTCCAAATGCTATTCAATGTTCCTGGCAGTCACCAGGCTCTTCTTTGTTTTGTTCAAACACAGCAAATTGTAAAAGAATGCTGTCAACAAAGTGTCTTCCCCTCTAGTAGCCATCAGCAGGCATTTTGAAATAAGTGTAAAACAAGGAGCATGGACGAATGTCACAAAATACAATTGTCTCATGGAAACTGCTATGAAAACTAACACAGCCTTGCTTTATTCAGTGGTATTTTTAAATTACACAGTATTTTAAAGCTGAAGAAGTGGTGTCCAATCTGTGCTTAATGGTAGGGAACAAGGGGAGAAAAAGATCACATAGCAATCCACAGAATGGTCATGGAAATGTACTGTTCATAATGGTCCTAATGATTGAAGTGCCAGTGAACGTGTGACTCTTTAGAAATAATTTGTAGAGATGCCAGTTAGTCAGCACAGGTATGTGTCACTCAGTGGATTTGCTGCAAGGTAAAACCTCTGCATCAGTTAAATTTGCACTGTGATCCAACAGATTAATCAGATTTTATTTGTAAGTTGTACAATGTTGTACAGTGATTGTATCTGCAACCCAAGCCAGCTCCACAGTAAAAGTAGGCAGCAGCAAATTCAGGTAGAATTCGAAGGTAAATCAATCTTTCCTACATTCAACAACTAGTAGCTGACAAAGTCTCAGAGGACCATAGGGCTGCTCGCTCATTAGAGAAAAATGACTGGTGGTAAATTGAACCTGAGGTGAGTTTGAGAAGATGGGATGGTCACGATGATTCCAGTGAATTGAACCTGTGCTGTCAGTATCACTCTGTATCACAAACCAGGCACCTGAGGTAACCAACTTCCCCATAACCACTGAAAGGCCCTCTTCCCACCAGAAAGGTTGGGGAACATTGATATCAATAGTGTAGTGATATGGATTGATAATAAATGCAACATTGCCCACAGCCTAGCAGAATTTTTGAAAGGAAAGGCTAAGTGGAATGCAGTATGTTTTTAACCTTCTTTATTGTGATTTCTTTATTAACCTATCCAGTGTCCTCAAGCATTAAAACCTTATTAAGGAGCATGATTTGGAAGTCACAGGGAGGATTTCAGTTTCAATTTTCTGCTAGCGATTACATTAACACCATATATTGTAACTAAATTACACTGATTGGATAAAACATCTCACAAAAGTAAAAAAAGAGAATCAAACACCAGCCTACACTAAAAATCTGAAATAAATAGTGCAATTAGCTCGTATAGTTAGTTAGTTTTTCTGTGATTGCTCTGTCAAATGATGTAGGAAATTTATTTTTTAAAAGGAAACCAGTATTTTCAATAGCTGTAATAAACTTGATCATTTATTTTCAACATTATACACAAGGAACCATTTTAACATTCAGCCTCAACCTAGAACAGATCCCATGTGATGCAGACTACAACACACAAAAAAAGATTTGTTTATTATTCTTCATAAATGTCCAGTCAAAGCTGTAAATTAAGAGCAAAATACATGCCTCACTAGTTTTTATTCTTAAATGGTCATTGACGGCTAAGCTGAAACAGTGATTTACATCTTAATAATGGCTTGTGAAAATGATTTATTTCTTACGCTTTATCAATCTACACTGTGTTTTCCACACAGACACCAACACAAACAAACTAAAAAGGAATAAATGGCAGCCATTGTTTTACTGTGAGGTAATTGAGAATTCAAGAAAAACTATGCAAAAATAAGTTCTTGGCACCTCAGAGTTGCTCTAACATTTTAATTTTATTTAATGAAAGTGAGATGCACTGGGTACATTATAAAATGAACGCATCCATACAATTTCACAATAACTCATGAACAAATTATGATCTGAAAATAATTGATGACTCACAAAAAGAAATGTTCTGGCAATGCAAAATGATTCAACAGCATCAAGTTAGTATTTCTGGTACAGGTCTGAAATCCAGGATATAATTTTGATTTTCTCTCTATAGTTTACATTTTCCCAATTTGCAATAAGTTCTTTTCACTCCTCATGAAAAAGTAAGTTTTAATCAAGCACTTTATTCAAAACTAGCTCCCACATTTTAGAATTGACATCAAGAACCAGGTCAGGGATCAAAGACTCGCTTTAGATTAAAATCTTTAGTTATGAGGACAGACTAGAGAAACTGGAATCCTTTCATAACAGAAACTTTTGAGAAGGTCTGATGGAGATATTCAAAAGTGAAATTACAATGACTACAAAAGGTTAATATCCATTGGTCAGTCAGCTGGTAACCAAAGGTGACATGAACTATGAACCCTGTTATTGACCTCTCTGATAATTCCTATCTGTTTTACCAAAGTTTTTCAGACGTCCCTTCAGTCTCCTACATTACAAACAAAATGATCCAAACCATCTAATCTTTCCTCATAGTTGACATTATATTCCTGTGCCTATATTAAAGAAGGAATAATTATCTCCTCGAAGCTACGTGCTCCATGCCAGCAACAAAATTTGCAGTGTCCAGTTGCAAAGACTATGATCCTGTCTTAATTGTTTTTTTCCTGCCTTATTAATTCAGCAACTGCACCTTTTCAGATCTGTTGCTGTGAAAATAACTTTCTAGCCTTGCCAATTTCTGGAATTGTAGTGCATACTCTGAAATAACCAGTTGGACATCAGTACAAACAGATATTTTTCAGAGTGAGTCCTTTTGAAAGAAAATCTGATCAGACTTAATAACTTTTTCCAAAAAAATGAATGCATGTCACCACTTCCCACCGCGTCCCCACTGCTGCTGCCAAATTTGTTTTAAACTGAGGAACGTTGTTTCAGCACATCACAAACATCGCAACATTAGGAACTCAGGCCCAGAAGACATTGTACCTGGTGAGACTTTCCATTTCTTAACTTACAAATGGAAAATTGAGAGGGGCAATACTATGATAGGAATTGTGCCAGAAGCAATAGCTCAGAACATCCACTTCAATATTCAGATAACTGGGAAGTATATGTTGCCACTTGACAACTGGAATATCAGTGTGTATATACTTCACATGCGTAAATGAAATTTGCTGCACTTTCCAAAATGTGAGAAACCGATCTCCAAATAAAATGATCCCATAATATGTCAGATTAAATATTGCAACACAATATCTGTTATGAGGTGTTTCTCAAGACCATTTGAAGAACTATCAATGGCTGTCCTAGTAAAATGGATCAGTTACTTCCTTCAGTTACAGAATGTTCTCACTAATTATAGCCTTAGGTTCTGACAGCCCAGGTAAACTATTAATGACTCAGGCCATGACTGCTCCTATGGCAGCCATGTAGTTGTACTTTTGCCTACATACCAAAAAGATCTCATTGCAGAAAATATTCACCTTTATGGAGTTCAGACACTGAAGGGAAGGCATAACGAGGATTATATTCTAACAGATATTCACAACAGGTTTGAACAAAAGTCAATTATTTGTGTATACCATGCATTGTAAACTGGTTTCAGAATTCCTGAATTAAAAACCTGCTCAAAATAATACACTCACTCATTTACGTTATTGATAATTATGATAGCACACAGGATTGTTTATCTGCCCTCACAGCTAATTTAAACAAGGCAACTTCCTGAAGAGTTAAGGGTGTCGTTCAACAAGTGCTAATAAGGGTAAGAACAGGAGAATATGACAGATGAATGTATGCCTAAAGAAATGGCGCAGGGCCCAGGGATTCAGATTCTTTTCTGAGGCAGAGGTGACCTGTTCAAGAGGGATGAGTTGCACCTGAGCTGGACGGGAACAAATATCCTGGCGGGCAGATTTGCTCATGCTGCAAGGGAGGGTTTCAACTAGATTGGCAGAGGAAATGAGATCTTCAACAGCAGGGAGGCAAGTGCGAAGGTGGAAGGAGATGTAGTAATCAGAAATAGCAATTTCAAGAGACAGGTAGGCCAG
Organism: Stegostoma tigrinum; assembly: GCF_030684315.1. NCBI lineage: Eukaryota > Metazoa > Chordata > Chondrichthyes > Orectolobiformes > Stegostomatidae > Stegostoma > Stegostoma tigrinum. Next base: position 19,340,935 of record NC_081375.1, read on the forward strand.
AACAGGACATGGAGCAAGGAATGCCTGTTGGATTAAACTGCATCTATTTCAATGTAAGAGGGCTGACAGGTAAGGCCAATGAACTCAGGGCATGGATAGGTACGTGGGGCTGGGATTTAATAGCCATTACAGAAACATGGTTAAAGGAAGGACAGGACTGGCAATTTAATGTGCCAGGGTGCAGGTGTTTTAGGAGGGGCAGACATGGAGGAAATAAGGGACAGCGATTTGCATTTTTGATTAAGGGCAGTATTGCAGCAGTAGTCAACTGACGGGATAATCCAGTGAGGCTTTTTGGGAGGAGCTAAGAAATAAGAAGGGGATGGTGACGTTATTGCAGTTGTACGATAGGCCCCAAAATAGTCAGCAGGTATTAGAGGAACAAATATGCAGGGATGTTGTGGAGACTTGCAGGAGCAATGGGATTGTCATAGTGGGGGATTTTAATTTGCCTAACATAGCCTGAGATCCATAGCATTAAGGGCTTAGCTAAGGTGGAATTTTTTAAATGTGTTCAGGAAAGTTTCCTCAAGCAGTATATAGAGGGTCCTACTCAGGAAGGGGAAAAACTCAACCTGCTGTTGGGAAATAGGGCAGGACAGGTGACTGAAGCAACAGTGGGGTGCACTTTGGAACCAGTCGCTATAGTTCTATTAATTTTAGTAATAGTTATGGAGAAGGAGAAAGCTGGTCCACAGGTTCAAGTTCTAAACTGGGGCAAAGTGAATTTTGATGGAATGAGACAGGAACTTGCAGGGGTTGATAGGAGCAGTCTGTGTGCAGACAAAGGGACCTCAGCAAGCGGGAGGCCTTTAAAAGTGTGATATCTAAAGTTCAAGGTCTGTATGTTCCTGTGAGGGTGAAGGGCATGGTTGGCAGCAGCAGGAACCCTGGATGACAAGAGATATTGAGGCTTTGACTACAGAAAAGGAGGAGGCATGGCTCAGGAACTTGCAGCTGGGATCAAGGAAATCCTTCGATGTATATAGGGGATAGAGGAGTTTACTGAAGAAGGAATTCCGAAGGGTGAAAAGCGGGTATGAGATAGCTTTGGCTGAGAAGATTAGGGAGGATCCAAATGGATTCTTTAAGTATATTAATGGAAAAAGAATAACTAGAGAGAGAATAGGACCCCTCAAGAACCAAAGTGGACATGTTTACGTGGAACCCAAGGAGATGTGTGAGATCCTCAATGATTATTTCACCTCTGTGTTTACCATGGAGAAAGACATAAAGACTTGAGAACTTGCGGAAGTTAGTGGCGATATCTTGGGGACAGTCCATATTGTGGTAGAGGAAGTGTTAGAAGTAATAGAACATATGAAGGTGGATAAATCTCCTGGTCCTGTCCAGGTATATCCAAGAATCCTGCAAGAGGCTAAGGAAGAAATTGCGGGGACCCTGGGTAATATATTTGCATTATTCTTAGCCACAGGTGAAGTCCCGGAAGAGTGGAGGGTAATGAATAGACAATAGACAATAGACAATAGGTGCAGGAGTAGGCCATTCAGCCCTTCGAGCCAGCACCACCATTCATTATGATCATGGCTGATCAGCCACAATCAGTATCCTGTTCCTGCCTTATCCCCATAACCCTTGAATGTTGTGCCCTTTTTCAATAACGGCTGCAAAGAAAAACCTGGGAATTATAGACCTGTAAGTTTAACATCTGTGATAGGTAAGTTACTTGAAAAGATTCTGAGGGATAAGATATACATGCATTTGGAAAGCCAAGGTTTGATTAGGAGTAGGCAGCATGGCTTCATGCACGGGATATAATGCCTCACATATGTTACAGTTCTTTGATGAATTAACCAGGAAGGTTGATGAGGGTAGGGCAGTAGATGTAATCTGGTGGATTTCAGTCAGGCCTTTGAAATGGATCCACATGGTAGGCTGCTCTGAAAGCTTAGATTGCACGGAATCCAGGGAGAACTGGCAAATTGAATACACAATTGGCTTGATGGTAGGAAGCAGAGAGTAATAGTGGAAGGATGGTTGTCGGACTGGAGGCCCATGGCTCGAGATGTGCCTCAGGGGTCGGTGCTGGGCGCATTGCTGTTTGTTATCTATTTCAATGATTTGGATGAGAATGTACAAGGCATGATTTGTAAGTTTGTGGGTGACACTAAAGTAGGCAGTATCCTGGACAGAGAGGAAGCTTATCAGAAATTGCAGCAGGATCCTGATCAGCTGGGGAAGTGTGCTGAGAAATGGCAAAGTGCAGTTTAATATACAAGTGTGAGCTGTCACATTTGCAAAGTCAAATCAAAGTAGGAGTTCCATGGTGAATGGTAGGATCTTAAGGAATGTAATGAAAGGCAGGGTCCTTGGAGTTCAGGGGCAAGGTTCTCTGAAAGTGGAGTCACACATAGACAGGGCAGTGGAGAAGGCTTTTGGCACACTGGCCTCCATCAGTCAGGACACTGAGTGAAGAAGTTGAGAAATTATGTTGCAGTTGTACAGGACATTGGTGAGGCCACGCTTGGATTGCATTCCAGTATTACATTCAGTTTTGGTCACTTTGCTATATGGAAGATGTTACTAAACTGGAAAGAGTGCAATAGAAATTTACAAGGATGTTACCAGGGCTGAAGGGACTGAATTATCGGGAGAGGTTGGACAAGCAGGGACTTTTTTCTTTGGAGCAAAGGAGACCGAGGGGGAGAGCTCATAGAAGTGTATAAGATCATGAGAGGCATGGATAAGGTGAATGCACACAGTGTTTTTCCCAAGGTTGGGCAATCAAGGACTAGAGGGAATCAGTTTAAGGTAAGAGTGGAAAGAATACATGGGAACCTGAGGGTCAACATTTTATATAGAGGGTAGCATGCAAATGGAATGAGCTTCCAGCAGAAGTGGTTGAGATGGGTACATTAACAACATTTAAAAGGCATTAGGTCAAATACACGGATAGGAAAGGTTGAGAAGGGTATGGGCTAAATGTGGGGAAATGGGGTTACCGTGGAAGGGCATTTTTGTTGGCATGAACCAATTTGGGCCAAAGGCCTGTCTCCATGCTTTAGACTCTATAACAAGGAAGATCAACACCAAAACTGGAAACATATTTTCTCCTCATCTCTCCTTCCAGCATTCCTCACAAGCCATTTCTCCACAACACTTTGGTCCATTCCTCATTCATGCCAGTCCTCCAAGGCCTTCCAGCAGCACCTTTTCTTGCAAACACAAGAGATGTAACTCTGTCTTCACCATCCAGGGGCCCAACACTCCTTCCTGGCAAAACAGCAATTTATATTACTTCTTTGGATTTTGTACTGGAATCACTGCTCACAATGTAATATTCTTTACATTAGGGAGGCCAAATGCAGCTTGAACAGCTTCAGTGCATTGTTCAGTCCACAAACATGATACCGAGTTTGCAATGGCTTATCACTTCAATTCTCTATCTCACCCTCACACTAACATCTCTGCCTTTATTCTGCTGCACTGCTCCAGGAAGGCTCAACATAAACTTAAGAAATTGAACCTCATCTTTCATTGAAGCATTCTACAGCCTTCCAGACTCAATGCTGAATTCATCAATTTCAGGCCTTTATCTGGGCTCTCCAGTTTGTTACTTTTGTCTGCATATGTTGGTTTTCTGATCTGTTGACTCTCAGAAAACAGCATCCCTGATCTAGGCACATATTTTGTTTTTTTTTAATTCTCTTATCCTAACTCCATTCCCTTTATCCCTAAAAGACAAACTCTTCCATTATTCAAACTCTCCCTCCTTTCCACCCAGCAGAAATGTTGCCTCCTTGTAACATCCACCCTGATTCAAAACCCTATTCAAAGGCAAAACATTTCTTACTTTCTGTAGTTTTGATGCAAAGTCATTGACCTGAAATATTAATACTATTTCCCTCTCAGCACATGCTGCATGACTTACTCTGAATTATGTCTAGTGTTCTGTCAGTATCAGGAACAAATGGGCTAATCTACATTTGAGAAATCAAACAGACTGGGTGAAAGTTTTCCAGAACACCTCCAGTCTGTGCACCAGCATGACCCTAACCTGCCCGAGGCCTGTTATTTCAACACATCATTCTGCTCGTGTACCCACTTGTCCGTCCTCGACATACTGCAGTGTTCCAGTGAATCACAGTGCAAACTAGAGGAACAACATCTCATCTGGGAACTTTACAGCCTTTTGGATTTAATATTGAATTCAACACCTTCAGATTGTGAACCAACTCCCACTTCTTCCTTTTCTTTTAGCTTTACTTGTTACATTCTCTGTCACTATGTTCTCTCCCATCGTTCCAGTGGGTATGTCTTCTCTTTCAATTCTGGCAGTTAGACACACCATTGTTCTGCCATTCTCACATTCTGATCACTTAATCTGAACTATCAACATCTTTTCTCCACCATCACCGTACATCCACTACACCCACCCCTGCCCCCAAACCAAAGCATAAATGCTGCCCCTTCACACTTCACACTTCACTTCAACGCTGATGAAGAGTCAAGTAGAGACAAAATGTTAGCTTGCTCTCTCTCCATGTTGTCTGATTCGCTGTAATCTCCAGCTGTTTTCAGTGTGAGAAGATGTTCTAAATGTTTCTGAAAAATTAAGGTATGCCTACTAACCTTGTGTCACGAGTACTCAATATATTGTTAGTCGAATCTGGTCAGTGAAAGTCAATTTTACCCACAAATTTAGCTACCGTCTGGAGAAATATTAGTCAATTTGGCATACCTTTGTGTTTCCAAATGGAAGACAAATTATATTCACAAAATAACTGTACAGTAGGTAACGGCCTCATAGTATGACCACAGTATTAATCTAAATGCACAGGTAATATTCTGGGAACCCATGTTTGAACTCTGCCATAACAGAAAGTAGAATTTAATGGAGGATATGACTGATTCTTAACTGCCCTCTAGGCAACTAGGAAGGGGCAACAAATGCTGATGTGCCCACATCTTGTAAATAATTTCTTTTAAAAAAGAACTAATGCTATTGTCAAAGTTAGAAACCATTAACTGCTAGGGAACAAGGACCTAAAAGATCATTATTTTATGACAAGAATCAAATCTATATTTTTTCTGATGTGCAAGAAATGAAAATTTGGAAAGCCCAGGCAGAAAATTGCCCTGAAGTTTATTTAGAAATGCACGCTACTACATTGAGTGAAGAAGAATATAAAAATTGGATTCTAATAAATGGGTGTCATCTTAGAAAAAAACAGAAAAAGCGTTTTTGGCTAAAAGAGCTGCATACCATTACGATCACAAAGATTTCATGTTTAAGCAAAACTGACTTGAATTTATATAGCGGCTTTGTGGCGAATGCCCCAATCTGCTTTACAGTTATTTAAATATTTTTAAAGTACAGTTACTGTTATAACATGGAATATATAATCTAAGTATTGCAGCAATGAGCTTATCCCTGTATAACTACATCAAATATTCACAGGAAAAATTGTAAAAAAATTTGATGAAGCATGTTACAAAAAGCTGCCAATTTTCATTTATTGAGCACAGGGAGAAAGTCAAGGCCTTGGAGAGAACACAAAATAACAATCTCAATAATATCACTTATGAAATGTGCCCAGACAAACTGGATTCTTCCTTCCAATTGAAAGTTAAGAAGAGATTTAAGAGAGAAATTCACAATAATGAAATGTTTTGATAAAATAAGTGAGAAATATTAATTTTCATTACTTATCGTGTCACTAAATAGCCAATAGAAGTATAATGGAATAGAGTAGAAGTCTCTTTTTACTCGGAGTTGGTAAGATTTAAAGTGCCTGACTAGAAACAATGGAGTCAAGAGAATCTATAGTAGCATCTAAAAGAGGAGATAAAAATCTGAAATGGGAAAACGATATGGAGAAAAGTCAGAGGAATGCGAGTGAATGGATCATGATTCCAGAAAGCCAGTCCTGGCGCAATGGGAAAAATGGCCTCTTTCTGTGCTTATTGCTCAAATTTGGACAAGACCATGCTCCTCTAAAGATACAGTCCACACGCATATTTTACTACTTGTGGAGTTTATCTGCCACTAGGCACACTCTTTTCCAATTTGCTGGTGCTAATCAGGATCTTTAGCACTGTGTGATAACCGCCCAAGCTCTGGAACATAAGGTACAACATATAGATGCAGATTTCATAATTCAAGCCCTGTAAAAAGTAACAGCAACAATTTTATCATAATCATAATAATTGTATACCAACAGGTTTGGTTTCAATTTCCACGAAAATATAGGATTACTATAGTACTGAAAGTCAGAGGAGACAATGGTAAGCCACAGTGGATTTCAGGTGCGGACCAATACCATTTGAATGGCATTAATCAAATTCTCACATGGAACACAAGTGAAGAAGGGACAAGAATAACAGCCCACAGTTGACAGTCATGCAACCCCTGGCGGCTCAAGAGCTTCCAGGTAAGTGGCAAGGAGGATATCCTTGGAAGATCTTGCTGGTTGAAAGTGAGAGGAAAGGTTGTCAAAGCAATGGAATGGTCTCAACTTATCTTGGCAGGGCTGATTGCAGTGGTCCTCGTCCTACCTGCATCCAAGAATCGCTCTAGGTTCACCGACCAAACCAGGAGAAAAATTGAAAGAACTGTGAATGCTGTAAATCAGAAACAAAAACAGAAGTTGCTGGAAAAGCTCAGCAGGTCTGGCAGCACCTGTGAAGAAAAATCAGGGCTAACGTTTCAGGTCCGATGTCACCGGACCGAAATGGTAACTCTGATTTTTCTTCATGGACGCAATCAAACCATAACTCTGCATCTACCTAGTGGTAAAGTTGTGTTAAATTCACCCCTCAAGCCACAGTTGGGGTCACATTGATACAATGGAGTCCCATTGTGTGAACGATGCCGAGATTCTGGTTGCTTTAGATAGGCAGCTCATATACCTGTAAAATCCTCTCAGTTTGAATCGCAGACAGGACGGATTTGTATAGCTAAGTACCTCATTCATTTCAACAGCCATCAGCCAAGTTTCCAATCAATTTAAAACTCACATTTAAAGGTTAATAGAAAAGTACAGCATAGTACAGGCCCTTCGGCCCACGATGTTGCGCCGTGGAATATTCCTAATCCAAACATAAAATAACCTAACCTGCATTCCCCTCAATTCACTGCTGTCCATGTGCATGTCCAGCAGTCGTTTAAATGTCACTAATGACTCCGCTTCCACGACTACCACTGGTAAACTATTCCACGCACTCACAACTCTCTGGGTGAAGAACCTTCCTCTGACGTCTCCTCTGTACCTTCCTCCTAACACCTTAAAACTATGACCCCTCGTGGCAGTCAATCCTGCCCTGGGGAAAAGTCTCTGGCTATCGACTCTATCAATGCCTCTCATTACCTTGTACACCTCGATCAGGTCACCTCTCTTCCTCCTCCTCTCCAGAGAGAAAAGTCCGAGCTCAGTCAACCGCTCCTCGTAAGACAAGCCCTCCAGTCCAGGCAGCATCCTGGTAAACCTCCTTTGCACCCTCTCCAAAGCCTCCACATCTTTCCTATAATAGGGCAACCAGAACTGGACACAATATTCCAAGTGTTGTCTCACCAGGGTTTTGTAGAGCTGCAGCATAACCTCGCAGCTCTTAAACTCGATCCCCCTGTTAACGAAAGCCAAAACACCATATGCTTTCTTAACAACCTTATCCACCTGGGTGGCAACTTTGAGGGAGCTATGCACTTGAAGACCAAGATCCCGCTGTTCCTCCACACTGCCGAGAATCCTGATTTTAATCCTATATTCAGCATTTAAGTTCGACCTTCCAAAATGCATCACTTCACATTTATCCAGGTTGAACTCCATCTGCCATTTCTCAGCCCAGCTCTGCATTCTGTCAATGTCTCTCTGAAGCCTGCAATAGCCCTCAATACTATCAACGGCACCTCCAACATTTGTGTCATCAGCAAACATACTAACCCACCCCTCAACCTCCTCATCCAAGTCATTCATAAAAACTACAAAGAGCAGAGGCCCAAGAACAGAGCCCTGCGGGCCACCACTCAGCACTGACCTCCAGGCAGAAAACTTACCATCTACAACCACTCTCTGCCTCCTGTCAGCCAACCAATTCTGAATCCAGACAGCCAAATCACCCTGTATCCCATACCTCCTGACTTTATGAATGAAAAGTGAATGGCATGAAAATATATTTCTAAAGTCATCCTTAATAATAGGAGATGCCCAAAGCATATTCTGCTGAATTGCTAGCATGAAACAATGTTATACCTACAGAAGAAGATTGATTTGTTGAAAATTACCAGTCAAACAATAGTATTTTAAGTTATGACAAAATTTATGAAGTTTGCATTGCAGCAACATTACAAACACAAATATTATTCAAGCCTTGTTTACAGATTCCTTCAAACAATTGGAAATGATGTTAACTGAGACTTACATATAGTTTGATAAATTATAAAAGATTTGAGTCCAAATAAATTAAATTTTGTTTCAAAAAAAAAGTACTTTCAACAATTTCTTGTTTACTTTTACTCCATAAACATTATATTGATCAGAGCCAGATTTGTGTGAAGAATATTGAATAACCTTTTCCTAGAGACTTCATAAATTTAAGCATTAACTTTCTCATTAGAAATGAACAAGTTTTAAAATATACTGTAGAAATATCTTAATACGAAATTTTGAGAAACAAGCCTTCAAATCGCCACTGTCACAGATTTGATCAGAGATTTTGTCAAAGAATATAAATGAATGATTTTCTAACTCAGTATAAAATGTAACTTTTACAAACACAAATTATTTTTAAAAATAGACAATAATTGAAACAAATACAGAATATTTGAATAAATTATGGCAAGCTCCCATAAACAAACAAAAAGAAAATCCAATACAAATTCATCTGAAAGTAAGTTGTAATGAAACCTCTCATTGTCCTGAAATGGTGGAGTTTTGATTGCAGTTGTTTTAAAAAAAGTGGCACAGAGAGGAGGCTAAAATCTGGGCCTGTAAAAACAGACCAGCCTTTTTTGTGCAGTATAAAGAACTATTTGTTTTCAATCAACAAGAGGGTTTGTGACACTGTGGATTGTACAGTAGCAAACTGCAGCATTCAAGAGCTGACAGCAAATTTGTGCCAGCAATTCCCTATAATGATGCATTTTTTTCCAGAATACAGATGTGCTGCTCTCCTGAGGGACGAACAGAAGACAAGATAAGACTCATTAATCTCACCTCCCCTGAGAAGGACAACAGACCAGCACTGCCAGAGCTTAGCAAGTGGATCACCTATCCATTCTTTTGATCAGGAGTTGATGGATAACTTCGGACCAAACTGAAAAAGAAAGGGGAGGAAAGTGAAATGAGTTTGGATCAATTTATTCAGTAGTAATCCGGCAACTCTGAAGCAATATTGCTCAAAGATACCATTTTTCTTGAACAAATGCTTTGGGATATTTGGAAAAGCAAACCGTGTTTTTAAAAATCGTTGTTTCTGAATATGATAAGTTTCTCTGCAAACAGTGAGGTCTTATTATTCCTTACCAATTTAAAATGTGAGTACACAGATTAGAAATATTTTTCCTGAGATTTCACTGCATTGAAGGAAGATACTATCAGCCGAGTTTGCAAAAGGGGGATATACAATATAGAACAAAAAGTTAGTGATGGATGTATGCATTAGTGAAATTTAAATAATAGGTTAAGTAACATTTAGCAAACTGAATGACATAGTTAATACCAAAACTACTCAAACATGTAACTGTACTTATTGATGGAAGAACATTAACAGCAGTTTGTTTCACTCTTTTCACTTACAAAATCCTGTGTAAACAGTAGGAGAGCTTTACCATGAAATGAAAAATTCTTTTCACTGATAAAAATCTCTTGGCACATCATTAAAAAGATATTTCAGCTTGTTTATGAACAGCCGAAAGAAATACCATACATTGCAGCATATAAGTCGATCTCTGAAACCTCCAAAACACCTTGCAAAGATACGGGACTGGGGAGGGGGGGGCAACTTATATACCAAGTATAAAATGTGATCCATGAGTGTGGGTGGTTACCATTCTGAAGTGTCAAACACCTGTGAATTCATGTTAAATGAATGTTGCACGTTTTAATGAGTGGAGTGATTGTAAAAAGACACCTTTAATCACAATCAAAGTGTTTTAAAGCAGTTGAATTCATTGCCTTCTCATGCATCATTTTGATCAAATTCAGTTGTTACTTTGGCGAGACCATTATCTTCGGAATCCAACTCTGGATCAGAATTAGCATCTGCCCCGTCAAAATCACCTTCCATTTTATCCAGTGAATTGACTGTTCTACATCTCTTGAATGGTCTGATGACACTTTGTCATTGGTAACGAATCGCACAAAACATTAAGAGAGGAGTGCCTATATTTCCACTCAGGATAAAAGTTTGTTTCTTTCATAGGCTATTCTATTTGATATGGACAAGATCTTTGAATTTTTTTTAAACTACAAACATAATCCAGTGCTGGCACAATGAACCAAATAGAACATAGAACATAGAACATAGAACATAGAACAATACAGCACAGAACAGGCCCTTCAGCCCACAATGTTGTGCCGACCATTGATCCTCATGTATGCACCCTCAAATTTCTGTGACCATATACATGTCCAGCAGTCTCTTAAATGACCCCAATGACCTTGCTTCCACAACTGCTGCTGGCAACGCATTCCATGCTCCCACAACTCTCTGCGTAAAGAACCTGCCTCTGACATCCCCTCTATACTTTCCTCCAAACAGCTTAAAACTATGACCCCTCGTGCTAGCCATTTCTGCCCTGGGAAATAGCCTCTGGCTATCAACTCTATCTATGCCTCTCATTATCTTGTATACCTCAATTAGGTCCCCTCTCCTCCTCCTTTTCTCCAATGAAAAGAGACCGAGCTCAGTCAACCTCTCTTCATAAGATAAGCCCTCCAGTCCAGGCAGCATCCTGGTAAACCTCCTCTGAACCCTCTCCAAAGCATCCACATCTTTCCTATAATAGGGCGCCCAGAACTGGATGCAGTATTCCAAGTGCGGTCTAACCAAAGTTTTATAGAGCTGCAACAAGATCTCACGACTCTTAAACTCAATCCCCCTGTTAATGAAAGCCAAAACACCATATGCTTTCTTAACAACCCTGTCCACTTGGGTGGCCATTTTAAGGGATCTATGTATCTGCACACCAAGATCCCTCTGTTCCTCCACGCTGCCAAGAATCCTCTCCTTAATCCTGTACTCAGCTTTCAAATTCGACCTTCCAAAATGCATCACCTCGCATTTATCCAGGTTGAACTCCATCTGCCACCTCTCAGCCCATCTCTGCATCCTGTCAATGTCCCGCTGCAGCCTACAACAGCCCTCTACACTGTCAACGACACCTCCGACCTTTGTGTCGTCTGCAAACTTGCTGACCCATCCTTCAATCCCCTCGTCCAAGTCATTAATAAAAATTACAAACAGTAGAGGCCCAAGGACAGAGCCCTGTGGAACTCCACTCACCACTGACTTCCAGGCAGAATATTTTCCTTCTACTACCACTCGCTGTCTTCTGTTGGCCAGCCAATTCTGTATCCAAGCAGCTAAGTTCCCCTGTATCCCATTCCTCCTGACCTTCTGAATGAGCCTACCATGGGGAACCTTATCAAATGCCTTACTGACCTCCTTTGTGCCATAACAACTCTGTAGTTTATTAGATTCCACTGGTGTAAATGCATGTGTGTTATTTCTTTACAGGCACTTCTTAATCTGATTGGATATATGGGTTGGAACCTTAAAGGGATCTGAGGGATGTGGGCTATCATGAGATTTGAGATAATATTGGACAAGTAGGCTGTCAAGGCCCATCTCAGTTCTCTATCTTCTATGTGTTTCGCAGGTTGTGTGGCAAGATTCTCACAAGGCAGTGCCACATTGCCAAGTGACAATGATTAAATATCTCTTTTATGTCTCAACTCGCCTCATTAATTTTTAGCTTTCTCTCTTGCCAAACTCGCCAAACAAGCTAGACATCTAGAAAACTTGGCATGGAAACAAGAGTGGATAAGTGGCAGAGACAATAATTTGAGCCTGATGACTTTGGCTGATGGAGGAAAAGTGCAAAAGGGCAAGGTAAGGTATGCATAGTGGAATGCTGGGAGAGTCCAAGCAGACTCAGAGTAAGTGAACACTAAGAGAGCAGGCGAAGAGCCCCGAGATGCAACCTGGTCTAAGTCCATGAGCTAGGGACTTTGCTGCAGCATTACAACACAGTTGTCACTGCAGCCTGAAGTGCAGCTTTGAAATGCAAAAGCATCCTCAGAGCCGATCAGAGCTCTGGCATGAGGGTTCATACTGGCTGCCAATACCCGTGGCTGTGAAGTGCATGTGGATGGCACCCTTGGAGCATGCTTAACACATTGATGTGCAACATGGAGGTCTTTCAGAGAGAGCAGCGAACTGAAATCGCTAGATACTCGCTTTGGATTCCGTGTTAAGTTGTCTCGACATCTAGCTTCTTTGGCATGTTTGGTAAGATAGTATGGGGTATATTAATGAGGTGGTTTGGCCTGTAAATAAGGCATTTAACTCATGTTAATCCCCCTTAAATGGCAATCTGCTGCTTTCTAGTGTGAAACTCACTGTAGAACTTGTCAAAAACGTAAAGGATGGAGAGCGATGCTACCAAGGTCAAGATAGACCTCAATGGACTTCTTGTGCAGTTCTGCCACAAATCTAACTGGAGTCCACATGAATTAGACCCCCATAAGATTCCACTCATGATTTCTGGTGCTCAAAATTATTCGAGCCATCTTGTACACTGGATCAGCTTATACACCGCAACCTTTGTTCATATTCACTTCCAAATGATCCCTGGTTGTGCAACTCCATTTGGTAGAGGCAGTAAAGAGGCAAGCAGAACAAAACACAATGGGCGAAGATATGATTCATTGCTGATCTCTGTCACAGTCAGCTCAAGTCCCACCGTCTGAAAATGAGCACGCAACATTGCTGCCAGTTCAGAAAGTGAACAAAATGGCTGAACAGGAGTTAAGAGAACATGCCACAAAGAGATCTATTGTGTTACATGGGTTAGATTTTAAACAAATAATTGAAAATTGTTTTGTGCAAAGCACACTGGCTCAAGAAGGTTCACTCTGTTGATCCAATAAATCTGAAATAAGATTCAGTGACAAGAAGGAATACACAAACTGCAAACACTTCACATAAAGAACAGTGGAATGCTGCTCAACTGGTTAACACCAGCCAACATCACAATGTTGATCACTTAAAGCAAAAATAAATGCAATAGGGCTGCAGAGTAAACAAAATAAATATTAAAGTAGATATAAATGCTATATTTATTTGGTTAATGCTTGCATTTAAAGTGTACAAAATGCAAAGGGTGAAACATGCAATATAACTTTTGAAAGATTCGAAAACTGTACTCAAAATCACTTGAGACTCAAATCCCTAACTCCTATATATGATGTTCAAACAGACCAGGGGTCTCAGCAATGGGGGTAGGATTAAAAAGGGAGGTCACTCCTGGGAAAAGGGGTACCTCTTATTGGCCCCAGAGGACCGGCAAAGGAGGTCCTCTCACCCTTCACCCTGATACCAGCCTGTGGCAGCAAAGGAGCTGGGCTTCTTATATAGCATGGGCCTTGTTGTCACTGGTTCAATCTTGGCAGGGGACACGTGGGGACATCCCCAGGCTTCCTCCTCCCCTCCTAAAATTTCAGGCAGGTTTAGGTGAATGTACTTCATGTGCCTAGCTCCCTTTCCACCCAGGCTTCAAACCCACCAACTCCCAGGGTAACCTTCTCCCCTCCCTGCTGTACCATGAGCAATGGTGATTAAGATGAGGAAACACAGAAAGATTTCAGATCATTGAGCAGCAACTATGAGGGGTTGATTCTGACATTTTTTCATTTAATCCAAGATGTGCCGGGTTTTATGAAGGGATTACTCACTGTATCTTACCAAACTTGCCTTGTTAACTATGATGCCCCTCATGTCTGATTCAGGCCCATCTTTCCAAGCACCTTTCCCACCACAACTAGCCACTCAATGTATACCCAGGACTTCACCAGATTCCCTTGTACCTGCACCATCTTTAAGAGCCCATTTTGCATCCAAACAAGTTCTGCCAGTCTGGAGCTGCTCACACAGTTCCTGACTTTTCTATGCCCATGACAAAAGGGGGAAATTAGCACACCACACCACTTTTCAGGCAGGGACCAGGAGATCCTGCTATGCAAGGTGATGCAGACATGGGGCTTGCTCTTCTCCCAGGACCAGCAAAGGAGACCATGATCTAGATCATGCCAGCCTGGTCTGAGGATACCATCCAGGTCAACATACTCTCAGTCATGTGGATGAATGCCCAGCACTGTAGGAAGGAGGTCTTTGTCCTTCTCTCCTCCCTCACTGTAAATGTCACCGTCTTCTCTTTGATATCTCACTCACACTCTAGCTCTGTTCTGTACCAAGACACATGCTTCACCACCTTTATTACTGCCTGCAATATCTTTCTCAACTTGTTGTCACCCTGCTCAATCCCCAACACGGCTAAGCCTGCACGTCCTCTGTGCTGCCTACTCAATCATTCATTCACCTCACTTGCACCATAAATTACAGTTGTACCACCCACTTTCATTTCCCTAATTTGCTGCCTTCCTCTCATTCCAGAGGGAGGAAGACCCCAGAAATCAGAAAGACTGAAAGTGGGTGGTGAGCTGCATGAGTTTCAGCATGAGAGCATTGACAGCATCCTGACTCTGACCATCCTTAGTGGCTGACCCCCTGATCAAAGGCAATTCCCCTTGATTCAACTGAGACCTGCTGACAACCATGGCCGACTCCCTTACAAAAGGAGAATCAAACCAGATTCAAAGCACTCACTCTGTTTCTCTCTCCACAGATACTGCCAGCTCTGCTGTGCTTCATTCTCGGTGTTGATTTCTGATTTCCACCATTCATTTTGCTTTCAATCCTTAATTTGTGTCTGTGTTAAATGGCACTGCAAGACAGCAGGAGTATGAATCTCACATCTCTACCTGTGGGAGCAAAGCCCAAGAAAACAAAGCAAGGCAAGGCCATTGAGAGCATCCAGTTGGGCTGACAGTGAACAAAAAGCTCCAGAGACACAGCCTGGTCCAGACAATGAGCTGGCTATGTGTCTTTGAGTACAAGTTGTCCTTGCTACAGCATTACAATGATAGTTGCCAGAACAGCCCAAGATGTAGCTTTGAAGGACAGGAGCATCTTCTAAGTGGTTCAGAGATGTGCCATGAGTGTTCTTAGAGGTGGTACATGTCAGATGCTAATGTCCATAGATGTGAGATGCGTGTGGCCAGTGCCAATTGACCATATTCTGAGACATTAGTGCCCAGCCTCCCAAATGTATGTCCTTTGAAGAAAATATTGATTTGAATTTGCCAGTTATCCACATTGGTTTCCTTGTCTTGTTTTCTCCATGTTTAGTTTGCTTGGTGAGTTGAGTATGATGGGATGTGGGATATTAATCAGATAAGTTGGACTGTCAACAAGATGTTTCACAAGCCAGAAGCCCCACGAATTGGCAACTTGCTGCCTAGGGAGAAACTCACCACATTGTTTTCGAAAACATAAGACATTAAGTCAGTTGTTCCTGACTTTGAGATTGAACTTGTTGAACTTTTCATTTGATTCAACCATAAATTTCACCATCATCCACTTCGCTCAGACCCCAATAAGATTCAGCACATTACTTCCATATATTTGCATCTTATTAAAGTTTTAAACCATCATATTCAAATGTTTCCTTCTCCAAGAAACTAGATATTGCAAATTCTTGATAGGTAAATCAAATTGGGTACTTAGCAGCTGCAGCTCACCAAATGCTTGTCCCAGCTGCAGTGCAATTGTTCCTGCCCCACCTGCTCCATGGGCACCATTCTCCTTGACTCTTTCTCCATGCAAATTGGCATTAGCAAACCACCAGCCTCACCATATTATCATGCCTGCTCTCCATTCAACTCTCATACCACTTCGGCCTTTCGGTTCTTTGGAGCTTGGTGGCATCTGTGACTGGCATTGTTTCTGCCAGGCCATTCTCTGTGCATGGGCGTACCCACATCATACACATCTACACAGGATGTATCTTATAGCTCTTAGCTTGCTTTCTTAGCATTCACACAACTATGTGCTGACTTGGAGGCTGTCATTCTCTTCTTTACGACACATTGGTTTCTTAGCCACCAGGGTATTTAGTGCTCAGTTACAGGCTTCCAATCTCTGTGGCTTGTATTGCTTTGGAAACATATAGGGAGAGACAGGCAGCTTATCAAAGTGGAGACCACTGAACAGCCAAGGGGAAGGACATGCCACTGTGCAGAACCATGCATCATGTCAATGTCATGCCTGTAGCATGTGTCAATAGTTTACACAGTAAACATGTTGCATGTCATCCCAGGATAGGGCCATTTGTAAAGATCAAATTGGAAGGGCCATTAGTGAGCTGAAGGGGTCTTATGGGCAGTCTCTGGTTGCTACTACAAACAATCACAGAGTGCGTCCTAATCCAGAGCATTGGCCACAGTTAGGCAGGTGCTGGCTCTACCAAATCCAGTCAAAGTTCCCTTTCACACAGCCACTCTAACAGGCTGTGCATGGTGACCGGAGGGTTGACATGTTCACAGCATGGACACGGTAACCTCAAAGGTTCATGCAGGAGAATAAAGAAATTGTCATGAACAATGGTATATGGATCCATGGACCCATGTCCTTGCTGTCTGAGGGTTGGTCAGTTGGAGCGGTGTGAGAGCATCAACGCTCGGGAGGTGGGAGGTAGCAAATTTTCCTGCATAAAGAAAAATGTAGGTTGAACTTGACGAATGTCAATGGATCAGCTGTTAGTGTTCCAGTGAATAAATAGAAAGCACAGAGGGGAGGAAGCATGAGCAATTTGGGAAAACAATGTAAGTGAAAGCTGACGAGTGGATGTGATGCATGTAATACTAGGAGCAGTAGTCCAGGGGAGTCTTGATGAGAGGCATGTGCAGTGCCATAGTTAAAGTGAGTGTGGCTGTCTGAGTGCGAGATACCAGAGAGAAGATGCTCGCACCTACCCTGTGGAGGACAGAAGATCATTGACCTTCCCTCTTCACTGCTGGAAGACTGACTTCACCGAGAACCGTTCAGTGGCCTGTGCTGCAATTTGTGTCTAGGCTGGCTTGGCTGGTGGCGCTTTCCCTTTGGAAGTCTCCAGGAAAGAGATTGCGTTCCTCTCCAGCACTCCATCCACTAAGACCTCTGAGTTCCTGTCCACATGCATAAAACTACAAGAGGGGCAAGAATGGACACTGGACTACTGGAAAATGAGGCTGGAGAAGGAGTCATGGGGAACAAAGAAATTAATTAGGAATTGAGTAGCTACTTTGCATCTATCTTCACAGTGGAAGAACTCCTGTAGCATGATGGAACTTCAAGTCGGGGACAGAGTATGGTGGCCATCACTAAGGAGAAAGTGCTGGGAAAGCTGAAAGGTCTGAAGCTGGACCCAAACGGGATGGATTGGGCCCTAGGAGAATGTGGAGGCATTTGTGGTGATTCTTCAGACATCACTAGAGTGAGGAAGTGTTTCAGATGACTTGAACATGGCCAAAGTAACACCCCTGTTTAAGGATGGATGAAGGCAAAAGACAGGAAATTATGGGCCAGTTAGCTTGACCTCAGTTGGTGGTAATGCTTTAGAGTTCATTATTAAAGGTGAGATTGTCGAGTGCTTGGAAGTGCATGGTAAAATAGGGCTCAGTCAGCACAGTTTTGTAAACGAGAGGACATGCCTGTCAAAGCTGTTAGAATTCTTTGAGGAAGCTATGATCATGTTTGACAAAGGAGAGCCAGTAGACATAATCGATTTGGATCTCCAGAAGGCCTTTAACAAGGTGCCTCACAGGAGGCTACTAAATAAGATAAGAGCCCATTGTGTTAGGGGAAATGTGCTGGCATGGATAGGGGACTGGTTGACTGACAAAAGACAGAGAGGGAGGATAAAGAGGTCTTTTTCAGGATGGCAGCTGGTGACGAGTGGAGTTTGACAGGAATCCATGTTGGGACCCAAGTATTCACGTCAGACATTTACGGTCTGGACAAAGGACCTGAGGGCACTGTTTGCTAAGTTTTGCAAATGACACAAAGATAGGTGAAGGGACAGGTAGTGCTGAGGAAGTGGAGAGGCTGCAGAAGGCCTTGGGCAGGCCATGCAAGTGGGTAAAGAAGTGGCAGATCAAATATAATTTGGGAATATGTGAGGTTTGCAATTTTGTAGGAAGAATTGAGGCATAGATTATTTTCTAAATGAGGAAAATCTTTGGAAATCTGAAGCATAACGGGACTTAGGGATCCTAGTTCAGGATTCTCTTAAAGTTAACATGTAGGTTCAATTGGCAGTTTGGACGGAAAATGTAATGTAAGCATTCATTTTAGGACAATTAGAATACAAGAGCAGGGATGTACTGTTGAGACTATATAAAGCTCTGATCAGACCACTTTGAAATATTGTGAGCAATTTTGGAGCCTGTATCTAAGGAAGGACATGCTGGCTCTGGACGAAATCCAGAGGTTCACAAAGATGATTCTTGGAAAAAAGGGCTTTCCATAAGAGGGGTAGTTGAGGACCTGAGTTTGTACTTGACAGCATTTAGAAGAGTAAAAGGGATTCTCATTGAAACTTACAGAATACTGAGAGGCCTGGATAGAATGAATGCAGAGGAGATGTTTCCAATAGTAGCAGAGACTAGGACCTAAGGTGCTCTTCTACCTCTGCCACATAATTTGCCTGAAAACAGCAGGAAGTGTCCAGTTGCATAATTATTGAGGTGAAGAATATTGGACTGTGTGTCAGAAAAGACATCTAAAGCCACGGCAGACTGGCACCATGATTTCTACTCCGCAAAACAATTTAACTGAAAATGGACAAATTCCACCCATAATATCTCTGAATATAACCTATTATAGCTATGTCAAGCAATCCATCCCTCATCCTTCTACACTGTAGGGAACTGAGTGTAGGCAATCATCCTTGAAACTTAGCCTTTTTCCCTTGCTATCACTCTGGTGAATTGATGATGCACTCATTCCAAAGGTTAATATATCCTGAAGGCCGTGCATGAGCCATAACTGAATATAGCACTTCAGATGAGATTTGATCAAGATCTACAGAACTCCTCCCTGTTTTTGTTCCAACTACCTTGTGTGAGAGACAAAAATTCCATCGACTTGTTGATTGTTTCTTAAATGCATTTGCTTACTCTTTGTGACTTGTCACTTGAACATGCATATCTCTCTGTTCCTTAAATACCACTCTATTTTATCTTTCTTCGATCTAAAGTGGATGACCTGTCACTTCTTCACATTGAGCACCATTTACCGCAGTTTGGGCCACAAACTAAATCTGTCTATAAGACTTCACACATCCTTACTCCCATCATAATAGTCATTGTACTTGCATGGTATCTGTGAACATATTCTGGTCATCTTTTGGATCCTGGATCTTTGAAATCATTACATTTTATTTGAGAAAATCTTAGAGCTTTTTCCATTAATTCTAACTTGCATTTCTGCTTGACTAGACGACTTGCAACGTCAGTGATGCATGACACTGCACCAGGCTCTCCAGCACCACCATGATTGTGGCCCCATTAGTACACTGGCCCCACTGGCTAATTAGTTTCTAGTTCTTTGCAGACACTACAACAGGAATTAATCATATCATTAATGGACTTAGATACACAATTCTTTCAATTCTCTATTCTTTCAAATAATTAATTGCTAAATATACTGAACAGGCTACAGATCCCTGAGGAGCAATACTTCTTGCTAATCAGAACAAATCTACATAAATGTTATATGCAAATAGTTTTGTTTAAACTATTTTAGTTTTTCTTTGCATAATAGATAGTTGTTTTACTGTTGAAACCAGATCTGCAGCATTTTGTGTTTGTGTTTTAGTGAAAGATCGCCTCAATTAAATAAAAACAAAATGAAATATGATCTATGATCTCAACTATCCCTTTTTTATTTCTAAAACTAAAATTGTAGGATATACCAGGAAAAAAATGAAGGAAACCATTCCGTCATTCTTCAGGATATTATATCGAATGGTACTTATCTAAACCAGAAGTCCAATAAGATCAATTATCACATAAAACAGGTTATACATTCAAGGGTTGGTGTATCAACATTTTGCTAGTCTATTATTAAGATCCCAGCCAATGTTACTACTGGACAATTCAGAAGCCAGACTAAAATCTTGCTTGATGATTCATATTTTGTTTTGTTTTTATTTAATGAAGCGGTCCTACACTGAAACACAAACACACAATGCTGCACAGTTAAAACAGATGTTCATCATGCAAAAATACAATAAACCAAACTATTAACATGTAACACAATTTGAAACATTTCAAAATGTACAAAGTATATTTCAATCTAGCCCAATATAATCACACTCAAACACCAGACAGAATCTCTATCACATCTATAAATTTGACTTAAATGTTTCTTTGGATTCCCAGTCTCCACAATTTTGTAGGTCTACCTTGACTATTCACATAACTGTGTTTAGACTTTTTCACCCTCAACTATCCCCTTCAAGGTTCTAACAAAACACATCTAGTCCGGAAGTTTCAACGAAAATTCTTACAAAGGTGCAACATATGTTGTAACTTTTTAAACTAATTATTTTTACACCGTGAAACTAGTTCTGATATCAAACTTCAATCAGGAATTCTATGAACTAGTTTCCAAGCTATGGGTTTTTCACCCAAGCAAAAAATAAAATCAATTCCTAATCCTTCTAACCGAAAGCAGGCTATTGATCGTCAATGCTCACCGTCTGATCATAAAAATCTCCCAAGCCAAAACAAAAATTCTCCCAATGCAAACAAATAGCCATTATCACCCCCGGAACTCCCTCTCTCATAATAGTGTTTTTGAAAAATGGCTCCAGAAATACTGAGAAGTTAAGCATTAAACTTCCTTATACATGCAAAAAAGCTCACATGCCACTAGTTCTGAAACCAAATTCTGAGCTATATATCTCGCCTTACATCACATTATACATTAAAGACTAATCTATTCTAAAAATCAGTTCAAATCATTCTGGACATGATTTGTGAGTGCAAAGTTACACCCAGCTTGAATAAGCCATAGTGACTGATCAAATAATTACATTTCAACCTGTTTTTTGAGAGATGATCTCACAGAAGCTTAGATTTGAATAAATATCATGATGAAGAGCTGAAAGAATTTTTTTTCCTGCAACCCACATGTAAATAAATCACTTTCATTTCCTCACGCTACCTGTCATGTCTTGTCACCAGAGTATTATTGGAAAAAATTGCTACCCAGGCTGATGTTGCACTATCTATCGAGGTCACTCCCTAATTCATGACATGTTCCCAGATTACCTTAACCTGATACTGGGCGCTTGAAAAAGGTGACATCAAGGATGGGAATTTGGAAACATCGGCCTTAAAGAATTCTAATCAATGCTTGAAAGATCTTGGTCGCATGAGGTTAGGAATTGATTCAGCCTATTCAAAGATAATTTGCATTTTAAATGTGTTTTTAACTGTTGCAAAAAAACTTTATGAGAAATACAAAAAATAGGCACAAGGATTAAGGCAAGTGATGAAAGTGTTGTGACAGACAAATCTTACTTTAATGCTGATGGAGTGGAATTGTTACTGTGTGTTTGGAAAGCTTGGCACTCCAGGACAGGCTTCTCAAATGACAGGAGTAGAGAATAGCAGGAAATGTTAACTAAGGTCAATGTTGTGCATACTATTGCCAGCTTTGCAAATAACCGCAGATAAAGTTGAAACATGTCGTGGGAATTATCAAGGCAAGACTGCCCAACAGTGCTATTCATCAATTGGATGCCCAGATATACATGCCACAAATTGTGTTTAACAAACTGGCCCATGATAACGGCTGCTCAAATTAGCTGCCCTCATCATTTCTTATGCTAACCATGCTCCAGTAGGGATAATGTTGAAGCTGCAGTTTACAGTTGAAAATCTCAACATTGACAAGCTGAAACTTAAACATGACATCAGTGAAGTTAAGGATGGATAAATCTGTGAAACTAAAATCAACGCATGCTCCATAAGAAAAATAACTTTTATTTTCAGATGTGAAAAGAAAGTGTTACCTTGTAATTGTATTGTTTTCTCACAAATTTTCTAAAAAGAAAATTGAAACTTTAAGAAATTAAGCTGTCCCAGATCCTCAAGATTGATCTGTGTCTCTTACAGCATTTTTTCAAGTGAGGCATTCTCAGTAGTTTCTTCAGATTATAACACCTTAATATCTTTATTTCCGTGTCTCAACAGAGAAGTATCTATAATGTTCCACTCGCAAAGATTCAAACATGTTTTAAAATGTGCCTTTGAACAAAGAGAAAAACTTCTTGTTTGGTCTCAGGACAGCTGTTAAAGTGAGCAAACAGAAGACCCTCCAAGAGAGGGGGCAATCTTGGGCTTAACTTTCATTAGTGAAGCTGATCAAGTGATTGATGTATCTTAGGGGAGACAGTGATTATAACTCCATTAGATTCAAGATTGTTATAGAAAGGACAAGGATGGGCCTGAAATCAAAGCTCCCAACTAGGCGAAGGCTGATATTAACACAATCAGAAATGGTATGGGCAGAATGGACTGGGGGCTGACACTTTAAAGTAAATCTGTATCAGAGCAGATGCAGATTTCAAGCAGAGAATAGGAACAGTGTATGGCCAAAATGTTCCAATAACCAAAAAGGGTGAGAACAATAAAATCTAGCAAACTTTGGATGTCAAGGGCCAAACGGAATTGGATACAGAGAAAAAGGCGGGCTTTTAGCAAATAGAGTGTAAAATAGCAAACATCCTGAAGGAATACAGAAGATGAAATAAGAAACTTAAAAAGAAAACTAAGAGAGCAAAAAAGGCATAAAAAAGAATATTAGAAGGTAAAATGAAGAAAATGCTAAGTAATTTTAAAAGTACATAAAGAATAAAAGGATAGCTAGGGAAAGAATAGGACCCATTAAGGACCAGCATGGCAACTTGTGCATGATGCTGCAGGATACAGGTAGGGTACTAAATTCATATATTGTGTCAGTGCTTACTAGTGAGAGGGGTGATGTGGGTAAAGAAATCAAAGAATATACTATGGTACATTTAAAGAAATTAGCATAGACGAGGAGTTTCTGAGTGGTCTGTGAGGCTTAAAGTAGGTACGTCTCCAGGGCAGGATGAAATGTATCTCAGGCTGTTGAGTGATGCAAGGAAGGATATAGCAGGGGCATTGCCAATAATTTTCAGTTCATCTCTGGACGCAGGACAGGTACCAGAGGACTGGATGGTAGCCATTTTTTTTTCTGTTATTTAGGAGGGGAGCAAAGGATAAACCAGGAAACTGCAGGCCAGGCAGTCTAACATCAGTGGTGAGGAAACTATTGGAGGCAATTCTAAGGGAAAATTTAATATCCACTTAGAGAAGTAGTGGTTAATCAAAAACAGTTAGCATGGTTTTCTTAAGGGAAAATCACATCTGACCAACTCGATTGACTTTTTTGAAGCAATGACCAGATGTGCTGATGAGAGCAATGCACTATAATCTAGTTAGGCTTCAGCAAAGCTTTCGATAAGATCCTGCATGGGAGACTGGTAGCGAAAATAAGTGCCCATGGGATCCAAGGAGATTTGGCTATATGGATCCAGAATTGGTGGAGTGGCAGGGAGCAGAGGGTGATGTTCGAGGGGTGTTTTTGTGACAGAGCATCCGTGTCCAATGTGGTCTCACGCAGATCAATGTTGCAGCCCATACTGTTTGCAGTCTGCATAAATGGTTTAAACTTGAATATAGGAGGGTTGATCCGTAAGTGGCAGATGACATGAAAATTGGAGATAGCGAGAGCTGCTGATGCTGGAGTCAGAGTCAACACAGTGTGGAGCTGGAGGGACACAACAGGTCAAGCAACATCAGAGGAGCAGGAAAGTCGACGGCTTGGGTTGGGACCCTTCATCAGGATTCCTGAAAATTGGTGGGCTGGTAAATAGTGAGGAGGAAACCTTAGATCACAGGAGGATATAAAAAATCAAGTCCGATGGGCCGATCGGTGGCAAATGGAATTCAGTCTGGAAGAGTGTGAGGTGATGCACTTGGGCAGGACAAACAAAACAAGAGAATACATGATGAACATAGGACCATGGGAAGCACCAAGGATCAGAAGGACCTTGATTTACTTGCCCATTAGTATGTTAAAGTAGTATCAGAGATAATGGGAACTGCAGATGCTGGAGAATCTGAGATAACAAAGTGTGGAGCTGGATGAACACAGCTGGCCAAGCAGCAGCTTAGGAGCACAAAAGCTGATGTTTTGGGCCTAGACCCTTCATCAGAAAAGGGGGAGGGGGACAGGGTTCTGAAATAAATAGGGAGAGAGGGGGAGGCGGATCGAAGATGGATAGAGAAGATAGGTGGAGAGGAGACAGACAAGTTAGTGTGGAATTAGAGTTAACTTGTCTGTCCATCTATCTTCTCCTCTACCCATCTTCGATCAGCGTCCCCCTCTCTCCCTATCTATTTCAGAACCCTGTTCCCCTCCCCCTTTTCTGATGAAGGGTCTAGGCCCAAAACATCAGCTCTTGTGTTCCTAAGATGCTGCTTGGCCTGCTGTGTTCATCCAGCTCCACACTTTGTTATCTAGTACATTAAAGTAGTCTGACAAATAGACAAAGTGATTAAGCTAACATATAAGATGCTTGCCTTTATTAATTGAAACATCGAGTTAAAGAACAGGGAGATTATGCTGGAACTATTTGAAAAATTTGTTCTGGTCACCGGACCTGAAACATTATCTGATTTTTTTCTTCACAGATGTTGCCAAACTTGCTGAGCTTTTCCAGCAATTTCTGTTTTTGTTCCAGATTTCCAGAATCTTCCATTCTTTTGGTTTTTGTATAAAAAATTTGTTGGACCACGCCTAGTGTATTGTGCACAGTTCTGAAATCCAAAGGAGATTTACCAGGATGTTGCCTGGCCTGGAGAGCTTTATTTACGAAGACAGATTGGACATCTGGGGAAGATACTAACTAGGGGCATGACTGAGATGTCTAAAATTATGAGGGGCAGAGATAAATTTTACAGGAAGAAACTATTCCCCTTGGTGGAGGGATCAATGACCAGTGCACAGATTTCAGGTAAGCTGCAGGAAGTATGAAACATTTATCAAAGCAAGGTAATTGATGTTAATATTTTTCAATTTCTGACACTGATGATAAAGGAATATGAGTAAAAAAAAAATCGCTTATGCTGAAATGGCATTAAAGTGAGAAATATTTCAAAAAATTTCAGAATTCTCCCAATTTAATATATTTTACTCGGATAATATTATTTGGTCTATATTTTAACATTTTGTTTTGATCTTTCTGCAATTAAACAATCTGCAAAGAATCTGAGACAAGTAGAATTGTTAGATCAAAAGCAAGACCATTGTAAGTTCCAAACTCCTTTACCAATTCCTCTTCAAGCTCTGTTTTCATGTGAGGTTTGCAATTACTGCTAATTTCACTCCACGAATGCTTTGTGGCCAAAAATCTTCAGTCCAATACCAGGTTCAATTGGGTTGTCTTCTAACAAGCAGCATTGCAGCGTGTGATTCACATTGATCGGCTGGCATCTACCAGAATGCAACAGTGCTGAAATTATTTTCTAAATCGATTTGAAATGTTTACACTTCCAACAGAATTATTGAATTCATTTGTCCTCACTGCAAAATAAAGTCATCAAATGCAGAAAATTATGGAGGCATAGCATCACTGCAAGAGGTCATTCAGCCCATTGAAACCACGCTAGCTCAATGCAGAGCAATCCATTCAGCCTGAGTCCCCTCAAGGCCCTACAAGTTTATTTCCCATAATTGACTATCCATTTTCTTTCTGAAGCCATTAATTTCCCTGGTTCCACAGACCTTGCAGCTGTGCATGTTCAAGATCATTGCCACTCACTGTGTCAAAAGGATCTTTCTCACATCCACCTTGTCTTCATTGGCCAAAGCCTTCTATCAGCGTCCCCTTGTTCTTGTACCATCACTGAATCCTTTCTATTGTCTCCAATTCTTTTCTCCAGCACAATGACCATAACTTACTTAACACCCCATGCAAAATAACAAGGGAGTAATATGTTTAAATTCTGGGAAAGGGAAAATTATGGAGATATGCTTCATAAATGTTAGTTGTCAATAACCTCTCTCTTCTTTGAGAGATGTGTACTCATTTTCATTTTTTTTTGTTACAGAACTCAACGTGATTTCTTGAAACCTTTAAAAGAGATTGCTCATTCCTGTTGGCACACAGAAACCAGGTTTGTGCTGTTGTCTCTGTGCCAGCAATTATGTTTGTAAATGCACAGCCTGTGTTTTACAAGTTTTAAAATAGGAATACAATACTCAGGGACAACACATATAATGGTGCAAAGACTGTAGGAGACCTCACATTACAGTTACTGAGTTTAGATACTGGGTGACTATCCCTCCAAGTTTTCAATAAGCTCTTTACAATGGCGTCACTTTTTAAGATCAGTTAAGGGTCCATCACATCACGTCCTCTATCTCTCTTGATTTTACAGCTAAAATGCATTAGCATTCAGAGACAAAAGTTAGCTTTTCCATGCTGTTCACCGAAGCGCAACTAGTTAGTGTGTCATAGAATCCCTAGTGATGCAACATTCATCTTTGGCATCCCCCAATCCCCACTCACATTATCTTCCAGTCAGCAATGGTGGATCTACCAGGGCTACCCAGGAATCCCAATAACAGCACCATTTTTAAATGCTCAAGCGTGCACCAGGTCACGAACTGTCAGCTCGGAGCCGCCCTTCACCGTCCATGTAGTGAGAAATATTATTGGCTAGACCGGACTATACCCCATCAAAATATTTTAAGGAGATACCCTAGACCCTAACCTTTCTTATTTAAGGGCCAATGTTCCAGATGCAATTCAATTGGTCAAATTACATGACATTAAGCAAAGCACAATTTATACAAACACTATAGTTAAAATACAGCAAAAGAAGAAAGAATAATGTAACTATGTTGGAAAACTTAGCGGAATAATAGATACAGCAACTGTGACGAATTAACTGTTCCAATATCGTAAAATCCCATATATACACCCCTTGGCAAAAAGGCAAATTCAGAAATCAGATTTTCTATCATGCAATGCCTGCAATAGGAAGAGAAACTACAGCTTCTAGCTGTAACCAAGAGAAGGGGAATAAATAGTTTCTACTACTTCTAAACTCCAGTAGCTGAATCTAAAAGCTAAAAAAAACTAGAAATCCCAGTCTGTGGGAGCTGGCCATACATATCCAGGCTGTTTCTATTGTTCCAACATTTTTCTTAAAAAACCCAGTTCTCACAAGTTGTTTATGTTAGAACAGACTACTCAGCACCTCTCATTCAATCTCTCTCTGAAAAGAAACTTGGACAGAATACACCTCCTCAAGCCACGGCAATGTCACAGTGAGAAATAAAGAACAAATGCCTCTGTGACACACAGCTAGAGTGGCTAACATTTCATTGCTATTTAAGAACCCCACTACACAGGGTACCTATCCGATCTTAAAGTCTTATCGGAGGGGGTGCTGCTTTTTTTTCCTAACACTCTGTCCAGTCTGACATCTTCTCATTTTTCAATATGTTTTCATTGTTCACCTACAAGAAAGTCTTCAAATATTTTTTACTCAGCAAAAGCAAGGAATCAACAAACAAACCTAAGCTGTATTTGCTACTTGGAATAGATTGGGATAGTTTGCCTTTTGAGCAGCAACATACTCACAGTCAATGAATGTTCATTGCACCCAGCCCCCATCTATTAGAACTGGGTGTCAGTTAAGTTGTGTCACGTTTGTGCACTCTATCATGCAATGATGTTTCTTCTGCTCAACGTCCTCACCTTCCTCCTCAGAAGACTACTTCTGCTCTCCCAGATCATCAAGTCCATCACACCCCCTCTTTACCTACTCCATGCAGAGGACATTCTGTCCTGAGTGCCCGAACAAACACAAAAAGCAAGGCGGAGATGTTGCGAGTAACCAAGTTCAAAGTGAATGCGAAGAAAGCAAGCAAGGAGAGCTTAGATGCATCCTGATCCAATGCATGGGATAAACCAATCAGTTACTTATTGCTGGCCAAATCTCACTTTGTATATATGCCCTGGCGGCAGTTTTTCTGCAAATCCTACACTGGTTGAGCAAACAATAATGAACCTGTACTTCGAATAAGTGCCAGTAGTTTGCTTTTATAAGTACAGCAATCCTTTCAGCAATTCTTGGCTTTCAAAATTGTTCTTTTCCCTTTGAAGTCCACAATCAAAGACACGGAAAAATAATAAGACCTAGTCTTTGCACTGAATCTATTATTTCCTAACTGTTACCAAAGTTTATCATATTTAACACATACAACGTCATGGTTCCAAGCCACATTGGTATTGTAAATAATGTTGCATTACAAGCCTTCACATAATACCAGTGGAATTACTTGGTCATCAACTATAAAGTGATATTTCGGTGAACTGCAGTAATGATACTGTAATTGTGAACATCTTGAGGTTGACACTACTAACAGTACAACATAGGTGTTCACAACTTCCACAGTCAGTCCAAATAAACTCAAAAGTTGCTATTATATAACAAAAGAAACAGTGGGCTGTTAATGCAGCAGTTATCTACAATTGTTATTTACCATGCCATTTGACACCTGTGATTAGATTGCTACATTGTGATCTCTTCCAGTTAAGCATTGTTCTTTTGAAGAGGATCTAGATGACATTATGCATCTATAATGGTATAAAGTGCATTTCCTATTAGAAACCTTTCAGAGTATTTTTCATCAAACTTGATTGCTTCCTAACAATGCTGTCCACAGTACAACTACAGTAAGCCACTAGCACCAATCTTCTCAGCTGCAATCAAAAAGGAACCAACAATCTTCATACAGGCAAAAATGTTTAAAACAAGACATTCTGACAACAGTTAAACAGCCCTTGGATTATTACATCCTTTCAAAGCAGTATTTTGCATCATTACTATTATTTTCCAAGCAATACTCTTGCATCATGCATGAATTTCCACAATGTGTAAAACACAAAAAACCATGCAGGCCAAAACGTCAGTGAAAGTCTGGAAGTCCAACTAATGCTTTGGTCGCTGGAGTGAATTGAGAGTTTCAATGACTGCCCACTTTGTCAAAACCTGAATGTGACTGACAAATGAAAGTAAAAATTTATCTTCTTCGAATCTTCTTCGAACTCCCACATATTTTTACAGTTGCTAAAGATCATACACATCATACAAAATGCTACAAATCTCATTTAACACAATGTGTATTTTTTGTACATTATTCTACATTATGCAATTTGCAATTATGCATTTGTATCCATTATTCCATGTAGCAACAACTACATTCAGTAACAAAACCAGAACCATTGAAAATTGTTAAAACAAATCCAGTCAGATAGCTGTAAATATAACAGCTGACATTCACAAGAATAACACTACAAACTGAAGCTTATTTGGAATCAAACTTAATTTGTTTTGACACAACGAAAAAGGGTTTTCCAGCCAACTATTAACAAGAAGTCTAGCACTTTTATAAAGTTTTTACCAGATGTGTTACACTCAAAATTTCAAACAGAATCTGTCCCTTTTATCCTTCTTCAAATTGCACAACCTGCTGAGTGCAACTTCATTTCAAATACACCCACATGAGAAGAGCAACTTCGAACCAACACAAACCCTGCCAGGTCATTGCAATTGTGAGAAATATATCTATTCAGTCAGATACCTCAGTTTTCAGATAATAACAACTCTTCCTGTAATTGTTAAGTTGTGCAAAGTGATTGCTATGCATTCTCTGTGTAACAATTTTCACACAAATGGGACGTTCAAATACTGCAGCATATCTTACTCCGATAAAGATTGGATGCCAAAATGCAACTGTTTCTTAGTTTATGAGGAGTGACAGTTTTATTGTTTTGGTTGAGCATTCTCCCGGTAAACATTTTTCATTAATTTTTACATGAAAATCCTACAAGTTTTTAGATTGTAAGGAACAAGATAAATGATGTTCTTACGCATGTCAGGGCTCGATGGGCTTCCTGGTTGTTTCACAATGGTGAAAAAATCTGAAAGGGTTAATGCTGAGGAGTGCATTAAGTACCACCTAATATGATGGTGGCACAGAATTCAGCAGGAAGAATAGCTTTAGCCCTCAAATGAGTAAGTCCTAATAAAGTCTTGGTAACAATGACAATCATACCAATATAACTTGCACCTCGCTGACTTCATGCAATAAACTGCATTTTGTTTAAGACAAGAACCTTTTCTCCTTAGAACACCTAGTATTCGTTCCTGACCACACTAACTAGATCAAGCAGACCCTGTATATCCTTACCAATAAATAGAATAGTGTAGGAAGTCTACCAGATGGATCTTACACCATGATAAGCTATGGTGAGGATATACCATACAATATGGCGCCAGTGGCTGACATCATTTTGTCAAACAAGGTAGAAAAATCTTCAGACAAAACTTTGCAATGTTGCAATGGGCAGCAGCTGAAAAAGCTGAACTTTCAAGCCTCCTGCAGAAGAGAAACCGTAGCAAGATTCTACACGACAGAATCAGGTGGCACAGTGATTCAGTGGTTAACACTGCTGCCTCACAGCACAAGAGACCTGCGTTCAATTCCACCTTTGGTTGATTATTTGTGTGGAGTTTGTACATTCTCCCCATGTCTACATGGCTTTCCTCTGGGTTCTCTGATTTTCCTCCCACAGTCCAAAGATGTGAAGGTTAGGTGGCTAGGCCATGCTAAATTGTGCAGAGTATCCAGGGATGTGTAAGCTTGATGGATTAGCCTTGGGAAGTGCAGGATTAAAGGGATACAGGTAGGTGTGCAGTTTTGAATGAGAAATTCTTTCGAGGGTAGGAATAAACTCAATGGAATAAATAAAAACCAAAGAACTGTGGATGTTGTAAATCAGGAACAAAAACAAATTTGCTGGAAAAGCTCAGCAGGTCTGGCAGCATCAGTGGAGGAGAAAACAGAGTTAACGTTTCAAGTCCGGTGACCCTTCCTCAGAACTGGAGATTCTATGAATTCTCAGATGGTCATTGACAGCATTTCAGACCTGGCAAGAAACACATAGTACTAAGTGTGAACTCGAAATTCTATGGAACTGCAACACCACTTATAGCTAAGTGGTTACAGAATGCATTGGATGCCGATGATCTGTAAGGTCAAAAGTCACACGACACCAGGTTATAGTGCAACAGGTTTACTTGAAATCGTTAGCTTTCACAGTGCTGCCCCTTTGTCAGGTGATGATCTGTAAGACCAGTAACAACAAAGGTTTAACAACAACTTTAATCAACTAAGAATACTACAAGGCAACAAAATTAGTGTAGTACAAGTGTCGCCATAATCATTTTCTAAATTAGTTAAATAATCAACCGCTTCCAGTGCCAAAAACAATCGGCCAATGGTAATGATCCTTTTATGAGGCAAATGCAAGTTTTCAGATCCATATGATTGATCAGCAAATTGGCAAATGTGGAAAGCATAATTACTAATATTCTAAACACTTTCAGTATTGGACATCAAATCAAACGTAGAACAGCTTAAAACGCTTCTCTACTACATGTGATATATAGACAATAGGGATAACTTACATTTTACAACCTTCTCATAGTTTCTGTTCAATATTTCACTTGAAAGAGAAATAAGACACTGGCAAGATCATGCTTCAAGAGAAGATGTCAACTTCAAGTAGAGTCTGTGGGTAGTATCATTAATGATCTGTATGTACTATGTGACGCATTCAACTATGGAAAATTATAACAAGAACTTATTTGCAACAAAATTGTCTATTTGGTAAATTGGTTACTGAACTTCTGCATTCAAGCCACAACTTAATTCTAAAATAAGCAATCTAAATAATAGTGAATACAGAGTCTGTAAAATTGCTCATGAAGTATTACGCAAAAAGAATTCCATTTGATGTAGAACATTCTACATAGAAATATTGACTTCTTCAAGCACAATAGAGCATTTGATCAAAGGAGACACTCCTTTAATCTGGAAAGTATACGATATGTGACAAAATTAACATTGAAATATGAATCAATTTATTGCGCAGTATCACTTCATAGGCAAAGCTCAAAAACCCTGTATCAGCGAACACAAAATTGCCCAGCCTTACATCAACAATGTATTTACTGTAGGAAAAGAAGTCCCTTCTCAAAGATGTGCTACAATCTAAACAATCAACTCATTGCCAAGCTGACAAATACATTCATGCCTTGGAACAAATCTTGAAAGAACAGTTCAGTACTGCAACACATGAGGAATAATTACCTTTGAACAAACAACATCAACTTTTTCTTGGAGAAGTCATATCATCACCAGATCCAGATGCTGCTGACAGAGGACAAGAAACCAGCTAGCTTACGTTCCTATAGATGGATCAGTGCAAGACCCTTCATTAAGTACTGCCCATTCAGGTTCAGTCATTAAAATCATTAAGTCTCTGATCTGACAGAACCAGCAAAGAAAACTCAGCTTAACTCATATGTTTCAAGCCAATGTCATTGATGTTCCCTACCCAGTTACTCATATAGATGGATAAAGTCAAAGACTTGGGAAAGGGTGTGAAACATAATGAAAGAAATGTATTATAAAATTTGTAAAATATAATGTAGGTAATTCATTTGTGAATATAAAGGTTGATTAATGAGCAGGGAAACTTGGGGGGAATATTGCGTAAGGGTTTTAAGTCCCTGGCACAATATTGTGATGATGTGATAGAGCTGTTCCCACTCGGCATCAGTAGTGCATTATGGATGAAATTCATTAGCTTTTGTGAAATTGATAGAGAGAGGTAATTGTAGAGAAAATTTTTGAATAATATAAATTTAGAACTTGGTATGTCTCAGGTTACCATATGGAGTTGTATTTAGTATTAATATGCAAAGAACCAGACTTGTATTGAAGCCTCATCTTGAAGACTGTTCTTGATTTTGTCTTCTCATTGATGAGCCTGTCTTGAACCTAAAACTCTATAATTAAAGTACTATGAGATGCAATTTAAAGAGGTAAGGGTTCTTTTATTTAATATGGTGATAAAGAGAAATCCTTCTCTTAAAAGGTCACAAGTCTATCTGACTCTCTTCCCTGAAGAGTGATAGAGGCAGGGTCCCTGAGTATTTTTAATGGAAAGATAGATTAAATTCACATCTTAATAAGGGAGTCAAAGGATATCAGGGTAGGTGTTAACAATATTATGGCTTTAAGAGGTGTATATTATCCTGATTTTTTTATTGAAGAGAGGTTTTAAGACAGAGGCTACAAGCTGTCTGTTTTAATCTGATAAAGTAAACAGTTTGTGAGGCCTTGGGTTTTTTTTAATGTTGGAACAACAGAAGCAGCCTGAATGGGTGGGGTCAGGTTCGCCCTAAGCCAGGGTTTTTAGTTTTAGTTTTTCAGTAGCAGTTATTGCTGGGTTTGGAAGCTGCAGTACATCTTTCCCTGCTACTCCATCTCAGAATTTTCACTTGTTGTATCTCCTCCTGGACTTGAGATTTGCACATGAGATAATCTATTTTACAGAAGTTGCCTTTACCAGGGATGTGTTTATGAAATGCTTCTACCTTCGAACAGTTACTGTTTAGATGTTAAGCAATCTATTATTCTGTTAAGTTTTCCAATAGAGTTGTTATTCCGATTTCTTTTCTGTTTTGTTGTATTTTAACTATAGTGTATGAAAGCAACACCCAGCTAACGTCCAGAAAGCAACACCCAGCACTTGCCTTTAAAGTAAGAAAACATTAAGGTATAGGTTATCTTTTGAAAATATTTTAGGTAGTTTGGTCTCATCCATAACAAGTGGGAATGTGGAATGAAGCCATACTCAAATCAGCCATGAATTTTTTGAATTGGTGGAGTAGGCTCAAAGGTCCATATGAGATACTTTCGCTGCTATTATTTCTAAGGTACATTTCTATGCCCTTCCTTGCAAAATTTAAAAACAAATATGATATGTCACTGTAACAAAGCTGTATGTATGACAGTTAGAGACAAGCAACATAGACTGTTATGGATCATGGTGGGTCTTAAAAATGTTTCCCAGGTGGACCAACCATGAAGGGCTCTGCAAGAGGTATATTAGCATGGGGAAAAAAACCGTTTGCCAATTCTAATTAAAATTGGAAGTGGTGGTATCACTTCTTTCACCAATGATCAGCGACACTGAGATACGCGTAGGACAGGCCAATTTCCTCTTGCAACTTAAAAACAAAAGAACCAAAGTACCACTGTATAGGGATTCTGCAATAACCACTACATCATCAAACAGCGACTAAATCTTCTACGCTTACTATCACTTTCCAAAGTCCCTGACAAACCCAGTAACCAAAGGAAACAAAGTAACTGTTGATCCAATTGTGATACCGAGGCCATACAAAATATAATGCACTTTTTTTTTTAGAAGGACCCTGCTAATGTGATCCAATAAGCATTAAGACACAGACCTGCACCTCATATTTCCTCATTCTTGGTCGGACTCAATCAAGGCATTGGTCTTCAACTTGAAAATAAAGAAAAAGGCAGGGGTGCAGAGGGGCTTGAATGGAGTAGGGTGGCCTGGGGGGAGGAATAGGGAGAAATGAATAGGCAGGTGAAGATGGAGCCCAGAAACAGAGAGGTACGAAAGATGTGGGTAAACAAGGAGATTATAGATGGCAAGCCAGGAGAGGAGCAAAGCTGAGTAAGTGATTTTAAGAACTACGAGAAGGAGAGAAATGGTTAGCTGTACTGAATGCAACCTCCTTTGCAGAATACCTATGTCTGTCTGCAAAAATAACCCTGAGCTTCCTGTTAATACAGTGTGAAGCTGGATGAACACAGCAGGCCTTTTGTGCTCCTGAGATGCTGCTTGGCCTGCTGTGTTCATCCAGCTTCACACTTTATTACCTTGGATGCTCCAGCATCTGTAGTTCCCATTATCTCTGAGCTTCCTATTGCCTGCCACTTCAACACATCACTAAGTTCCCACATCAACATTTCAACATTTCTGTCACAGACCTGTTGCAGTGTTCCAGTTAGCCTCAGCACAAGCTCAAAAATCATTTCATTTTCTGCACAGGCACTCTGCAGCCTGTAGGACTGAACGTCGAGCTGAATAACTTTAGAGCCTGATTCCATCCTTCCATGATTTTTACCTACCCCACACCCAGTTCTGATATGACATGAGCTGCTTTTAGCAGTCACTCATGTTCACGTTCTCCTCATCCCAGTATCATAATTATATTGGTTGTTTTCAGTACAGCTCACCCATTTTCTTCTACTCTTAGTTCTTATTATCACTTATTCAGCTTTTATTCTATCCTGGCCTGTCATCTATAATCTCCTTGTTTAACTACTTCTTTTGTATCTCTGTCTCCCTGGGCTTCATCTCCACCTATCCATGCACCTCTCCCCATCAATGACCTCCCCTTCACCCCACCCCAGCTAACTTTGTCATCACCACTACCTTTTTCCTAGCTGCTAAAAGCCCTGAAGAAGGGTTACCAGCCTCAAAGCTCTGTTTCTTCCTACAGATGCTGCCAGACCCACTGAGTTTCCCCAGCAATTTCTGTTTTTATTTGAGAAAATAAATGAAATTGGCTATAAAATTGGTGACACCAAATTGAGCAAAAATATACACATCATTGGATGCAGAGGATCTGACTTCGAGTCCCATCTGCTCCAGAGATTTGATGTCTGAGCAGGTAGATTAAAAACATGTTTACAATACTGAAGAAAAGTTAAATGGTGCAAAACCATTTATCGTCTGAGCCCAGATCACAATGGGCGAATTAGTTTAAAATTGCCATCACAAAATTATGTCCCTATTTTAGTATCATTTATAATGTAAGATTTGTTCGTCAAAATTAACAGAGTATGATGCCGAAGATAATTTGTGTGCTTCAAACATTTCAGAAGCTGCAATTCTAACAGCTGTTAGTGACCGGTACTTTGAAGCAGAGCATAGCTGGCTTGTACAAAGTTGCTTCCCAAAGTTTCTAAGCAGTTTAGTCAGTTCATGGTATTGCCTTCTTGCAGCATTATCAAAAGAAATATGCATTGATGTCATGCTTTCTAAGTTTTCTTTTCGATTCACTATGTTGTTCAGTCAAGTAAAGGGGGGACTGGTTAGACATGTACACTGTTGCAATCTCAATCAATGATGTACCAAGTAATCACTTTTCCACCAGGTGTACCTCCCACTCCCATAAGACTTAGCCAAGACTAGCAATTTGACTTCCTGCGGCCTATACTTGCACTTTATATCTCAATGTTGCTGTAGCTCTGTAATGGGTTTCACAGTTAAAAAAAATTTGATTTCAAAAATTCTTTGTTAAGTGTAACATTCAAATTGCTGGAGGTTACATGAAATTTAGGAACAATGACATTCCCTCATTCCATAAATAACGACAGACATTATGACACACACCATCTCATGTACCTTCACAGGAAGCATGAACAGTGCGGGAAATCTCGTCTTTAAGATAGGCCCTGGAGCTTACTCTCGGGAGCACAACCTGGGTAATCGGGCACCTTTTCCTAGATCCCCACTGTATCACAAGCATGAAAACTCACTGACAACACATCTTCATGACTTTGACCTCCATGTTCTCCTAATTTAAGTGCGGACTCTTGACTGCAAATATGAACGTGATGGTTGAAGGATATCTGAAATCTGTTGCGATCCAGGATACTTCTCAAAGATGAGCAATTCCTCATCACTCTAACATCTCTCCTCCTTAGTATGTCTGAAGAGACTGCTTACCTCTGTCATGGTAGCTCTCAGACTAGCCCTACAGCTAAAATGACTGTTGATCAGATATGTGATCGTTTAGAGAGCATATGCATTTATAGATGTGTAAGTTTATGTACAATAAACTTTCACTCATGCTGCCTACCTGCC
This sequence comes from Stegostoma tigrinum, assembly GCF_030684315.1. NCBI lineage: Eukaryota > Metazoa > Chordata > Chondrichthyes > Orectolobiformes > Stegostomatidae > Stegostoma > Stegostoma tigrinum. The sequence continues at coordinate 19,377,941 of NC_081375.1, forward strand.
TTCAAGTCTTTTATTTCATCCGTGGCCTTTAAGTTCATCTGGATGCAGTCCCGCAATCTACAGCCAGGGTGGAAGAGCCTGCACTGCAGTGGAGCTGGTAGACCTGGATAATTATGGCCCCAGCCATGCTGAGAGTATCTGGCAGGTTCACCATCGTCAGCAGCAACTGAGGAGTGGGGAATAGATAGGATGGAAGTTGGGAGGTGGTGGTGTGCCTGGATCATCAGGAGTTGGAGGGCAGGGTAGCAAGCAGAGACAGAGGAGAGTTGTGTATAATTCCTATTCTGTCTGGGTTCCTGGTCACACCTCCCTACCTCCTGGAGAGGAGGGGGCGCATTCTTTCAAGGAGACGTACCTCATTCCCTGCTGCCTTGCCACTGATATTGAGCCAATGGCGAAAGTATTGGAATGAAGGTGTGTGTTATGCTGGACTTATCAAGGCAGCTACCAACGTGAGAGCCAGCTAGATGCACATATACCAGACTCAGCATGGTACTGCTAACATTGGTGTAGTCCTCCAGACTTCAATCCAATTTACCCAATGTGTCACACACACAAGCCTGCTGTTCCTGCAGCAGTCTGTACATTTGGAACAAAGTTATCAATGGCCGACACCAAGGATTCATTTACAGACTACTTTCCGACTGCCTATTGCCAGCATACGCGGGCATTTCTTCCTGAACCACCTGCCAACGTGTGCCAATGATGTGCTAAGTAATTGGAATAGGGCTTGGACGTTCTGAACCACATGCAAAGATGTTACCAACTAAGCCTCCGCTGAAATATATCAAAACGTACCACTTTCTGAGTCTTCTCTTCCCTTGATCTGCACTTACAATTATATTAGGTAATTGTCTTCGAATGAAGATTTCTGTAAAGTTTCACTGCATCAGTTGTTCACAACTTGATACATTATTTCATACATCACACAGTAAGTTAGGTCAACATTCAAGTGCTAACATATGACCTGCAATGTAAAAACTAACACGCTTTACTTACCATTGTAACTTGCAAAACAAAAAAATTGAAAATGTTGACAAGATCAGTAAAACAATTTTCTCAAATCCTTAACAATTGCATTCATGTTGTAAGGTTTGAACAATTACACAGTTTCAGAATTGAATGCCACATTCATATACAAGTTACAGCAGATTAACTAACAAAAGTCAACTACAGCCTTTCAGTTGCCTTACAGACATTTCAACTCATTAACATGCATAGCTACACTTCTGGGTATTAAAAGTACCTCAACTTCTTCTTTCAACAAGACTGCAACAACTAATATACAGTCAAGAAGCTGCATGGCCTTCCTCAAGACATCCTTCCTTCCTCCTTTATAATCAATTACTGAGGAAAAACTTCCGAGATTTTCCCTTCCTCCTGCTCCACACGGATGGTTCTATAATTACCCCAGAGATTAAGACTCATAACTTCAGAAAGTATTTATTGCTCTGGTTAGGGCACTGAAGCCAACTTTTCTTTCTCCTTTTCTTCCTCTCATCCCCCTCCTGAGCAGTTGCACCCTGTCCCAATATTCTCTGGACAGGTATTAGGTTTTATAGATAGATTAAGAGCAACACTTTGTATAAATTGAACAGTCTCATGGTACATGGGAATTTTTTCTTTCATGTCAATCTCCAGTATTCTTTTTTTCCAAAAGTCTGATCAAGTTAAAACAGTTCAAGTACAGTAAATAATTTTACTGGAGCAATTTTAATAGAAAACCATTGGAAAAGCATGTTTGAAAGTTATAAATAAAATAAAAGTTTAGTTGAAGCAACTGGAATGTGACTAAATGAAAAGGCCAGTTTAAATATTTATTTCCCAGTTAAATATTGTCGTTGAATTTTTTTTTGCTTTCTTTCAGTGTCTATCCTTAAAGCAAAGCAAAGGCTGATTCAAGCCTAACAACAGACATAGGTGCACCAATTACATTCTCAATTGTTACATTTTACAAAGTATTTACACGGACAGTTTCAAATTTTTTTGGATTAAAACATGAGATTCGAAAAGAGGAAGTCTAGAATCATGCAACATACAGCAGATCATCTCACTCATCAGGAAAGAAAGACTGGTTAATGTTTCATTTGATAAGATTTATCCTCAGGTGTGTCTTACACCTAAAATATAATTGACTGCATGGCAACTTTTAAAACCTTCATCTTCACTTTTTGCAATGGGTCCAGACACCACTCTCTTAGCAAAGGGAGAGCGAATTATCTTAAAGTCATTTAAGTTTAAATAGACTGACTGAATGTGAGGGAATGGGAGCAAATAAAAAATATTGCTTTTGTTTCATATATGTAAATTATGTACATTGATATTATAAACTAACTTACTTTTTATTTCGACTCACAAATTGATTGTTGTCTCGAGGCACACGTTGAACCTGAGCTTTACATCTTCTTTCCCTTTCTCACCATACAATTTTTAACCAACAGCAGTTCTATTACAAATTTTATACATTATTTTTCTAAGACAGAGAAGCAATTTAAACATCCAATTTTCTAGTTAGATTATAATCACTGACATGTGGTGTTAAAGAGTGATTACACATAAGCTGCAAACTATTGTTTACTCTTAAAAGCTTTAATAGATGCAATAACTTTTTAAGCTTTATGCCTGAAATATAATTAATTCAAAATTTCACAACTCATTACTAAGTAAATATACATTAATATACTTCACCTTGTGGAGCTGTAGATTTATTTAAACCTTGCAAATTACACTTTAAGTATTTTCATTCAAATATTAGCAACAGCATATTTTAGATTTCATTTCTCTCACTTATGAGATGACAGTGATTTAATAAGAAAGGTAATTAATAGCTTCAAACTCAATCGTAATCATTTTTTAAAAATTCTTATATCTCACTTCCCAGCTTTTGTTACTTGACTTCAATTTGTCTCTACAGAGCATTCACATGCTTATCTGTTGAAAAGCTTTTGGGTAATTTGCCAAAGAAAGTGTTGATATTATTTTCTGGCCCCTAAAAAGGTGGTGGTTGGGGGGTAGGCACGATGTGAATGGATTGCTAAGGTTAATTGAAGGCCATCCACAAAATTACCCAGCTAAAATTGCACAAACAACCAGCATAGTGCACAGAAATGCTTTCTAATGTTTGTCTAATAAAAGAAATCTGCCAATCCATTGAAATATTGCCTTGCACTGTTGTTTGGAGCCAATTGGGAAGAAATCCAATTTACAAAGACAGAGCTACAGGTTCCACGAATGTATCAACTTTACTGACCAATTATAAGCAAATACCTGATACAACTGAGTAGAAAGCATTGCAAAGTCATTGATTCATCTGACAGGTTATTGATAGTTCAGCACTACGAATGATTGTTTTTCATAGATGGTTCACATCAGTTGGAAAAGTTTATCTTCACCCTCTCTCCAATGAAGTTATGAAGAAGAAATTTCTTTACCACTTTATACCAAGAACTGTTGAAATTGTCATTTGGAAATTGTCCAGTTGCCTTGGAGAGCTGTGGGGCTATATGACTTCAGTATATTGTGCTGTAGCTGATGGTCTTGGGCTCAAGCATCCCTCTTCATTTCTTGTTCTTCAAGGGGTATCAGCTTTGTACTGAGTCCTCTGACCGCACTTCCTTATCCCAAGGAAGCTTCAGATATTTTCATAATGAATGGTATGCTTATAACTTGGTCAGCAATGTTGACCTTCAATTTGTACCTAATTTCCGGATTTAAAAGAATGCCTGTTTTCCTACTTAGTTTCTTTCTTCAGTGTAGTTTCCAGAACCCTTTAACACTTCTTAGCCCATCAGAGGTCACATTTCTTCCAACATTGTTCTTAAACAATCTTGCGGTGGCTGCTTGATGCACATGTCTATGGTTTACTTTCTTTATCTTTGATGCTTCCCATAGATACAGTAAATGAAAAAGAACATTGTCTTCAATTCAAGTATAAAGGCATAACTTTCGATATTTTGCCTTTGGTAAATATATCTCAATCTCCGTAAAATAATTAGCGCAGGTGAATATTTCTGAATATTGTTTGCTTAAAATGACAATTTCCAACAGTTCTTGCTATAAAGTGGTGAAGAAATTTCTTCTTCATAACTTCATAGGAGAGAGGGTGAAGATAGGCTTTTTCCAACTGATGCGAACCGTCTATGAAAAGTAATCATTCATAGTGCTGAACTATCAATAACCTGTCGGATGAATCAACGACTTTGCAATGCTTTCTATTCAGCTGTATCATCTAGTTTCACTTGAGTTAGAAATCACCCTGGTTATGTTACAGAAATGTGAAATCTCATACACTAGCTGTCAAATGGAACAGCAAAGGGAGAGAAAGGACACTAAAATGTTCCTTAAAATCTAATAAACTTGATTAAATTACACTTTCTTTCCTCTCCTTGAAATCACACACACTTTTCAAATACAGGATCTCAGGAAATAAGCAAGGACAATTTCCTTCATGAAATGCTAGAAGGCAGAAAGGGGTCCAGGCTGCAGGCTGCGATGCCTGTCCTAATTAAGAAGTTACCCTACTGAGTTGAAACTGATCTCAGTACAGGATAAAGGAGCTACCAAAGTAACTTTACTATTCCATTGCATTAAAGAGTTTTACAAAACCATTTCTGTGCGTTAATAAAACTTTCTGAAAACTGTGTTACAATGGTTTGTTGCTTTGATCAGCAAATAAGCCTTAAAATGATTCATTTAGGTCAGAGAAAGTAACAGCTAAAACCTATCACTATCACTGTGAAGTATTATTTAATTTTAGCTCTCTACACATTTGATGACAATACTTCATGGTAATTTTTTATACATTTAAGAAATAGTGAACACATATGTTTGAACTAATAGCGTGATATTTTCCAAATCAGACATAAGACATGCATTCTTTCAACTATTCAACATCTACACTGTGGAACTTCCAAAGTTGAGGGGGCAAGCAAATGATTACATAGGACAAGGTTTTCCCGATTTAATATTGTACAACATCACCCTTACAACAATGACAATGCTTGGAAAGGGCTTCATTGGCTGTGAAGTTCTTCAGGGCATCATGAAATCATGAAAGGCCCAGGGTAAATACAAATCTATTATTCTTAAATAAAGAAATGTACGGGAAATCTTTAAGGTAGCTTATTGACATATGCCTTTTACCTTTGTAGAATCAATTGTTAACACCATGCTTGATATCATTCAGCTGACTGTTGAACATAGGCTATTACAGGCACTAACCATATATATTGCATTGCCAACTACAGTTTAAAATGTGTGTAAGTTGTCCACCTGTCAAGAAGAACAGTAATAAGCAATGGTTCCTCTCGAAATCACAGTTGTGCTGGCTCAATGCAAGAGCAACTCAGTTAATTCCATTGTCCTGGCATTTTCACATAGATGCGCAATTTTTCTGGTCTCCTCCACATTCTGAAGCATCGCATCCTAGATCCTAAACACTTGCTACGTGAAATAATTGTCCACATGCAGCTGGTGTTTCTTTGGTTGTTCACCTGAAATCATTGTCCATTTGTCACTGATTCTTCCACTAGTGGAAACACTTTCTCTTCTAAGCCTTATGGTTTTGAACACGTGTCGAATCTCCTGTCAACCTTTTCTTCTCCAAGAACAATGCCAGTGTTTTCTAATCTAATTACATATATTGTCCCTCATCTCTGCAACTATTCTTTTAAATCGTTCATCCTGCAACACTCTCCCTACAGCCTGTGTATCCTTTCTAAAGTGAAATGCTCAGAAATGGACCCAGATTCCACTGAACCCAGGTCAGTGTTTTCTGAAGTTCATCACAACTTCTTTGCTTTAATACTCCATGAGTGAATCTTACATTTTGTGTCTACATGTCAGTTTTATTGAATTTCATGGAGTATTTCTCTCAGCAAGGCCTAGCAAGGTCTATCAGCATATCTTAGTAGACTAGGCTCATTAACTTCTTACACCTGCCATGGAGTTCTGTCATCTGATTCCAGCCTCATCTGACCACTTTCCCCTCCCAGAACAACACATCATTCCATGTTAATCGACTACAAGACTCATGACCCTGGCATCTTTAAAAGGCTGAAGTGGACTCGGAGTTGGCAGTCCAGCATTGCTTCTTCATCTGCAATATAATGGCACAATAGCCATAAAGCCACCCTGGCCATGGGACAGAGCAGCATGGCTGACAATCCCTCACACATACAACCCCATTCTGTCACATCCTAGTCACGATGTAACCACCAGGTCACACATTTTACAAACCCTTGGCTACATCTCAGCCCTAACACCCTTTCTAAGTCACCATTAGACAGTTCATAATACCCACAGTAGACCCACATCCCCTCATTCTCCAGTGGGGGAAGATCACATACAGGCTTTAGTCTCTGAGTCGAATACTAACATACTAACAGCACGGCCAAGGAGGGCAAGGCAAGACATGAATGCTGGAAGTTTGCAAGAAGGTGCTAAGAGCAAGTGCTAAGCAAGAAAATGAGTATTCCTGAGGTGTAACTGGTCCAATGCATGAGCTGGGTGATTGCCCTTGCACACTGTCATTGTTAGTTGCTGCCAAACACTGTAATTTAGGTCTGTCCTTCTTGAACATCCTGCAAATGGATCAGAGAGGTGCCATTAGTGCCTAAGGGTTTAATAGTTATCAGATGCCAATGTCAGATCACACAATGTCTGTGTGTACCTTGTGTCTATGGATTGTGTCTTGAGATGCCGTTGTTTGGAGACTGACATGGAGGTCCTTTGCAACCAGTGGTAACCTGCCTTGTGCCTGCTCTGAATTCATGGCAAGACCTTTCCAACTCTGGTTTGCTCAGGGGTGGGTAGTAAGATTGGAAACAACATATTAAAGAGGTGAAATGTGCAGTTAGTAAGGTCATCAACAAGCAATAATTCCCCTTTATAGACATCTTGCCACTACCTTGCAAAAATCTTTCCTCAACTCTAGGGAATTAGTTTAAAAGATGGAGCAAGGAGGTCCTGAAGTCAAAAGAAACCCAGCTGGACTTCCCATACAATTCTACCACATTTCCCACCATAACCCTAGTCATTTAGACTACTGTAAGATTCTGTCCTATGTCTCTATTTATAAAGCCTAGCATCCCTGTGCCTTTATAGCCATCATGCCCTTCAACAATTTATACATTTTTAAACCCAAGTTTCTGAATCCTCTTTGGAATTTTATCCTTTATATTACATTGCCTTAAGTCACACTTCATCATTTTCACTGGCTGTCCATGGAGAAGAACTAACAAAGTTTATGACAATATCTGAGATGCCAATCTTCTCTGCTGGAGATCAAGATGCATAGCTTTGGATAAATGAAGGACAGGAAATAGCAATAAAATTATATCAAAATAAACTTGCAAGAAAAAATTACACCAAGATTCTTCTGAAAATCAATTTTAAAATCTTTTATTGCCATTGACACTGTATATTAACAAAATAGGGAAACCAATTTAACCATCACGTCAACTTTAGTTCTAAGTTCACAATTACCACAAAGTTACACTTGGTTCTTTTTAAACAAGAGTTGAATTTCTCTGACAATGCAGAACATGGGCCTGTTTTTAATTTCCTAACATCTGCAAAAATAATATTGTAAAGTTCTAACAGAAATAAACACAACAGAAATTAACTGTTTTTGAACAGCTATTTAAAGCAACTGAAATCTCCATGCCTTGATTTGTGTCTTAAAATGGTGTTAAATGCAATGATGCTCACATTTCATTCCTCCACCCATTCATTTCTCATCCATTCTTAGGTTTGTTTGTGTCTTCACTAAGGGAATGAATGAGCACGTTCTTGATAAGCCTCAAACAATGTCACCACCAGCCAAGAGGAAGTGAAAGTCATCCAAATTAACCCACTTCCTCTTTTCTTATATAAACCAATATGTCTTATGAAATACTCAATTCTTCTGAGCAATAGAATCAAGCTATCATGGTAAGGATTTTTATAGGCAGTAACAATCTTAAATTATAACTCTATCCGACAGCCCACATTGGAAATCAATTCACTAATTGTCATGCATAAACAGAACTTCAATGCACACTTCGAGTTCCAATTCAGTAATGTCTGCTCACTGCTCCCACTCACAATGCCACTGGAGCAAAACTTTGCGGTAAAACATTATGAGAGTTCAACACAACAATGCTTGGTCCTAGGCTACCTCTAACCAGCAATACTAACTACAAAAAATGAGAAACTCTAGTATACTTACAAATGGTTTTTGTAACATTTAGGATTATTTACGTTTTTAATCAAATACACTTCTTCTGAACAGTTAAATATTCAGATCATTGACATTTTGGCAATTTAGAAAGAACTCAATTATTAAGAATATCTATAAAATGTACAAAGCAGGTTTATATTAGTGAGGCATTTCTGCCATTATTAAGTTTAATATATATTCACCTGTGCAGCTTCTGTCAATGTCATGTTCACTGAACAGCTAAACCGGAGGCAGGGAACATTGCAGTTCAAATCAGTGGAGCAGGCTCAGAGCCAAATGACCCCCATCCTGCTCCTAACTCATATGTATGTTGTGTTTAATGATTGGAAAGATACATACAGTACCAAGGTGTCCTGGTGACTGTGCTGTGAAGTATTAAGAAAGTCATCAACATGAGACAATTCGGTTGATGAGTTCTGAAATGGAGCAAGGCTGCTTAATGAGTATAATTTCAAAGCAGGTATTTTTTCTCAAAAAAGAGAAAAACTAAATGACACCTCCTAATGGGTGTTGGTAATGTATTTTATATGCATTTTAGTGTTCTACGGACTTGTAAGTCAAACATTTAAACTTAAATTTTGGTTTTGAGTTAGTATTTGACTGAATTGTTCCATGGTTGAAAGAATAAAGGAAATTCCAATGATATGATTGGTGCTGGAACAGATTCACTTTGGAGTGAATAATCATGGTAATGCTCATTATCATGATGATTAAAAGTCAATTATTATGGAAGGAGAGAGCAACAGAAATGACTTGCATGAAAACTTAAAGCTTTAAGTCTATTTTTAAAGAGCTGTCTTTATCCAGCTATGAACACATGGTTTAAGTACCCTTTTGACACCACACCAGAACTTCGCCTCTCCAGGATGCCAAAAGGAGTATGCTGTAAGTTCCCAACAGAACTTTCCTGCAAAATATTATGTTATTTACTTCCCAGTGAAAGTTAATAACAAAAAAGATTTTAAGTCAGCAAACAAGCCAATTGTTCCACATGCATCATTGCAGCATGATTTACTACCTTCGCCTACAATTTCTCCAACATGACCAATAGTTGTGCAGGACAGTTTCGAATATCTGGCAAAAGAGTAAACTCAAGCTTAAATATATGAGGCATGTCTTTTCCCTGCTGTAAACTGTGATGTCAGATAGTATGCAAGGTAAAATGTCAGGTTTTGAGGTGAAGTGGAATTCATATCTTCTTAAATTTAATTTGAACAGTCAAAATGGTTTTGCTGGATTACAATGAATGGCATGTTACAGCCATAATACTTTCTCAGCTCCTCTGTTTAAAAGGGTGCATAATCAATTTGCACCATTTTAGATTTCATGGTATATCAGTGTTATAGCAAAGTGCTTTTGTATGGTCTTTGAATGATCTATTAAAAGACGTGCCTAAAGCAATATAACTTTTATCATAAGTCATCTAACATCACCACGGTCCAAAAAGGCTACATCATATTTTTGCATCCAAAAATGTTAACTTGGATAAAAATTAGTTGAAGAGTCAAACAAATTATTAGGTACAGTCATTGGGGTTGAATTAAAATGAAAGTCACTTTATGAGTCAGTGGCAGCCCTCTCATTTCTGAATCAGGAAACTGGGAAAACAACATCCCCTTCAAAGTTTTGAGAACATAATCTAACCCCAAAGCTTCAGAGTACAGCTACCTTTAGTGCAGTGTCATTGAAGCATCACATAGCTGCAATACTATCGTTCAGATGAGACGTCAAACAGAGGCCTATCTGCCGTCCCTGTTGAATATAAACAATTCCATGCCACATTGTGAAAAAAAGCCAGGGGTGTTTTAATCTCCTCACCAATATTTATCCCTCAATCAACATCACCAAAACAGAATATCTGATTATTCATTTTAATAAGGTTTTTTGTGAAAGGAAAATATAGATACAGAAATTAATAGCCAGATACATAGAAGAGGTGAAGCTTTGCTGCAGGCATTGAAAGGAATCAAGGCATATCTACCTCAAGACCAAGACATGCTTAAAATTCCATGACCGCGATAATATGTGTAAAGCAAGAAGTCATTTAACATTATACAGAAATGATTGTGGAAAAGAGGCAGAATGGAAACCTGTTTAAAGTCACAAAGGGGACCTGACCACTTTCATGCATGTCGGGCAAAAACTAGTATAAAGTTCGAAAGAAATAATTATTGGAAACACAGAGTGGGATAACTGTTTTAAAATGTAATGAGACATGATCATTGTGGAATGTACAATGTGGAACAATTGATTAGCTGACAAAGAACTTGATCACTGTAGAATGCACCAAACAGAGACTGATTTAGTTTCACTAAGAATTACAAACTTGTGTAATAATTTCAGCTAACCGGTAGTCACATAATAATTAGGCGCCTGAATACCCAACGTGGCTGGAAAGTGCATAAATGTATACAACAGACTATAACTGGGGAGACAGTCTCTTCACAAGGTGTGTCCTCTGAATGTACCCCATGATGTGGAGGTGCCGGTGTTGGACTGGGGTGGACCAAAGTCAGAAGTCACATGACACCAGGCTAGAGTCCCACAGATTTATTTGAAATTACAAGCTTTTGGAGTGCTGCTCTTTTGTCACTTGAAAGCACTCCGAAAACTTATGATTTCAAATAAAGTTGTTGGACAATCTCATGATGTCTTGTGACTTCTGATCCCAAAAGTATACTTGTATAAAAAGTCGTTGTCTTGTTTGGATCTTCAATCTTCTCGATCTTTAGTGTAGACTATAACAGAGGGACCTGGCTCTGAGCAAATTGATTGTCATGTCATTTTCAAACAAACATTTCACTTCTAAAGTACTTCACTGGATATTCTAGCACATCCTGAGATACATCCAGATAACTGTGTTTTTAAATGTCTGAACTGAAACTACAGAATAGTATTAAATTATTTTTTTTAAATTTTTTTTGAGAGTGATTATTGGTTGTGGATATGGCTTTCAGTGAATAACCCACAAGCCAACTTATTATTGTAGTTCTGGTTTTTCTTTGTTCACTTCCTAAAATACACGATACGTTGTCACAGAGCACAGTCATACCATCTTTTAAAAAATGCTTGTGGTGATACAATAAAAGATTAAAATAAAAACCAAATCTGCAGATTTTATTCTGCATTAGTATAAGAAATGTAATCGAAAATATGCTCATTTTCATTTAAGAACAACTACAAACTGAAAGAACTATGGACGCTGGGAATCAGAAAATTGCTGGAAAAGCTGAGCAATCTGGCAGCATCTGTCGGGAGAAAACCGAAGCCAGAGTAAAGAATCAGTTTATTCTACTGTATTTGTTTTAATGCCTACATTTATACACTTGATGGCTAATATCTGATCTGCTATATATCCTGTGGCATCAATGGGAAAGAAAATCATGCATAACCGATGCAAATATTGGCCATATTACATCAACAGCTGAAGACAACATCTATGTTCAATCCATCAGCTTTTGATGAGCATGGAAAGTATCATTTGTAGTCCACATTGACAAAAGAGGCTGTGATGCTTCAAAGGTATGCTTACAGGTCTTGCAATCACAGATGACACAAGACAAAAGGTCCTGTTTCTCCACGACCATTGCGCAGAACTGGAAGATACTTTTGTGGCACTTATGCCTGTGGAAAATGATTTGCCAAGAAATATTGACAACTCATTTGACCAAAAAAAATGCAATATTTGAACAACTGCTGCAAGAAGCAAACTAGACAATTGGTGAATGTTGCACACACTTGAGGCAGCCAACAATCAAAAATGATATTGGTGATGTTGAGCACGTTGAGTGGAAAATTGAAACACAAATAGTCAAATGTTGTCTCTCTAGTCAATTACACTGAAAAGCACTCGTGAAGCATGGAAAGCCATCAGAACTATTGGAGCTAGCAAGGCCACTATCATTTCCCCAGCATGATTGATAGATGTTGAGGCTGCCCACAGGAAATAGTACACCCCAAACTCAATTACTATGAACACAATTCATCACTCCTCTGCCAGGGAACCAGCTGCAAAACAACAGCAACAATCTCACAAACAGAGTTATGACGCGTCCAAACTGCACTCAGTGTCTTGCTACTAGTTAACAGTGTAAAGCTTGGAGAAAATCCAGACACTTTATATCTGCCATAATTAAGTTATTATGTTACAAAGTGAGGTTGGTGAAAAAAAGTCTTTCATTTCCCAGTATAGGGATTGAGAACATTGCATATTCTAACATTTGTATTAATTTAGAAATAAATTAAATGTTCAAGTTACGCTGAAGTTTATTGTTTATAGTGTGGAGACGAAACATTGAAACTTAGTGAGTCTTTCCTTTATGACGAAATGAAGCAATGTAGTGTTTTGAAATTTGCAATGCTCATTTTGTTCATGTGAAGCTTTCATACACACTTATACCAGCAGAGGGACTCTGCTGTAGCCGCAACAAGAAAAATGTCTTTAGCTCATGCAGTTATAAATTCTGAATGTTTATGGTTCTTACTGTCCAAAGATCTTCACAAATATCTTGGGTAAAATAGGCACAATAACAATCAAGCCACAAGTTTTGCACCATTCGCAAATACACAGGCGATATGCAGCGACAGGTTGCATTTATATAGCACCAAAATTTCTAAGGTGCTTCACAGGATTGTTAGAAAAACCAAAATCTGACAGCAGACTGTAAGTAGACATTGGTCGTACAATCAAAAGCTCGATCAAAGAAGTAGCTTTTAAAGAGAAAGGAGAGGGAGAGGTGGAGAGGTTTAGCAAACTAATTCCAGAGTTTATGGTCTGAGCAACTTCAAACATAACAGCTAAACAGACAACAGTTAGATTTAGGAGTTCTCAAATATCTAGATAAGCAAAAATGTCTTAAAGATTTGCAAAGATGATAGAGATTTCTGAGTTCGGGAGGACTAGTTCAAGCAAGAATTTGAAAACAAGGATGAGAATTTTAAAATCAGGGCGTTACTTAACTGGAAGTCGCTTAGAAAATGGGGAGCACGAGTTTTGGAGGCTCCCAGTTTTCCTGAGGGGAGAGAGTAGGAAGTCAAGCAACAGTGCATTGGAATAGTGACATTGAACTGATGACAAAGGCAGAGGTAAATGTTTCAGCACCTCATGAGCTAAGATAGAGGAGGAGTCAAGCAATATTGTGGGGTTGGGGATATGTGGCTTTAGTGATGGCACAAATATATGGCTTGAATACATTTCAGATTTAAGTGTGACACTGGAGTAGTGAAACAATTTGATCCAGACTCAGGCACTAACAGGAAAAGAGCAGAGTGGCTGTTATGAGAATAAATCTTATGCCTGGACTGAAGACAATGGCTTCCGTCTCCCTCAAATTTTCTTCAGTGTTACTTCAGAAATACAGAACACAGTATTTCCTGAAATTGTCCATAACAAAGATGAGTTGATGGAATTGGAAGACAGCTATATGGTTTAAATTTTATGGAATTGTTATTTTATATGAAGGAGAATGACATTACAAATGAACAAATCATATACAAAAGGCTAGCTAGCTGACCACACCATGATGATGACTGGGGCATCATGACTGAACACTTCCACTCAATGCCCCCACAATACCCCACCCCTGCAGTCATGTCATCCCCTGGGAGAGGCAAAAAGCCAGAGAAAAAAAGGTCAAGGAGGGAAAGATTTAGCTCAACCCAGAGGCAATCAAAGCCAGTCCAGGAGATTACATGGACCATGTGTTCTCCATATAAATACACTAAGAAGTAAATAAATGCACAAATTGAGCAATAACTTTGGATTGCCCAGTCAATGGTTCAACTTATTAAAGTGACTTAAAAGATTGACTATATTGAGAATATTTGAGCCTTTACTATAGTGTAATGGACAACAAAAATAGGGGAAAGAGTTGAACTCTCTCCAGAATATGTCATTTAAAATTATTGCAGTGACCTAGCTCATCCAAAATGATGGACGTATACTGTTCACATTAAAAATGACGATAAACCAGAATGATATAAAATTTAAACAGTTTCTGTCACAGCATGCTCCATAAACCTCCTATGCCATTTTGTGCTACACCACATCAACAAGGGCTTTTATTCCTTTGCTGTCAATACCTCTGCTTAAAGCATAATAAAGCGTACTAAAGCATAAAATTTAAAATTTAGGGTGAATTACATTTTACAAATTTGATCCTTTCCCGATGTTTTAAATCTTGTAGGCCTGTTGTGCATCCTCACGCCAAGCAAGATGACAAGGCTGAGTTTGCAGCAGGATTTTCCACGATTGCCAGCAATCCCACATTGTCGGTATGCCATAAAGAATGTGAATCCCTTTGGACATAAGCAAATAATGAATTTTGCTTCCTCTCCTGAGGCACAATGCCCTCCTTACACATGGTACTCCATCTGGCAACCCAGCTGTGACCTGACCAAGCTACCCAACTTCAGGCTCACGGGCTCAAGTGACAGGCAACTCTGGAACCTGAACTTATGACCTCCTTGTTGGGAGTCAATTGTCAATCATTAATTTAATATTTATTAGTCTGCATCTTTCTGACAGCTGAAACATTTTTGGCGTATGCTCATGCTAAATTACTCACCACTTAACCCACATATGCACCGTGACAACATCTGCAAGCTATCTGACATGGCAACATTTTAGCTGTTAAACCAGAGGCTGGAAGTGAGACTAAGCTGGATAGCTGAAGTTGCTTGTCTGCAGCTACAAATCAGAATTTGGCTTTGCATCGTTAGGTATATCCAAAACTAATCTTGGGGATGCTTTATAACTCTGACAATGTAGTTCAATACCTGATTAAATCTGAACTACCATCACAAAAGCCAGCTCCTCCAGCTGCCCCTAATTCCCTAAACCATCCACCTCTCTGAACTCCACCCCACTTTGAGAGATAATGTGAAGCAAATTGGAACTGCAGGCCAGAGTACTTCGCAGTTTTAAAAACTCTGCCCAGATAACTGTAAGTGACGCCTGTTATCCAGAAACAGAGGATGCAGAAGAGATTCACCAGGATGTTGCCTGGGCTGGAGTGATTCAGCTACAAAGAGAGACCATGTAGGCTGGAATAATAAAACAAAGGACTGTAGATGCTGGAAATCTGAAACAAAACAGAAATTGCTATTGAAACTCAGCAGGTCTGACAGAATCTGTGGGAGGAAAGCAGAGTTAACATTTTGAGTCTGAATCTCTCCTCATAACACAGTCCCTCCATACCTGGTAGCAGCCTAGTTAACCTTGTCTGAACTGCCTCCAATGCCAGTATATCTTAGGAGGGGCCATACACTGTTCACAGTATTCCAACTGTGGACTGAACAGTGTTTCATCTTGTTTTGGTAGACCTCCCTATCTTTATAGTCCATTCCCTCCAAAAACACAAAAAGATGTAAAGTTTTGCATCTTATTTCCATTTGAAAGGGAACTGGTATTGACATAGAATCATAGAATTCTGTAGTCCAGAAGGAGGCCATTTGACCTATTGTGTCTGTATTGACTCCTGCAAGAGCTAGTTCCATCTCTAGCCCTATCTCTATAGTCATTTAAAAAGTCATTACAACAAACCTCACTTAAATTCACCCAAATTATATGGCACTGTCAGAGAAAAGAGTGAAAGCAGGAGAACGTCTGAAGTGCTGATCATGTCACAATGTTACTCCGTTATACCACAGTTATACTGTCCAGTTATGCTTTCCAACAACTTACCTGTTCACAATTCCATGGCAAAATCAAAGTCTAGACATTAAAAAAAAATTAAAAGACAGTGTGATACTAAGAGTCATATTTTGAAACAATTTCTCAAGGATGACTTGGAAGTGGGAATGTTTAATCATTTGTATTTCATGTGCTCTTTGTGCTTCAAACTTAGATAAGTCCAGGGATGAGTGCAAGACTGGGCATTCCATCAAGGCCAGTCGCTTTCTGTGGGTTCACCTTCAAGAAGGCCAATCTGACATCTGCAGTGGTGACTGTGGGCACAGGTGGACCTGAGTTATTTGGGGCAGGTGACAACAATTCACTGATCTTCTCTTCAAAACGAGCATCGACTATATATGTATATATATCGGGGAGGGATACCTTGTTGCCAGTAATTCTATTCGACCTTGTTTTGTGTAAACCTTGTCACAGTCGACCTGCGGTTGTGTGGTTAGGTCTGGGACTCCAGCAATATTGTCTCTGGGTAACCCTAATCGCTTTGCAAAGATCGTACCTAAATTTCCTGTGTAGGTCAGGGTCACCTGACTTGAACACCTCAGACCTGGACTTCAGGACGGAGTGGATCTTCCAGTTCATCCATGGTTTTTGATTGGGGAACACTCAGATTAACGTCTTTGGCATGCAGTCCTCTGCACATGTACTGATGAAGCCTTTGACAGTAATGGCATATTCTTTTAGGTTGGCCTATGAGACCTTGAATATGGACCAATCCACCAACTCCAAGCAGTCATGTAAGAGCTCATCTGTCAGCCCAGACCAGCATTGTATGCTGATCCTCATACTTCAATTTTTGCTTTAAGACATGAGGAGTATAGCATTATGGGCTGATTATCAGCATGTGGGTGGGAAATGGAGCAGTAGGCACCTTTGATGGCTGTGGGCAATGGTCCAGGGTGTTAGGTCTCTGGTGAGACAGGAGATGTGTTAGTCATATCTTGGCAGCACATTCTTGAAGTTGGCCTGGTTGAAGTCACCATCAATGATGAACAATGCCTCGGGATATTCCAAATCGAGGCTATTTGTAGCAGCGTATATTTCATCAAGCACTCTCTTCATTTCCACAGGGGTTAGGATGTAAGCTGCTGCCACATTAGCAGAAGTAAACTCCCACAGCAGGTAGTAGGGATGGCACTTCACTGTGAGATATTCTGGGTCCAGAGAGCTGTAACTCACTTGTGTTGTCATGTCAGAGCACGAAGAGGTATTGGTTAGGAAGCAGACCCCTCTAGGCTTTGCCTTGCACAAGGACACCATGCAGTCCATCTGGTGGATTGAAAAGCCCGTAGATTGTAAGGCACAGATAGGTGAAGCAGGAGTGAGCTATGTTTTTGTAAAACAGGGCACACAGCAGTCTCTTAGTTCCCTTTGGAACATTTCCATAATGCTCAGTTTTGACCACATTGTCATGGTACCTTCACTCTACTAATACATACACTGTCACTGTTGATATGACTTGTATAAGTGAGTCATGGTTTTTAACCACCAGCTAGAAATTAATTGACCTTTCAACTAAACTTGGAATTAATGAGCATTGAGGAGCCATAATTTTAGCTGAGACACTAACAAGCACTTCAATTCAGTTTTCGTATTACACTGTTGTGATTTACTGTGGAGCCAAAGTTGAGGGCTATGCACTACAATACTCTGGCATCTGTAAACTACTGAAATGTGCTAATGCTGATTGATAAACTGTTATCAGGAAAACACAGTATATTGCAATGTTGATGTCTAAGCAGTGTTACCACTAAAGTAGTAATATTTAGTAATTTATAACAAACACAATCATGTCACATAATTCAGTAAAATGAAACTCATGAATACACAGCCAATACAATACATAGAGTCATAGAGATGTACAGCATGGAAGCAGACACTTCAACTCAACTTGTCCATGCCAATCAGATATCCTAAATAAATCTAGCCCCATTTGCCAGCATTTGACTCACATTCCTTGAAACCCTTCCTATTCACATACCCATCCAGATGCCTTTTAAATGTTGTAATTGTACCATCCTCCACTACTTCCTCTGGCCGTTCATTCCATACGCGCACCATCCTCTGTGTGAAAAAGTTACCACTCAGATCCATTTTAAATCTTTACCCTCTCACTGTAAACCTGTGCCCTCTAGTTTTGGACTCTGCCACCCCGGGGAAAAGACCTTGTCTATTTATCCTATCCATGCTTCTCATGATTATATAAACCACTATAAGGTCACCCCTCAAGTCTCCCATGGTCCAGGGAAAATAGCCCCAACCTATTCAGCCTCTCCTTTAAGCTCAAACCCTCCAACCCTGGCAACATCCTTGTAAATCTTTTCTGAACCCTTTCAAATTTCACAACATCATTTCGATACCAGGGAGACCAGAATTGCATGCAGTATTCCAAAAGTGGCCTAACCAATGTCCTGTACAGGCTCACAATAATCTCCCAACTTCTATACTCAATGCACTAGCCAATAAAAGCAAGCATACCAAGTGTCTTCTTCGCTATCCTATTTACCCGCGACTATGAACTATGAATCATGAACCTGCACTCCAAGGACTGTTTGTTCAGCAACACTCCCCAGGACCTTACCATTAAGTTTATAAGTCCAGCCCTGATATGTCTTTTCAAAATGCAGCACCTCTCATTTATCTAAATTAAACTCCATCTGCCACTCTTCAGCGCATTGGCACATCTGATCAAGAACCCATTGTACTCTGAGGTAACATTCTTTACTGTCCACTACATCTCCAATTTTGATGTCATCTGCAAGCTTACTAACCATACCTCCTACGTTCACATCCAAATCATTTATGTAAATAACAAAAAGCAGTGGACCCAGCATCGATCCTTGTGGCATTCTGCTGGTCACAGGCCTACAGTCTGAAAAGCAACCCTCCACCATCACCCTCTGTCTCCTATCTTCTAACCAATTTTGTATCCAAATAGCTAGTTTCCAATGTATTCCATGTAATCTAAACTTACTAACCTGGCTACCATAAAGAACCTTGTTGCAACTTTAATGAAATCCATATAGATCACAACTATCATTTTGCTCTTATCAATCCTCTTAGTAACTTCTTCAAAAGGCTCAATTAAGTAAGTGATTTCCCATGCACAAAGCCATGTTGTCTATTCCTAATCAGTCTTTGCTTTTCTAAATACATATAAATCCTGTCCCTCAGGATTCCCATCGATAACTTACCTATCATTAATGACAGGCTCATGGGCCTATAGTTATATAGTTCCCTGGCTTTTCCTTGCCATCTTCCTGAAATAGTGGCACCACATTAACCAAGCTCCAGTCTTCTGGCACTTCATCTGTGGCTATCAGTGGCTCAAATATCCCATCAAGGTGCCCAGCAATCATTTCCCTAACTTCACACAGAGTTCCAGTGTACACATGATCAGATTCCACGAATTTATCCACCTTTAGCATTTTTGGCTATCCAGCACCTCCTTCTCTGTAGTATGGGCATTTTTCATGATGTAGCTATTTAGTTCCCTGCGTTTTCTATCTTCCATATCCTCCTCCGCAGTAAACACTGATGCATAATACTCTTTTAGTACCTCTCCCATCTCCTTCGGTTCCACACTTAGGTGGCCTTGCTGATCTTTATGGGACCTTTTTTCTCTCCTAGATAGCCTTTTATCTTTAATGTATTTGTATAATCCTTTTGGATTCTCCTTAACCCTATTTGCCAAAGCTATCTCATGTCCCATTTTTGCCCTCCTGATTTCCGTCTTAAGTATACTCCTACTGCCCTTTATATGCTTCTAGGGATTCACTTGATTCCTGCTGTCTATACCTGACATTTGCTTCTTCTCTTTCTTGACCAAAACATTAAATACCAGTTATGTTATTAGGTCCTTTGCAGTATACTTTCAGGTACATTTCCCATGGTGCACTTGAATGAATTTCAGTGCAGGAGAGTACATTAAAACTACTTCAAAATGCATACAAGAATGTTGCTCAGCTGGTTAAACAGCCACCTTACCAATATAAACAATCTGGGCCATTCTAACAATAGATTCACATCATATGTGATAGAATGGAAGAAGACATCAGGTAATCGATGATTGTAAATTATAGTAAACAATGAGAAACACATGTGAGGGAGTAGGAACAATCCCGGAATAACCAGAATTTAAAGACAGGATGAGGTGTTCTCAAGAAAAATGACCAAAAATGTTCATGAGTAAATGTACACTGATTGATAGAACTGCATTTAATATAGTGCTGTAACGTACTTGAAACAAAGTACATACAAAAACTAGAAGCACAGGTCAAAGCATAAAAGCCAGGTAAGAAATATTAAAAATTTACAGTCCTTAGTCACATAATTACAGTGTATTTTTGAACAGTCTATCGCCAACACACTTACATTCAAGAAATCTGGAAATGGTGCCATTTAAAAAATACACGGTACAATGTATTAAATAATTCAATAGCAAGGATTATCATTGCAAACAGAACCTATTTTTAACAGAGGTACAGATGAACCACAGGACATAGCAAGTTAACCTTGTGATAAATGAATAATAAAGACGATCAAATGGTGAGTCCCGGCAAAGGTGATATATAATTTTGAGAAAAGCATTATTTAAATGCAATTTTTCATTTGTTCAGTAGAATCTGGCATATTTGTACAATTTTGATTAATCTTAAGTCATATCACAAATGTGTTTCAGCAAAGCCATTGACAGCAACAGTAACACTGTGCAAAATGCACCATGTGATACGTGCTAGACATTGTAGCACAGATTGTGAGGCAGTAATAGTGGGAACAGCTTTCAATGTTCACTGTCATGGTTGCACTGAAGATAACTGCAATTCTTGGTATCTGTACACATGCACAGCTTTTACTTTAGTCGCTTTGTTTAAGTCATATTCATTTACTTTGCTCTTTATAAAATGTAATTAAAAGTAAAACCATTCGATACTTTAAACTTCTGAGGAAGGGTCGCCATACTCGAAACATTAACTCTGATTTCTCTTCACAGGTGCTGCCGGGCACCTGCTGAGCTCTTCCAGAAACTTCTGTTTTTTTCCTGATGTAAAAGCATCCGTATTTCTCTTGGTTTTCATTCAATACTTTCAACTACCTAGTTTGCTGTCATTGTAAATACTTCAATATGATGAGCTGCTCATCCTACTTGATGACATTGCTGTTTACAGGTGCCAGAAGATCCCTATAATTTGGGGACTGATTCAAACCAATGTCACATTCTTCTTCTTCTTCAGCTAAACCCCGTATGCAGCAGTTGCTTACTCAACAAAAGATCTCCACACTCAACACAGCTAGATTGGATACCAGACCAGAGGCACAGAATCCAAGAGATCTACAATTTAAAAATTGAAGCAAAGAACACATTTAGTCCAACTATAACTCCCTCTGCCAGCAGGCCTAAATCTGACACAACCTTCATTCAGAGGTTAATTAAAGCATGGCATCACCATGGATCTCTGATGTGGCTTTTCTCAAAATGCAAGCTTAAGATTTGTCTTTACTCCTTCAGTTATTAGCTCTAACCCTCAAGTGGCCTCCTCCATTGTCATTCCCAATGACAAAACTGAATCCACTTTGTGAGTGAGAACAAAAGAAAAACACACTCACTTCTTTATAAATAATGCAGCAAACTCTAACTAGTAAGTGACATCCATAGAGCACTGTCCAAGTGGATGATCCAGGTGCTTGCAGCATCTCACATGCATGTCATTGTTACAGTTGTTGAGGGCTTAAGGTCCACAGCATCAAAATGGTTTTTAAGTGGTAGGTAAGAACATTTCTTTTTAATGGTTAGTGGATAAAGGTTTGAAGCCAAGGAAGTTACAAGATTATGGGAAAGAGTAGCACAGTGGGGCTGGTACAGTCCAGGGATGCCTAACCTGAAGAAGTTACCCTCCTCCCTCCGGACCAACCTCAGGGAATCTCTCTCCCATTACAACTCTCTTGTAATCTCTTTGGCCTTGAAACTGCTCGCTCCACCTATCTTCTTTACTCTCCATCTTCGGTCCGCCTCCCCCTCTCTCCCTATTTATTCCAGCTCCCTCTCCCCATCCCCCTCTCTGATGAAGGGTCTAGGCCCGAAACGTCAGCTTTTGTGCTCCTGAGATGCTGCTTGGCCTGCTGTGTTCATCCAGCCTCACATTTTATTATCTTGGAATTCTCCAGCATCTGCAGTTCCCATTATCTCTGATACTATTTTAACCTCACTGCGAAGCCTCTTCCAGGGATGCCTAACCTGAAGAAGTTACCCTCCTCCCTCCGGACCAACCTCAGGGAATCTCTCTCCCATTGCAACTCTCTTGTAATCTCTTCGGCCTTGAAACTGCTCGCTCCACCTATCTTCTTTACTCTCCATCTTCGGTCCGCCTCCCCCTCTCTCCCTATTTATTCCAGCTCCCTCTCCCCATCCCCCTCTCTGATGAAGGGTCTAGGCCCGAAACGTCAGCTTTTGTGCTCCTGAGATGCTGCTTGGCCTGCTGTGTTCATCCAGCCTCACATTTTATTATCTTGGCACAGTACGCTGGTTCTTTTTGTACAATGAAATTCACTGCCGCAATTTGTTCAAGGGGAAAGTCAGAAGCTTCACAGCATTGCAAACAGTCACTGAAAGTGGGTATTGGCGGTCTCCTGGAAGATTCAGCTTTCAACAGCAGCACTCACATTGAAGCCAAAACAGCTGCTTCCTAATTTGATGACAACTCCTTGCCAGAACCTAAAGTATTGTAGTATCTAATTCCAGACCAGGTCAAATACACAGGCAGAGCTATCTGGATCTGCACTGCATTAGGGGAAAATATTAAGGTATGCATTCACAGAATCACCTATAAATACTTAGGAGGAAGACTACAGCATCAGCAACACTGTAGCAGTAGTAAAAGTGTGAAATACAGCAGTAGCATATTGAACCCTGGAATTTCACAGCACAGAGGAGCCACTGTACTCGTCCCAATTCATCATGCTGTTCTTTAGCCCTGTGTTTTCCTCTGCTTTCTTAAAAAAGTTAATCTTTCTCTGCCTCAATCATTTCTACTGCAAATTATTTAAACCTCTCTACATTAAAAAAATCTCTAACTTCTGTCGATTTTAACTAGAAATTTTTCATCATTGACTTCCCACTCATAGGAAACAGGTTTTTTTGCTATTTACACTGTTCAAATCCTTTGATCTGCTCTGTCCACATATCCAAGTCTTACCTCGTAACCAACATTTCTCATTATTGATATCATTTTACTGTTACAAAGACACCAAAAATTGACTTCAGCTTAAAAGTTGTTTCTTGCAAAAGTTGTCTTTATACAGACAAAAAGCAGTACAAATCAATGTTAAAAAGAAATATTTTTTAAAATAATTATAAAGCCAGAACTCAAGGAAATGACTTCTCCAATGCAGCATTGTTATCATATTTCTTTCATCATTTCTCACTATTCCCTCCTGTTTCACAGCATGCCAACAAATAGGCATTCCTGCATTAAAAAAAAATTCATGGCATAAGATATACAGTGCATCCATATCTTTCTAATAACTCTCAGGGATGTGTTACAATATAGTCCAAATGTAGTTCAAATATTGAAACTCCTGTGACATTTCATGCTTTGTAAGATTCCTGCCACTTGTATATGACTCTTTGTATGTTCTTTACCAAGGGTTTAGAAGTAGTGCTGAAGGGTGAGGAAAATTGCTTTGACTGAACAACCAGCAATTTCAAGAAACCAATTATCCAGCCAGTTTGTCGTTTCCAAGAAGTGGAGGTTATAGATTGAACGGGTGGATGGTGTGTTTGGGAAAGGCAGTCAATGATTGTCTTAAAGCTGTGCATTTTAACATTCAGAATTCTTTGGCAATAAGGGTTCCCCATTTGGAAAGGAGACTGTGCTGTTCTGCTGATGAACAATGTAGCCACATAAAATCATAGAGTTGTAGAGCACAGAAACAAATTCTTCAGTCCAACTTATCCATGCTGACCAGGTATCCTAAATTAATCTAATCCCATTTGCCAGCATTTGGCCCAAATCCCACAAAAATCCTCCTATTTATATACCTATCTGGATGTTTAAATGTTTTAATTATGCCGGCCTCCACCACTTCCTCTGGCAGTTCATTCCACACACACATCACCCTCTGCTAGAAAAAAATTTGCCCCCTTAGATCCCTTTTAAATCTTGCCTCTCTCACCTGAAATCTATGCCTTCTAGTTTTGAATTCCCCTATCGTGGGGAAAAGACCTTGGCTGTTCACCCTCTCCAGGCCCGTCATGATTTTACAAACTCTACAACATCACCCCTCAGCCTCCGAAGATCCAGGGAATATAGTCCCGGCCTATTCAGTCTCTTCCCATAGTTCAAACCCTCCAACCCAGGCAAAGTTCTTGTAAAGCTGTTCTGAACCTTTTCAAGTTTCACAACATCTTGCTTAGAGCAGTGAGGCCAGAGTTGAATGCAATGTTCCAAAAGT
This sequence comes from Stegostoma tigrinum, assembly GCF_030684315.1. Classification (NCBI taxonomy): domain Eukaryota; kingdom Metazoa; phylum Chordata; class Chondrichthyes; order Orectolobiformes; family Stegostomatidae; genus Stegostoma; species Stegostoma tigrinum. The sequence continues at coordinate 19,402,303 of NC_081375.1, forward strand.
GACTTAACCAATGTCCTGTATAGCCAGAACGTGACTTTCCACTCCGATACTCAATGCCCTGACTAATGAAGGCAAGTGTTACCAAATGCTTTCTCCATTATCCTTGTCTACCTGTGACTTCACTTTCAAGGAACTATGAACCTATACTCCAAGGTCTCTTTGTTCGGCAACACTCCCCAGGACATTATCATTAAGTGTATAAGTCCTGTCCTGATTTACTCTACCAAAATATTTAGATGCACACCTCGCAGTTATCAAGATTGAACTTCATCTGCTATTCCTCGGCCCATTAGCCCATCTGATAAAGGTCTCAATATACTCTGAGATAACGTTCTTTGCTATCCACTTCACCAACAATTTTGGTGTCATCTGCAAATTTATTTCTTATATTCACATCTAAATGATTTGGCAATGGATCCAGCACCAATCCCAGTGGCACACCACTGATCAGAGGCCTCCACCATCACACTGAAAAGCGACCCTCCACCATCACACTCTCTCTACCATCTTTGACGCAATTTTGTATCCAATGGCTAAGTATCCCTGTAAATCTTCTGACCTAACCTTGTTAATTCATCTGCCATGTGAAATTTTGTCCAACACATAACTGAAGCCCATATAGACAACATCCACCGCTCTGCCCTCATCAATCTTCTTGGTCACTTCTTCAAAAAAATTCAAACACAATTTCCCATGTACAAAGCCATGCTGACCATCTTTAGTCAGTGTTTGCTTTTCCAAATACATGTACATCCTGACCCTTAGAATTCCCTCCAACAACCTGCCCATCACTGACATCAGGCTCACCGGTCTATGATTCCCTGGCTATTCATTACCACCTTTCTTGGTGTCATAGAGCCATAGTCATAGCATTCTTACATAACAATAAAAAATCCTGTGGCCCAATGAGTTTGCACTGGTCCAAGACAAAACCACCTAACTCAGTTCATATCATCCCATTTTACAGCACTTTCATAACCTTGTGAACCTTAGCATCAAAGTGTACAGCTAAATATTTCTTAGATCTTATGACGGTTTTGGCCTCAACCACCCTTAGAGGGATTGAGTTCCAATTTTGAATCAATATAGTCACCAACATATTGAAAATGAGCATCTATCACTTCAGTTGAACACCAGCCCTTTCAAGTCCTCAGACGCATCTAAAACAAATTGGTTGTGTGTTAATTGTCATTTAAACTTGCTGAAAGCACAGTACTGATGCTGCTGCCTTGTCACAGTTCCGTTTATATAATCTATTTGTGGCTTTCCTACTGTGGCATTGCCTTGCTAAACAGTGTTTCTCTGAGACCTGGGATAGTAAGGAGCTCTGGCTGCTTAATGGCCTCAGACTTTTCTGATGCTCCTCGTCTTCCTGATGAGATCCGTTGAACAACTCAAGACCAGCTGACACTGTTGTATGGACCACCATATGTTGATCTCCATTTAAAAGCCAGTTTTTCACTAATATTCCCATTCTGGTAAATGGCATATCATGAGCATAGGAGTTAAAAAGAAAGTTTTCAGGTCTGCTTAATTGCTATGTCACAAGCCTTTACACTCACAAAGACTAACAATGTTTCCCATCTGCACGTTAAACTAAATTGTTCTGTAGAGAGATTTTAAGAACACTCGCAAAAATTAGTTAATGATTCATTACTGATAGCAGAAAAATTAGTGATCACATTTTGTGTGCATTAGCTGTGAAGTTCAGAAGCATTTTAGTTCAAAAGAAAAATATGGAACTAACATGACTAAAATCGAATTTTTTAACACTGGTGCAATTTACATCAACGTGGATATACAAAATAGTTTCAACTTCCTACATAATGAAGACAGAAGCTAGGGAAAGACAGGGAAGTTGGAAAATAAAGGGCTCACCAGAATTAAAATTTGACTGAAGACACTGTATTGCCAATGAGCCTCCTTCAAACAATTTTTTTTTCCCTGGAAACGTTTCACACATCAGACAACATTTGTGCAGGGAGAAACAATTAAAACAGTCAACATTTAAATAGAGATAATGGGAACTGCAGATGCTGGAGAATTCCAAGATAATAAAATGTGAGGCTGGATGAACACAGCAGGCCAAGCAGCATCTCAGGAGCACAAAAGCTGACGTTTCGGGCCTAGACCCTTCATCAGAGAGGGGGATGGGGAGAGGGAACTTATCTTCTTTACTCTCCATCTTCGGTCCGCCTCCCCCTCTCTCCCTATTTATTCCAGTTCCCTCTCCCCATCCCCCTCTCTGATGAAGGGTCTAGGCCCGAAACGTCAGCTTTTGTGCTCCTGAGATGCTGCTTGGCCTGCTGTGTTCATCCAGCCTCACATTTTATTATCTTAACATTTAAATAGAGTCTACTCTCTAGATCAGGAGTGGGAAAACTTTCTGATGGTTCTCTACCACATTCCTGACAGCCATTTAAAATGAGTGACGCTTGGCATTGGATTGGTTGCCAGCGACTGATGAGCAACCAATTAAACTCTGCTCATTTTAATTACAGAATCATGGCCAGGTAGCTGTGACTTCTTTTATTCAAAAGTGAAAATCAACTTATCTTTGACCTTCTTTGGCAGTCCTCTTATGTAGACAAGTGATCCCAATATCAGGTGCCAGGAGGATGTCTACATCTGCTTCTACTTTCTACATTTCTGTGAAAAGGTGATGATTAGGCAATGAAGATGGAGGAACAGGTAATGTTGAGGAAATTGCAAAAGGACTTGGACATGCTGGGAGAGTGGGCAAAGAAGTGGCAGTCGGAATGCAAAGTGGGAAAATGTGAGATTCTGCATTTGGATAAGAAAGATTGGCATGTTGACTATTTTATAAATAGGGAAAGACTTCAGAAATCTGAAGCACAAAAGGACTCAGGAGTTCTTGTTTAGGAATCTCTTTAGATTCAGGTGGTGGATAGGAAGGCAAATGTAATGTTAGTATTCATTTCAAGAGTAAGGTTATACTGCAGAGGATAAATAAGACTCTGGTCAGAACATATTTGGAATATTGTGAGTAGTTTTGGGCTCCACATCTAATGGAGAGAGTGTTGGGCTTGGACAGGATCCAGAAGAGGTTTAAATAAATCACCAAGAGGACGAATGACGTGTGTCATATAAGGAATGGTTAAGGACTCTGAGCCTGAATTCAATGGAGTTTAGATGGATGATGGGTGATCTCATTGAAACTTACTGAGGGGCCTGGATAGCGTGAACGTATAAAAGATGTTTCCACTAGTAGGAGAGTCTAGGACCCAACCCCACAAACCTTTAGAATTGAAATGAGAAGGTTTGAAGTCACAACCCTTCAGAACTGAGATAAGGAGGATTTTTTTTTCAGCCAGAGGGTGGTGAATCCATGGAACTCATGGCACAGAAGACTGTGAAAGCCAAGTCATTGAGTATATTTAGAACAGAGACAGATAGCTTCCACTTAAGGACAAAAGGAAATTTATGCATGGAGCCAGAGTTTGTGGGTGAGATCCTTAACAAATGCATGCATCAATATTCACAAAGGAGAAGGACATGGTGCATGATGAGTCTGGAGAGGTATATGTTGATATTCTGGGGAATGTTGATATAAAAAGGAGGAGGCATAAGGTGTTTTTAAAAGTATGAAGGTAGATGAGCCCTCAGGACCTGACGGGATATATCCCAGAATATTGAAGGAGATGAGAAAATAAATTGTTGGGGCCTTGTATGAAATCTTTATATCCTCCATAGTGACAGACAAGGTCCCAGAGGTCTGGAGAATAGCCAATGTTCTTCCTTCATTTAAGAAAGGCAACAGGGATAATCCAGGAAATTACAGTCCAGCAAGCCGTGCATCAGTGGCAAAGAAATTATTGGAGAAGATTCTTATAGGCAGTATTTACTCGCATTTGGGAAAATATGAACTTCTTAGCAATGATTGATGAGGGCAGGGCATTTGATATGGTCCATATATACATTAGGAAGGCCTTTGACAAGGTCCCTTGCAGAAGGCCAACACAGAAGGCAAGATCATACGGGATCCACAGTGACCTGGTAAGATGGATACTGAACTGGGATAACAAAGTGTGGAGCTGGATGAACACAGCAGGCCAAGCAGCATCTTAGGAGCACAAAAGCTGATGTTTCGGGCCTAGACCCCCTTCAGCAGAAAAGGGGTTTGGGGAGAGGGTTCTGAAATAAATAGGGAGAGAAGGGGAGGCAGGTGCCATTATCTCTGATATAATTCTAACCTCACTGCAAAGCCTCTTCCAGGGACATCTAACCAGAAGAAGTTACCGTCCTCCCTTCGGACAAACCTCAGGGGATCTCTCTCCCACTGCAACTCTCTTGTACTCTCCTCTATCCATCTTTGATCCACCTCCCCCTCTCTCCCTATTTATTTCAGAACCCTCTCCCCATCCCGTTTTACTGATGAAGTGTCTAGGCCCAAAACGTCAGCTTTTGTGCTCCTAAGATGCTGCTTAGCCTGCTGTGTTCATCCAGCTCCACACTTTGTTATCTCAGATTTTCCAGCATCTGCAATTCCCATTATCTCTGGATACTGAACTGGCGTGGTCATTGAAGACAGGCTCTAACATTGGGGGAGTGTTTTTCTCATTGGAAACCTGTGACCAGTGGTGTTCAGCAGAGATCAGTGCTGGGAGCCCTCTCATTTGTAATATACGTATATATAGATGATTTGGAGGAGAATGTAAGTGGTCTGATTAGTAAGCTTGCAGATGATAGTAAGGTTATGGGAGATGTGGATCATGAATAGGATTGCCAGAGGATACAGCAAGCTATAGATAGGCTGGAGACTTGGGTGGAGAAATGGCAGATAGAATTTAATCTGGATAAATGCAAGGTGATGCATTTTGGATGGTCTAATGCAGGATGGAAATATACAATAAATGTCAGACCCCTTATAAGCAATATCATCTGAGGCATCTAGGCATACAGGTCCGCAATCCCATGAAAGTGGCAACACAGTTGGATAAGGGGATCAAGGAGGGGCATGGTATGATTGCCTTCATTAGTCAGGGTGTTGCTTATAAAGCTTGGCGAGTCATGTTGCAGCTGAAGAGAATTTTAGTAGGGCCACATTTGAAATATTGTGTACAGTTCTGGTTTCCACCCTACCAGAAGGACATGGAGGCTTTGGATTGGACAGAAAAGGATTACCAGGATGTTGCCTGGTGTGAGGGATTTAGCTATGAGAAGAGACTTTTTGACTTGTTTTCACTTGAACATTGGAGACTGAGGGACGACCTCACAGAAGTTCACAGAATTATGTGTTGCATAGGTAGAATGGATAGTCAGAGTCTTTATCCCAGAATTGAAATGTAAATTATGAGGGGATGTAGGGTTAAGGTAAAAGGGGATAAATTTAAAGGAGATGTGAGAGGCACTTTTTTTTTATACAGAGGGGGATAAGGGTCAGTATGTGCTGCCAGAGGAGGTGGTGGAAGCAGACACAATAGCAATGTTTAAGAGGCAACTTAAAAGACACATGAATATGTAGGAAATACAGGGATACAGATCGCATAGAGGCAAAAGGTTTTTAGTTAAGGAAGATGTCCTGTGTCGGCATGGAACTTGATGGCCCCATGAGGACTGTACCTTTGCTGTCCTGCTCTTTGTTCTCTTTGTTTATTACTTTCACATGTCACTTTGTATGCAGACCAAGGTTATGGAAGTGCTGAAAGGTCTAAAGGGAAAAGTCCATGACAACATGGAATGGAAAAGGTGTTAGGCAGCAAAAGTAATCGGTCTGGATATAGTAGGATATTTCCAGGTTCTTCACATACAAACCGGGACAAAGGAGCCCAGAAGTTGCAATTTTGTTCAGGGTAGCAGAACTCCCACCGAGTCGGGCCATGTGATTACAGAATGAATCCAGAAGCTACCAGTAATGGATGCAGACTGGATGGAAGGCTCGCCTTGGTACTGTGACACTCTGTTGAAGTTTAAGGGAAAAAAAATCAGTCCTCTAGCCTTCACCCTTCAGACCCCTCAGACACTATATGCCCCATCTGTGCCTTATAACCTCATCACCTAACATGCAACTTTATGACTCAGCTAATCCAAGGGCCTTGCCAACCCTTTACCAACTCAAGCCAAACTATGAATCTTCTCTCATCCCCACAACATTTAATAGACCTTGTGTGAACTTAATGCCAATTCTTTTTACCCAATGCTCCCACTCAGCACCTCTTTTATCTTAAACCTACTTTGCCAGCTCACCCTACATCCATCACAGTCAGACTTCAAGAGCCAAGCTCAGAAAAAAAAAATATAAAGTTCTAACTGTCTATGACATTTTTTCAAAAAAAAGCTCATTTTCAAAAAGACCATTCACCATACTTAACTTCCTTTAACGTATAGCCCCTATAATCACAAACTTTCTGTCAAGTGTGCAATCTCATACTAACAAACTTGAGAATTCATGGTCCCATTTCAAAGCATCTATAATACTTGATACTGTCAGTAAAACTGTGAAATGGCATGTACCCCATTGTAATAGTAGAAGGTTGTGATATTAGTCACGCAGCACTATTCTAGTAATGGTTGAGCTCACTATATGTCAGCAAAGTGAAATAACAAGCAATGATGCCAGGTAATGTTTTTGTCTTCAAATATTTAGACCGCAGGAGCAACAGATCTATTTGATAGTTCCTTTTGACACTTTTGACCATTGATTTTGACAGTTCTGTGGACATCTCATGTTTTTGCCAGTTAATAAGCTTATGTAATTATACACACACTCATGTCTAATTTTAATAATTCCAAAGGGCACCCTTCTTCTCTCAATGGCCAACTTACATCTCCCATAAGTGCCCCAGGAACAGAAATACCTTAATTGTTCAAAAAGGTACTCTGGCCATCCAAATAACTTCATAAAGTCCAGTCCTGCTCCTACCAGCTCTAATCTCTGTAAATCAGGTTTCAAACACTGTGGCACTGAGGTCACGAGTCAAGGAGGCTACTAATCAAAACAACAGCTATGTCTGGGAAATAAATGTGTGCAAAACACACACACCCATCAAAATGGTGGGTGCCATGTACAGTTTAGGACATCTGGTTTTTAGCCTTGCCCATCATTTTCACAATGAAGAAGCTTTCTGTCTTTACAAACACACAAGTCATGATAGGTCAGGACAAATTCAACTGATAATGAGACCAACATATAAACAAAGAAAATCGCAGCAGGAACATGCCATTCAGCCCATCAAGCCTCCCTGCTATTTAGTATAATCATGGCTGATCATCCAACTACAGGCTGTTTCCCTGTACGCTTTGATCCCTTTAGCTCTCACCACTATATTTAACTTGAAAACATTCAATGTTTGGGCCTTAACTGCTTTCTCTAGTGCAGAATTCCATAAGTTCAACATTCTTTGGATGAAGCAATTTCTACTCATCTCAGTCCTAAAGGGTCTACTTCATATCCTTCAATTGTGACCCCTGGTTCCAGACTCCCCGGTCATCAAGAACATCCTTCCTGCATTTACACTGTCTAGCCCTGCTAAACTTTTATTGATCTGTGAGAATCACACTTCCGTTCCCCCCCTCCCCCCCCCCACCAATCTTCTAAACCCCGCTGAATGTAGAGCATAACTGATCCAATCTCTCTGCATGCATCCTGCTATCCCAGGAGTAAGTCTGGTAAACTTTTGTTGTACTCCCTCTGTAACCAGAACATTTTCTTCAAAAAAGATAACCAAAACTGTGTGCAATACTCCAGGTGTAATCTCACCAAGGCCCTGTACAATTGCAAAAAGACATCCCTGCTCACTATGAATGCCAACATGGATCTTCGTTATTGTCTGCTGCACCTGCAAACTTACTTTCAGTGACATTGCGCCTACTTCCCAATCTATCACCATTCAAATAACAATCTGCTTTCCCGTTTTTGCTGCCTCACATTTATCCACATGGCACTTCATTTGTCATGCATTTGCCTACTCACTCAATTTGCCAAAATGAATCATCTCTGCATCCTCTTCACAGATCACCCTTCCTCCCAACTTTAGATGATCTGCCAACTTGGACTTTATGCGTTTACTTCCCTCATCTAAATCATTGGTATATATTATGAATTACTGGCTGCCACTCTGAAAAAGATCCGTTTATTGCTGTTCTTTGCTTCTGTCTGCCAACCAGTTCCCTATCTGTGTCAGTACATTATCCCCGACTCCATGGACTTTAATTTTAGACACTAATCTCTCATGTGGGACTTTATAAAAAGACTTCTGAAAGTCTAAATAAACCTCATTCACTAGCTCCCCTGTAACAACTCCACTGGTTACATACTGCAAACAATCTAATAGATTTGTCAAGCAAGATTTCCCTTTTGAAAATCCAACATACTCTGGCAAGTATGTTAAGTACGAAATTGCAATCCAGAGGATGTGTAGATAGTCACAGTACAGTAGCAGAGGAGAGCAATATAGAAGATATTGGCAAAAAGAGGACTTCCATGGTGCTGGTACAACCCACAGTTGAGTATCACCAGGTTAATTATGTGCCAATTGACAATGTCACCTCAGGTACCAGCCCACAGCACCTTAAAACATATCACATTGCTGCAGGATGTTGTGCTAGGGAAACTGGCAATGCTGTCAATAGCCACTAGAACATAGAATCTGACCCCAGCTATGCCTTCTGGACAAAGAGTCTACCTGTGGAATAGCTCTGTCATCCAAATAAGTTTCTTTCTTCCACAGCGAGCTTCTTCATTGATGAGGTAAGTACTCCAGAAATGAGGGAGAATTAAAACAGGCACAAGGCAAAAACAAAGGAAATAATGCATTGACTAAAAGTTTAACAAATAATAGGACAAAGTAGCCGTGTAATATAAATGAATTTGTTGTAATTGAAACTATAGTTAAATTTTTGATCAGAATGTTTCTCAAAACCCAGTGTTGTTCCCCTACAAAATGTGAGACCTTGTGCCACATCTAAAAATAACTAAATTTTCAATGAACTACAAATGACTTGGGAATTCTGTCATATGGAAAATAACATATTAACGAGTTACAAGCCATGTACATATATTATACCAGAGAACTGGATGCTTTGCCAGGAAACTAAATTTAATTATTTTGGTCACGGAGCACACAAGTAAAATTGCTTGCACAATTACACTCTTTTTTAAAATCACCAGTATATTTTCCAGGCTGGATTCTAATTGTGGTAATGCCGATTATTCATATTACACAGTGTGCCTTATTTCATAAATTAAGAAGTACTGGCAATTTCAATGTTTAGAATTGCAGAATGGGTAATACTCAGTACATGTTCTACTCTTTAAAGAATTGTGAGAAATCTAACTAGAAGGTATATAAATTTTTTAAAGTTATCGCAAAGTTACAAGATGTATTTTGATTTAAACAGCACTCTATCTTTATTAAAAGAATCAATGTCATGGATGGTTGAACTGTTTTTATTTCTCCACAATGTTACGCAAAATTATTTAGCCACCAAAGCAAACGTTCAGTAGCTTACCACAAATCAGCTACAAAAGATTTGAGCTTGTGTAAATCTCCTTTGAGTGGTTGTTTAAAGTTACTAGAAACAAGTTTATTTTAAAAGTAAATTTATGTAAATTCAAAGGAAATTAAACCCCTAGGATTCAAATACTTTTGCCTTACATGGGAACCACAATATGGTTTAGACCAGCATAGCAACACTGATGAACCAACAGAAGGAAAAAACAGGAGGAAAGAAATTTCACTTCAGGGGACACAATGTTTCAGTGTGTTTAAGGTCTACTTCACTTGAATATTATATTCTATTTGTTTGGGTGACTGTAAGAAATTTACATTATCCACTCAAGTTTCATTTGTGGGATATAAATTTTACTTTATTTTTTGTGACACCACATCCTCCTTGTGTTATAAACTGCTGAGCAACATTACACTAAGCAATATACTTCATACTCTGTCTTTTATTTAATTTACCACAATTAATGCCCCATAATCCCCATTGCATTTGAGACACCACATTTCAATTAGAATTAACTGGAAAAGTAGATGTGCACAGCTGATTCCAGTCAGCCCTAATCCTTGGGGAGCAGATATTTTTCCCCACAAAGTTGAAAAAGTTCCCTGTCTTAAAGTTAATATGAAGCATTCACTCAGCCACTGACAAACAGTACAAAAGCCTTTCCTCTGTATAATGCCCTATCACCATTCACCTATAATTGTCTATAAACCTGTCATGTCTCAAGTTGCACCTTTATTTTCAATGATGTTCGATAAATGATGCCGGTGTAAAATTACATTGATATTCTTCAATTCCCCATCCATTCTTTTTTTTAAAGAGAGACAAACACATATCTCACTTTTCAAAATTCAGGCTTGCAGAAGGTCCTTATGAAAGATAAAATAACTAGTAATCTTTCTAAGATAACAAGTTGTAGAGCTGGCTGAACACAGCAGGCCAAGCAGCATCAGAGGAGCAGGAAGGCTGACATTTCGGGCCGAGACACTGCTTCAGAAATTCTCCAGCATCTGCAGCTCCTGCTTTCTCTAATTATCTTTCTACCCCCTTCTGAGTTCCTTCACAGCACACAATTACCCAATTGACAGGAGACCTGCTCCCAGACCTCTGTTCATATTGCTTCATAAGTTGAAGACTTGGAGTTGAGCAAAGAGGGTCCATTTTGATTCTCTGATTTCTCTTTGCCTCTGGGAAATAGCTTGACCCCCACATGACAACTTGCCGACAACTTGGCTCTGATTCAAAGGGCATTGTGTGGGGAAATCAGCAGCACAAGCATGGATCTGCTACTCCATTCTGTAGTGCACCAGCATGACAGTGAACTAACATACAATAATGCATCATTTGCTCTGCTGCTTGTCAGCATTTCCACAACTTATCATGGAAATGTCAATGAATTTCTTTGAAATTAACAAGCACAAAATTAAATTAAAACATATTTTGTAGCAGTAAGATCATTTTTAATACAGTGGATAAAGGATTTCAAAGTCTGAGGAAGGTGCTCCGTAAAGCAGCTGATACAAAAGGGTGATGGGCAAGTAGAGAGTAATTCACGTATACTTTTACAGAGAGGGTAATTGTTTCAGTAATTCAGCATGATTTAAACACAGATTTATACTGACAACGCAATGGAAAATTATGCACAATATGATAGGCTGATACTTTTTTGCTTTAGGAATTGTTTGGCTGGTTTTGGCAAAATTATATCAGAACTGCAAATACATTTTCAATGCGCTCCAACAAACCATTGGCTGTGTAATACGCCAATTCTCTGTGTAACATGGCAAGTGCACATTTGCTATGGTTTTATATAAATTCCAGAAGTATAACCAAAGCAGAAACAGATTATGCAATAATTGATATGTCTCAAGCACCCTCCTGCTGCAGTGAGTACAAATCCTTCAAATATATAATGTCCTCATGTTTCATTTACTCTTGCTGCTTACTTTTTAGTGTAAGCATGAAAAAGTTGTAGAAAAGGCGAACTCAGTCGATAAGGTCTTGTGGCTCTCATCCCAGGTTCCGGAGGCGGCATCCTACTCATCACCTTGTTTTACCAAAGCAACCTTCCACCAAGAGTTACATTTTGGTCATGGGTAAAACTGGTATTTAGGACTGAACTTGGTACATTGAAAAGACTGAAGCTGCATGCAAATTCTCACCTACCCTGAATAGTTTTTCCTGCTATGCTGAAGCCTGACATCTGTCATTGACAGAGCAACGGAAGTTTGAGGGGAACGTTGTGCAAGGATAATCTTAGAAATGTATTCTTTCAAAGAAAAAGTGCGTACCCCATATTGGGCAGAGGAAACCCTACCTACATGGATTTTACAGCAGGTTAATTTAGAAATTCTTAACCATGACAATGAGAGGGGTGGGATTTGGTAAATGTCGAGATAGTGAGGAAAAGATATGCAGTATTTCCATAAAGCTGGTTTTATTGATTTTCACTGTGCCTACTATCAGTTAACATGCATTCTTACAACAATAATGGTGACATTATATCCTCTACTAATTACATTTGCCGTGGGCTAAAAATAAAATTAATAAAGCTGAAAGTGAAAATCTGATGAAAAACAATTTCAAATTTCATTCTGCTTCTGTAATGTGTTAAGCACAATGCAAATAATCAAAATTTCCTCCATTCTTAACATTACAATGAATGGATTCCTGGCAAAAGGCACTTCTGGTAAAATGTGTTTGATCAAGTACGCTAGCATGGGGAAAGTGAAGGAGCAATGATCAATTTGTGACAGCATAACAATCAATATTGTTATTTTTGACAGCATATTTCAGAACTTACATCTATAACGTTTAAGTGTGCATTTTAATATGAACGGATTATTGCATATATCTTTATTAGTCAATTTAAGTTATTGAGCAAGATACCATACTGTCAACAAAGGGGAAAGCAGCAGTTGTCATTTTACATTCATTCATGGCAAGTCATTTCACTGTGTGTATAATTACTGTGCCTTTGAAGTATTTTTTTCATTCATTTCATCATGACTCAGCAACAACTTTCTGGCCTGCCACAAAAAAAGAAGTTGTATAGAGACTGAATATTTTATCCTTTTGAGTCATTGCCTACAAAAAGTTTGTTTTCGAATCTTACTAAACTTTTTCCAGAAATGCAACACAATCATATATGATACAATAAGCCATGCGATGTAAACTCTTTTGCCAGACTTAAACAACATATTTTTTCAAAGTTATTTTCAAATTCTTTAATGCCAGTAGATAGTTTAACAGTATGTGGCTCAACGATTATGCAACATCTAAATATTTCTCTTAAAACAAATGGATATGTTTCAACCCAAGGATCACTGTAAATCAAAGTAATTTTGAGATCTATTGAAAATGAAATAAATTAGCACATTTTATGAATTAGCACTTGATTTTGACAAATAAATTCAAAAATAACCTGGTAATTGTCTTGCAAAAAAAAAGTATTCTTTCATCTAAAATATTTTATCCCAAGTGATCCTATTTTCAGCAAATAATTTTGGACTGCATAAGTCCAATGTTCATTTGGGAATTATACTATATATCTTCATAATGGTTTTGAGGGGTCCAAAAGAGGGTTTGTCCTAAGTCAACAAAGACTATTCAGCTGGATTTCAAAAATCTAAGCTCAATGATTTAAAGGGGAAGAAAACGTCATCTTTTATCACCACAAAAACAAATATACTTTATTTTATATTTCTTTCCGTATTTTCGTAGTTTTTCTTGTTCCCATTCCGGTTTCACAATATATTCTCCTAAATTTTAACAACCTTTCAAAAACTATATACAACAGAAATAATTACAGGAGTATCATATTATCAGCAGCTTTGCACATAGTTTCAAAATTCCCTCAGATGTTATAGCCAGATTCAAAAAAGACATAGGTGTTTCTCAGCCTTCATCAACAGTCACTCAGCTCTAAAGACTGCATTCTACATTCAAAAACTTAGAAGCTTCATTTTGAATTCCTAAAGATAGAGAATATCTTTAGAAAATTACATAGCACAATAAAATGTTATGTTTTATATTTACTGCTGCATAGCTTGTGTGTAGTTCAGTGTCAAATTCTGCGGACATATATGGTTAAATGAATTACAACTATCACAAACAAAACTAATATTTAAAAACAGAATAAATATGCTGCATGCCTTTAGTATTGTCAACTTTTGAATAACTGACACCTCTGAATCAGATGGTATTTTAAATCCTGCATAAATGGCACTGCATATTACTCATCCATAGTAATCCAACCTTTCATACTGTTCTGTATGGTATTTTGTATGAGACACCACATTTTAAATATAATAGCCGAATTGTAATATAGCTTCTAAAATTTCTAGTGGGGAATAGTTTTGCTTACTGCAACTGTATAAGAGGCTTGACAACGTAATTTGCTATTATCGAGACTTAAAAATCTCACAATAGGAAATATTTAATAGATGGTAAGAACAATTTAGTTACTAAGTTTGACTGATGCAGCATTTAAGGAATGAACAAAGAGATACTGCTCATTTCACATTCATGTACCACCCATGCTTTTTTTTTCACACCAATGGCTGTTGTTGATATTATAATTCACTTATATGGCTATTTATTTTCAGAAGTTTTCTTACAAACAGTGTGCAATATATAAGAATAAAAGGTTTATGGCCTGCACACTATCTGTTCAATCTCATTTTCAGAAATCCTTAAAATTAAATGTAAACCTACAGCTTTCAAAATGAACTTTAAATCAAGCGAGTTGCTGCAATGCTGTTGAAATTTGCAATGTCTCCCATTAAATCTTGAATAATTTGCTGAAAATAAGTTAATAAAGCAAACATAATGGCAGGTTTACGACTGAAGTAACCGGTAACCATAAATTTCAAAGTTATGTACAGTCGTCTCCGACTGATTTACAAGCAGTGCTGTCAGAATGGAAAACAAGGTCAAAAAAGGAATGAGAGGTAATTCAATTTCTTTCGGAGGTAATTTTTGGTAATAAATAATTTAAGCCAGAAAGGATGTTTTCTCCAAAAACAAAATTGAAATTCTGGAATAATAAAGCAGCAAGGACACTTTTTTTTTCATTTCTGACTTGCAAATACAATTTCATCTGCATGGCACAACACAGCAAGAAGGAGTCACAGTTTGTGAGACCACAAGTGGTGCAATATTGCAGTAGGACCTCTTGATTTCCACTCACAGAAATTTCTGATCCTGAAAAGCTTTTAGCAAACCAGCTTCCAATTACACAATGCAGGTACACCATAGAAATGCAAACGAATCAAGAATGTAACACTAAATGCCAAGGTTATAGAAGTAAGTAACTAATCATATTAACTTTCACACAGTAGCTGTCATATCATTCACAAAATATATCACATTGCAATCAAGTCTCTTTCTCATCTCTTCTGGTTGACAGCAATATGGCAAAAAATAATTAAATGTTGACACTTAACTGGAAATGCATGATGAGCACTCTTGGCAAAATATTGCAGCAAACAGGATACTTGTTTCGCAAAGAGTTAACTCTTACAAGTATTTTAGAGTATAAAATGATTTTCCTTTGACAAATGGTGTAGTTCGATTGGAGTGCATTTTTTAAAAAAGCATCATTTCCTCTTACCATTGCTGTACTATGTAGATCACTCAGCAGTTCACCACCCATAGCGAAGGTATAATATTCCTAAAGGAGATTCCTATGGACACAGTAGAGACTATGTAAACGTTAAGAACAACATAGTTGATTAAAAAAAACCAAGTTGTTCTTGTACATGCACCAAAGTAGCTGTGCTTTAGACAATGAAGTTGAATTTCCCAAACTGGTGAATAAACTCATTAAGTTGCACTGTGTTAAATGGAGTAGAAGCAAGTGCAGCAGGTGTTTGCACAGGCTGAGAAGGCTGCCTATGCAGGCAGGTGAATGCAGGAACACCACACAATGTGCCTGTACTGCTTTGAAAATTGTCTACATCTCCCTATATGAGGCTAATCCTGAAGCCAGATGAAGATGTACACTATTAACAGAAGTCCAAGGACACCTTCTCTTAGGCTCCATTCATAACAGCAAAGCAGGCAAACAACATAGCAATTGTTCTCTCAAATGTCACCTTTCTTGGAGGTCGTTTTCCCCACAAAACCCTTGCTTTTTCATACAAAGCATCACACTACCTCAAATCTCTCTACTGAAACAATTTACATAAAATATTCTTGTCTGGCCAAAACAATTTGACTCTGTTCTAATACATTCCAAAAACCTGTTCTTATCCGCCGTCAGTAGATTCAGTAGCAGACCGGTCACACAATACCCATATTCAGTAGAATGCATGGAAGAGCCATTTTTTTTGACTGCCTTATTATCAGCAGCATCTGAAAGAAACAAAGAAGTCAAAGACAAGTTTGTACTGTGAGACTCTAGCCTCGTTTACATTGTTAGAATAGCCCCCAAAATATGTTTTTATATTTTGATTCAGTTACACTGCTTCACTAAAAGATTCAATTTTCCATTTTGGTACAAATCTCGAGGATTCTGATCATTTCTAATCAGTTCTCCTCTAAGACTCTTTTGGTGATGCAAAGACTGAAAACATTATCAAGTCATTTTCTAATTCTTCAGTATTTAGTACCAAAGACTCAGAACACAAGACCCATGAGAGTAATGCTGAGAAGGTGAGAACGGCGTTCAGGACTGCAATAGGCGATGCAAGAATAAGTGTTAGATTCATCAGTCGTAAATTTGAGGAACATACAGACTCTTTTGCTGATTGGAATTCAATGGTTGTTGCAGATTTAGATTTTATTAAGGCACCTGTTATGGCAAGGTGCTAAATAGCGGATGTTATAAAAATGAAGAAATGTGATGGACAGCCAGAAACAAAAGCAGGGACAGTTATAACCGGGAACAAAGAAATTGCAGACCAACTGAATACATATTTTTGTCCAGTCTTCACAAAGAAGGTCACAAATAACATCTCAAAAATGTTGGGTAACACAGGGTCTAGTCTGAAAGAGAAATTGAAGGAAATCAGTATTTGTAGAGAAATGGTGTTGTGGAATTTAATTGAATTAAAAGCCAATAAAACCATTCAGCCTGATAATCTACATCACAGAGTACTTACTGAAGTGGCCCACGAAATAGTGGATACATTGGTGGTCATCTTTAAGAATTCTATAGTCTTAGGAATAGTTCCTATGGATTGAAGGTTATCTAATATAACCCCACTATTTAAGTAAGAAGATAGAGATAATGATATTACAGCCAATTACAACCCAGTTAGCCTGGCATTGGCAGTAGGGAAAATACTAGGGTCCATTATAAAAGACCTAATAGCAGAGCACTTGGAAAACAGCGATAGGATTGGATAAAGTCAGTATGGATTTGAAGAAGAAAATCATGCTTGACAAATCTACACAACCTTTTCAAGGATGTAATTAATACAATTGATCAAAGGAGCCAATGGATGTGGTTTACCTGGACCTTCTGTGATAAGATCCTACATAAGAGATTAGCTTGTAAAATTAAAGTGCATCGAATTAGGGTAGAGTACTGACATGGACAGAGTTTGGACAGAGTTTTTGTCTTCTTATCCGAAGAATGATGTTATGATTATGGAAAGGATGCAACAAAGGTTTGCTAGAATGATTGCTGGATGTCAAGACTGATATATGAAGATAGGTTAGATCTGTTAGGACTATATCCACTGGAGTTTAGAAAAATAAGTGGGAACCTCATTGAAACCAATAGCATTCTGACAGCTTTAGGCAGGATAAATGCATTAAGGATGTTCCCCATGACCAAGGTGTCCAGAATCAGTTTAAGGATATAGGATAAGGATAATAGGGTAGGTCATTTAGAACTAAAATAAGGAGAAATTTTGTCACCAAGAGAGCGACGAATAAGTAGCATTCTCCACCACAGAAAGCAGTTGAAGCAAAAACACTGCATGTTTTGAAGAAGGAACTGAACACAGTTTTTAGGGCTAAAAGGATCAAAGGATACAGGGAGATTGTGGGAACAGGGTACTGAGTCGAATGATCAGCTATGGTCACGATGAAAGTCAGAGCAGGCTTGAAGTGTTAAACAGACTACTCCTACTCCTATTTTCTATGTTTCTATGAATAGGTGATGACCAGGAAATTAAGATAGAGGGACAGATAATATTGAGGAAGTGGAGAGACTACAGAAGGCCCCTAATTCCATCACCATGGAGTACCTCTTTCCCACCTCCCCACTGCTTGATACACAGATCCCTAAGATTGCTCTCCAACCCCATAATGCCTTTGCCAGACAGCCTCAGAAAAGCACTGAGAAGTCCCATGGCCCCAAATATAAATTTGCAAACATGCACATGATGTGAAATAGTTGAATACCAGTGCAGGTAGAAAGAACAATCCATCTTCTTTGTTGTGAAATCCACTGAGCACCTCTTGCAGCATCTTGCTTTTGTCAATAATGAGCTAAAAACACAAGACAACACATGCAGGGCATTGGCAGATGTGACACCATTCAACATGCTCAACACCTTAACTTTAAAATTAAAATTTATACCCATTATTACTGATCTTCAGACAGTTGCCAGTCTTAACAGTCTCAGCGGTGCACAAACCAGTACATTACACTCCTGCAGTTAGCAATGCGTGGCCTGAATTTGGTGTCCAAAACAGGAACATTCAGACACTGGCTTTTTCCCAAATTCCAAGAGAAAGGTTTGGTTTCCCAACAGGTTGATAAAGGATGCTGTGTTACAGGTTAGCATGATGCAGCTACACATGTTATTTCTCATGCATTCCATAGTCATGTAATGACAGAGGCAACAACTGGGGCAGGAGGAAGTAAGGTGAAACAAAAAACACTCCAAAGATGGTTCGTGAAACTACGCAATACTCTGAGAACTTTCCTGGAACTGCCCATATCAGCATTCTTTAAGATACTTGCCAGGAAATTAGCAAACTCTTCTCTTTGGCAGGATTTTGCAAGACGTGTCAATTTTCCAGATGAACAAGTCAATCATTGCAATAACTTGCAATGCACCATTCCATAAAATAATGCATTAATCCTGCAGACGAAGTGAAAAAGTGATGGATTAGGCAGATTATTAAATTCTCACTTGAATGAAAATATTAGAAAGACCTGCAAAATTGGATGGCAATAGCAATGAATGAGAGATAAGGAAACATGGACCCACTGCACCTCTCTGAGTCTAAAGTGTTCCCTGCAATAGAAAATACTGAACACAACGGTAAGGTTAAAACAAGTATAGAAGGGTGTAATGCAAGTGGAGTGCTAGAGATATTTATTTGTGGCTACTGTTCAGAACAATTATAAAACATGCAGATGAAAAATTATTCATACATTGGCAAAATCTTTAAATATAGAAACATCAAAAATAGGAGCAGGAATAGGGCATTTGGCCCTTTAAGTCTACATCACCATTCAACATGATCATGGCTGATCATGTACTTTAAGTATCCCACTCCCACCTCCTCTCTATACCCTTGATCCCTTTAACTGCAAGGGCCATCTCTGGCTCCCTCTTGAATATGTAATGAGCTGGCCCCAACAGCTGCCTGCGTGAGAGAATTCCGCAGACTCACAACTGTCCAAGTACAGAAATTCTTCCTCATCTCAGTCCTGAATGGCATACCCCTTATTCTTAAACTGTGATCTCTAGTTCCAGACATCCCCATCATTGGGAACATTCTTTCTGCATCTTGCCTGTCCAGTCCTGTGAGGATTTTATACGTTTCTACGAGATTCCCCCTCATTCTTCTAAATTCCAGTGAGTACAAGTCTAGACCATCCAGTCTTTCGTCATATGTTAGTCCTGCCATCCCAGGAATCAATCTGGTGAATCCTCGCTGGACTTGCTCAATAGCAATAATGTTATCCATCATACTAGGATTCCAAAACTGCATACAATGCTCGAAGTGTAGTCTCATCAAGACCCTGCATATAACTGCAGCAAGAACATCCCTGCTCCGATACTCAAATCATCTTGCTATGAAGGTCAGCATGCCATTAGTTTTCCCCACTGCCTGGCTGCACCTGTGTGCCAACCTTCAGTGACTGTTCCACCATGATACCTATGTTTCGTTGCACGTCAACTTTTCCTAAACTGCCACCATTCAGATAATAACCTTCTTTTCTGTTTTTGCCACCAAAGTGGATAACCTCACATTTATCCACAGTATATTGCATCTGCCAAGTATTCACCCACTCAGCCAGTCTGTCCAAGTCACCCTGCAGCCTTTTAGCACCCTCCTCATAGCACACACTGACCCTCAGCTTAGTCATCTGGAAATTTGGAGATATGGCATTCAATTCTTCCATCCAAATTGTTAAGGTATATTGTGAATAGTTGAGGTCCCAGCACTGAACCCTGAGGTACCCCACTCGTCACTGACTGCCACACTGAAAAGGACCAGTTTATTCCAGCTTTCTGCTTCCTGGCTGCCAACAGTTCTCTATCCACTCAATTCGCTATCTCCATGACCACGAGCTTTAATTTTGGTGACTAATCTCTTGTGTGGAACCTTGTCAAAAGCCTATTGAAAGTTCTATACACAACATCCACTGATTCACCCTTTTCCACTCTCCTGATCACACCCTCAAACAAATTCATTTTAGTGAACCCATGCTGACTTGGACCAATTCTGTCACCACTTTCCAAATGCTCAGTTATTACATCCTTAATAACTGACTGAAGCATTTTCCCCACCACAGATGTCAGGCCACCCAGCCTATAATTCCCCGTTTTCTCTCTCCCTCTCTTTTTAAAAGGTGGTGTCACATTAGCTATCTTCCAGTCCATTAGATATTTTAGAATATTGTATCAACAAAGTCAAATAAAACAGGCGCCATTTTTAATACTTAGATTCTTACAGTACCTTTTTCATTCTTCCACCTTTAAAACTATAAATTCCCCGAACAATCTTTTACAGCATTATCTGAAGAACGAACTAATTGCAAAAATATGCCATAGAATGACTTGCTAATCAACTGATCTTCCTTTCACTTCATTTCACGAGTAGATTGCAATGTTTCAGAAATATATACTTCTGCTGAAAGTGTAGCCAGGATCTGGATCTTTTTAAGCAAAGGCAGTGTCATGCAGACAGCAATTAACAGTTAATAGACGATGCTACGTACAGAAAATAGTCTCATTGATGGGCACAGATAATATCACAAACCACAACAACAAAGCCAAAGCAGTTCATAATTGTCATTTAAGGTCTAAAGTGAGGTTACAGTCTTAATATCATTTCATATATACCTAGTTTGAATTAATATCATTAATGGAGATGATAGTATTTCATTTTTGGCTGTTTACTGTGCTGATTATTCATGTAGTATCAGGCATTTAATTTACAACAGTTCACTAAGAACGTAATCAATATAGTCAAACTATTCTTCATAATAACATCTTCAGTAAGTTGCTAGATAACTTAAACACCTTCCTTTTAATTGCATTCCTCTTGCCACAAGGTTCAATAGGCACGAGACATCTATAATTGTAAACAAAAAGATTGGCTTGTTGAAGGCAAATTTCCTGCAGCAAATCGTCACAAGTTTACAGAACATACAGACGTGAATGAGTAATATTGATGATTTAAAATCCAAGGAGTAAACTACTTAAGCTTTATAACTCCCAGATTGGAATATAGACTTACATACCCATACAGATTTAAAAAAACACATATTCCATATTGCTTTAAATTGCTGGCAATGGCATTACCTGGCTTATACTAAACTGTCAAAGAATACAATTCACTGCCATTTAAAATTTGGAAGTTATACTCAGAACATAAGCAATATTGACAATATGTTACTGGAATCTATAACACATCTTACACTAAAAATGCAGCATCTAAATTAGAAATGTGAACCTTCTTCAAATCACTGGGAAGAATTTCTAAATATTTGCATCTCACTTTACAGACAAGGCAAATTAAGGGAAATAAGACATTTCAGGACAAATAAAAACTGCAAAAGTGACCTTTGTTTCTGCCAATCTTGATCTGGTGTAGCTGTCCACATTCCCAGAAGAATACTCAGAACGTAGTTAAAGTTTTCCCCTGTTATCATAATGACATGAAGAATGCAAGCAGAAGCAGTTTGGTGCAATAGCTGAATATGTGATAAGTAAAGATTAATGTTTTCACTGGCCTCCTCTAATAAACACTAATTGCTCTTTTTCACTGCCTCACTGCCCTCAAGTTACTGAATTAGGTTTACTGAACAAGAAGTAAATGTTTTAATGTCACCTCAGGTGGTAATTTAAAGAATCTGCTGCATAGGTATGTCAGAGCTAATGAAGATGTTAGCGTTGTGATAAGCATAATGCAAACTTTACTTGTACCTGAACAGTGTATGTCAACCATGCGCCGTGCCCAAACTCTCTGATCAAGGGAGGCAAACAATGGCGCAAATAAACTATCCTGCTAAACTATCCTGAACTCATTGCTGACACAAATGGAGATAACTGCACTTGCCAAAAGCCAAACATTACAGCCTCAGGAGTTACTGCAGGAGTTTCTTAGGAAACATCCTCAGTTCACAATCTTCCACTGTTTCATTAGAGGACTTTTTCCCATGATAAGGTCACGATTGAGGGCTGTTCAATCACAACTGCAGCGTTTAATCCCAAACATGACCCTTTTAATGCAGTCCAGAACATTCTACAGCAGCATCAGAACAATTCCCAGGTTTGGGCTTAGCAAATAATTGGTGACAATCATGTCATATGAATGGTAGCCTGAGTAAATTGCATAAAAGGCAACTCAGCCATTTCTCCCTTATTTTGAACAGCATCACCATGTCATCAACATCATCAGTGACTTAGTGGACATTATTCAAGAGAAGCTAACATAATCAGCCAGTGATTGGCTGCAAAGCATTTTGGGATGTCTGGTGGTCATGAAGATTGAGACAGATACAACCACAAGAAGTTCATACCAACTGGCACTGAGACCTTTGCTTGATTGGCAGCCATGTTGCAAGACTCAGTATTCATGCTTATTACTAGCACAGTGTGTTTGCAGTACATCTGATCTACAAGGCACAGTTCATCAATTCACGTTACGTAAAAAAAGTCGCTCTCCAATGACCATTACTTTGAATGAGAAAGTTAGCTATCAGCTAAACCATAAGCTCTAAATTTCCTTCCAACCCTCACTATCCTGAAATGATGGCATATTCTGAAATAATGGGTGGTATGGTGACTCAGTGGTTAGCACTGTTGCCTCACAGCGCCAGGGGCTTGGGTTTGATTCCACCCTCAGGCGATTGTCTGTGTGGAGTTTGCACATTCTCCCTGTGTCTGCATGGGTTTCCTCCAAAAGTCCAAAGATATGCAGGCCAGATAGATTGGCTGTGCTGAGTTGCCCATAGTGCTCAGTGGGTTATAGGGGGATGTTTCTGGGTGGGATGCTCCAAGGCCCAGTGTAGACTTGTTGGGCCGAAGGGCTTGTTTCTACACTGGAGGGTTTCTATGAATTCCTTCGTTGTCTTTCTTTGTTACATAGACTTAGTTTGTCATGTGTATATCAATCTCTACACAGTGTCCCTGGAAATGTGCTTCCTGAGGAGAGGAAGAAGTCAGCATGCTCTGTATTCTATTGCCATCTAATCACCGCTGCCTTGATCTCCTCGCAGTTGATGCAGAGACCAACCTTGCAGCTGTTTGTCTCCGGACCAGTGGTCATGCCTTAGAGCAAGTTCATTGACAGCCAAGGCAACATTGTCTGCAAAATGCAAGTCCATCAATTGCTGGTGTTGCCATAAGGTGCTAATGTCAGCACATACCATCATGTTCCTCACAAAGAAATCAATGGCCAAGTGGAAAAAGATTGGGGAGTGCCTGGCTATATCTCTGTAATGATGCTGAAGGTATCCATGATACCTGGTTTTCATGCAACAACTGGATTTATGCCAGGAGATTTTGAAAATGGTAATACACTGCTCTGGAATGCTGTACTGTCCTGTGACATACCAGAGTGACATCCAATGGATGCTACTGAACATCTTCTTGAAATCAATCAAGTTGATAACAAGTGGATCCTGAGTGCAAAAGTCTACTGGCAGCATGATCTGCAACCAGCAAAACCTGCCTGTTCTTCACGAAAGGTACTGTGTACCTCTGCCTTCAATCAGTTAAGGTGTGCCATGCTGAAGACATTGCCACTTACAGACAGAGTGTTATAGCCCTGCATTTGTTGCAGTTACTGAAGATCCCTTTTGTTGGTAACTTGACAATTACACAATTATTCCTTCGCGTTACTCAGTCAATAGTTTGTTATACCCTAATTAGTTCTAGCGTGGGATAATCATCATTTAAAAAGATGTGGTCATCATTTCCTTAGGGCAGCCAGGTATTGGCAATAAATGTGGACTTGCCAGCATAAATCACATGCAGGACTCAAGATTTTAAAAATTCCCTAAAGTCAAAATATAACCTTTTCTGCCTTGACAAGATCAAAAGCAAGAATCAGAAGCAGCATAAGATTCAGTTTGGCTCAGTGGTAGCACCTCTGTCACCTCCAGGTTAGAGCTCATAGATTGAAGCCCCCTCCAGGGACTTCATTGCACTACTGAGGAGGTGCTGTAATGCTAGAGATGTCAATCCAATCACAGGAGATATTAAGCAGGCATCCAATTTATCATCTCAAGTGGATGTAAAAAGATTCAAAAGCATTTTTTTAAGGATGAACAGAGTTTTCTTAAGGCTAGATCACATTTATCCCTTAAGCAATATCACCAAACTAATTATGACATGGTTGCTGTCTATGGCATTTTGCTGTGTGAAATTTAGCTATCTCATTTACCTACAGCAAAGCAAACGCATTTCAAAATGACTAAAATTCAAATATAGTCTATCAGCTGTGAAGTGCTTTGAAACATCATGAACATACTAAAGTGAATACCACTATTTTTTCTTCTTTAAACTTCTTTTTCAATCCTAGAAGTTATAAATCATATTCATGAAAATATCCTAAAATTAAGACATTTAACCAGCAGTAAATATAATTTCATTGCCATCTAGTTTTTGTTCAGTATAAGAAAATGTAAGATAAAGGACAACATTTTATCTCATTTTTAACCACCTGAATGTTACACTGACATCAATTTGCTGCACCACAGAAATTTTGTGAGATGTTACGACCCAAAGTTTGAAATTGTTGTAACGTATACTGATGTAAATTCTGATAACAATTCAAGACACCTCAATTAGATTAATTTTGTATATTTTTTTAAAATAGGATAAATATTTCATTCATCTTTGTTGTACATTCTTACAAAACCTATTTAATTTGAGTTGAGTAAATTTCAGTTCCTGGTATTGATGAATGGGTTATTTTAATATGACTAAGTGACACTAGATTTGCATATTATGCAACACATATTATTGCTCAGCTGTAACTTTATATGATTAAAGACACAGTTGGATTGAATTCATATGGTAACAGATACTTGTTCATATTTATTCTAGCTGAAGTTTCAGATTGAAAGATTATGAAACTGCTTTGGATAGTACATTAACAATTCACTCCCTCTCACATGCAACATTCTCTCTGAATTGTTCAGCTGCTCCAAGGTTCCTCCGAGGTTCTGTGTGCATTGACTTTCCTGAAGTTGAGCGCAGAACTCAAAGGCTTATGAACCAAAAGAAACAATTCGGAATTTGTATTATTCACATGCCTCCATTTGCACTAGATTCAGGCATTTCTGAGCCAAATGCATCCATCCCCATCCTGCACTTTGCCCAGAGAATGGTGCCAGAAGCAATTAGTAGTAATCCTTGTATCCTACCCACAAGAATGCTATGTTCGTGGTAAGGACCTGAAATACTGATTCTTCTATGAATTCCTCTACATTGTGAATTTTCTCATTTTTAGCAAAAGAATGGTACTTGCAATTCTATCCCCAACAATTGTGAAACTACTGCTTAAAATAAATGTAAGTTGCATGGTTTGTGTTTATCACCTAACCATCTGAAACAGGTCTAGTAATTTTGGTATTATTCACAAAGGGAAGAGCAATTTAAAAATATGCAACCTGATGATGTATTTGTGGTAAACTGAACGTTCAATGTGAATTCACCCACTAATTAATGATACAGTGAAATCCCAAGCTAATCACCTATTAAAGCTCTGACTGCTCAAGACCTACTAAATAAACAAATGTCAACCACTTAAAACTTTTTCACCTTCAATATGTCACTTTTTTTTTCCACACAAATTATTACATGGTATGATATCATTCACTGAACGCATGTTGGCTGTGATTCAATTGATGACATAACGTGCAAACCAATTGAGCAGAAACAAAATTGGAAAATCCATGGAACATTTTGACTCTCAGTTTATGGATCAACATTTAGCTAAGATTATATATTCTATTTGTTCAGTCTGCTCCTTTTTTTAAATATGCTGCATAATTAATGTAATAATACATACAATAATACTATTTGATTGTCTCCCATTTAGATTCTTTTCTGCAGATTGCCAAATTGCTGCAGTGGACAGGCTTGAGTATTCCATTGACCCTGAAAGAATTGCTGCCTGGAGTTCTCAACTCCTGGCAGGACCACCCATAACAGTCAGGTCAGAAGGGAGGGACCAGACATAGCACAATCCAAAACAAGTCCTCAATGGTGACTGAGCTAGAAGAAAATTGTGTAATATCAATTGCTGTGACAGTGGATGAAGGCTGTCATAAGCCAGGAGATCTCCAGCCATTGATGTTTGCTTGCCGCAGGAACTGGATCCACCTTCTATCAAGGACCATGTGCCTCCTGAAATGCATCAGCATTCCCATGTTAAAAGACCTCCTGGTCAAGCATCTGCCCAGAGGAATTCAATCCCCCAACCCACCTTCACAGCTGAACAGCCCTCTTCAGGATTCAATCTACTCACCCTCCACGGGAAAGAGACCGCAAAAGGTGCCTTAGTAAGCCTGTTCCATGACCAAACATATCTAGTGGGTTCATAAAGCTGCAGTATGAAAACCAAGTCAAACTCAATCTCAGAACCTGGAATGCACAATCCCCCTTGGATAATGAGAAAAGCAATCATCCTGAATGAAGGACAGTCCCCATTGCTCATGAACCGAGGCACTTCAATATTGATATCGCTGCTCTGCAGGAGACTGTTCATTTTACAAAAACAATGACAGTATAAATACATACCCACTACTTACAACACTTTCGCAGCACTGTCAATAGATGGAATCTGATTTCAGGTAGACTGCAAATCCTATTTTGCTCAGACCATTCAAAGCAGCTTTCCTGGAATGGGAACAAGATGATCCTTTTTCCCTTCTAAAACGATTCTCTAAACTATTTGATTAGTTATTTAGTCATTGAGCTGGAGAAAGCTATTTACTCCATAACTTTACTTATGAGCTCAGAAGTGAACAGAACGAAAACACAACCAACATTCTTATCATATGACGGATATCAAAGATTATTAAAGAACATTAAAAACACAAGGGGCAAAGTTACCAGACATTTATTTCTTGGAATATTTGAAGCTAGAGTTTTTAATTGAAAATGTAAAATTGCTGCTCCAGTTTTAGATTAGTTTTTCATTTTTAGCAATGAAAAGAAATATTTTCATTATAGCTCTCAGGCAATACACACCAGTATTAGCAAGGCCACTCAGATTCATAATAGTTTGCAACAGCTTAGGACTATATTGACTGGATCTTAGGAGAATGACAAGGAGCCTTATGGAAACCTATAAAACCCTAACAGGACGAAGCATAGGAAGAATGTTCCCGATGATCAGGAAATCTAGAATCAGGAGTCACAGTTTAAAGATATGGGATTGGTCATTTAGGACTGAGACGGCGAGAAATTTCTTCAACCAGAGACAGAGACTCTTGTCTGCTTTCCAGAGAGACCACTCTCTCTGTGACTCCCTTGTTCGCTCCACACTCCCCTCCAACCCCACCACACCCGGCACCTTCCCCTGCAACCGCAGGAAGTGCTACACTTGTCCCCACACCTCCTCCCTCACCCCTATCCCAGGCCCCAAGATGACTTTCCATATTAAGCAGAGGTTCACCTGCACATCTGCCAATGTGGTATATTGTATCCATTGTACCCGGTGTGGCTTCCTCTACATTGGGGGAACCAAGCGGAGGCTTGGGGACCGCTTTGCAGAACACCTCCGCTTGGATCACAATAAACAACTGCACCTCCCAGTCGCAAACCATTTCAACTCCCCCTCCCATTCTTTAGATGACATGTCCATCATGGGCCTCCTGCAGTGCCACAATGATGCCACCCGAAGGTTGCAGGAACAGTAACTCATATTCTGCTTGGGAACCCTGCAGCCCAGTCCAATGTAGACTTCACCAGCTTCAAAATCTCCCCTTCCCCCACCGCATCCCAAAACCAGCCCAGTTCGCCCCCTCCCCCCACTGCACCACACAACCAGCCCAGCTCTTCCCCTCCACCCACTGCATCCCAAAACCAGCCCAGCCTGTCTCTGCCTCCCTAACCTGTTTTTCCTCTCACCCATCCCTTCCTCCCACCCCAAGCCACACCTCCATTTCCCACCTACTAACCTCATCCCACCTCCTTGACCTATCTGTCTTCCCTGGACTGACCTATCCCCTCCCTACCTCCCCACCTATACTCTCCTCTCTACCTATCTTCTTTTCTCTCCATCTTCGGTCCGCCTCCCCCTCTCTCCCTATTTATTCCAGAACGCTCACCCCATCCCCCTCTCTGATGAAGGATCTAGGCCCGAAGCGTCAGCTTTTGTGCTCCTGAGATGCTGCTTGGCCTGCTGTGTTCATCCAGCCTCACATTTTATTATCTCATATTCAAGAGATGGTTGAGTGTGTTCAAGCAAGTTCGTTTGTGTTTCCAGTAAATGCGGCATGCAGCAAGGAGCATAGTGCTGCCCAATGCCCGAATACAATTAATCAATAATCTGTGACAAATATGGTTGTAATTGGAAGTGAGATGCTACAACAATTCTCAATTTCTCTAGGCAAATGAATGGAAGAATGGACATGGGGTGCTGGGATGGGAGAGTTAAATTTATTCCTGACTGCTACTGGAAACTGCAAATGCGTTGATGCCAGCATTCATGTAAGAATGATGGCATCCTTAGTTGGATAGTTCATCAGTCAAAGTAAGCTCACACGTTAATAATTAACAGTCATTTGGGGAATTAACCAAAAATTAACTAGCATCTCTCTGCTTGTATCATGGATATCAGTGCTTAGAGGCAGAAGTGAAAAGAAACTGGAATGCAAACTTGTTGCAAGTCCAACAAGGGGAACAATTATTTAAAATTCAATGTATAAAAATATTTTGATCAATATGTAGAACAGCTGTTATTAGAAGAAGGAATTCCAAGTATCTACTGCTTGGAAAGAAGGATAACTGGTGTCAGGAAAACTTGCATACAGGTGTAAAACTTGGTCTCACTAATCAACTGCCTCTGCCATTTATCACTTGACTGTGGACTATAAAGGATTCCGTTCATTCTTCACAGGATATTTAGGGTTGAAATTCAAACAGTTATCAAGGCTCCCATAGGGAACAGATTCTTTGTCAAACACCACAACTCTCTTGGCATCAAACTAGACCTTTTGTTATCAGTTTTCTACACAAAGTCATCTGTGCTGAACTTTGTCAGAATTCTCCACATGTTTTGAAATACTTAGCTATAGTTATAGCTGAGTTATACTTATAGTAAAACAAATAAATATTTTAAATTTGCAGCACAACAAATCTAGAACAGTATACTTTTTGTGACTATGTTTCAGTTTAAATTATTCAGAACTTAGAGGGACGTCAGCTAAAAATCACTAATATCAGTATTCTTTAAATTTTACACAATATTAAGTTATATTTATGATTCTAAATACTTAGATTTGAGCTGTATTTTCATCAAAGAAACTCTCTTATATAGAATGAGTTTGTAATAGTTTTGCAAATGTAATCTGTTCAACAAGAACATTTAAGTTAATCTCAATGTTGTAAAGATGTTCTCTTCAGATCCTAAACATGCCATTTTCTCTGACTAGATAAAATTACATTTGATTAGGTATTACTGTCTAGTTCTCCACTGTTGCTTGAAACTGAGTGTTTTGAGAGGTAAACTGAGATAAATTACATAACTAATTGAGTACTGACCTATACCACATGGAACTAAAGAAGGCTTGTTTTTCTGATGAAGGGTCTAGGCCCGAAATGTCAGCCTTTGTGCTCCTAAGATGCTGCTTGGCCTGCTGTGTTCATCCAGCTCCACACTTTGTTATCTCTTGATCACAACAAGGTCCCAGTTTCAGAGCATGGATGCACTTTGCAACTAAAATGATTATTCAAAGTGAATGATACAAAGACAATTAGTCTTTCTTATTAAATTACTGGTTAAATCAACTTATTGACTAAATAAAACTGCATATTTTGTAGAAGGATGTTGTGGCACAGTGATCATGTCCTTTTTTCTGAGCCAAATTCCCTGCATCTCATTCCAGGACAGAAATTCATATCATGGATAGAGCAGGAGAAATTCTGTTCCTGGAGCCTGTAATGTGCCTGTTGCCACAGCAGCTCAGAATCCCTCGAGTTCATTCGGCTGGATGGCCAACGTGGATCCGATTGGTGCCAACAGTGTGGGGTTTGATGCTTGCTTTGTCTGCATAGATTCGGGAACTGCCTCCTTTTCCTTACTCATGGTGGAGATTGTGATGTTATTGGTCAGACCTGCCTTCAGGCTGAGAACAAATGAAGCTGGATATCTTTTAAGGTGGAGCACATACAGCAACGTACTGTCTAGCTAATCCTGCTGTGTAGACATATGGAACCAGTGTGGATGTCTATACCTGAGAGATAAAAGGGGTACTACACAATGAGGAGTACCTCAAAGAAAGCAAGCTTTATGTACAATATATGGTGGGCAAACAAACAAACAATGCAATAAATTTTCAAGTATTTTTACAATTTTAATGCTATTTATTTTCTTGCACATCAAAGATATAATCATGGAATTACGTATGAGGTATAAACCCAAGATTTAACAATAAGATGATAATAAGCAACCAACAAGATTGTGACTATCTAAGGTCTTTTCCCTACAATTTTAAAGAAGAGGCATTCCAAGTGACTTTGGAAAGTGGTAGAAAAATGATATGAGTGGAGTTTCAAAAGGTATGTGTCAAGGATTTACAAGAAAGACTGTTAGTTAAGCTTAAAGCAACAAAGAAACTAACTGTTTTAGCGAGAAAAAAATTGGGGCTGGGAAAAGAACTTAAGAATGACAGACAAATTACGAGGAAAGCAAGCAGCAGGTACATGTTACAGAAGTTATGTTGAGGGTGGCAAGGTTAGGAAATATTGAATTAGGTATTCCCAAAAGTTAGTACTGGGTCCTCCCACTTGTAATGTAGGGATTTTTTGGATTCAAACTAGTCAGAATTCAAGGCACCGAAGACAGAGCAGCATGAATATTTGATGCTGAGGAAATGGCTCAGGAACCACAAAAGCGAGCTGGCCTAAGTAGATCATTGGGCAAAAAAACAGATTCTACTTAATACAGATTAGTATAAAGCCAGGCGCATCAATAACAGCTTCTTGAAATGTTGCTGGATATCCCTCAACATGGTGAATATTAGAGGCATGTATGAATAATTTAAAACAGGCTCAAAATAGCAAAGAAAATAATTCTGCTGAAAATAAAGGAAGGGAGGTCAAAAGTAATTGTATCAAATAGTTAGAAAGATGGATAGAACACTATCATTAATTGTATTCCAGGGTGAACAGTGTTACCAAAAAGGTTCTACACACCGTAGAAAGTCTGCCTGTTATAGCAGAGCTGGATATTGAACCCACAGTGGAACTGAAAAAGGCTATTAATGCTTGTCATATTTGTTTATCACAGTCCCCATCAAACAAATTTCACATTCACACCCTTCACACTGAACTGAGCACAGCAATGAGTATCATCAGGTGGATCTCACCATCATTCCAGAATAGCGCCATCCAAATTTCCAACCTTTAACATCTGGAAGGACTAGAGCAACAAATGCAACAGAACACTGTTAACTACAAATTTCCATCTGAGTCACTCACCATCCTACTTGGAACTAGATCACCATTCCTTTACTGGCACTGGGCCAAAGTTCTGGGATTCCCTCCCTAACAGCACTTTGGGTGCCCCTACACCTCAAGGGCTGATGTGTTTAGGAAGGTAGCTCACAACCAGAATCTCCAGACCAATTTGTATTCGGTATAAAAAGACAATTAGAAATGTCCTAGCCAATGATGTCCACATTCCATGATTGAATAAGAAAACCAGCAAGAGAATGTGGAGAAACAGCAAATTGATTGAGAACAGCAAACACTGAGTGTACCATCTACCTCTTCAGTACACACCTCTATCATAAAGACACCTGAAATATACATGTTAATCAGGAGAAAAGGCTGCCCAGTACATAAACTAACTTTCTCAGATATATCCTCAACATCCTTGACTGGACAAGGTCACCAACAGGGGTCTTGAAACATGATAATTCCTAATCGCTAAGACAATGTTGCATATACTGGTTGGCCACGTTTATTGGATGGATGATGATGCCGACCCAAAGACCTGTGGTCTGATAAATAGCCGCTGGATCACAAGCTCTTGTGCAACCATATCTCGGCTACAAGGACACCCGCAAATGAGATATGAATATGGCAGAAATTGATAACTGAGACTGTCACTGATGGCAATGACCTCTGATGGCTTTCTGTCTGTTTGAAAGGGCACTCAAAAAGGTGAACAAAAATGAAAATTTGAGCTGGCCAAGAAGAAGAAAACGAAAGAAGCCAGTAAATCCTGCACACCTTTCAGGCTTTTGTGGAAAAATAGTTATGAGTGCTCCAGAGAGGGGAAGCAGGTTCTCAGATGTAGCATTTACTGTACACCTAAGGGATCCTGTTTTCACCAGTGAATAAATATCCTCTATATCTATATCACCCAGTATCACTGACCCCAAAGGAAGATTTGACTTAGGCAACCAGGAGTTTAGTTTGGAAAATTTGAGTTCAAACTTTTGAAAATTTTAATGATCTTAGCAAATTCGTCAATTTAGCAACTTATCATATACACAGCAACTTAAACAATGCTGGAAAAAGTTGATTGATAGGGAAATTAATTTCAGCTTGATACTGGGTTTATCTCATTTTACACTGATTTAGAAATCTTTGAATGTGTCTTCCTTACATGGTAACCCTTAGTAATCTTCCAGTCAACATCTATTAAAGTTAGAATTAAGCATTTTATTTTTTTGAAAATATCGGCATGCTAGCATTCTGCGAAAACAACACTGAAACAAACTGTGAAAGCTAAAGTATGAAAGGCACACAACTCATATGCTTGACATTTCATGGCTTTTCTAGGTTAAAGCAAACATTAGTGAAAAGTAGGATTGCTACTTTAAGGATATAGCTTCGTCATTTTCTTGACCAAGTCTAATCTGTAGTTTTTAAGTATACGCATATCAAGCATGTTACAATCTGCATCCAATCTACATGCCTTCAACCACATATAGTTTCATTTTCTAAACTACATATATCAAGGTTTGAAGGATTCATTCTATCACCTTATTCATCACGTTAAACTGTAAGTGCACCAGATTGCTTTCTGTGTACAGTTCTGCGAATCAAGGTGCAGCACCAGTTAAAGTCGTAGCCTTTTTTTGTTGCTTCTCACAAGTTGTAAATCTCTGGCTAACATAACTCAACATCCACACAAATGTTTCAGTCTTTCTAAAATTAAATTTTTTTCAAAGTCATTTTTTAATGTCTCCAAGGAAAATATGGCAGTCAATGGGGTTTGTCCGTTTTTTCCCTTTCAGAGAACTTTCTTCCACTTTTACGAAAAAAAACTTTGAGAACTGTACAGATATTGACCCATAGCCTCAAAATAAAAACAAAGCCTAACAGATGTAGTCTTCAAATGATAATAAAATGAGAGGCTGGATGAACACAGCAGGCCAAGCAGCATCTCAGGAGCACAAAAGCTGACGTTTCGGGCCTAGACCCTTCATCAGAGAGGGGGATGGGGAGAGGGAACTGGAATAAATAGGGAGAGAGGGGGAGGCGGACCGAAGATAGAGAGTAAAGAAGATAGGTGGAGAGAGTATAGGTGGGGAGGTAGGGAGGGGATAGGTCAGTCCAGGGAAGACGGACCGGTCAAGGAGGTGGGATGAGGTTAGTAGGTAGCTGGGGGTGCAGCTTGGTGTGGGAGGAAGGGATGGGTGAGAGGAAGAACCGGTTAGGGAGGCAGAGACAGGTTGGACTGGTTTTGGGATGCAGTGGGTCGGGGGGAAGAGCTGGGCTCTTTGTGTGGTGCAGTGGGGGGAGGGGACGAACTAGGCTGGTTTAGGGATGCAGTAGGGGAAGGGGAGATTTTGAAACTGGTGAAGTCCACATTGATACCATTAGGCTGCAGGGTTCCCAGGCGGAATATGAGTTGCTGTTCCTGCAACCTTCGGGTGGCATCATTGTGGCAGTGCAGGAGGCCCATGGCGGACATGTCATCTAGAGAATGGGAGGGGGAGTGGAAATGGTTTGCGACTGGGAGGTGCAGTTGTTTGTTGCGAACTGAGCGGAGGTGTTCTGCAAAGTGGTCTCCAAGCCTCCGCTTGGTTTCCCCAATGTAGAGGAAGCCGCACCGGGTACAATGGATGCAGTATACCACATTGGCAGATGTGCAGGTGAACCTCTGCTTAATGTGGAATGTCATCTTGGGGCCTGCGATAGGGGTGAGGGAGGAGGTGTGGGGACAAGTGTAGCATTTCCTGCGGTTGCAGGGGAAGGTGCCGGGTGTGGACATCAGTTACTAACTGATGGACATCAGTTACAAGCTGGTTGTCCATTTCAAGCCCACCGACTCACACAGCTACCTAGAATACACCACCTCCCACCCACCCTCCTGCAAAAATTCCATCCCCTATTCCCAATTCCTCCGCCTCCGCCGCATCTGCTCCCATGATAAGACATTCCACTCCCGCACATCCCAGATGTCCAAGTTTTTTAAGGACCGCAACTTTCCCCCCACAGTGATCGAGAACGCCCTTGACCGCGTCTCCCGTATTTCCCGCAACACATCCCTCACACTCCGCCCCCGCCACAACCGCCCTAAGAGGATCCCCCTCGTTCTCACACACCACCCTACCAACCTCCGGATACAACGCATCATCCTCCGACACTTCCGCCATTTACAATCCGACCCCACCACCCAAGACATTTTTCCATCCCCTCCCCTGTCTGCTTTCCGGAGAGACCACTCTCTCCGTGACTCCCTTGTTCGCTCCACACTGCCCTCCAACCCCACCACACCCGGCACCTTCCCCTGCAACCGCAGGAAATGCTACACTTATCCCCACACCTCCTCCCTCACCCCTATCGCAGGCCCCAAGATGACATTCCACATTAAGCAGAGGTTCACCTGCACATCTGCCAATGTGGTATACTGCATCCATTGTACCCGGTGCGGCTTCCTCTACATTGGGGAAACCAAGCGGAGGCTTGGAGACCACTTTGCAGAACACCTCCGCTCAGTTCGCAACAAACAACTGCACCTCCCAGTCGCAAACCATTTCCACTCCCCCTCCCATTCTCTAGATGACATGTCCGCCATGGGCCTCCTGCACTGCCACAATGATGCCACCCGAAGGTTGCAGGAACAGCAACTCATATTCCGCCTGGGAACCCTGCAGCCATATGGTATCAATGTGGATTTCACCAGTTTCAAAATCTCGCCTTCCCCTACTGCATCCCTAAACCAGCCTAGTTCGTCCCCTCCCCCCACTGCACCACACAACCAGCCCAGCTCTTCCCCCCGACCCACTGCATCCCAAAACCAGTCCAACCTGTCTCTGCCTCCCTAACCGGTTCTTCCTCTCACCCATCCCTTCCTCCCACACCAAGCCGCACCCCCAGCTACCTACTAACCTCATCCCACCTCCTTGACCTGTCCGTCTTCCCTGGACTGACCTATCCCCTCCCTACCTCCCCACCTATACTCTCTCCACCTATCTTCTTTACTCTCCATCTTCGGTCCGCCTCCCCCTCTCTCCCTATTTATTCCAGCTCCCTCTCCCCATCCCCCTCTCTGATGAAGGGTCTAGGCCCGAAACATCAGCTTTTGTGCTCCTGAGATGCTGCTTGGCCTGCTTTGTTCATCCAGCCTCTCATTTTATTATCTTGGAATTCTCCAGCATCTGCAGTTCCCATTATCTCTAGTCTTCAAATGACATTATTATAAGCCTGGTAGAATTTATTAATACAATGATGTTTCTTATAAAACAGAACTTTCTTTAATTTACAAGGGTATAAAACTTGTATCTTAGTGTGAGGTTTGGGGATACAAATTCATTTTTGCTGTTGGCAGAAAACAGGCATCATTGAATCAGCCATACATTTCAATGGATCTGCACATTGAATCTATATCAAACAGACTGTTGATCTGATGAATCTCACTTTGCCCACCAAGATGAATGTACACCTCTAGGTCTTTCAAATGATGAGTCATTGAACACAATTCAAACTTGAATTTTTAACTTACATAATCAATGCTGCATCAAGAACATACTTGTACCAAAGGATGAGAAACAAAAGCTTCCAATCTTCCCTCAGCACCATCCAAAACTGCAGCACTTCCACTTTAATATAAAACTGATTTCACTCATGACACAATGCAGTGTCAATAAGCACATACAGTGTAAATTGGTTATCAGCATTCTTTTTACACCCTTGCCAACCACTTCAAAGCTTTACTCATTTATATACGTGTTGTGTCCAAAGTGCAAAGATCAAAGCTCAAGATCAAAATGAGGAAACAAGTAGGCCTGTTGACTTGCTTCACAGGAAGCAGGTAGATCCTCACAATGTATTTGCATATTGTCCAGACTCCTGATATCTTTTACAGTTATTTAGTTCTAATTTGATGACAATGGACTAATCTCAGACTGTGTTATGTTGTGGTTTATTGGTGACAGCAGCAGAAAATGCATGAGAATTGATAAGTCTTTGTAAAAGGGTGAAAATATACTGAAAGGGAAATTCCACCAAAACAATTTAAATAGCTGCTGATCATAAACTGCAGTAGATCTCTTGTGCCTTTACACTGCAGATCAGAATTGCAATTTATCTACTGGTTGGGTGTGTGTTCAACTCCAAAATTAAATAAAGTAGTAAATTATTGCCTTCTATTTGCTGCCTCTGATGTCCATACTTTCATCAGGAGGAGCCACTGTTTTGGGTAATTAATCTGTGAAATTCTCAATCATTTCTTGACAGAAGTGGGATCAGTTAGTGGTAGCACTATCACAGTTCATTCATGTTAGCCCATTATACTTATGTGCTGGCAGCAAAAACTTAAGAAATGGAAGTGCAGACAAAATACACAGATATGATGCATGATAAAAAGAATGCAGGTAACTGTTTAACTGAGCCAAAATCCCAAATGCCTTCATTACAGATGTTACAGATGGCTGCTTCAGGTAGTGAAAAGCCTTTGGTGTCCAAAATAAGGTCTTGAGCTCAAATGCCAAAAATTATCTTGGTAAAGCATACAAGTAGAAACACAGGGCTGATCATCAATTAAACCATATGACAGCAGTCAACAATTTGGCTTGCATGATATTTTGAGCTATAGCATTCACCTAACTGCAATAATCTAGTGAGGGAAGAGAGCAAAGATCTACCAGGCTGATTGCAGGGATGGTGGGACTGACAAATGAGGAGAGGTTGAATCACGTAGGATTATAATCACTGTAATTCAGAGGAATGAGAGGGATCTCATTTAAACTCATAAAATTCTAACAGGACCAGACAGGGAAAATGCAGGAAAGCTGTTTCTGATGACAGGAGGAGTCCAGAACCAGAGGTCACAGTCTGAGGATACAGGCTAATGCTGTCAAACGGGTGGCACGGTGGCTGCGTGGTTAGCACTGCTGCCTCACAACAATCCTTAAATGTCCCTTAGTCTTTAGGAGAAATAGGTTAAGTACAGGAAGCCGGGGCACCAGCCGCTGTAAATGAACTGGACAGCAAAGTTGACTCCTTCCCTTAGAGACCATCTCTCCTACTCTGGATTTCTCTCTGCCCTCACTCTGAACCACTTTAGTATCTGTTACCAGTGTTAATACCATCATACATTCAGTGAAAGAGTGTGCAAGGAGTCCAAGAAAATTGTTTCCATTCAACACATGTGATCAGCTTGTAGCTACCTGTTTTGGGCTCTTGTGGCTCAGAGGTCATGTCCCAAGGTTTGACCTATTCAAGAATTATATTGCTACTAAATGTAATCCCATCTATAAATTGCCAATGTAAATTGAATTATTTACTTTTATATGAGACTCATGCTGAAGGTGTGCTACAATAGATAGAAAATAAACTGTAAAAGTACAAAACAGTTAATCATTTAATGAAATAATTAACTTCAAAGAATACATTGATTCCTTTTTATAAGTCTCAGTTACTATTTTTACAGTGAATAAACTGACCCTACTCATATGACAAAGTAAATAATCAATAATTTGCAATATCACTTATTGCTCATGGGTGCTTTCTGCTGTCAGGAATACAACACATTACCAGGTAGTTTTTTTTAGCAATGGAATTGTGCAACTATCTTTCAATGTTACATCTGTTTGATTACATTTCTAGAGATTGGTATCAACCATGCACAATAATAGCACACCACATGCACAACAGAACGCTTCTCATTTGAGATGTTCAACTTTCATCAACCCCCGAGCAAGTTATTTCCCCCATGTTTTGCATTCTACTGAAGCACTCATTTCAGCTTGTGAATAGATGCAATATTTTCCAAGTACTCATGAATTATGCTTTTAACATGCCTGCTGAACAATTTGTCAGAGTGCTACTGGTTGACTCATTCTCTGATATTCGCTCAGTGAAACAATTTTTAAATCTTCACCCAATGCTTACACCTACTCCATGGCTAAGATTGAAGGCTTAATATAGGAAGAATCAATGGAAAATTGTGCTCCAGAACACTACAGATCAGTAGTGATTAATATATCTTTTTTAAACATAAGCTTGTAGCTTGATCTTAGGATGCAAGTCCATAAATGTGTGTACACTTCATTATCAGAATATCTTGATAGTTATTCTTAAATATTGTGGTTCTATTTAACATGAGATTGTTTGGTTTTAATAAGCGATAGGTGACCTTGAGGTATCATAATTAAACTGCTATGTTCTTTTAGCACTGTCTTTAATAGATAGCCATTTATTTAATTTCTTCAAAATATTCTAGTTTTCAAGGTCTTCCAAACTGTACAGAAAATGCCTCTAGAAAGTAATAGGGATTCATTTAACTACCATTTGTGCCCATACAATAGTTTAAAATTTGACCTTAGTGAAAGTAAAGCTCAGGAGATAGGTTGGTGAACTGATTCCTGAGTAAGAGAGAGCAACAGTTGAGGCACTACCTCTGTTGTTTGTTTTCACATTCCTTGAGCTTTGCCCTGGATATAGTTTAATTTCATTCCTGTCAGAAGTCATATTTTAAAGGTACCATGCAGTCTAACAGACTCTGGAGCAGAAGGTTTAAGCTGTGACATTATGAGTGGTCGTGACCAGCACAATTCTGGTTGGTGCCCGAACAAGGCATCCTGTCATTAAATTATAACCACAGCCTTGGCAGTGTTTCGAGGAGAAAAAGCTAGCAAGGCATTGTGTTAGAAAGTGATAGTTGCAAGAGATAGTTAGGGCTCCCAACCATCCATTTTGTAATCAAGGTTGGGAGGTCATGTTGTGGCTGTACAGGACATTGTTTTGGGCACTTTTGGAATATTTCATTCAATTCTGGCCATCCTGCTACAGGAAAGATGTGGTCAAACTTGAAAATGTTCAGAAAAGATTTTCAAGGATGCTGCCAGGATTGGAGGGTTTGAGTTATAAGGAGAGGCTGAAAAGGCTAGGGCTATTTTCCCTGGAACGTCTGAGGCTGAGGGGTGAAGTTTATGAAATCAATGAGAGGCATGGAGAGGGTGATTAGTCAGGATCTTTTCCTCAGGCTAGGGAAATCTAAAACTAGGAGACATAGGTTTAAAGTGAGAGGGGAAAGATTTAGAAGGGACCTAAGGGGCAACTTTTCGCACAGAGGGTGATGCATGTATGGAATGAATTGCAAGAGGAAGTGGTGGAGGCTGGTATAGTTACAACATTTAAACATCCAGGTGGGCTTATAAATAGGAAGGTTTTAGAAGGATATGGGCCAATTGCTTGCAAATGGGAGATAATGGGAACTGCAGATGCTGGAGAATAAGGGTCTAGGCCCGAAACGTCAGCTTTTGTTCTCCTGAGCTGCTGCTTGGCCTGCTGTGTTCATCCAGCTTCACACTTTATTATATTGCTTGCAAATGGGGTTGGATTAATTTGGGATATCTGGTCAGGGTGGGCAAGTTGGGCTGAAGGGTCTATTTCCACACTGTACACCTCTATGATTCTATGACAAAAGCTACCAAATCAAACAGCTAGTTAGCTCGGTCTGTAGAAAGTTCTGATCCCAATCCAAGGGCACATTACATTTCACCTTATAAAGACATTGCTGGTTGAAAGCTCTAAAGACAGGTAGTATGCTGCCTCTCTCCACAGTGAACAGCAGACCAGAGAATCATTTTAAGCATCAAAGTCGATATGTCATTACATTTCAGATAGTGTCTCAAACTAATATCTTTTAGAACAACATACAGACTCAAAATGTCCGCCATCTACTTCTTACTGTGATTCTACTAAGATGAACAAAAAGGATCTTTGCGTATAGTGATTACAGCTACTGTGCCCTGCTCCCCAAGAGTTAATCTTTAATATTATGAGAGCACATGCAGAAATATCACTTTACTCATGATATTAAGAATAGTCAAAACATTATATATAGCTCCAGAGTCTGTTAGACTGCATGGTACCTTTAAAATATGACTTCTGACAGGAATGAAATTAAACTATATCCAGGGCAAAGCTCAAGGAATGTGAAAACAAACAACAGAGGTAGTGCCTCAACTGTTGCTCTCTCTTACTCAGGAATCAGTTCACCAACCTATCTCCTGAGCTTTACTTTCACTAAGGTCAAATTTTAAATTATTGTATGGGCACAAATGGTAGTTAAATAGCAACCTATGATTATCATGAAATATTATCGTAGTCTTGGTATTGTTTTCAATACTTTAAATACATTTAGCTCCCAACATTCCTTTGTCTTTCTGTCTAAACTATGAGATATTCAGAAATTGGACTAGTTTTAAAGATAATTATAAATCATCTGTATGTGATGGCCTGTGTCATAGGAAAATTCACTTCCTAAAATGATGAACCGGTTTCTCTCCATTAGTAATCACTATCCAGATAGTTGGTAATTGGAATGCTAAAATAAATCACGAACACTAATAGTTTATATTTCTTTGTCCAAATTTAGTTATCATCACTGCAAACATATGTTTGCTACCATAAAATTAACAATACAGATATGTGATTATCTACTAACTGTGAACATGACAGTCCAAAAAAACCAAAACATTGCAAAATTCTGAAGAGATGATCTGAAATAACTACATCCAGCTTCACTAAATAAACTTTGAGACTTTCATTTTAACATCCCACGCTGTCCGAGATTATTCCAGACTAGTTATTTCAGCCTTAACAGTATTTAGGACTAATTTAAGATTTTGTGTGTGCCTAATAAAGGGCTCAGGCCAAACATTTCTGAGTGGAATGGAGGCACCATGGACAT
Source organism: Stegostoma tigrinum (assembly GCF_030684315.1). Lineage (NCBI taxonomy): Eukaryota > Metazoa > Chordata > Chondrichthyes > Orectolobiformes > Stegostomatidae > Stegostoma > Stegostoma tigrinum. The sequence continues at coordinate 19,443,532 of NC_081375.1, forward strand.
GATTTAGCAGTTTGCTCACAGTGTTTGCTCTGAAATTTTACAAAGTAGCTTGAAATCAAGCTGAGAAGTTTCCCAAGACCTCTGCCAACTTACAGGTCCGGCAAGTAAACACCAACAGTAGCCGTTATCCTCCTCAAAATTCTGAGACTTTACCATCATGAGAGACACTTTTTCATAGTTCAGTGCAAAAACATGCAATCAACACTCAAGTGACTGAAGACGAAGCAATCAAAAGAAATAAAAAGCAAACATTTTCCAGGTGATTCTCTCATTGGTTAATTTATGGTACCTTTCCTTTTTACCTCACTATTTTTCTTGTCCACAATAACTTTTCAAGATGCTGTCAAAACTTTATACATTGTTAATAATCTCACTTCTACATTTAAAAAAAGACTGATTCACAAAACTGTGGGCTTTTGGCTTAACAAGAAATTACGAATGATAGCCATCATAAAAGAAGAATTTTTAAGAGATACAGGTTTGTAGAATGTGCCTCCAAGTGAAGTTAAAATAAATCATTTTTAAAGTTTGGAATTTGGTGACCAAAACCTACCCCAATTCCTTAAATGCCAAAAATTGAGTTATTGATCGAGTTTATTTTTCAGTTGTTACAAAAAAAATCCATAACAGTAGCCAAAATTAGGAAAAGGGAGCAATAAGAATTGGGGTGTTATTTTGCAATATTCATATTCTAAAATGAACTATTAAGATGGAAGTTTTTTAATGCCTTAAGTGTTTGATGCAATCCATTTTAACCTTGGTTTTAAGATCCATACTGTTGCATCATGTCACTGTACAAATGTGTTTTTAATCCATAGAGCAAGATGGAATACATTTTGCCGCTGCATGCTACATCACTGTTCTTCAATGGACTAACAGGCGATGAGGTTATGTTAATTAGTGTTACACCTGCCTGCTTCCTTCTCCCCGGCTTTCTCTCAAAATAAAGTGCTTCATCCAGTAACAAAAGAATCAAATCTGAATGACAGGTGCTGCTGGGTTTGAACACATCTACTCTTGAGGAACTCTATAGATTTACCATCGATAAAACTGCAAAGACTACTTTAAACTTCGCTACAATTACTGCATATGCTATTTCACAACTAGCTCACAGCAGATCCATCTGTTAAAGAAAAGTAACAGATTTTTCTCTTTCTTTCCAAATTCAGAAAACCCCACTGAGAACATATTCTTCCACAGACATGCAGTCCAAAAACTGGTAAAGTCTAAACTGGTCCATCATCCAGCCACAGAATGCAATCTTTTCAGTATGCAGTTGCACAGTTGGGACTGCAACAAATATGCTTTCAAATTGCTAAAAAGGAGCAATTGATAATAAATACAAAGCTTAGATCATAGAATCAGGCCATTCAGCGCAACAAGTCCACACTGACCCTCAGAGCATCCCACCAAGACCCATCCCCCTATAACCCACCTAATCTACACATCCCTGAACACTACGGGCAATTTAGCATGGCCAATCCACCTAACCTGCACATCTTTGGACTGTGGGAGGAAACCAGACCACCCAGAGGAAACCCACACAGACACGGGGAGAATGTGCAAACTCCACACAGACAGTTGCCCAAGGATTGGATTGAACCCAAGTCCCTGATGCACTGAGGCAGCAGTGCTAACCACTGAGCCACCATGTCACCCAGGGATCCTAAGTCATTTTTAATGGGAGCTAAGCCTAACTCCCAAGATTTATTAATTATACATTTTAGAAATGTTTTCAGATAATGATATGAAACACTTCTCGAGAGCCGATGTGGACAACAGAAAAGTTTAGATAAAAACTAAAAGCACTGCAGATGCTGTAAATCGGAAACAAAAACTGAAATTTCTCAAAAAGCTCGGCAGTGCTGACAGCATCTGTGGAGAGAAAACAGAGGTTAATGTTATAGGCTGAGTCACCCTTCCTCAGAAAATTGTAGATGTTCAGAAACAGATTACAGGAGACATTGATTTTAAACTATCTTATCTCTAACTCCGCTTCAATCATCACCTTTGTGGATGTCCTGCTAGATTACATATGAAGAGTTTCTGCGGTATGAAGTCATTTGCTTCTAATTTCATCATTCTCTTTGAATGTAGTATATGTTCTAAATAGAAAATGCATTTTGAAAAGTGTTAAAGATACCTAATACTGAGTAGAGTTTGTCAAGTTTTGGTTATCGTATGCCTAATAGATCTTAAAACTAATTTCTAATCACAAGTCAGATAACATACATATCAATTGAATACTCTTTCAAATGAAAGAGGAATTCTGCAACAATAAAGATTTGAGGGAATTGGGGATAAATCAATTTTGACCCAACCTCTTCCATGATCAAACATAGAACAACACTGTGTCCTCTTCAACTTTGAGCTGGTGCCTTCATGCTCCTTGACAGTCACAGGAGTTCGTCTGATAGTGCAATAAATAGGTCTTGCATCTCATGTGCACGCTCAACAACATTCTCCTGTATATCGCCCCCATGGAGATTCTCAGTACCTCTGCACAGAAGGTGATTGGCACCTCACCCCCTTGACTGAGCTGGCAAACAAGCAATTCTTTATCATTGGGCTAGGTGTAGGGTTAACCCTAACCCTAACCCCAACCCTAACCCACTCATGCTACATGCTGATCCCAAAAACTACATCGGTCATGAGGGCATATGCAGTGCCAGTGTTTGAGCTGGTGGCTGCGAGTGTCGAATCAATTAATGAGGCCTTCACAAACACGCTGTAGTTGCTCTCTTTCCTTTTGCTAAAAGCTGTTGCATTGGGTAAGCAGCAGTTCATAGGTGTCTCAAAGTAGAAAAATGGTGCTAGGTAGGATGGGAATCAAAAGGTCCATGGTCAGATCAGCAGCAGCTTGCTCAACAAGCTGGATCGGAGGATTAAGAGGAGCTGATAGCTCAGTTGCAGAATAAAGCACATAGCACATCCACAATATTCTCAGCGACTCATATGCTGTGTGCTTTCTCATAGCCAGCCCCCCTAATGCAGAGAAAGAATTCTGCTAGGAACCTCACAATGTGCAGCCCACATTGATCTGTTCCAATTCTGCTCTGCTTCTTATTATGTGTCCTTTAGATCAGAGGTGAGAATATTCGCTATCATGCAGCACTGACTTTGGGTGATGTGCCTGCATTAGCTGAAAGCAGAAGGTCCATCAAGCTGTATGAGGATACAGCAGAATAGGCATGGGTCCTGTGAGTCAGGGCGTGCTGCAGTGTGATCAATAGCAGTGCAGATAGAGCGAATGGTAGTTGTCTTTTCCTGAGAAGGAGAATTTCAAGGCCATTGCGCTCATTTTTAAGGTGAGGAGAGAGAGATTTAAAAAGACATAAGAGATAATTTTTTTACACAGGTGGTGGTTCGCGTGCGGAAAGAACTTTCTGATAAAGTGGTAGATGCAGGTACAATGACAACATTTAAAAGTCATTTGGATGGATAGATGAATAGGAAAGGTTTAAAGGGATATTGGCCAGGAGCTGGCAGGTGGCTCTAGTTTAGATTAGGATTATGTTCAGCATGGAGTGGTTGGACTGAAGGGTTTGTTTCCCTACTGTACGACTTCATGACTGGTGGAATTTCAATTCAATAAATATCTGGAATTAAGAATCTAACAACGACTGTGAATCCATTGTCGATTGTCAGAAGAACCCATCTGGTTCACTGATGTCTTTTAGGGAAAGAAACTGCCATCCTTCCCTGGTCTGGCTTACATGTGACGCCAAACCCACAGCAATGTTGTTGACTCTTAACTGCCCTCCGGGTAATTACAGATAGGCAATAAATGCTAGATAATAAAATGTGAGGCTGGATGAACACAGCAGGCCAAGCAGCATCTTAGGAGCACAAGAGCTGATGTTTTGGGCCTAGACCCTTCATCAGAGAAGGGGATGGGGAGAGGGTTCTGAACTAAATAGGGAGAGAGGGGGAGGCGGACCGAAGATGGATAGAGGAGAAGATAGGTGGAGAGGACAGTATAAGTCGGGAGGTGGGGAGGGGATAGGTCAGTCCGGGGAGGATGGACAGGTCAAGGAGGTCGGATGAGGTTAATAGGTGGGAAATGGAGGTACGGCTTGAGGTGGGAGGAGGGGATAGGTGAGAGGAAGAACAGGTTAGGGAGGCGGGGACGAGCTGGGCTGGTTTTGTAATGCAGTGGGGGGAGGGGAGATATTGAAGCTTGTGAAGTCCACATTGATAACATTCAGCTGCAGGATTCCCAAGCGGAATATGAGTTGCTGTTCCTGCAACCTTTGGGTGGCATCCTTGTGACACTGCAGGAGGCCGATGATGGATTTGTCATCTAAGGAATGGGAAGGGGAGTTAAAATGGCTCGCGACTGGGAGGTGCAGTTGTTTATTGCGAACCAAGCGGAGGTGTTTTGCAAAGCGGTCCCCACGCCTCCACTTGGTTTCCCCAATGTACAGGAAGCCACACCAGGTACAGTGGATACAGTATACCACACTGGCAGATGTGCAGGTGAACATCTGCTTAATATGGAAAGTCATCTTGGGGCCTGGGATGGGGGTGAGGGAGGAGGTGTGGGGGCAAGTGCAGCACTTCCTGTGATTACAGGGGAAGGTGTCGGGTGTGGGGGGTTGGAGGGGAGTGTGGAACGGACAAGGGAGTCACGGAGAGAGTGGTCTCTCCGGAAAGCAGACAGGGGTGGGGTGGGAGAAACGTCTTTAGTGGTGGGGTCGGATTGTAGATGGCGGAAGTGTTAGAGGATGATGCGTTGTATCTGGAGGTTGGTGGGGTGCTATGTGAGGACGAGGGGGATTCTCTTAGGGTGGTTATTGTGGGGGCGGGGTGTGAGGGATGTGTTGCGGGAAATGCGGGAGACACGGTCGAGGGCGTTCTCGACCACTGCGGGGGAGAAGTTGCGGTCCTTGAAGAACGCGGACAAATAAATGATGCCTGGCCAGCAATGCCCTCATCCCGGGAATGACTCCAGTGTTCTGTACAATGTGAGAGGCTGGGACTGCAGTAGGTTGACATTGTACGACTTTGATCATCCACATGAGATCTTTAGACCTCATAATACTGCCGACTGGTCCAGGCCCCCAGAGTTAGCCTTCCTGGCCATCTGCTGTCATCCCCTTAAGGATCTCCCCACAGCATTTCTCCTTCTTACTAACTGCTACCACTTTTACCTCCAGTATCATATCAACATGGAACCACTTGTCTGTACTGCTATTCACTTTTCAATAATTTACATTGCAGCAATATTGAACTTCTCGTTAAGGAACAGAATATCAGCAGACAACAGTATGTTTCCTGCCCCTGTCCTCCAAAATGCAGAGATTAGCGAACAGTGATCTGAAGTTAAGCGAGGGTGCAGGTAGGTCAGGAATCGTGACCCTCTGCACCCAAAACATACGCTGCCCACTTTCCAGTTCATCAAATGTTGACAACCATTTGATTGTAAATGAAAGGTTCAATTGTGATTAAAGCATGAATCATGAGTATCAGGTAACAATAGGGAGAAATGATACCAAATTCAATTCTTATAAATTACTCAACATGCAAGAAATTGGCGTTCCCAAGTTTAAATAAGGAGCAACACAATCACTGATTCAGTTTTCTGTGAAGGAAGATCACAATACCCGGAATACCCATGTGTTATTTACTGTGAGAAAGAATCAGTTAAAGAGATTACAAAAATCATGCATATTTCCAAGTTAACTATCACCTCAAGTACTTCTTCTCTTGAATTGGTGCAGTTAGCATCTATATTCCCAGAAAATAATTGCCAGTTCAATGGTTACTTAATTTTAAAACTCTTTCAAGGCTTGAGAAACAAATTGAAAAACCTGTTCTACTTTAAAAATCATATCTATAGACTGATCCTCAAGCAGCATTTATAGATTGTGCTCTGATCTCCAGGAAGAGAATTCATCACAATGACGAAGGTCAATGAGGCAAAAGTAGACAGGAAAATACTAATGAAAGTAGAATGTGTCAACAGAGAAAATCAAGGCAAAGAGTGCATTTTTAAAAAGGCAGCAATTTGTCACTTCAAATACATTAAAACTCTAAATTTTATGTAGTTCTAAGTTTCAATATTAAGGTGCATAGGATGCAAAATGGTTTAAGAACTATTATTAACACAGGATCTTTCCAGCATTTAAGAATTTAGGAGAAATTCAAGACATTGTTTCTAAGTAGATGAAGAGCAAAATAAACAAGTTCACTGAGAGTTTTGTAAAGCAGGGAGCTCTTTAAACACAAGCTTAAAAGTGGCAGAGATTTGCAACAGAATTAAGCAGGAGTGCAAAGCACATCATAGTTAGAGAGGGTGAGAATTTATAAATGAGGATTTTGAAACTGGTGTGCAGTGAATGAGGAGGCAGAGAAGATGATAATACGAGCTTTCTTGAGGACTAGAATTCAGTGTAGAACATGACCCAAATTGTTTAGCTTTGGATACGTAACATATTACAAAATAAAGAACCTTGCAGACTGGCAAAAGAGTAGTCAGCTTCAATATTTTGGTGTTGGTGTGCTTGCAGAACAGGGAACAAGCTCTGAAAAGGTCCAAAATTGGAGCTAAGGATAAGGCAATTATGAGGCAAACGCAAACCCCCCGTGAAAAAGTGCAGATCCCTGTGAACATCACAACTACCCTCGGTAAGTAGTACCAAGGGTAAGGATTGGATCCAGGCCCTCTTCATAGAGCTCTCTTTTGGGGTGCAGTGGTGTTGCCCCCACTCCTGGTCCGCGAGGTCAGAATTCAAGTTCCACCTGCTCCAGTGGTATATAACAACGTCTCTAAACAGGTTGATTAGAAAAATAGATTAAATAAGAAACAAACCCGTCAGATCCAGTAATCAGAGCTGGGGTTTTAGGGCAAAAACCAGTATTGGATCAGAGAATTGTAAGGCTTGGGGCTGAGTTCTGAGGATTGATTGTGGGGCTGGAGAATCACAATGAGAAATGGAAAGAAATGGGAGTACAGGAGAGGAGACCAGAGGAGAATGACTAGTATGTTGGATTAGGAAGCTACAAATAGGAAAATGGGAGGATCAGGATAGGATGGGCAGCTATTTAGGAGCAGGGGATGAAGTGCAAGGATTGGAGGCTGGCATGGAGAAGGAATTGAGACTGGAGGAGTGGATTAGGAAATACATGGGAGGTCATCATTTCTGCTCTTTTACGCTGGACATTCAGTTGAGTAAGTGCCAAAAGCATGCCTTGAGAGTTGCAAATGATCGCAAGTTCTATTTTATTGTGTGTAACAGTGCCACATGTTTTGGATGTTAGACAAAATATCACAGACATCAAAGGCAAACAGGCGCAGTAGTCACAGTCACAAAACCAGTGAGAGGAGAGATGGACACAAAGCACTGTCAGTCAAATTGCCACCTTGAGAGAGGAAAGATTAGAACCAAGGTTATAACAGAGAGAGCAATAGAGTCTTGCTTTTAGAAAATGAGTTTATGCAAGAAATCTTAAAAAGTGAGAAGCAAAGTCCTAAAAGACAAAGCCAAATAGCACTATGAAAATACATTGGGCCAAGGGTGGTCTCTTGAAGAGTATGAGATTGGTGAGGAGGTAGGAGGAGGCTGGCAATATTCTGTGGAATTACAGAATGGTTACAACACAGAGGAGGCCATTTGGTCTGCTGTGCCTGTGATGGCTCTCTTCAACAACAACTCAGCTAGTACCATTCACCAATTCCTTTCCCATAGACTTATAAATTTCCATACTTTAGCTTCTTCACCAATTCCCTTTTGAAAGCCCATTAATAGCTCATATATTCTCAGGCAATGCATTTCACACCATCAGCGTATGCTCCGTAGAAAAGATTTTCCTCCTACTGCCACTGATTCTTATGCCATTTGCCTTCAGTCAACACCTTCTCCATCACAGTTCTTCCACCAATGGGAACAGTGAGCAGAAAGTTACCCAGGCCCTGAATGATGAGACAGTTGTGATAATATAGCTCATTAGTTGCTCCTCTAGGCTCCATCTTACTCAGCAATCCCAATACTCCAGGGCACACTCCATGGACATTGGTCACCCACAATCCATGGGCATTGACTGCCTGCACCATCCAACCATGGTAGTTGACATTGCACAACCACCAGCCACACCATTTTATTATGGCACATCTGCAACTCATTCATAATACAGTTCACCACTTTAATATTGTGCTTCGGAGCTCACTCAAACCTTTCATTACAATGTTGCTATCACGATCCGATAGTGCAGGAAAAGGCCACATTATTATATTGAGACCTGCAGTGACTCTCTGAAGACCATCCCACCCAGACCCAGATGCCCCACCCTATAACGTTAGCAAGGCCAATTCACCCAACCTGCACATCTTTGGATTGTAGGAAGAAACCAGAGAGCCCAGCAGAAAGCAAACAGACATGGGGAGAAGGTGTAATTGGTGCACAGATAGTGACTCAAGGCTGGAATTGAATCTGAGTCCTTGATGTCATGTGGCAGCAGTGCCAACCATTGTAGCACTGTCTCAACTAGTGTGCTTATGTCTTGCCTTGCCTTTAGTGTAGACAAAATCAGGAACCTGTCACATTTGTTAGCACTGATCAGTGTAGAGGATAGACACGATTGTGCCTGGCATTGTGCCACAATAATGTCACATTTGCAGAATTTGTCAGTATCTACAGTCACAAATATGCTTCATCTAAACAGATGGGTCTCAAAATCTAACGGGAGTCATTGCCAGTAAAACCAAAGGGACTATCATCAGTCAAGGTGTCCTGGCACTGTCAGTTAAAGGCATTGTATGCTATTAGTCCAGGGGCTTGGACACAGTCAACCTCCCAGGCGTTCATACAGGGGATCTCTTCCATGGTAGGGATGGGCCATGGTTTCTCAATGGTTCAGAGGAACCAGTCCAGAAATTAGCAGTAAGTCAGGTGCGACACAGAAATCAGTCAGGAGTCTGGTTACACAGAAATCAGTCAGGAGTCAGCCACACTGGGCTGACATCCAAGTCAGTCCAGGAAATGGGCATCGTTCAGTCCTGGGCATTTGTTCACTGTGCAACTTCAAGGGACATTCTCAGTAGTCACTGCTGTGGTGGGGAAGTTGAACCAATCATTTATGGGGACTGGACACTAGGTGATGGGATGCAAAAGGGATGCTAATTGTGATGGAAAGCAACACTATATATATATATATATATAATATAGTTGAGATGTGGCAGAGCATTTCAGTGCAATATGTAGAATGGGGTGGGGAAGGTTTTGTGCGGTCATTGATGATCACCACCTTGGCTTCAACAGAGAGGCAGGGCATCGCCATATTGGCATGACTAGGCTGTATGTCTGAGCCTTAGGGAGTAAAGTGGGAGATGAACTGTTAAACAAAATAGTTGGTTGGTTATGTGAGGAAGATCAAACACAATAGGGTTGACACAGAGGGCAATGCAGAAAAGAAAACAAAGATTTTGATTGGGGGAGGAGGAGTCACCTGCATTGAGTCTGCAGCTCACTCTATGCTCACTCATGTCACCTTCCATCCTCATCCAAATTGCAAGTTCACAATGGAAGTAAAAAAATGGCTGTTACCACACCCACAGCCGCAGAATAACTGCTTATCTTTACATCGCTGAAATAAGAGGGATGTATTTGCAAGAGATGTGAGGCCTTTCAAAGGGCAGTTGCATTAATCAGACACATGCATATTACAGGTTAAAGACATCTGTTATCACAGGATTGAGGATATGAATCTCATGCATTGACCAGCTCTGTTAACTACAAATCCTGGCCACAAGCAATCTCAATCATGTTACTGAACATAACAAACTAACCCAATCAATGAAGGAGAAGTAATTTCAGACAAGCGGTAAAGTTTCATCTAAGTTACACAGTTGACAAAATTATTTCAAGTTCTAGGAGCATACCTTGGTCTATAAAATGTGCACAACATTACCCTAAAGGCAACACTGCCTTTCTTGGGAAATGTGGTGGGGGAGGGGAGAAAAATTCTCATTATTGTTGCCACACATACATCCTACTGTACATGTGGTAAATGGGTTTGTACCACAGACATCTGAACCTACAGGTCTGCAGTGTCAACGGTCTGTGTAGAGGCATGCCATTCTTGCCATAGGCCACCATGTTCCAATATTTTGAGGATGATGTTTAATGATATTTGTGCCTACTAGGACAGTTGATTGGTCACATTGCTGGTGACCTGCTTCATTTCTGCTCTTGCCACATAGGCGCATTGGAGTCATCCCCACTGAACCCAGGCTCAGAAGATGCTGTCATTTCTGTGCTCACAGCGCGACATGCATACACAGACATGGTTCTGGAAGCCCAGGACCAGCAGCAACCTGTAGGAGATATGAAGCAGCCTCTTAATGCACTGTTTACAGCCAAATGTGCTCTTTTTTCATTTGTCTTCCATGGGATTTTGTGTACATGAAAGGTGGGCAGTGGTGCTAGATTCTGTACAGAGGCAGAGTTTGAGTGCCATGTCATGTTGCCCCGTATATTTTTCAGTGCAACACCTTCTTCCATTCTTACCAAAGATGGCCCTAAAGTGTTACCTCACAATGAGGCGCCCAGACTTGTCAGGCTTTGGGACTCACTGTGGTAGAGTACAAAGGACATTGATTAATTCTTTGGCACTTTGCTCCAGACACTTGAATAATGCACTGAGGCTATGTCAGACCAATGCTCTGTGAGACCCACAGCACTGCACCAATTAGGAGCTTGAAGACACTCATCAGAAGGAATATCACGTTCACCTTTCTACAGCATAGCATCATCAGCTGCAGCTACCCAGACAGGACTTGCAATGGAACTTAGTTATGTGAAGTCAACTTGCACTGATTTAAATGTTTTTTATGATACAGAGGCTAGAATCCCCTGTTTAATCCCAACTGCAAATGCAGTTTATTCTCTCTCATTCTTTGTATGTTCAATATAAGTTATGGCTACAAACTGATGGAAGCCTTCCACCATCAAATGCTCTCTCATTCAATCATTGTAAACGTTCATGCCAGTATAGGCACTGCAGAAAGAATGAAATCCATTTAGAGATAGTTAGAACATAATGTGAATCTAAGGATTTCTAGACCCTCAGGTTTCATTCTTGTAGCTGCAGCTCGGATGACAGTTACTCAAATGACTATTAATGAAATGTAAGCATATATTTACAAATGTGATAATCTACCTACAATGGAGTTTGCCCATCTCTGTGCCCTCAGAAGGTTTTCTTTTTCCATTCCTTTCCTGACACCAAGGTGCTGTTTGCAGGGTAGAGAGAGCCTGCCATATTACTGGAATTTGTTGACCTTTGAGTAAGCACCCCTCATGGCATTTGTAACTGGAGGATCCAGACATGCTGAGTCCATACTAGACATCTGCAGGCTTGAACATCCACAGTTTTGAGAGTCACAGGTAAAGTAGCGGAGGGGGCATCAGCTACCTCTTGAGTGTCCTCAGAGGAGACGTCCAGGGGACCTATATGTGGATCCACCTCTGATGGGGCACTTACTGACGCCTCTCTTTCTCCTTGTAAGGAAACAGCGCCTGGGGTGAAGTCAAAGCTCTCATCATTTTGTTGTCTTTCTCTTCTGAGGAGACCAAACTGAGCATCTAAACCTAGCAATATAATTCAAGTCCCTCATCCCTGGAATGATTGTGAAAAAGTTTTCTTTCTACAATTTCTCTAATGCTTCACATTCATGCTAAAGTGTAATGTCCAGAATTGGACACAGAACTCAAGTTGAAATCTAAGCAGGGTTTCTTTAGCGATTCATCATAACTTTCTTTCTTTTGTACTCCATCTCAGTTTTGTTCTGTGACCTCCAACTGTTCTACACATGAAGTCCCAGGTTAGGGTTAGGTTTCAGCGCCTCTGTTCTTGCAAACCCTTTAGAATTGCTGCTTCGCTTTATGTTGCATTAAATCATTCTTCTTATCTTTCACACTTGAATTTCACCTGCCACATCCATACCCCTTCCATCACAACCTTGTCTTCTTGAGATTCACATCCGCAATTCAGTGATAACTTTAATCTGTAATATGAGAGGGTCTGATTAATGTAATTGTCCTTTGTTTTCTTGAAGTCTACAACTGTCCTCATCCCAGTTCATAATATCCAAGTTCTTTTAATCTGCAAATTTTGAAATGTCATACAATTTTGGGGAAAGTTTTTAGGAATTCTAGAAGAATATAAAATGAGGAGTGAGCAAGCAGATGTAAAAGCTAAGAGGTTTCATCCTTTGACATCACAAAATACAAATCTTCCTTATATAAGACATCAAAACATTCTTAAGTCAGAAGATGAAGTAGGGAACTAGACACTAATCTTATATTTAACTCTAGATTTATTTATAGGAGCAACATTACAAATGCCCATCTCTTCCTAAGTAAAACCCTGGGTCCTAGAAGTTTCTCTTTATACTGTTTTGAAAAGAACAAAAAAAGGAATAGAGAGCACCTTACACTGGCAGGCCAGTAGAACACAAAAATGAACGAGGCAATCTTAGCAAATTAAAGTAAATATCAATTTGAAGTCCCTCTTTATATGTGCTCAAGGCATTTAATCAATCAAGGAAGACAGATGGGTAGAAGGAAGATCCTGCGCTAAAATCAGTGCAGCTCAAAGAGCAATATTTTCCCTTATTCTACTCTGCCTCACAATAATCAACAAAAAACCATTTCAAACTTATTATATCAAAACTGACTTGGTCTTCTCTTTATATTAAAGCAAGGTAAACAACCTACCTAACTATTAGGAAAATATTAGGAAAAAGTTACACATTCAAAACCCAAACTGTTTACTTTTGTGAAGGAATTTGTAAAGAAACAGAGCTTTTTGTTTTTATTCACCGACAAAAATAATGGCAGAAAATTTCCTTAAATGACATTTGTATTTGCATCATAATTTAATAACAATTTGGAATAAAAAGCCAGCCTAATAGTGACATTGCTAATTGTCATAAAACACCCATCTGCTTCACTAATGTCCTTCAGAAAAGGAAATTTGCGATTCCTACCCAATCTGGCCTACACATAACCATAGCAATCAATTTAATTCTCAATTTTCCCCAGGCAATTAGTGATGGCAATAAATGCCAACCTGGCCAGCAATGCCTATGTCCATGAATGAATTTTTTAAATATTTCTAAGTGAACAGGATACAGTGGGCATCTTTCTTTGCAATGATAACACCAACTCAAGTACTTTAACACAATGAGCTTGGTAAAACATTGTAAGCAACAGACTTACTTGGTACAATATCTAATTGAAAGGTGTGGCAAGTTCGGATCTTGGTAGATCCTAGTAAAGTATTTAAACATTTTTTATCACTAAGTTGTAATTCATTCAATGGCAAAATTTAATTGTCATCGCCCTGGCTATATAATTCGTGCTACTGTAGCTGTGTTACTCCCCCTGAGGGTCTGATATTGCTGTGTCCAACAGAGCTTCCATCCATTGATAAATTTCCTGAAAAAACACTTGCATAGTTCTGTGTCTGAACCTGGATGCTTTGGGCTATTCAACATACCATCCTAATATTCCAAAGAAATGAGTTTGGTTGCCAAAAACATTTTTTTTTGTGTGTAGTTACCCTTTTGAGGACACTAATTCTATTTCTCCGCAACAAATTCTCAATGTCTAGCACCCTAATGCCAGGAGCCTGGCATTATGATGCTAATTTGCAGGGCTTGTCTGTTTCCTGACATTCTGCCAATTCCATCTTTGGGAATTTGCCTGAGTGAAATTTCTAGGCTTCTGTCTTTGGGAAAACAAGTAACAGGAGTTTCAAATATGCCCTACATAATTTGTATTTATCATTTTTAACAGAACTCTTTCTGAGATGTCTCTTTTAGCTGTTGTGTTCTCTATGAAAAGAACTTCCATCACAAAGGAAACCAGAAGACTCTTTCCCTTTAGAAGCCAAAACTCTCGTGATTTTGGCTGTGCTCTTGAAGCTAAATCATTGCAAATATTAAATTCCCTACAGTGTGGAAACAGGCCCTTTGGACCAACAAGTCCACAACGCCCCTTGAAGCATCCCACCCAGACCCATTCCCTTATAACCCACACGCCCCTGAACACTACGGGCAATTTAGCATGGCCGATCCACCTAGCCTGCACATCTTTGGACTGGGGGAGGAAACCGGAACACCCAGAGGAAATCCACGCAGACAATGTGCAAACTCCACACAGACAGTTGCCCCAGGCAGGAATTGAACCCGGGTCCCTGCAGTGCTAACCACTGAGCCACCGTGCCACCAGTTAAGGCATGCTTTTCAACTGAGCAACATGAAGCTGATGATAGTTACTGTTTCAATGTAAGGAGGATGAATTCCTACGGAAATGGATTAAAGTCACAAGTCAAAGGTATAGACTTAAAGATGGCTGTTTTTTCCACGTCTTGTTCATAAATTTATAAATTAAGGAGTCCTCTGGGTAGACATGAAAGGTTAATCTGACATCACATTCTTAATATTCTTGAGTCTGAAGCCTTCATCAAAAGAGTTACATGAAAAATACAGATAGGGTCTAAATTCTACATGAAAGGAATCCTCTGTGCAGTCCTGAACACACAACGATAATTGTTATTTCAATTATATCCCAATTAACTTTCCAGAAGTAGATTTCCTGCACCATAATTGTGATGGCCTGATTCGCAAACTAATGGTATTCAAGTTCTTTCAAATTGATGCCTTTTCACAGCAATAAGTGGGAACCAAATGAACCTGTGGTTTAAGTCCCATTTATAGGCACAAAAGATTAAAATGTGTATAATTCAAACGTATGAAACTCCAACATTAATAATGGCCTTTGCTTGCTCAGCCTAAAAAAAATTGGCAAGTGATGTTGAACAATAATAACTGTGAGGTAGCAGGGGGCAGAATCGTACAGTGCCTTGAATGATGTAGGCTCCGGAACTAAATGTGCCAGAATCTCTCCAGACGTTTGGCAAGATCTATCTTGCTATTGTGAGCAACTTGCTGTATCTTTTACTTAAGTTTCAGTCATTGAGGTGAATTCAGGCTAGGGTGTGACGAGTTGCCTATGACGGGTATTATAGCTTGTTGATGAACTTAGTGAGTGCACTACTTGTCTCATTAATGTGCAGCTTTCTAATATACTAACCACTGTGAACAAACTGGATGCTGAGAATTCTCAACATAGAAGTCAGAGCAGATATATGGCAACTTCAGCTCACAGCTTGCTCTACAGGGCCTCCATGTTGGACACAAAATAATTACATCTCAAGGCATGCTCCATGAGCACCAGCCATCTGCACCCCACAAGGTCCACAGATATTGGCATATAGTGTGTGCTGGCTTCCAAGAACATTCATGGCACATCTTTGATCCTTTTACTGGATGCTTCTGCACTTCAATATTGCATCTCTGGACTCAATTGCATCTATCATTTTAATGATGCAACCAGGACACTTTGCACCCTAGGGGACACATCCAACACAGAGACTCCACCTGGTTGCATTTCTGGGCTGTTTGCTTGCTGTCCTAGTAGTCACTCACCCTGTGCCTATCTGGATGCCTTGCCTTTTTGCAACCCTTCAGCGAGAATTACCAGTCTCAAAATACTGTTGTATTACCTTGCCATTTAGAGCGAACATAAAACCAGGAAGCTTGTCATAGTTGTCAAGAGTCCTCAGGGTACAGGGTTCGTGCTGTCGGGAGTTAAGGTGAATGACAGAAAGTGAGGGGAAATGTTGCAAGGAATGTTGAGTGTGGTAGAGCACAAGCTTCGAAGTATGTAGAGTAACAAAGATTAAGTAAGTGTGAGGTATTGAAGAGAAGATGGTGGCACTTGCCCTGGCAGATTGGAGAATGTCTTTCACTTTCTTCCTACATTGCTGTGTATTCCTCCAGATGGCAGAGACTGCAGTGTCCTGGGGCATTCTTGGACCAGGTTGGCAAGGCCTGCTAACACGAACTCCTCAGCTGGTCCTGACTCAAGAGGGTATCCCATGTCTACACCATGTCACTCAGTGGGACCTGCAGGACCCTGGCAGAAAAGTGGAGTGCTAAATTTCTATTTGTTAGTCAAATGTCAAAAACCACGCAGAACCTGGCCTTTTAAAGAGACAAAGGTGCTAGGAATGCCAGTCAATTCCAGGATATTCCTGCCCTTGTTCCTTACAAGCACCACCGTCTATGTGAAAAAGTTGCCTCTCAGGTCCCTTTTAAATATTTCCCCTCTTACTTTAAGCCTATGCCATCTAGCTTTGAACTCCCCTACCCTTTGAAAAGACTTTAGTTAATCACCTTATGTATGCCCCTCATGATTTTATGAACCACTATAAGGCCACTCCTTAGCCACCAAAGCTCCAGGGAAAATAGTCCCAGCCTATCCACCCTCTCCTTCTAACGCAAACCTTCCAGTCCAAGCAACATTCTTGTAAATCTTTTCTGCACCCTTTCTAGTTTAACAACATCCTTCTGATAGTGGGGAACTGCACACAGTATTCTAAAAGTGGCCTCAGCAATGTCTTGTACAGCCACAACATAATGTCCCAACCCCCATAGTCAATGCTCTGACCAATGAAGGCAAACATGCCAAATGTCTTCTTCACCACCCTGTTCACCTGCCATACACACTTTCAAGGAAATATGAACTTGCACCCTTAGGCCCCTCCACTCACCAACACTCCCAGGGCCCTACCATTAACTGTGAGCGTCCTGACCTGGCTTGCCCTACCAAAATGCAACGCCTCATATTTATCTAAACTCCATCTTCCATGTTGTGTGACTCTACGAATCAGTGATGAGTTATTCTGAGCACAGTGCGTTGTAAGATGGTGCTATAATTGGGTGAGAGAGACACCAAGGGGGCAAGGTAGGTAGTTAATGAAGTGAATTTGGT
This sequence comes from Stegostoma tigrinum, assembly GCF_030684315.1. NCBI lineage: Eukaryota > Metazoa > Chordata > Chondrichthyes > Orectolobiformes > Stegostomatidae > Stegostoma > Stegostoma tigrinum. The sequence goes on from NC_081375.1 coordinate 19,460,376, forward strand.
CATTTAAGGCAAGAGAATGTTGTTAGGCTTAATATGAGAAATCCTCCAAAAAGCACAACAGAACTGATACTTAGCCAAAAAATATGTAAGTTTCAGCCATATTTTGGTCAAAGATTCTGTGAGGGCCACTTACTTATTGAAGGGTTCAAGCCTGAGTACGGAAGAGGAACAGAGGGTTCCCAAAGTGCAAACACACCAGTCATAAAATCATTCCACATGTGAACAAGGCCATAAAAAGGCAAGCAATAAAATGTAATTCTATAAGGACAGTCTTGGAAGTTAAAATGTTATGCTAAGTCTAAATTGAACATTGGCTGAACTGCAATTCAGGACAGCATACTACAAAAAGACTTGGTAAAAACAGAGAAGGTTAAATAATATTAGCAAAAATGTGTGATGGACATACAGATCAGGAATGTATTAGTAAACTGGGTCTATTTTCCTTTGAAGAAAGGTTGAGCGGTGACCTAATAGGTCTTTGGTGATGGTACAGTGGATACAGAGAGATTATTTCCTATAAGGCAAGAGTATATTTAGAGACCATTAATATAAGAATTTGAATATTAAATTCAGAAGAAATATCTTTACCTAAACAGTGCTGAAAATGGGGAATTCACTACCACAAGAAGGAAGAGAATAGTATAGATACAGTTAACGGGGCACTAGACAAGAACGTGTAGAAGGAGGGAATAGAAGGTTACAACTGCCAGTTAAGATGAGAGAAGACGGAAGGAGTCTACATGGAGAATAAACATTAGCATGGTTGGGTCAAATGGCCTGCTCCTGTCCTGCACAGTCTTTGCAATTGTATGTGCCGCGTGTAACACCGAAAATAAAGCCAGGATATAATGCTGCTCCAAAACTTACTCATCAATGACCTTCCATGATCGCCAATATTTTAACGGCAGTAATTAGTTCTTGTGCAACAGGATCTGCTTGGCCCGTGATGGAAGATACCAAGGGGTGTTTTGGACATACTGTACATAAACGCACATGCAAGCGTATTTGAAGAAACAATATATCAACAAATATAAACAAAGCTACCACATTAACAGTGATGGGACGGGAATTGAAAAGATTTAATTTCAAAAGGTTGCCATGGCAATTTTTTTTACTCATTAAACTGGCCTATAATATTTAAAAATTGTCTCATCCTTAAGGCACCTCAAAGCATTTTCTTTACATGTAATCATGCAGGGTTATTTACTGCAGCAGGGAGAAAGCACTCTGAGTGTAGAACTACTTCTGGAAGGAACTCTGCAATATAATGGGAACTAGCATCAATTCTGCTCCATTGGTCATGTATGGAAAGAGCACTTTTGGAGAGTTAGAATTAGGCTGCCAAATCCTGTCCTGCTGTCAGATATATTTTAACATCAACTAAGATGAAATTTCATGCCCAGCATTTCTACTGGAGATGATGAAATATATGTTTAGAGGAGCGAGGCTCCAAAAGCTTGCGATTTCAAATAAACCTGTTGGACTATAACCTGGTGTTATGCAATTTCTGAACTATGTTTTAAAATTAATTGCACTTATTGTACCTTGGAAATGTAAACATTCACATCCGTACCTTGGAGCTCATGCTCTGCTGGGAACGTTTCAAGTTGCTAACTCAAAAGTCTGTTTGCACACTTCCCAGAAAGAGAATCGTATTCGGGTGTTAATTATTTTTCCTCATTTCCTCTGCAAACCACCACTACCAGCATACATGAGAAAATGTTTTCCTCATTGCCCTGTCATTGTGAGAAACACTTGCCCTTCAATTTGAACTCGGGTCCTTCCTACAAAATATTCACAAGTTCCCGCAGCTCAGAGTAACACCAATTCCCAGCCTCAAACTAACCAAAAAAAATTCACACTTGGCCCAACTACAGAAAGGTAGGCTCAAGCAAACAAATGGTCACAAGAGATAGAAAACTGCAGCTGACATAACAGGGAAGAAGATTAGCACAATATAAAGTACGTAACTTCTCTGCACGGAAGGTAGGAGGTCAAAAATCATGAACACGCACTCCATGTAAACGTACATCCCGATACAGCACATTTGTTGAAATAATCAAAGGAATGAAATAGCAATGGCTCAGATCCTTGCTATCTATTTTTAAAAAAACGCCTTTAAAAAACCACGATTGTGATTCCAACACTGGAAGTTCTTACGAATAGGTTTTCAGGAGAGTAATTAATAAGAATCCATAAGAATTTCTAAAATCTGAGGGAATGTTGGTATTGCTAGAGTTCTCTCGATTGTACCAAATAAAACTTCACAAAGTATGATTATTCACTCAAGCATCCCATGTGCTGATTAGAAGCACCTCTCACCAATAACTGTGCCATGTACTTTCTACTTTTGGTGCATCATTATTTTTTCTAATCCTCATTCCTGCTTTCATCCCTCTAAAATGAGGCCCAAAATGTTAGCCTTCCTGCTCCTTTGATGCTGCTTGGCCTGCTGTGTTCATCCAACTCTGCACCTCGTTATCTCCATTATTACGCAAAACAGGCTGACAGCTAACATTACTGGAGAGATGATAGCCTAGTGGTATTATTGCTGAACTGTTAATCCGGAGACCCAGATAACATTCCGGGGACTTGGGTTTGAATCCCGCCACAGCAGATGGTTGAATTTGAATTCAATAAATAGCTGGAATTAAGAGTCTCGTGATGACCATGGATCCATTGTTGATTGTTGGGGAAAAATGCATTGGTTCACTAATGTGCTTTAGGGAAGGAAACTGCCATCCTTACCTGGTCTGGCCTACATGTGACTACAGACCCACAGCAATGTGGTTGACTCTGAACTGCCCTCTGGGCAATTAGGGATGGGCAATAAATGCTGCCTGGCCAGTGACAACCTCATCCCCTGAATGAATAAAGGACTTACATCAATAACAGATGGCACACTTTGATTAAGAAGTAATGATACTATCATTGTGGAGAATCCCATCTTGAGGACCAACTAAAAAGTTTGTTGTAGAGCTGGATAAAAACAGCAGGCCAAGCAGCACCAGAGGAGCAGGAAAGCTGATGTTTCTGGCCTAGACTTTTCTAAAGTTGGCTCTAGGCCCGAAAGGTCAGCTTTCCTGCTCCTCTGATGCTGCTTGGCCTGCTGTGTTCATCCAGATCTACAGGAAAAATGTGTTGCTGGTACCATTTGGATCTGTTGGAGAGGTAAGTCCTGCATTCAAAACTGCAGCCATCTACTTGTCAGGCAAATGGTGTGTGAAAGCTGAAAGACCACAGATGTTGTAAATCAGAAAAAAAAAACAGAAAATGCTGGAAAAGCTCAGCAAATCATACAGCATCTGTGAAGAGAAATTAGAGTTAACATTTTGGATTGACTGACCCCTCCTCAGAACAGCAATTCCCTGCAATTCTCTCCTTTGAAATGACACATCTGGGCTTTAACCTCCTGTTCTTCATTCTCTAAACATAAAACATCAGGAACCTTGAAAAGATTTTATTTCCAGTAACAATATGCTGTTTTGAGCAGCAAACTAATTTTATATTGGTAAGTTTTACAGAAATTATGGCACAGCCACCTTGTGGACATAGCCCTGGAAATCAAACTCCCAACCATACCATTGAGTCATCTACATTAATTTTAGATCTCATCAACGTAACATTCCAAATACATCTTTGAATTGCTCAAAATAATCAATCTCTTATACTTGAGGTAAGTTTTGAAAATATTTCTACTAGCGCACAGTTAAAAAAAGAAATGGATGAGGTGGTGGGTATTTGGGATGAGTCACCAAAGGAAATGATGGAGACAGGTATAACTACAACATTTGAAAGGCATCGGATATGAATAGAGACAGTTTAGAGGGATATAGGCTAAATGATGGCAAATGGGACCTAATCAAATTGGAATTTCTAGTTGGTGAGAATGAGTTGGTCCAAAGTAAATTGAAATGCTCAAAACTACCTCATTGTGAGTCTATGAATGAATGGATAAATATATAGGTTTGTGAATGTGTGAGATAAATGGATAAGGGTTTAGGGTGTATGAGATAAGGGGGGTAAAGTGAGTGGAGTAGTTGGATACGATGGCAGGTGCTCAGGTGGTAATGTCAGCTCGGTTGTGAAAGGGACTGGGGAAGGGGGGGAGGGTGGGACTGGGGGGTGGTGCCAGAAGAGTCTAGGTGGTTAAGTTAGGGGTTGGGGAGCAAATTAGATGATGTGACAATGTCTTCCTTTTCCTTGGTAACTACACAGGAAAGTAACGTGGGATTGTCTGAAGTTGCTGCTGCTAATTCACAGCCAGAGGACTTTTCAGAAGCTCCTAGAGAGCACAGTACCCATTGTAGCTTCCCAGGCATTTTCCACAGAGTCTGTGTTGGAACATCTGAGCAGTCACAGTGTGGGGTGTGTGCAGTGTCCAACTATCTAGAAACCAGAAATTCTGTGCCAATATTAATATTAATCTTCTACGATACTTCTATAATGATAAATGAAAACTATGCAATTAGAATTTAGGAAATGATCCAGATCCATCCAAAACTAATGAGCAAGTGGAACCAACTTCAGCAAAATTTAGTTCTGGATATAGGCCAGTGTTGTTATAAGGGTTTATGACAATGACTTGGTCTCAGGCTGCTTATAAATGAAAGTATGTATGGCTTCTCATTTGTGAACAGAATTAAATTAGTCCCTTTTTTTTCTCATGAATCACTTTTCTTCCAAGTAATCATTAAAGGCCAGCTGGTATCATCCTGTCAATGCTGCTTAATTCTTTTAACTTTTCTTGCTGCATTATACTTTGGAGAAAGATACAGATGGTGACAACTGAAATAAATCTCTTCTTAATGATTAAACAGAACACAATTCAGTCTCCAAGTGGATACAAATATCAGAACATCTTGGCTTTCAAGGCATTTCCTTTGAAACATAGAAGAGAAGAGCAAGAGGAGGCCATTCGGCCCTTTGAGCCTGCTTCGCCATTCTTCATGATCATGGCTAATCATCCAACTCAACAGCCTAATCCTGTTTTCGCCCCATAAACTTAGATCCCATTCACTTAAAGTGCTATAAAGTAGCCTCTTGAATACACTCAATGTTTTGCATCAACTACTTCCTGTGGTAATGAATTCCACAGAGTCATCATTCTTTGAGTGAAGAAATGTCTGCTCACCCCTCCATCCTAAACTGTTTACCCCGAATCCTCAGACTGTGACCCCTGGTTCTGGACACACCCACTATCAGGAACATCCTCCCTGCATCTACCCTGTCCTATTAGATTTTATAAATCTCTGTGAGATCCACCATCATTCATCTGAACTCCAGCGAAAACAATTCCACCTAGTCAATCTCCCCTCATACGTCAGACCCAACATCCCCGGAATCAGCCTGGTAAACCTTCACTGCAGTCCCTTGAGAGCAAGAGCATCCTTCCTTCGAAAAGGAGACCAAAATTGTGCACAATATTCTAGGTGTGGCCTCACCAAGACCCTGTATAACTGCAGCAACACATGCCTGTTCCTGTACTCAAAACCTCTCACTATCAAGGCCAACATACCATTTTCCATCTTTACCACCTGCTGCACCTGCATGCTTACCTTCAGCAACTGTTGCACAAGGACACCCAGATCCTGCTGCATACTTCCCTCTCCCAATTTACAGCCATTCTGGTAGTAATCTGCCTTCTTGTTTTTGCTTCCGAAGTGAATAACCTCACATTTATCCAAATTATAGTGCATCTGCCATTGATTTGCCCAACGACCCAATCTGTGCAAATCATGCTTAAGGATCTCTACATCCTCATCACAGTTCAACCTCCCACGCAACTTGGTATCACCTGCAAACTTGGAGATGTTAACATTTTGCTCCCTCATCCAAATCATTAATGTATATTGTGAATAGCTGGGGCCCAGCGCCGATCCCCATGGCACCCCAATAATTATTGCCTGCCGATTTGAAAAGGACTCATTAATTCACACTAAGATAATGAAATGTGAGGCTGGATGAACACAGCAGGCCCAGCAGCATCTCAGGAGCACAAAAACTGACGTTTCGGGCCTAGACCCATCATCAGTTCCCATTATCACATCATTAATTCACACCCTTTGTTTCCTCTCTGCCGACCAGTTTCAAGCATGATTTCCCCTTCATAAATCCATAATGACTCTGTCTGGTCCTGCTTCCTAAATACTCTTACTATAAAATCCTCGACGATGGATTTGAGAATTTTCCCTAATACTGACGTTAGGCTCACCTGTCTATTATTTCCTGTTTTCTCTCTAACTCCCTTTTTGAATATTGAAGTGACATTAGCCAACCTCCAATCTGGAGGGACTGTTCCAGAGTCTATTGAATCCTGGAAGATAACCATCAATGCATCCGCTATTTCTAGAGCCACTTCCTTAACCACTATAGAATGTAGATTATCAGGCCCTGGGGATCTATCAGCCTTCAATCTCAACAATTTTCCCAGCACCATTTCTCTACTAATATTGATCTCCCTCAGTTCTTCCATCTCACTGAACCTTGCATCCTCCAACAATTCTGGTATCTGATTTATGTCCTCTTTTGTGAAGACAGATCCAAAGTATGTATTCAGTTCCTTAGCCACTTCTTTGTCTCCTATTATACATTCCCCCATTTCACCGACTAGTGCAATTAAACAGCTTATAGAAGAAACTAGAGGTGTTTTTGTGATTGCCAGACAATTAAAATTCATCGTATAATTACATTAATAGTTGACAGCAACATATAAATATATAACATATATATAGGCTTAGTTCATAAATGTGGAAAATTACAACCTTCTCTGGTATATATTCTTAAGGTATAATGTTTGGAAAAATATGGTGGATTGTGTCTGAGAGAAGTCACTTTTTTTAAAAAAATGCATGGAAATTTGCAGCTCCATCAATTGCTAACTTCTGACACTTTAAGAGCTGATTATTCCCCAGTGGCCTGGGATATAGGTTTACAGCCTAGGTTTTTTGTTTTAAAAAATCAAAATTAGATTATTTTTGTTATATTAAAGAAAAGTTTATTTGTGGATTCAATTGAAGTTTTTTTTTGTCTCTGCGATAGGTGTTTTCCAGCCGAAATCTACAGCAAGCAGCAGCAAAAACTGTTCACAGGTGGAGTAATTTGCAGCCATCAGACTTTGACTATTTTTCCAGGTCCTCAGAGGTACAGCTACAGTTTCCAAACATAAACGAAAAAGAAAATACTGGAAAGGCGCAGGTGGTCATTCAATCAGGGATTTGCTTTTAATTGAGTGACCAGCTGTGCATTCCCAGTATTTTCTATTTGTTTCAGCTTTTCAACATTTCTGCTTTCCTATTTTGTTTCAAAATCAAAGCATCATACTGTTACATGGCAGTGAGATGTGTTGGAATTTTCTTGCAACATAGCAGCAGTGATTTGTCAAGAAAGAAACATACCCAGACCAATGATTTTAATGGCTATCACTATGAAACCGAAACATCTTCCTTTTACCTTGTAAATGAATCTGTACAAAATAATATGTTAGCATAAAATGAAAAAAAAGGAGTGTATTGTACACTAAATGTAGATAAATAGAAGCCTCAAGTTATCTTTCAAAGATACTAGGAACTGCAGGTGCTGGAGAATCTGAGGAAACAAGGTGTAGAACTGAATGAACACAACAGGCCAAGCAGCATCATAGGAGAAGGGAAGCTGACGTTTCGGGCCTCAGCCCTTCTTCAGAAAAATTGATTTCTTTCAAAATTGATTTGATTGGGAAAATAATTACATTACAGTGGTAACAGTTATACTCAAGAAAAGAAAGACATTTTACAGTTCTCAATGAACTCAGATAACCCTGACTGCTACTCTATCATTTTGTCAAACATAACAAGTCACATAACTGATGTTTATTGCTGCTGTGTTGTAATATCCTTTGTAGAATAACTTTCTCAAGAGAAGTTTTTTTTTAAATGAGTCAGTCTTAATATCAAAATGCTTATATTTACAAGCATCAAAACAATTGAAGACTATCTATATATATTGACTTGGAAATCATCAGGTGCGCATTTGATATCTCTCGTGACACTAACTTGCATTATACTCACATTATTTGTTTTATCCAAAGTCACATAAAAATCTACCTATAAATATCAATCACATTTGATGAAATGTAACTAAATTACACAGCATCTAGGCACACTGTTTCCTCACCCCTAATTCCACATTACTGGAACAGGTAAAAACTGAGAAAAAAAACAGCAGATCAAAAAGAAAAATAAACACTCTGAAAAATTACTCTTTGACCTCCTCAGGTGATGTAAAACAATCTGGCAGATTGCACAGATCAAGTGTGATATATTACACCTTCTAAATGACCTAATCTGATAGAGTTCAAGAGGACATAAGCAGGCTGACGAAATATGTAAACATGTGGCAGATGAAACTCAATGCAGAGAACTGTGAAGAGATACATTGTGATAGGACGAATCAGAGAAGGCAAAATAGACAAAAAGGATCCAATCCTAAAAGGGGTTCAAGAGCAGAGGGGTCTAAGAGTGTATGCACACATATCATTGGTGCTGATGGAACAGGTCAAAAAAAGAGTTTAAAAGTATGTGGGATCCTTAACTTATTAAACAGGTGCACAAAAGGTCATGATGAACATTTATAAAGCACTGATTCCGCCTCAACTAGCGTATTGTTCTGTACTTTGTGCATAGATGGGGTTGTTCCCCTTCATGGAAGTTGACAGGACTTTCAGTGGAGGTGTTCAAAATCATGGCAGATCAATTTAGAAAGGAATTAGTCCTATTAGTATAGCAGTATGTGGATACATATTTCTGGTGACTGAAAAATACCCAAAGATGAAATAAGTTAACTTTTTTTTAATGCGGTGAGTGGTTAGAATCGGGAATGCACTGTATAAGAGGCTGGTGAAAGCATATTCAATTACAGATTTCAATTGGAGAAGCTGCTGAATACCTAGTGTTGCAGGGCAGACGGGAATTCGTGAAATTGCACTTGAGAAAATCCAGGACAAAATTCCGTCGTCCTAAATTTTAGATCCTATTAATCCTTCGAAACATCTCCACAACACCTGAGGCATAACCATTCGGCTACTCCCTCACCCTAATTAGGATATCACACTGCAGAAATTCGATCCTCGCATCTTTGTTGGGCTCAAATGCAATCCCCTGTGTACTCAGCTCTTCAAAGTAAAGTTCAAATAAAGTTTGTAATGCAGAAGGCACTGCTTGCATTTAAATAAGTTATTAGATCCAACCTTTTCCAACGATACAAAAAAGCTGCTGTTTTGACAGTCAGAAACTGACATTTTAAATATTTTTCTTTCAGACTCTCATTATCGAAAGTTCAGTTGTGAGATATATGAAGCCACTACAAAAACTGGTCTTGCAGACCATCTCACAGACTTGATGTATCAAAACACATGTGATTATGCATTAGATGACTCCAGTTCAAGAAAAAAAAGTCTGGAATAGCGGCTGGCTAAATGGAGCAACATTTGCTCTACTTTTGATGTGACATGCAATAATCAAGCAACATCACTTTCTTAACGTGAGTTCCAAGCGGAATTCAGTATTCCATAAGATTTTGTTTCCTCCTTTTTGTCTCTTTCATCAGACATTCTAATGACTTTTCGTGTAATCAAAAAGCTACACCAGCGTTTGAAACTGTGATTTCAAAATAATCAACATACGTGATTGTATTCCAACTTTCATTTTCTCACATTTGCAATCAAAAGCTGTCGCAGCACATTCATTTTCAATTTAAAATTCATTTCAAATTTTAACAAAATTTAAAAACGTATAACTCAAAATATTCATTTTTAATTTAAAATATCAAATGTAATTGTCATAAGTGATGGCTGGATTGCAAATATGAAAGCATGATATATTATCATGTTCAATCTTTTGTTCCAATAGATGGAGATCAACACCGTTTTATAAAATGCTTCTAATCCTCTTCCAAAACTGTTGTTCCAATGATGAAGACAGAAATTATTTCTGCTGCTTATAACGTGAATGTTGCACCCATAAAAGGTTGTCACTGGGGGAGGTGGATTTTTTTCTCAACTTTCCGTTAATCACTTTCTGGCACAAAACACGGGTTACTGCAACGTGGGTCCCACTTTTCCCCAAAACACGTGCCTTCGGTTCAAAATCGAAAATGCACTTGCTTTAAGAGTAACAATTCCCAATTCCCATAAATGAAGTCATTTATGTCCCAGTGATAACAAGACACTGATACTAACCATATATATTCAAAAGAAAACAGTCACCGTTACGAATTAGTCATAAAGTCGTCCAAAATAAAACTAAATTTGATGAGGATTTGAAGCAATTGTTTGTTTTAAAATACGGAATGACAATTGTCTACAGTAGATGCGAGGAGCGAAAATCATCATTGACAATGGGCCAAATGGTCAGTAACCGCAATTCCCATCACCGGAGGTGAAATGTTATTGCTTGCAATGACACTGAACATCAGATAATGTGTTAACTTAGAAACCAACCCGAACTTGTCCATTTTGCATCAGTGCCTGACCCCGGTTGAACTTCACAACATAAATAATGTGTAAGTGCTGCAATTCTACAGAAAGTCATGGAAATCATACGCGTCGTGAGCAACGGCCATACAGATCACAGCTCCATTACATCCTTGCACTCGTCTTATGACATAATTTTCTTTTGACATCCAATAGTTCAGCATCAATGGTCAGTCTGCTACCTCTTCAACTGCGACAGTTTTTTTTCCCGGGCCTAGTTTCCCAAATGAATCCTTAACCGATTGGCAATTCAGGATGATACTCAAGCAGAATGGGAGCTGGTACCTTGAAGTAAGTTCCAAACCTGCCGGCAGCCCAGACCCAGTAAACACGCTTGATTGAGGAGCAAATTTCTTCAAACTGTTGCTTGTCTTTCTGTTGTTTAATGATCATGCCTTTTGCATATCAGTTGGGATTCCCATTTTTCCACCTGCCTCAACCCAGGGTGTGATCAACATCCTCACCTGCAGCAGGCAAAATTCAATTTCTCTCGCTTTTATTCGATCTCTCAAATAAATTGCCAAGTAATGTCAATCTGAGGTTAAATTCGTCACAATGATCTGGCAATGTCGTGACAGGTTTTGCACGGCAGGCTTAAAGTTGTATTCCCTTCTCTGTTCCTAATTGTCTTATTGTATAGAAGTCCATTCTTTTAATTGCAAATCGAAAACCAGTTCATATCACGTTCTTCTCAGTTCTTTTTAACGGGAATTTCTGGTCAATTTTGAAATTTCCAGGCCTGATTTGTCATTCAAACGCAACCCAGTGGAACACATACTAAAGCACCTGACAGATTCTGTGGAACACTTTGTTGTTCTGTTTTATAAGGGATCTGTTTATTGATGTTTAGTCTGTTCGGAATTTTGTTAGATTCTGGCGAGGACCTCAACACTGGGTAACGTTGAGAGACAGAGATATGCAGCCAGCTGTGTTGGTCGCTTAAAGTACGCTGAGTGGAAATGATCGCCTCTCACTGATGAGAAATAGGCTTCAATGTAAACCGCACAGTTGGAGAGTGAGGTGAAATTTCCAAACTGTGGTGTGAATACGTTGCCTCTGATGTGCTCGTCACTTGCAAGTTTCTTCACTTCGCGCCGTATGACTTTCACCTTGGGCCCTCCTGAGATCGTAAAATAAAACGACACACGACAGAAGTACATTTTATTCTGACATTTCATTTTGCCCAGATTGTGCTCTCTCCTTCCCCGACATTCGAGGTTGCTTCGAGATCGTTGTAGGACAGAATTGAACCTCACTAACATTTTTAAGTTACACTGAAGTGGGAAACAAAGATATAAAATTGCAAAATACCAATAGAAAAGCAAAATGCATCCAATTCGGGGAATGTTGAACGCAAACAGGCCGTTCTTTGTACGTGTATAACATGAGTAATAATAAACTTTTGTCATGAAATGCAATAAAATAACCCGCTGCCCCCTCACACGCAGACCCGTGTTTTCTAAGATTTTATTTAATGGTTGACCTCAGTCCCCTTGGCCAAAGAGATCAGGGAGGAAGAGGGAGTCACTGTTCCAGTTTACACATTCATTCATGGTGCAACAAATGGAGATTATGAATAAACAGCGAAAAAAAATGTAAATAAACTTGCGGCTCGGGGGCACCGAAATAATAACGAAAATGGTTTGTATGTATTTTGAAAAGTCCCTGTTTCGTTTTAAGCTGGTGTTGGCATATAGTATTTCAGGCTCATTTCAGCAGGAGCGCTGACAAACGTAAATAAACGATGTTACAAGCAGCAGAGGACAGAATTTCCCCTGCAAAACACAGGACGCGTGCTTTGAAATGAATTCGCCCTGAAACATCTGAAAACGATTACAATTTAGAAGCCTTCAATTAGCTCAGGTACCTGCAGCCACACGCGCTGCCCATATTACACTCAGCAATTATATTTCCACAACTTTAGAAAACCAAATAAATAACCTGGCTACATCACAGATTGAGGATAGCTTCACGAAACTGCTTTAAATAAAGTCTAATAAGACGATATTAGATTGTTTTAAAGTGGGTGAACGATATTCAAATGCTCGAAATCTGAATTCATATTTTGTTAGCATTAATTACGCCAAGGAATGTAATCCGGTTAACATGACAGAGGGGACTCGTATCATTCTCCAGCTCACACCGTCTCTCAAATCTCGTTTTGTCCTCACACGTGTTTCGGGGACTTAGCGATCGCATTCAAATGACTGTGTTGATCAGGACATTGGGAGCAAATCGCCCTAACATTTTGAGGGGTCGAGACTATATGATTCGTGACTCGGGAAAAAAAACTCGTGCGAAGTGCCAAGAACTGAAACGAGTGCCTTTTTTCCAGAACGGTAAAGGGTTTTTTTTTGTTCTTGCTGGTATTACTTTATTGATGATAATGTCGGAATGAATAAATACAACAAAGTCCAGAAGTACAGCTCGCGCTCTGCTTGTTCTGCGTCTTTCTTCCCTGTGTGGAATTCCACGGTGTGGAGTGTAACCCTGATATGAAAAAGTAAACATCGCACATTGTTACTTCGACGGGTTGGCTTTGCACCCTCAAACACACGGTAAAAATCGGGTAAGAGACGGGGCATACAATTGGTCTTTATTGCAAAATTATGAGCACTGCCGTTCCAAACTGCACTTGCTGGTGAAGGCTAAAATCCCCCAACAAATGTCCATCTTACTTCGGCCTGGCATGTTATATGGTGGGTCCTGTGGGGATTAGAATGAGAAATTGATTTCATTCTAGTTGCTTTCCTAAAGGACGAATTTTCCTTATTTTAATTTCCAGTGTTCTCTCTCCCTCTTATGTGACCTTTGGACTGACGTTAAGCTGAAACCGAGTTTCTGTTTGGTTCTCTCTCAGTTTAATACAATATTACTGATTGAAACTACCCCAACAACAATGCACCCATTGTGAGACTGTTAACAGAGACTGGTCACATTTCAGAGACGACAAGGTGATACTGCCATGACGTTTAAGGTGGTTCTGCTTTGTGTCCAAGCTTTACCTATTTGTTTAGAACTACTTCCTAAGTGAAGTGATTTTACAAACAATGATTTAATGACAGTACTTCAAGAGAACTCCTCACCTTGCTTAAAATATATTTCAGTGAACAGAAGTCACTGACACAAAGTGGAACTATTGTTTTGAAATTTCTGCACTAAATTTTATTCTGTTAAGAATTCGAAGTGCAGCCAAATTAAATAAAACGCCAACATTTAACCTTGTCCTGTACTAATTATATAATGTTATATTTTAAATGGGCGCTCTGAAAGTTTGGTTGAAAGCGAGTGCCAATAAACAGAAAGAAAAAAAAATGTACTCTGCGGCGAGTGGGCTGAACAAAACTCTTCCCATCACATCTGTAACTTTGCAAATGCTAAAAGACATGACGGGTGGGGGGGGGGGGATTGGCTTTGAAAATGTCCTGAGTAAGGCACTGACAACATCACACGACATGACATGCATAAAGCTGTGTAATGGGCTTTCAGCTGAGGTATTCGAAACAGGAATTCACTGGAGAGGTGTATAATACTTTTTTTAAAATTAAAAAATGTCGCTCTTGACTACCTCAAGAAAAGACTTAACCTACAATGAAAGATAGCGAAACAAATTGGGAAGATATTCCTCCTCCAACACAGACTATGCAAATATTGCATGGTTTACGGCTCGAAATGTTGCATTCAAAGCGCGGGTCTAAAGTCTGTGTTGTGTCTGCCTCATAAAACATACAGACAAACTCGTCAAATCTCCGGCCGCTATTAAAGACAAACAGTCTGCTTCAAAGATGCCCAGTTACTAGCGAAGACAAGGCTCAGGCATGCGCACGGAGAAGCTCCAGCTCTGTCGCAGAGAACAGAAGACTGTCCGCGCGGTTTACTGTACGCAAATGCATTGCATTCCCTTCCCTACTTAACGGCGTTTATATTTTGGACAGGGGAAGGAAAATGAAGCCTGTGGGCGCTATCCGTGGCTGTGCCACCTTCTTGTCCACACCCTTTTCATGCATCCACCTTCAACAAACCTGACCCTTCCCGAGGAAATCAAAAGTTGGCCTGTTGGTCAAGAACTGCAAAGTGAAAAATAATGTCCAGAATTCCTCGCCTTGCTTTTCCCACGCCACTGCATTGTAGTCAACTCCTTCGTGATCTGTCTCGCTGATCGCGAAATCTCTGCGCCGCAAAATTCGCACACTTGGTTTCAAACCTGTGGAATGCAGCACTCGCGGGTTTTTTTTAGAAAGCTAAACAGTTAGGTGAACCTTAACCTTTTCGGTATCAATCGCCAAGCAGTCAGTCGCGCAATCGGAGGCAGGACAGAATTATACCTGCTGCGCAGTGTATTTTTCCAGCGATTTTAAAACAAGATCCTGAATGTAAAGTTGGCGGTAAAAGTTATTGTCTGCGCAAGAGCCTACATGAGCTGACCATTTATATCACTTTGATATCGTTTATGGTAAATGATAATAGACGTTCGGGAATGGTGAATTATCTGTGTGTATCGGGGAGGTGTTGCCTGGGAACCTAGCAATGATAAAGCAGTGCTTATCATTCGAATTCGTGTCTTATCGCTCACTAGTGTTCATTCAGGTTTACATCGAGAACGGGAGCGTGAATATTTTTCCACCTTTGTGCGCTGACATTTAGCTTTAATACAAAACGGTTTACTGGCTGGGGATTTTTCCTGAATTGTTACACATTCGGTTCCTATCCAATTTAAAAAAATACACGATTGGTAGCAATATTTTAAAACAGACAGCATCCCGGTTCGAAAGGGGAATGCCTCTCGTTTTGGGGTGGGTGTGATCGTTTCGATCCTACCACAAAAACATGTGCAGTTCATAACAGAATAGAACTTCAACAGAAACGCCTCTGTATGCATGCCGGCACTTTTCAAAATGTTCCCTGAACACATACTTCTGAAATTTGATAGGATTTTTAAAAATATATAATTTTTATTTTTTTCTAACTTGTTATTTTTTTAATTGGCAGAAATTGCAGAAATGACACAGTTGGAATACAGCATTGCAATTCCGGACAGTTAGTTCTGTGGTCAATTTAATTTTAGATAAGCATCGTTTTAGCCAATGTCATCTGGATTCCCCCCCCCCATTAATTAACTCTAAAACATTATCCGCGATGATTTCATAAGTTTTCAGGCGGGTTAGATTGTATTTCAATAGGTGTGAGATTTATCAGGAGTGCGAACCGTTATTTGACCAGATTTTAATGGAAGAAAACATGAATTGACTTTGACTTAAAATGCAATAATTGCTTTTGTTTTGCCAAGCAGCGTGCATTTATCAAGAACAGTATTTACATGATAACTGAATGTTATCATTAAGCTTTGCAGCCGCGTGTTTGAAAATGTCAGAATATGCTGATGTTTATATTTTTTTAAAAAACGTGCCAGTTGAAACAGAATTATGTATGTGGATTCTTTTTTAACATTCTTAGATTCTTACGGATATCTTATCAGTTATTGAAATAATCCTTTCTCTGAACAGATATTTCGGACGCTTGGATGTGAACTTTGGTGAACTATTAACAAAAAAAAACGAATGGACTACAGTTGACATCGGGACAGCGCATCTCAGTGAGATGAAATTAAGATCTTCTGTTTAATTCCGCAAGCAGTACACAGAGATTTAGATCCATTAACATCTTGCTGGGTTCAGTTAATTACACGGTAGTTTCTAATGCAGTACAGATCTCGCAATACAAGTTCACCATTCATCCCCTGCAAGAGAAATTGCACTTTTTCACTGCCCCTTCCTTCTGAATTTACTTAGTTACATTTCCCCCAAGTCATGTTTCTTGTGGAGGTTAAGGAAAATTTTCTTGCGAGATGTTGTTTCTGAAAAGGCAAATGCATTTGTATTTCATTCCAAAAAAAGACACCCCCTACCAAAATAAGAGTGGGCTCACTTTTAAAAAAAACTTTTAAAAAAGTCTAGCAAATGAGTGAAGCATGCCGTTGCGTTCCTTAATTCCTCATGTTGTGATACCTCTCCCGGCCAGTCGCTGACACAGACACACTTACATTTCCCACAAGGATGAGCCGGGAAAAAGTTGGGTCAAGTTTTTTGGGAAGATGGCGCCACCTCTGGTCACAATGGAGTACTAACGCCCTCCCAAAGTTTCTCCTGGATTCACGAGTTTGTTTACAAGCCGTTATCTTCACCAAAGATAAACAGCAGTCATTTATCAGATCATTAAAGCGATTTTTCACGGCCCGCCTATTTAAGGGGACAGAAATACCGCCACACTCGCCAACGCCACAAACTCGTGCCGGCAAAGGCAAGTGTTGGTCGGCATAAAACCATAAATGAGTCACAATGAACTATGTATACTTCTCACGTCGTTAAAAATAAAAGCCATACGTTACGATTATTGATGCATTCCCTCAGTTGTAAAACTGATCCTATCGGAACGAAAATTAAATTAATTCTGTTTTTATTTCGCCTTCAAAGTGAATTTGCGGGAGTTTTTTTTGCAATTTTTGCCAACGATCAAAGCACACTGATGTGTGTTTTGTTTTCCTGCCGTTCACACCTATCCATTTCTGGACTCAAATAGATCGCGAATCGAAAAGAGTAATACCAAAAAGAAAGTTGAGTTCGATGCTTTTCAGACAAATCAGACTAGACAAAAACTTCCGAAATATAGCCAAACTGGGTACTTCTTGAATCATCTAACATGCTATTTTTGTCACGAAAGAAAATGGAGCAATTGCAGCTGAGAAACCGTTGAATCACATCATCTAAAAGACTAATTGAAGTCATTATTAACGTGTCTTGAATATTGACAACTCTCATTATAGGGATTAATTCATTTAGCTTCATGAAAACTGCAATTAAAATCCCAAAGAGCAGCATTCGAGCAGATATGTTAATCGGGATTTGTTTTACTTTGGCCTGTCTGCAATAAATAAATATATAATATATATTCAGTCAAAAACATCCCTCCGTATGTTCCATCAAGGGTGGAACTCTTTGCAATGATATTATTACAGGGGAAAGGTTTTGCCATCGTTGCTTTGTCGTGTTCTCAGATGCACTTATTACTATTTGCAATTTACAGAACGCTGCAATAAGATTCCCAAAGCCAAAAATATGTAGGGGAAAAAAAATGACAGAATCCTACTCAAACTCGCCATTACACCACAGGCATCTCATCACTAAGAAAGTTATGAATATTGTTCAATAAACCCCTCCAGGAGGATTGCCAAATCCAAAAGGACTTGGATTGTTCACAAAACAAATGTGCACCGAACATCCCAGCAGTAGAACCTCCCAGGTTTCTACAAAGCATAATCATCTCCCACTCGAGAAAACTCGATCTCTGTGTGTTCAAGGGCCTGATAGATATGCAACACGGTTGACCACTTTGTTTATTTTAGTTGTTGCAAGCAACTTTATTTCTTGTTCACAAACTCTGAGCTTGCACACTCAGGTTATTGCAGGCTGCTTCAGCAGTGCAGTCTGTGTGACAGTTCACAATAAAACGTGTGGATCAGACAATTTAACCGAAATCGGAAACGTTCACTGGGAGTCGGGATACTTTTAACAAATCCACACTGCCCCAAAAGACTCAAACTGCCCCTCTGTCTTCAGTACAGTCACATAGCCAGCTTAGAACTTTCAGATAGTGTCAATTAGACACGCGGATGCCCTTCCACACCTCAAATAATTGCATAGATAGCCCGGCGGGCAGACATCATGTTTCCATCTAGTGCCTGCTTGGTATAAATGCTTGACTGCTGAAATTTTAATCAGCTTTATTGCATCTTCCATCATGCCTTTTACTATTATTAAGTTTCAGCCACACTTAATCAGAGTTGGATATTCTTTTGTTTTTCTCCCCCATACTGGAAGATGTGCAACACCCATTTACTAGGAATTTACTTCGGGTGGCTCTGTCCTCCTCAGCAGGGCATCATGCTACTTGCTCAGACTCCCAAGTCTCACTACAAGCTCCTAGCCAGGACAGGAGCGGCGCACCGTGTAACTACTGTACCCCTCCTGACTGGCGCTTCTTGGTCACGCACGCACCTTTCCAAGCGAACTCAGCTAATAAATGGCTATGTTACCATAATGACCTAGGACATCCCCTGATTTACGGTGACCGGTGGAATTTGATCAGGTCGAACCTGATGACATGCTCGCAATGAGAGTGTGTGTACACACACGCAGGCCATCGTGGTTGTAAAATCGCGAAATGGGTCGAAACTGCAGCTGAAAAAGAAAATGCATCTCCAGGAGAGAGTGCGATTGCACACGATAGCGGTGCGAACTCGCTGAAATAAATTGCAAACAAACTGCAGCCTCACGGCATTCGGGGAGCAAAATCGTTCAAACTATTTCCTGTTTACAAAACACACAGCTTGCAAATTAAACAGGCGACATGTGCAGACACGGTATAGAGGCAAGAACAACAAAAAAACTGCCAAAATGAGACTGTTGCTAAAACTGCCGGTATCTGTCGCTTAATCTAGTTACATCATGTTAAGGGGGAAAAAATTGGGAGCTGAGATTTGATCAATCATCGGTTTCCCAGCTGAGTAGAGATTTCGTTTTTTTTCTGGGGAGGGGTACAGCTCCGCCCTTTAACCCCACCCCTTAAACTTTGAACCAATTGCACAGATGGAAATCACTAGGCGGTTTATTGCGATTGGCGAATGCGAGTATGTGCCCCTCTATTTAGCAAGTCAAATATACTCAGAAGACAGCCCTAGTTCCAGTAACAGACTTACTTGGCTACAACTGCGAGAGCAGTAGAAACTTTCTCCGCAGAGAGAGAGAGACAGGCTGAGCAAGTTCTCCTCTAACATTTTATTTCCTTGCTAGCGCAGCCGCCCAACTCTTCTTGCATGAATCTCCTCAATCCCTTCCTGAAAATGACAGAAGAACACGAGAAAACTCTCTCCGACGTACCCAGCCCGACCATGTCCGAGGAATCGTCCGATTCCCCGTGTGTATCCGGGGCTGGCTCGGACGCTGAGAACGGCAAACCGGGCGAGAACAGCCCGGACGAGCTCCGCGCTCAGAGTCTGGATTCCAAGAAAGACGAAGACGACAAGTTCCCGGCGTGTATCCGGGAGGCGGTGACCCAGGTGCTGAAAGGATACGACTGGACCCTGGTCCCCATGCCTGTCCGCGTCAATGGCTCGTCCAAAACCAAACCTCATGTCAAAAGACCGATGAACGCCTTCATGGTGTGGGCTCAAGCGGCGCGGAGGAAACTCGCCGACCAGTACCCTCATCTACACAACGCCGAACTCAGCAAAACCCTCGGCAAACTATGGAGGTAAGCGGCCTGCCTTTAGAGGAAGTTTTATCATGCAGGCGGATTCTGCTGGAGATTGACGCGTGGTCACTTTTTTTTGTAGTGAACGCTGATTCTATTTTGTTGTTGCAAACAAAGACTTGCCCGAAATAATGCACAGATCTGTTTTCAGGTAGTGTAGGATTAGAGTTGGTAGGAGTGTTTGTTGGGCTACTTGGATGCAGAGAGGATTGCAAACTCTGCTGCCGTCTGCGAACGTTAAGAGGGATTTTAGTTTTGATTTGAAGGCAGAGTAATGCGTGGAGACGAGAGTGACAGATTCATTTCAGGGCGGTGAAGAGTGAGTTAGCTGCAAAATGCAAAACCCAGTAATTTTCAGGAGGAGGCGGATTTCGGATCTGGAAGGGGGCCCTGAGTGTTTGATGGTGAATCTGGGACAGAGGCTTGGTAGGGTGGGTGGGTGGAGAATAATTCGTTCCTCACTTTGTCGCGGTTAAAACTGCCTTTTGTCGCGCAGTAATTGCGGTGGGCAATTTTATGTATATATATAATCGATGGCAGAGAATTATTCTCACGAACCCCCCCCCCCCCCCCCCCATTGCATCTGCACGAAAGCGGTGTCCTGACAGAAACCTGCGACCCGCCTCTGCTCCCGGGCTCGGAGCTCAATCTTCATGGTGTGCAGTTTTCTGAATTATTGAGAAGATGCAGTTCTGCAATTCAGTGATTTAAAGCTAGCTGATGCCCTTCCCCATTGTTGGGGTCTTTTAAAAAATGTTACTTTTTATTTAATTAATTCAGACTCTTTAGAGGTGGGAATGATAGAAGATGGCTCTTATTTTTAGGAGGAAAAAGTTCAGTTTTCTTGGTTTCACTTTAGATTGCTGAACGAGGGCGAAAAGCGTCCTTTCGTGGAGGAAGCCGAGCGCCTGAGAGTACAACATAAAAAGGACCATCCTGACTACAAGTACCAGCCGAGGCGGAGGAAGTCAGTGAAGAACGGGCAGGGAGAGAACGAGGAAGGAGCCGAGCAAACCCATATCACCCCCAACGCCTTGTTCAAAGCCCTGCAGGCGGACTCTCCACATTCAGCCTCCAGCCTGAGCGACGTGCATTCCCCCGGAGAGCACTCAGGTAAATATGGGAGGGAGATACCTGAAATAAATTGGGTGGGATGTCGGATAAAGGAAGTGTTGAGCTGTTATAAAAAAAATCAAGCAACTTAAATAATTGTCAACTTGTCTTTTAAAACAAAAATAAAACACTTGCTCCTAATGTAGTTCTGTAGAGATCGTGTTCACTTGTGGGTGCCGCAGCTCGGAGTAATCAAATTATTTCTATTTTCTCTCTATCTCTCTCTCTCCCCCCTTCTCTTGTGGCCTTCAGGGCAGTCTCAAGGACCACCAACACCTCCCACCACTCCCAAGACAGAAGTTCAGCCCGGTAAACCTGATCTGAAGCGTGAAGGTCGCCCCCTTCAGGAAGGAGGGAGACAGCCTCACATTGATTTCAGCAATGTGGACATTGGAGAACTCAGCAGCGAAGTCATGTCGAACATAGAGACTTTCGATGTCAATGAGTTTGACCAGTACCTCCCACCAAACGGGCATCCAGGAGTTCCAGTCACCCACAATGGCCATGCACAGAATGCTCAGGCCACCTACACAGGCAGCTATGGGATTAGCAGCACTTCAGTCACCCAGGCTGCCCACCCTTGGTTGTCCAAGCAGCATTCAATGACCAGCCTCGCCAGTGAGCAGGGACAGCAGCAGAGGACACACATCAAGACAGAGCAGCTGAGCCCCAGCCACTACAATGAGCAGCAACATTCTCCACAACAAATCAACTACGGCTCCTTCAATATGCAACACTACAGTTCATCTTATCCATCCATTCCTCGCACCCAGTATGAATATTCAGACCACCAGAGCACCAATTCCTATTATAGCCACGCTGCAGGGCAGACCACAGGCCTGTACTCCACCTTCGCCTACATGAGTCCATCCCAACGCCCCATGTACACACCCATTGCCGACACCACAGGAGTCCCTTCCATTCCCCAAACCCACAGTCCGCAGCACTGGGAGCAACCAGTCTACACACAGCTGACCAGACCTTAATGACTTTCTGGTCTGAACTTGAATACGTAAAGGAGATTGATGAGAATCACAGAGAGGTGCTCTCTGCACTCATATGAACTGCTGTGAGAAGTGGCCGAAGTGTCCTACCACAAAGTGCTTTGCTGTGTCCATTCAGTACCGGTGACTGATTCTGTTTTTAAATGTTCAAACATCCATGACTGACGAATTAAAGCAAGTCATTGAATGAACAAAATCTGAGCAGCCAAGTCAGCTGGTTTGGTCATTTCCTGTGTTGGACTTATTATTTTGTAGTATTGAAATCCTCTGTGAGGAGAATTTTCTTTAATTTTTTTGAATTTAGTATGTACTGTGTATGAGTCATTGCCATTTGCAGTGTGGGGATTTATACATATTTTAGAGAATAAAAGCTCTTATTTTGAAAGATCAAATGCCAAACCACTTTTGGTAGAATACTTAACAGTTTGCATTTGCTATTGCCATAAAACCTATTTTTGTATGAAATAGTATCTTTTTTCACTCTATTTAGTGTCCTTTTTGAAGAAAAAAGTGTTTCTGTAATTCTTGTTGGGAAAAAAAAGCAGATTAATGCCAGAATGTAGTAAAAGGAAGGAATAGGTGAATGTTTGATATCAGTTTAAAGCAGGATGGCATTTTCTGTAACCTATAGAGGTACTGATCGTTTCACCAGGCTTACCCACACAAGGTGCCGTATGTTGTCTTATGAAATGGAATAGACGCTGAGGTGGGTTGAGTTTCTGAGCATTTCTATGCAGAAAACTGCATCGTTCAAGCATTAGGTGGTGAATCTGCAGCTGACATCCAGCTTCCTGCATGAGAACTTGCGCATTAAGGAAAACAGGAAGTGTTTTAACCCTCTGAGTACAGCATATGTGTTGCACACTGCGTGCAGCAAAGCAACTTCCAGAGCTTTGAAAGTCTAAATTCCTGTCAAATCCTCATTGGTACTGCAAAATGTTTCACCAGACAGCATTACTATCAGCAGTTATTTCTTACATGTGAGAAAGAGGAGCTTGTACCCCTTTTCTGGGCGTCCATTGCTCTCTTAGTGCTCAGAGGGAAAGAGCTCTAATTATGAATTCCCGAAATATTATTTATCTTGTAAAGTTTCTTATTAAAGTAATTTTCTTACATCTTGTACTTAGTTCTTTTCTGTACAGTTGTGTGGATGTTAAAAAATAAACAACTATATTAAGCTAATCAGACGTGTAAAAGACTGGAAGATCATTTTCAAATGAATATGCAGATTGCAAATGTAGTTTACAGCATTTGCTAATTGCTTCAGCTACTACTTTTTGCTAACTAGAGAAATGAAAAACTTTTTGTAACTTTTTTATCTGACATTTACAAAAACCTTTTAAAAGTTTTCTCTATTTTCATTAAGCTGTGGCATGGTTGTACAGATTGCTTTTTAAAAAAGACAACAGGCATTCAAAAATATATATTTGTTAACAGTTTTATTGGAAAAGTGTAATAGGGATTCAGTGGTACAGAATTCAATTACTCTGTAATATGGCTGAAACTCTTTATTTCTGTATAAAAGTTGGACATTAAAGTATTTCTGTAACTTAAAACTATCAAATCAGATATTTTGCCTTTAGGTGAGTTTGGAAAGAGCTGTCTTAAATAAACTTACCTTTTGTATATTATTGTTTGCAATAAATAAGAAACATATTGAAATATAAATTGTTTATGGTCTCGTCAGTACACAAGGTTACTGCATTCGTGAACAAATTCAACAGCTAAAATAAGCTTTGTATGTTAATGCAATGCATACTCAGGTCTATTTCTTCCACTCTATGCCACTCAAGTTATCGACATAGTTCTTATTTTCCCCACACGATTTCATTATCCTGTCCTTTTGAAGTCTGTACAAATCTATAGCCACAAGATGCTTTTGCTCTGTATTGTTGATGAGCATCTGAAAAAACACAGATGAAAAAGTATGCTTCCAGTAGGACACAGCTTTGATCTAAATGAAGCCTATCTAATTTGACCAGTCCCCTAAACACAATGGAATAAACCATTAAAGTATCTGAAACCTAAAACAAAATCATGCACAGTGCATAATCTGTTCACTAGAAGTTTTGGTCAACAGTTTTTTTTCCCAGTAAATGTGCTCATTAACATGCTAGGCAGCCTCATGTGACAGTACTTGGCCCCATATATCTCTTTGGGTGGTCTGTTGTTATGTAAAATCTGGTGGCTCACCCTTAGTCACTCAATTGTTGATTTAAAAAAAAGGCTTCAACAATCTCCATTTTTAAGTTTCACACCATATTACTGCTTCTAATACAAATTAGAATAAATTATGGTTAAAGCAAATCATTTTTAAAATGTATTTGGATAATTTGCATTATCCATCTCAATGAAACTAATTAATGCTTGGTTGAAACAGAATGCTACCAAGTGGTGTTAACGGACAATGTGTTGTATATGGAATACTAAATATTCTTGTATTGTTCAACTAAAATCCAGTCTGTGGCCTGTTAGTTGCAGCATCAGCATGGTTGATGCCAAAAAATTGAATTCTACTTCTACCTTGCATTCCAACCTGGTACTCCGTCTCTGAGCAGTTTTGCCAGTTCTCAGTTGAGCTGCTAGGTGGAGCAAGTTCTGGATGTTGCAACACTCTTTCTTGCTAGAGAGAAGCAACAAGAAAAATGTCACATGACTTTACAAAAGGGAGCTTACTGTTAGAATAATAAAAAGGAATATTTCGAACATCTGTGGACAAAACCATTATACTGTATATTCTGTTAATTTCACAATTATCGAAGGGAAGATTATTAGCAGTAGTTACAGTAGAGGTGCTAAAAATACACTTTCAGATATTACACATAATTACACATTTTATTTTAATTACAAACATTGCCAGCCAATCAGCTTTGTAGGGAATTCAGCAATTTATTCATGTTCATCATCTTGAATTATGGCATTTCATCAACTTATATTATTAGAATATATAGTGCCAAAAAGTTACATTTCACTTTTCACATTTTCCTTTAATTGTGCTTGTAGCAGTCTAGTCAGTGCAGTTCTATTTAAGGAGAGTGAACAATTCAGTAACCATGTTTTTCCTCAACTAAGGATACCTGTTGCTGCAAGATGGTTGACAGGATATATGTCTGAGTCCATCCTATTTTATGAACAAGCCTTCCCCTCTTTTCCAACACCATGTTTGGGGTTTCCTTTGTGTTCACCTTCCATTCTACCAGCCTCCAAATTCAACACACCCTTGTGCTCTATTATTTCCAAAAACTCCAATGTGGTACTACTATCAACCATATTTTGCTTCAATTTTCAATAGTTTGAAGGGATTGTTTCCTCCATGACAGCATCCCCTACAATTCAATAGCACTAATACACCCCTTCCATTTCCACTCACTATTCTGTGCAAACTCAGAAGAATCAGCATATATCCTTTTATCTCCTATCTTCCCACCCTCAAAGGCCCCAAACACTCCTTTCAGGTGAAGCAGCCACTGTGTTCGCTGATCACAAAGCAAACAAGTCCACATTGGAGATATCAAACATAGAATGGATGATCACTTTGTGGAATACTTTGGTTCAGCCAGACAGCACAGCCCTGAGCTTCCCTGTCATTTTAATTTGCTACATTGCTCCCAGACTGACCTTTCAGTCAGTAATACATGGGGGGCCAATCACAATTACATTGTAATTCTTTAGCTTATGGGCATTGTGGCTTAATCTAAAAGTTACATTCTTTATGCTTGCAATGGGGATCATTCTTGCCCTGTTGCACAGTGTTTATACATAGATAGTTCATTTTGCTTAGACCCTTAACTGCCCCTCTTGCAAATTTTGCTATCACTGAGATTAGCTCCCAAATAATGTGGCCAGTCTGGGATTTATTTTTAACTTAAATTCTCAAATCTGGCTTCTGTAGAGTTTTGCAAAAGACCAAAAATTACCAGAACTCATTCTATAAGAGAATATTTGTTCTGTTTAAAGCAACATACAACTGGCAAACACTGTATTGTGTTTAGTGACAGCAGAGAGCTATGTATATCCAAATGTAAGGATAAATATATATGCCTTGTCACATACTGAATTACCACTTATTTGTTGTTATTAGCATAGGGCCAATGGAACAGTTCTGCTAAAATGTTTACAAATGAATCTTAAACAGTAATTGTGTGGAAAATTTTAAAACTTGATTTGAAACGGTTGCAATGGCATTGCAGCCAGTGTGAATCCAAAGCAATATCAGATTATTTCCCTGTGTTTGACACTGATTGTTAAAATGTGAAGTATCATCCTTATCCATACTACAGATTCTGGACTGATTCAAAGTCAGAACTATTTACCATCAACAAAAATAGTAGTATAACTGGCCTCTAATAGTGGCCCTGACAGAATCTACCATCTTGTCAGGGTGCTTTCAGACTGTATATAGACTCATAGATTCGAAGAATCACACAGCACGGAAACAGACCCTTCAGTCCAACTAATCCTTCTGAATATAATCCCAAACTAAACTAGTCCCACCTGCCTGCTCCTGGCCTATATCCCTCCAAACCGTTCCTGTTCATGTACCCATCAAAAAAAGAGCAAACCATTGGAAGAAACAATTTATTATGTGCAAATTTGCACATTTTCTTGTATTCCCATAACTTCATATGCAAGGTGGCAGACAATTTCATTGTACCAGGCACCTTTCAAATATTTATTGAGGTAATTCCAGCAGGTCGTAAATTTATCAATCAATAATACAAAATCTCAGATTCAGAAGATAGCTATGTATTCAAATATAACCCATTGCATTTGAAGCTGAGCCTTTTCAGGAATTTCCCTATATATTCCTTTAACACAGACAATAATCGATTTTATTCATTCATTCATAGGATGTGGTTATCGCTGACCTGGCTAGCATTTATTGTTAATCCTTAATTGCCCTCTGTTTTGTAAAATTCTTCTGTACATTATGCCAAATCTATTTAGTCATACATTTTAAAAGTGTAATTATTCCAAAAAAGCTCACTGCAAAAAATAGACTATTGATTTTTGATCTTGGAATTTGCCAAATCAGATGGTAGCTAAAGGTGAGACCTATCCCGATTTACTTTTAAATCTATGTTTCAGAATGCATGCTGACATATAGAGAGAATAATATCAATATTATAGACAGGTACAAATTAATTAATCATTGAGCCTGTTGCAAGTTACATCAAACCACAAGAGAAGTATTAGTACATAGAAGGTTACATTGAAAGCCTGTGGCAAAAATCAGCTCACAGAACAACAGGTCAAAAGGTATATTATGCTGAACTACAGACAGCATCACATTTAATATTGACAGGTAATTTATTTAAGAATGGTCAAACATTTTTAAGAGAAAAGAGAAGAAATCTTGTAGCCAACATACTTGCATTGTCAAAAATACAACAGAAGAAATTAGTCATGCAAATGTACAAATTCGAAACAGAAGTAGGCCATTCAACCCCTGAAGCTTCTTCTGCCATTCAATGAGATCGTAATTGATCCGTTGTGTTCTGAATTCCCCAACTCCATTTACCTCTGATAACCATTGATTCTCTGGCCTATTGAGAATCATTAAAATATGCAATGAGCCTACCTTCACTGCCTTCTGAAGCAGTGATTTCTAAAGTTGCACAACTCTCCAAGAGAAAATAAACTCCTCACTTCTGACCAAAAAATACTGGCCAACAAAGTTATCATTTAGAGCCTGCCTTCTACAATATCTCAGTTTAGTAATTCTTTTGGCATGGCTAATTCCAAAGCTGTAAAGTTATATGCTGCCTAAATAGATCCCCAATGAAGAGTGTGAGAGAGATTTGTCAGAGGATTCAATTTGCGATTAAAGCCTACCTTGCAACTTTTGTCATTTTTAATATTTTTAATATATGTGACAAAGCTAAGAGTTCTTGCCATCTAATAAGAAATATATTCCCCATCAGACAACACCAGATTCTATCCCTATCATGCTACTCATAAAATTTAAACCAAATATTGGAAGGAATGCATGTTATGTGCATTAGTTTCTGTCACAATTCCAAGTCACAGTTCAGCACAAATGATATTTGTGTACAATTGTCTTGCACAAAATAATTTTGCAATCAAATGAGGCCGAATTGATTGGCTCCTATCTCTTCCCTCTCCTCATTTGATTAGATTTTGTTATTAAAGTGGATATACTTACCAATTCAACAACTGTTTAACTGATTATGTGTTCTGATCATAAGAAAACACGAACAATTGAGTTTTCTTGAGTTTTCATAAAGGAAGGGGATAGTTTTTTTAGTGCTTTCTCTGGTTTAACAAAAATAGTAAAATACCCTCTAATTTTGTGCATGCATACAAACATTTAAAGCTGCCATATACTCATGGATTACAGAATGAGAAGGGTCAG
This sequence comes from Stegostoma tigrinum, assembly GCF_030684315.1. Taxonomy (NCBI): domain Eukaryota; kingdom Metazoa; phylum Chordata; class Chondrichthyes; order Orectolobiformes; family Stegostomatidae; genus Stegostoma; species Stegostoma tigrinum. Next base: position 19,488,685 of record NC_081375.1, read on the forward strand.
ATGAAGCGAGCTAAACTCCAATAAAATTAAAGTAGTGCACAGTTCTTTGACATTGGTGTCATAGAGCCCTAGAGTTGTACAGCAAAGACACTATGATCCAACTTGTCCAGGGTATCAGGCTGAATTTTGTGGTCCTGTCGTTTTTACTTAGTGGACCTGATGCTTTCAGCATCGAGACTGTTTAAAGATGCAGATAGACTATCTCTCTGCTCTTTTGGAAACAGTTGTAGTGAATTGAATTCTTCCAAAATCTACACTCTGTGAATCTGAGGTTAGTCTCAGTCAGCAGTCAGGGGTAAAGAATTTTTAAGTTGGATCAAGTGGGAGGACAGGAGAGAGGAAGAAATCCACTCTCTGGGTTTTGTCCCTCCAGAATCTCAACTGTTTATCATAGTTCTGCAGTCAAAGCAGCTGCTTAAAATCCACAAAAGGTTGGCTTGTCATATAACCTTCTCTCTCGAAATGCCAGGAGACCCAAAAGGCAACGGTCAGACCTTGATTAGAGCATGCTTGGGAATCCTTCTCTCAGCCTGTCACTCGTTATCCAAGTGATTATCTCTCTTGGTTTGTCTTCACCCAGTTAAATACTCAGATATCTAAACACATGTGCACGTTTCAAGCTCACCAGCTAATGTTTACGTTCAACTTTCATGACAATATGAACTAAATATGGGCTTAATCATCATTTGTGAAAGGGAAAGCTAAGCTGAAGTTATTCCTAGGAATACTCCAACTCTTCACAAATTAACCCCTACCCTAATTTGCATCACATCAGTTTCAGCTCACACGCAGCACCTTAAATTATGATTTCTCAATTCACCAAGAGGAAAAAAAAACAGCTTTTTGTTTCTTGGAAAGTTAAATTATTTCGTAGAAAGGACTCTTCATTCAAATAGCACTTTATTATGGCACTGAAAATTCACAAGGATTCTGTTGGTCTACAGCTATTATTGTGCTTTTCCATTATGCTTTGTAAAGGATGAAATCTCTATATGTACATTTCAAGGTGCTATTCCTAGATTGTGGAGGATGAGGCTATTATTCATTATAGTTCCTACCAGACTGACTCATTTGGGATATGGCATGGTATATAAGGTTTGTACTCCTGTAGTTGGGCTTACATGGACTCCACTGAAAAGTAGGCCAGGTATGCATTCAAGACATCAACAAAATAAAATGTGATTCTTATTTTTGCATCTGTCCACTAACAGCAGCAGTTGGATAGGACATAGATGGGGTCAGAAGCACTTGGTGAGCTCTATAGATGTGCACATACTATTTGTGCCTCGAATTCCCAAGGACGTCACACTTTGACTGTCTCAGATGCATTCCAAATTACGTCATGTGCAATGAATAATTTCAAAGTGCAGTCTTCTTATTTCCCCCCCACCTTCCTTGCTATATGGACATTAACAGTAGTCATATTACGCATGAAAAAATCCCAGAAGCAAAAAGGAAATGATAAGGATATTTAGTTATGTTGTTTTTTGGCAATGTTTTGTGGGAAAAAAAATTGGCCTAACTACTGGTTTAATTCTTTCTGAAAATATGGATCATATGATACATGTGCCACAACAAACCTTGCCTTGGTTTAATATTTATAACAGTATCTTCAAGAATGAAGTACTTACTTAAAACTACACTAAAGTTTGCAAAGAGTTATGTAGCAGGTAATAAACTGTTAGTAATACTGTCTGGAAATCATTTTTGCAAAGAAATATTATTCCATAAAGAGGAATTTACTTTTAAATGTACCTTATCTACAATGTGAAACAGAGCAACTAAAAGAATTCTGAAGGTTCATTAGATGGAAGGCATTAACGCTTTAATTATTAGTCTAGTATTGGCACATTACAACAAAAGAATTAAGTATGTACAGCATGTTTATGAAAGAAAAAAAATCATTAATTTTAGCTCAAAACTTTTTCATTAAAACATGTAGAAAATAATTTGATCAATATTAGGTCATGGAGAATTTGTTACTTGAAGTAAAAGAGGAAGATAAACATGCTAAGGTTTAGTTGGATGCAGTCCAAAGCACAAAGGAATGCTAAGGTAAGATAAACGGCACATAACCCATAATAAACAATTTCTTTTTCATCTTAAAAAAGATTTCTGATTTCCATTGCTTAATGCCCACAGCCACCATGAGGTCTAGAAATGCCCAATGCTGTAAAACTTAGACAAATAGAGACTTCTTTCCTAGATTCTAATCTTGTTTCATAAATGTGTATGCATTAATAATAGGTGGTGTACAGGAAAGTGCAGTATTTCAGCCTGAAGGCACCTATTGAAAAAAGACTTCAGATCATATTCTTAAGATTTTTATCTCAAGTAAAATGATGAAAAGGGGGAAAATCAACATTATTAACTTATTTGTCTGAATAATTGTAATCAGGGCTAGGGCCTTGCTCTACGTATTGATTTCAGTTTGTGGGAATGCTGATCAATAGAGTTACTATGGTAACACACCCACAGGCTGACACTCACCACACCACAGTTGTGGTCTTGTAATCAACTACAGCACCCCGATTCATAGGGCATGGAAAAACAAGAAAGAATTTATTGGTGATAAAAGATCATGCTGGAAGTCACTCTGTCATTCCACTTGCATTTCGTTACCATTAGGTAATTAGATTACAGCAATTTAGGCTCCATTTTCTAAATGAAGAAATCCAAAGAACCAATCATTGCTGTCTGGCAGGGAATATTCATGCAGGCCTGCCAGTAAATGATTTCCTAAAATAAAAGAAATTGCAATAAAGTATTGGCTGCCAAATAACCAAGCAGCAAATTAGCAATGGATCATTTAATTTGGTCTGGGAGAAACGTTATGTTCAGATGTTGCTTTAAGAAGACCATAGAAAGTGGTCTTGGTCAACTTATATAGCAATGTAGACTTTTTAATATACTGTTAGCAATTAAAATCTCAAGCACTGTTATATGCAATGCATAAATAGTTGAACCATCCTTTCTTCAAATTTGCAAGTGAGGGCATATAGATTATGCTAATAAGCAGTGTTGAAGTGACGCAATAGAGCAAGTCAGTTCTCAAATAAAACATCTAAAAACTGAAACAACATGGGTTTCAGTTCCTGTTAGTTTGAAACAGCATGAAAAATGGTTGCCAAACTTTTAGGTACTCTGTAATACTTTAATGCAAGAAAGACTTGCATTTAAGTCACATCCTTCATAACAACATGATCTCCCCAAAACGCTTCACAGATAATAAAATAATTCTGAAGTGTAGTCACTGCTATAATGGAGAAAATGCAGCAGTCAATTTGTATCCAGCAAACTCCTGCTAACAACAATGTGATGATGACCAGATAATCTGTTTTATGATATTGGTTGAGAATAAAAATTGTCAGGATTCTAGCATAGCTCTTCTGCTCCTCTGCTAAATAATATCAGGGGATATTTTACAACAAAGCACATTACAGTTTAAAGCTTCATGCTATCAGAAGATCAGCAAAGATTTTTTGTGCTGAAATCTTAGAGTGGGTTTAAACCCAAACCTTGTGTTACGAACTGGGCCTCAATCAACTTTTCATCAGAAAGATCTTCGGGCGACAGATGATCTCTCATCTGATAATGAGTTGTATCAGAAAAAGAGGAAAGTTGGTTAGCTGAGGAATGCAGGGGAGGAAACATTAGCAGAGAATGGTTAGGATTTGGGATCATTGCCTGAGAGCACAATGGGGGTAGAAAATAATTGCAGGACTATGTGGGAACAAAAGGTGAGTGGCACTAGATGAGTTGCACTAGAAAGTTTGCAGGGATATGACTGGCCAAATTGCCTCCTTCTAAGCTGTAGGTGCTCTATGATTGTTTGTCTTATTTTCTAGTGAATGTTCTTCCTGACTTGAACCACAAAATTACAATAAGGTTGTTGGTGCAAGTCTTTGGTTCAAACCAGAGTGGCCTTATAGTTAGGAATAAACAATCTAAAAGAAATGGCAAGATGAACATAACAGTTTAATAAATAGGAGCAGAAGTAAGTTATACAACTCCCCAAGTTTGTTACTATTCATGAAATCATTACTGATCTTTGACCAGAATTCAGCTTCTCCATCTGATCCCTGTATCTCTGGACTATGAGTGTCCAAAAAAACCACTTCAACCAATGAATGGGCATTCATTGCCCTCGCAGCTAGAGAATTCCAAATACTCACAACAGCTGAGTGAAGAAATGCCTCCATCTCTCAGTCATAAATGACAAATTACTTATTTATAGACTACGCCTCACCAATGCTAGGCTCTCTAGCCAGTGAAAACAACTTTTTGGCATCTACCCTGTCAAGCTCCTTCAGAATCTCATTCTTCTAAACTCCAGACAATATCAATCAAATTAACTCAACTTTCCATCGTTGGACAAACCTCTTAGTCCAGAAACCAATGTAGCAAACCTTTTCACCAGCACCTCGAATGTAAGAATGTCCTTCCATAGATAAAGAAACTGAAAGTGTGCCAGTGTAGTTGCACCAAAGCCCTGCATAACTGCAACAAGACTTCCTTACTCTTGGACTCCAATTCCCTTGGCATAAAGATGTAAAGGACATCAAGAGATGTGCATGACTGGATGAGAAAAAATAGGAAGCTTGTGGGAGATTCCACAAGCTCAAAAACTGCAGATGCCCTGGAGGAGTATAAAAAGTGCAGGGGGATACTTAAAAAAGAAATTAGGAGAATGAAGAGAGGACATAAATACAACTGAGAGTTAACATTAAGGAAAATATATTAAGGGTCAAAAGAATAACCAAAGAAAACGTAGGGCCCATGAGGTACCAAAGCAAGCATTTGTCATTGTATTCACAATAGAGAAGTACCATGTAGGTGTAGAAATCAGAAAGGGGCACTGTGACAGACCTCAAAAAGTAGTGTTGGTAGGGAGGAAGTATCAGCAGTTGCAGCAGTTTTGAAAGTGGATCAATTCCCAGGCTCAGATCATGGCTGATTATCAAACTCAGTAAACAGTCCCCACGTTTTCCCAACATCCTTTCATCCTTTTAATCCAAAGAATTATATCAAATTCTTTCTTGAAAACATTCAGTGTTTTTGGCCTCAAGCACTTTCTGTTACAGAGAATTCTACACGTTCACCATTCTCTGGGTTGAGAAATTTCTCCACATCTCAGTCCTAAATGTAACCCCTGGTTCTGGACTCCCCGGTCATCAGGAATATCCTTCCTGCATTTACCCAGTCTAATCCTGTTAAAGTTTTATAGGCTTCTATGAGATTACCCTCTCACTAATCTAAACTTCAGTGAGTATAGTCTTAAACAATTCAGCCTCTCTTTATACATTATGCCTGGCATCTCAGGAATCATGCTAATGAACCTTTGTTGTATTCGCTTCCTGGCCAACACATCCTTCTTCGGATAAGGAGGCTAAAACTGCACACAATGCTCAGGTGCGGTCTCACCAAGGCACTGTACAATTGGAGCAATACATCCCTGTTCAAGTACTCAAATCATCTTGTAAAGAAGCCAACACACCAGTTCCCTTCTTCACAGCCTGCTGCACCTGCATGTTTACTTCACCTGGCAGACTAGGACACCAAGGTCTCATTGAACCTCTCAATTTCCCAATCTATCACCATTTTAAAAAAATCTATGTTCCTGTCTTTTTTCTATCAAAGTGGATAGCCTCACATTTATCCATATTCTATTTCATCTGCCATGCATTTTTAAACCAATCAAATTTTAATTTTACATGCTAATTTCTGATATGGGCTTTTATACGAAGTTTTATGGAAGCCCAAGTTAACCCCATCCACCGACTTCCACTTATCAACTCTATTAGTAACATTCCTGAAGTTTCCAGTAGACTTGTCAAGCATGATATCCCTTTCATAAATCTATATTATTCTGTTAGATGTTAAATCCTTTCTGACATGGGGAGGGATGTTATAGTACTGGAGGAGAGTAATGTGGTACCATTATTCAAGAAAGAAGATAGGGATGAATGAGGAAACAATATGTTGATAAGTACAACAACAGTGATAGGGAGACTATTGGGAACAAGTTCTGACGACAAGAAATGATCTCCACTTGGAGAAGCAAAGATTAATCAAGATAGTCAGCGTGTAAGGTGGAGATGGTCTCCTACAGATTTGTTTGAATGTTTCAAGGACATGACGAGTGTGTAATAAGAGTAGCTTAGTTGATGTATTCTACATGGACTCAGTACGGCTTTTGACAGTCTCACAGGTTAAGATCTAGTAGCCTTTGGGATCGAGGGTAATTTGGCAAATTGAATCAAAGACTGGGAGCAGACTCTAATGGTCAAACGGGGTTTTTGTGACTTAGAAGCTGTGTCCAGTGGCATATTACAGTGTTTGTTGCTGAATCCCTTGCTGATTGTTGTATAGATTAATGATCTAAACAAGAATCTAGGAGGTATGATTACGTTCACAGATGACACGAAAATTGGAAGTGTGGCGAATGGCAAGGAAGAACATCTTAGACAACAGGACACTATAGATGGTTGAATAGTGGCTAAAAAAAAAACCTTGAAAAATGAGGTAATGCATTTTGGGACAACTAACAAGGCAAGGAAGGAGATGTTGAAAGGTAGGATTCTAGGAAGTACAGAGGAACAGATGGACCTTGGTCTGCATGTCCATAGATCATTGAAGGCAACAGGGCAGGTAGTTAAGTTTGGATAAGAAGGCTGATGAAACATTTACCTTTATTAGTGGAGGCATTGAATACAAGATCAAGGAGGTCATGATGGAGGTTTATTTAACATTAGCAAGGCCACAGTTGGAGAACTATGCGCAGTTCTGGTCCCCTCACTACAGGAAGGATGCAATTGCACAAAAGAGGTGCAGAAGAGATTCACCTGGATGTTGACTGGGCTGGAGTAATTTAATTACAAAGAGAAAATAGACAGGCTTGGGCTGTTTTTCATGGAGCAGAGAAGGCTAAAGGGAAACCTGATTGAGATGTGCAAAGCTTTGAGGGTTACAAAGAGACAGGAGAGGAAAACATTTTTTCCCATTAGTAGAAGGATGAAAAATCAGGGAGCACAGTTTTAAAGTCAGGAGCAGGGGTTTTAACAGTCATTTGAGGAATTTGTTTTCACCTAGAGGGTTGTGGGTGGCTGGAACTCACTGTCTGTAACAGTGGTAGGGGGAGGATTCCTCAAAACATTTAAGATGTGTTTAGATGATCACTTGAAAAGTGTTAGCATAAAAGGCAGCAGGTCAAGTGTTGGTAATGGGATGAGAATTGAAGGATGTTTGATTATTGCTGTAGATATGATGGGCTGAAGAACCTTTCTCCATGCTGCAAAACTTTATGACTTTGTTACTTAAGTTGAATATGCTCTGTTCATCCTTACTGTCTGCTTTCTGTCTGTTAACCACAATGCTAGTCATGCTGATATATTACCACAAACTCCATGAACCCATAAATGGGATGCAGGAAGAGGGGTGAAGATTGGCAGGCTTATTTTAAAACAATTAGCTGTTAATTATGTTCGGGTTAATGTAGGCCCTTTATTTAACATAGATTTTTACAATAAGTTGGACAAAACTGCAGAATGAATTACAAGCAAATCAGTCAGACCAAAAACAAGGATGGGGTATCATACAATTGCTTATAATTATGGTCAAGGATGTAATCTTGGTTTAAATATATAGATGAACTAGGAACATTCAATTAAAAAATAAAATGCAGTGATTAGGAGTTATGCATGGCATGTAGACGTGCAATGATTGCGGATACATCCATTTCATAAAGATAGTGAAATTACACTAATCAGGTACACATTGGTTAAACGTGTTCAGATTTTATTCTGTTGCTTGCATTCAGTCATTTTAAAACAAAGTTAAGACTCACATTTTCTAGGGTGACCTAACAATTATGGTTGAAGATTTGTTTTTAAAAATTAGCAATTCTGAACCAAATAGAGCATGGTGGACTGGTGCAGGGAATATGACTAATGGCAAGATGCTTTCCTGGAAAAATGACTTAACTACACACCTTGTGCAATGTTTCATTTCTTATTTGACTTCATTTGGTGGCATCCTCACATGATGGTGTTCCTTGTTGCTCTTAGTGTTATTACAGAAAGAAATCATTGGCTGAAGGAATACTAAGATTAAACATACTCTAAGTTCACATAAGAATTCACCTGGCATAGTGGAAGCATCTAAAGCGATGGCAGAGTTTTTGAAGTTATTCATCATCAGGGAGATCCCAGATCTGTGGATTCCTTTTGCAGGGTAAGTTTCCACTTACCACCTCAATTCTGTAAAACTTTAATTGGTTTTCTCGATGGAAATTATAACTGAGGCATTCTTAATGGTATTTAAGTGTGTCCATACCTATTAAGTATGCTGTCCATTCTGACTCAATGAATTTGCTATGGAATATTTTCAAGAGGCATTGAGTAAATAAAAAGTCAGCACAAATTGAAGACTTACAGCAGAAGTCTGAAGGGAGAGGTTAAAATTCTTGATATTATTTTGCAGAGTGTTACAAGGATATGTGAGATTCCACCAGAAATGGCAATTGAAGTGTCAGTTGTTTTAATCTTTAAAAGGGGAAGGGAATACATACTTGACAAAAGAAGAATTTAAAAGGACACGAGGAACAGCCAAGAGAACTGTCTTAAGTGGTTAGCTCATTCAATATAATGGGCTGAATAGCCTCTTCCTGTGCTGTGGAATGCTATCATTCTATTTGGAAGTGTCTTGTACGCTCCATTTCAGCAATAAGTGTTTTGCTGCTGAATTTATTCTATGAGGAGCCTCCTCACAAGTGGATCTGCTTCAGTTAATCATCCTCTGGGGTGAACTTCATGAGCACAATGGGATTATTTTTGGAGAAATGGCTCTCCTATTGACATATATGCTGCTGGTGAGACTTCATTGATCTCAGTAGTTAATTATTCTATGGCATAAACTTGATAATAAATTAATAGTTCAACAAAACGTAGCAATCCTCCGGCGTAAACTTTGACAGCATGGTAACATTAGCTGTGTTTATGTAAGATTAAGTAATTTGAAGTACCCTAAAGGTAACATTGGATCGAAAAAAACATTCTTCTAAATATCTGGGCATATCTCAGAAGTAGTATTCATGGATATTACCAGCTAATTATTTATATCAGGCAAATGCCCACTTGAAAGCATTTGTAGAGAACAGAGGGAAATAAGCATGTCAACATTTGTCAAAATGAACATGATTTAAAATAGATGAAAAGCCCAGTTAAATAAGATATTTCTTCCTCAGATATTTATGTTTGTATCAACATCTGATGGTGATGTCATCTAAGTGTTCAATATTGGAAAGCGTTATTTAGCTTTTCTGCAGAGAACAATGAAAACAATGAACAATGGAGGCTTTTGAAGCATGCTAGTCTTAAATAACTAAACTAAGGAAGCAAATTTCACAACTATTATTCTTGTATTACTGCATTATTACATTAACAGTGTTATCAGTATGCACAGCATGTGTAGATGTAGGTGGATGTCCTTGTTGCCAAGCTCAGTGGCTCAGTGACTAGTTGCAACATTTCATGTTTGCAAATGGATTAGGGAAGTTTCACACTTATTATCCTGCATTGAATTAATTGATACCAACTCTGATGGTAAAGCTGCTTCTGTTATCATTGTGCTAAGAGGGATAAAATTTTCTCAAATTCAGCAGTAATTCATGCTGAAAAATGAATGGGAATAAATGTTAAGTTGTTTGTGATGCAAACCATTGCCAAATGGTTTACTGAATGGCCTAGTCTGAGCTATATGGAGGGCAGACAATATTTTGGAACTAAATCCTGGCACTGGTCACCACATTTTGGAAATTAAGTGGAAGTAAATCAGTAAAACTGAAAAGAAAATCATCCCTGATGTAAGATAACATGATGTACAGCTGGATGAACACAGCAGGCCAGGCAGCATCAGAGGAGCAGGAAAGCTGATGTTTCAGGTATGAGCCCTTCTTCAGATTTCTCAAGAAGGGCCCAGACTGGAAATGTCAGCTCTCCTGCTCCTCTGCCGCTGCCTGGCCCGCTGTGTTCATCCAGCTCTACACCGTGTTATCTCAGATTCTCCAGCATCGGCAGTTCCTGCTATCTCAGAAAATAATCTCTTACTGGGTATTGGTGGCTAATTTCACTTTCAAAACAACATAATTGTGAGAGGCACAATTGAAAATGGGAGCTAATGCATTTATTAATAACTGAAGTCTAAGATTGCCTTGGAAAACATATGCAGATGAGAGGAAGTATCCTATGTATGAATCTTCCTTTCATACTAAAATATTAACACAAGTGATAGTCTGGAATCTCACTCATTTTATCATTAAAAACATTCTCCCTTCATTCAAAGCTATCCTTGATTAAACAAGTGATGTTGTCATCCCTCAAGGCTCTGACAAAGTTGCTCTATAAAATGCGAGACTGGTGCTTGTTGAGTTCTACTTGGATTTTTTTCTCTGTTTCTCCATATGTAGAGGCATCTCGCTTCTTTGTAATGCCTGTTATATTAGGTGCTTGGAAGACAATGGAAATTAAAACCTTTCACAACTGACATAGTACGTTTAAATTGCATTAAACCTGTGCAAAAAAGCAATACTGTCATTTTCATGCATACTTTCATTGACTCATTAGTAGACATTGATGAGTACTGATCTCTTGCAGTATCTGTCTGGATGGATCATTAACCCCAGATCACTTATAGACATATTGGCTTCAACATGTGTTTTATAGTAGAGAACTTTTACAGCTATACAAATTACTTGAGATGTAGATTCAGTGCTATCTGCAGAAAGAGACCCTGAAATGTCACACCTGACAAGCTGTAAGCAGTTTTTCAAAGGAATGGATTTAAAAAGGAAAAAAACATACACCTAACTGAATATATTTCTCTAGTGATAACACAGTGAGGAGCTGGAGGAACACAGCAGGCCAGGTAGCATCAGAGGAGCAGGAAAGCTTCTGAAGAAGGGTCCTAACCTGAAATGTCAGCTTTCTTGCTCCTCTGATGCTGACTGGCCTGCTGTGTTCTTCCAGCTCCATACTGTGTAATCTCAGATTCCAGCTTCAGCAGGTCTTACTATCTCTGATATTTCTCGAGTGAGTTATTTCAGGTTGTAAAGATGATAAGAAAAGTCATGGCCATCTGAACAAGAGATGTATTTTGTGTCTTCCCCTTTCAAGAATACATAAGAACTGGGACCAAAGGTCAGGTTAACCTGATCTATGCATGTTAGTAGAAGAAGATACACTAATAAGCTGAGGCACACGTGTTTTCTGGCCTGGGTTTGAAGGTTGAAATGCTGTGAAGGTAAATGCAAATTTTAAAAAAATCCAGTATTAACCCTTACATCGCAGGTGAATAATCTCTTACTATGAGCATTAGAAGCCAGCTGGCCAGTAAGCCAATAAAAACTAAACAGGAGAAAAGAATTTCAAACAACCCACAAAGCTAAGAATCACAAATTTTACAATCAACATTTCACCATCTTCTCATCATGAATCACCCAGAGGCTGAACCACATTTCTTTCAATTTTTATCTTTCTTGGATTCCCTTCTTATTTCTAATCTGCATATGTGTGTTGTGCTAATATTTCTCTGCATGTTTAATAATTAAAAAACTCTATCTTTTGTTAACTCAAGAAAACCAGGTTAAATTTGTTCTTTTTAAATCATAAGTTTGTTTGGTCTGGAGAAAGATATCCACAAGATAGTGATCCTTTGTGAATTAAGCTTGTCGCGACCAATCACAGGTGCAAGTGAATAAAGTGGGACCAGCACATCCATCCTTACCTGGGAGCTCAAACGTTTGGTATCCTTCACCTGAAGCCACGATTGATACCTTGGGAAACCTTACCCAGGGACTGGTTTTAACAGCATTTGAAAAGTTGGCATTTTCCATAGATAATGAAATATGGATATTAAGGATGTGTTCAATTCCTGAGCGATAAACTTTGAAGATTAATTACTATACTGTACAAGAAATTATTTTTCTGCCCTGAATTCACGTCTCAAATCTGAGGAAAATACAGCTCAATCAAGTTTTAAAACTTGCTGTAGAGTTTTAAGGGCGATAAAATGCAACAATTTATATTTGGGATAGAATTAGGGGTTCCGCTCAGTCACTTAAAATTAGTACTTTCATCTTTTGCCTGAAAGTTTAAAACAAGTGCCACTATGGCCAATTGGGTGACTGCGGAAGATCTTGTAGCAGTAACTTAGAAAATGACAGAGCTGTTAGCCTAGATGTACTGGTGGATATTTATCCCTCAATCAATGTCACAAAAACAGACCTGATGATTACCACAATGCTGTTTGGGGGAGCATTCTATGCACATATTTGCTATGGCATTTCTTACACCACAACGGAGACCATTCTTGAAAAAGTATTTCATTGATTTTAAAGTGCTTTGAGACATCTGGTGGTCAGAAAAACATGATCTCTAAATGCAAAGCTGTTTGTTGCATGGAGCAGAATTGTTTGATTCTGCAGAACTGAGACATGAGAAACATTAGAGCAATATTCTTTTTTAGTAGGTATTGGTGTTGATCCCTTTAGAAAAAGTCAAAATATAAAGATACTGGTGGGACAACAGACTGGTTAAACACCAGATTAGCCAAGTAAGAATGAACTCTTTCATGAAGAACTGTTATTTCAATTACACCCAAATTTTAAAGCTTAGCTTCGGGAGTAGGAAATTTAACTCTTTAAATCTGTTTCATCTTTCAATGATATCGTGGGTGATGTGTGACTTGGCTCCATACATACATCTTTAATTCATTAATAATATTTGCCAACAAAAATCTGCAAATTTTAGATTTAACATTAACCATTGACATTCCATCAGTTGTCTTTTGTGAAGGCGATTTTTGATTTTTTACTACAATTACTCTAATCTCTTAACCATGCCCATGGTCCTAGACTCCCCACTTGGTGGAAATAATTTAACCCTATACATCTTCGCAGGTTCCTTTAATATCTTGAATATTTTGATTGACCCTTTGACCTTCTAAATTTCAGGAAATACCATCCTAGGTGACATATAACCTTACGTCTTTTCACTGGCAAGCCACAAAGTGGCCCACAAGATTTTAGCATTGCAATAGTTAATCAAGGTCAGAATGTTCAAACTCCCCTCTTTCTTCTTGTTAGCACATTCAGTTAAGAATTTTGGATCAGTTGAAGAAACTTGTTACAAACCTGGATGTAAGAGCTCTGATTAAACATTAACTGTAGATTCTATCTTGCCTCACTCCTGTGTTTTAAGAAGTGACCAACTCAAATGCAAGCTCCCAATCTGCTGGCACACAGGAAATATTAGTCAGTACACCATTTGGAGACTGGATTAGGTCACTTCACATTCCTGATTGAGATTTTACATGTTTGCATTGCATGGTTCAGGGACTAACTGATGAGACAAGAGGGCACGGCAACAATGCTAAACCTGCCCTCTGCAATGACCTGAATCCATGCCATCAAGATTCTTGATTACAACCTTCTGTGGGTAATGACAGCCTGTTAACTCTTTACATTGATTATTCAAATTGCTGGAATGACATTGTGTCGTCTATGCTCCGTGACATATGAATCTATAAATGCATATTAATGAAAATTGAATCTGCTATAATCACAAATCAAACATATTTTGAATTAACTACTAGTGCTGTTAATATTACAAGGATATTTCACATTATCAGTAACTTGCTTGGAAACTGAATAATCAATAGCAAGCCATTTTTCCGAAAAGAAATGTCTCTTTTCTTACCCTCCTAACTCATGCAAGTTCTGCAAGTGCCAGCAGACTTCTGATATCATACCCAATTGGCATTTGTCCTGTCTGATGTAAGAGTAATTATTGTTGCCTCAATGGCTTTATACTAAGTAAAGCATAAGAGTAGCATTGCCAGGAGTGATGAAGATGTGCTTGCATACTCGAATTTGCATTGCTCAATGGTCAAGGGAAGAAAACAAAACTGGGAGTACAATTTCCAGTCTAAAGCAGATGTGCCGTGCCTGCATTCCATTAGAATGAAAGGAAGATAAAAGCTATAAACTCCAAACTGTGAGTCCAAAATGATTGCCAGCATAATTTATCTCAATGGGCTTATTTTATTGCAGAGAGTGGGATGATCTGCCATTATTCGCCAGACTGACTCATTGTCTGTGCAAAGTTTACTTTGTGCTTGGGTAGCTTCTAATTTTAAAGACAGATGGCCAAGACAATTGTTTCCATTTCTACCTCAAGTCATTTTCAAACTAAAATTATGCTTTAACTTTTACTGGAGATATTTTCATATTTTGGAAATAGTAACTGCACAATCATATTTACCATTGTGGAGTCTGCCAGAACTACTGGTAAGACCAGATGGTGCGGTTACTTTGAAAACAGATCAAAATTTGAAGCTAGAAATTGAACCACAAGCCCTCTTCAAAGGAAAACAAAAATGTTGAATGGATGTATACACAGTTAACTTTTATGGCGTGCTGCAGCTTTGAGCATGAGGCTAAAACGAGGCAGGCCAAAGACTAGAAATTCTGTTGTGAGTCTTCCTGACTTGAAAAAACTATCCATGATCCACAGGACAAAAGTCAGGAGTGTAATGGAATATTCTCCATTTGCCTGAATCAATGTGGCTCCTAAAACACAAACAAAGCTTAGACAATTGAAGACAAAGCAGTCCACTTGATTGGCACCCCATGCACCAACCCAAATACCCATTCCCTTCACCATCAATGCATGGTGGCAGCCATGTGTACAATCTATAAGATACATGGCAGCAAATCACCATGGTTCCTTCCTAACCCATCGTCTCTACCTTCCAGGCCAAGGGCAACAGATACATAGGAACACTACCACCTGCAAGTTCCCTTCCAAGCCACTCATAATCCTGACATGGAAATATATTGTGTGAGCCTGGATGAACACCGCAGGCCAAGCAGCATTTTAGGAGCACAATGTTCATCCAACTTCACACTTTGTTATCTCGGATTCTTCAGCATCTGCAGTTCCCATTATCTCTGATGGAAATATATTGCGGTTCCTTTGCTGCTGTTGGATCAATCTCCTGGAACCCCCATCCTAACAGCACTGCGGAAATGCCCACACTACATCAACTGCAGTGATTCAAGAAGGCAGCTCACCACCACCTTCTCAAGGGAAAATTGGGACAGACAACAAATGATCATCAGCCAACGATACTCTCAAACCACCGAAGAATAATTAAAAATCTCAGGCTTTGTGGAATGTCTGATGTTCAGTTAAGAGTCAAAGTTTAACATGAATGCATGAATAACAAGTTACACTCAATGGAAAAGACTTAAGATGCAATCTGTGGAACTTTTTTGATTACTTCCTGATCTACTCGGATAGTGAATCAGCATTGGAAATGTTAGGCCACAAGAGTACAATTCTGGATGTTTGCAAAGAAATTGAATGCTAGACAAGTTTAAAATGTCACTAAATAAATCAGTAAATTTAAAAATACTTCTTTTGAAAAGTTGATGTGGATAGCGAATATTGAAAGATAAATTATTCACTTCAACTTTATTATCAATCATTCAATTTATGAGGATATTGTAGAGTTTCGGTGCTTTGGCCATGAATCCATATTAATTTTCCATATTGATCATTTCCCTTCCAGTACTCATCTTAGTGTCTCTCCCATTACATTGCTTTTAAGAATGAGCCTCCTTTTTAAGACATTTCTTCTTCTTGTTTGGGAGCTCTATATTCATGGTTCAGAGAATAGGGAGGTGACCCACGCCCTTTGTACCATTATTGCTAGCTAGATACATGCCAGAAGAGTGTACATTATGGTCCTTGGGTGAAGTTTATCTCTTCTTCCATTTGTGGAAAAATGTTGTCCCTGCTTGCTTCACTACAGTATTGCAGGTAAGACTAATTAACACTTTTGTTTTATTTGTTCATGAGATTGAGGTGTTGCTGATTAGGGTAGCATTTATTGCCCATTCCTAATTTCACTGAAGAAGGTGGTAGTCAGTTGCCTCCTTGAATGTCTTTCACCCTTGGAGTGTAGGGACATTCACAGTGCTGTTCAGAAGTAACTTCTAGGATTTTGATTCCGTGACAATGCAAGAACAGTGATATATTTCCAAGTCAGGATGGAAGGAGTGAATGTTGAAGGTGGTGGATGAAACCCTGATAAAGTTACTCTCTAAAACAGATATTAAAAAATTCATCAGATGAATTACTTGCTGCAGAATTCTATCCTAGCCTCTGATATCTTGAAAACACACTTTTTATTTGCTGGTCCAGTTCCGTTTGTGGTTAACAGTAACCTCCATGATATTCAAAGTGGGGAAATCAATGATGATAATGCCATTGATCATCAAGGGGGAGTTTCTTGTTGGAAATGATAATGGTCTGGCACCCATGTGGCATGACTACTACTTTTCACTTGTCAGCCCAAGCCTAGACATTGTCTGTTTTCAGTATCTAAGGAGATGCAAATATGCAGTGATCAGTTAACGTTCCCACCTCTGATCTGATAATGGAGGGAAGGTCATTGTGGAAGCAGCTGAAGATGTTTGGATCTTGGACTGTATCCTGAGGAATGCTTGCAGCGATGTCCTGGAGCTAAGGTGATTGACCACCAACAACCACAACTATCTTTCATTGTGCTGGTTATAACAATGCCAGTTGTGACTAATAATTTCAGAAGAGAGCTGAATATATATCAGCTTGAATCTGGATTAAAAGCTATCGTGGCAACAAAACTACATGATTTTTATTAAACAGAGCGTTGTGGTTTCTGTGCTGTTAGAGCCATAGGTGTATTTCTATGGAATATGACAAGGTCAAACTTGAAGTGTGCAGTTTGTAAGGTTGAAAAAATATGCAACATTTCCGATCCGAACTGGAACTTTTATTGTTGATTGTTTGCATCCCTTAGAAAGTAAACTGAGTATGATTGTTCAAATTCTGGTCTTGCTCAGTTTAACTTAAAAATATAACCTACTGATCCTCAAAAATTTGGTAAATATTCTAAAATGCTTAGTTCAACAAATAGATTTGACTCATTTTATAATTGTAAGTAATCCACTATAGTTTAATCTATGTTAATGCATTTCCTCCATAAACTAAATGCAACTACATATATTTAAATGGGTTTGCATTCTGCTTTACATGATTCAATTATATATTTTTCCTTCATGTTGGAAGCCGTGGCCTGTTTCAGTAAAGAGGGCACACAGGTTAAGTTCTTCAGGAAATCTTAGATATCACTTTAAACTTGGAGGAAACATCTTCGGAAGCATTTTAAAGGTTCAATGAATTACTGTGAAAAAGAGATCATATGGCATTCAAGTAGATTTGATGGAAAATCCATTGTAAAGAGGTGCACTTGGCATTGCTGTCATTCACAAAATAGACTCCAAGAATGTCCAGGTGAGCAGCAGCAGTGATATCAGTAAGAAGGAGGACAGTCACAATGAAGTATTCTCAGAGGCAGCAACCAGGAAGTTAAAAGCACTAAAAGCCTTTACATTAAACATAAAATTTTAATTAGCAAAATAAATGAATTAAGATTGGAATAAGATAGAAAGTAAGGTAAGATGAACTAAAGAAGAATTTAAACAATATTGCAAGGGAGCACTTTTGTTTTCCTTTTGGGCTAGAAACCAAAAATGGAAGTTGGAAACTTCCATATAGTTACGAGCATCAGGATAGCTTTTCATTTCAACTTGAAATTCAAGTGGGATTGTGGGTGATTTGTATTTTAGTTGTAAAATAATATATTAATTTTTGAAGCCGTGAGATGGATCCTTTATGGGACAGAGTGGTACCAGCAGCCTTTCAGTCAAGGGAAAACTGCCCAGCCAAAGGCTTTTCAATTTTCTTTTTAAGTTGCAGTTTCCCAGACTTGTAAAGCAGTGCAGTCAGAGAAAACCAAAGGTCTGCAGGTGAGAAACATCTTTTCACCTTATCTCTGAGTGCAAGAAGCGAAAAACCTAGAGACTCTAGAGGTAGAAATTCAACACAATAAAAGACCTGAGCCCACCCAATCAGTTACTGAATCAAAGTTTGACCATCATTCTGTAGACAACATCAGGTCATCATTGCTAAGAATCTAAAGGACTGTGGAATTAACCCACTCTTGTGGTCTGGACTTTGATCTACAGAATTCATTTCCTCTTCTGACATTTTTTCAAGTCTTGCATTTGTCTCAAACAGTCTGTCTCATTTATGAATGAATATGCATTTTTGTGTTTAAAAGGGGTATAGTTTAAGCCGCCCAGTAGTAGATTAGTAATCCTATTTTGTCATTTATTAAACAATAAGCTTCTTTACAACAGGTAGAATTATTTTTCCTCTTAATGATGAAACCTGGTGTGAACTGCTTTTGTCCTGAATAGTAATTTGCTTGATCATTTTGGTGTTTAGTTGTGCAGTTATATTTTTGTGACAGCTATGGAAAAGTGGTGCTGAGTTAATGGTGTACCTTTCTCAATTGAATCACAACAATATTTGCAACAGAGATTGTAAGACTGCTGATGCTGGAGTCTGAGATAACACAATGTGGAGCTGGAGGAGCACAGCAGGCCAAGCAGCATCAAAGGAGCAGGAAAGCTGATGTTATGGGTCAGGATCCTTCTTCAGAACCTTTTTCTGAAGAAGGGCCCCGACCCAAAACGTGATCTTTCCTGCTGCTCTGATGCTGCCTGGCCTGCTGTGTTCCTCCAGCTGCATGTTTTAATATTTGCAACATTTTACAAAGTGGATATTTGGCACTCCTTAAGTATAAAAGTAGATTTTCAGAACAATTGAGAGTGTACAGTGGTGCTTATGAAATTAATGTTTTTACAGTAATGCTAACAGAGCAAGTGTCGAATTTCTTGTCAATTCAATGATTTTTTCACTGGGGTGCCTGTGTATGAGAGAGAGAGAGAGACAGAGAGACACACACAGGTGAACTGGGTGAGATTGGAGGTTGTTGATTGTTATACCTCAATATCAAACCTTTGGAAGAAATTTAAAACACTGACAGCCCTCTGGTTTTCCACACAGTTTTTCACTAATGCATACTTCAAATTGCTGTCAGTTCCACTGGATTACTGATGATCAATATTGACAGTTTTTCTGTCAGTCCCATTGCAAAACCCCAGCCAATGGTCACATATAATTTCTCAGTCTATAGTAATCTGTTTGTAACAATGCGAACAGTCTGTGTCAAGCAACTGCCAATCCTATAAAGTCTCTATTGTTTATCAAATATGAAAATATTTTCCACTGCAGTACTTGTAAAAACACCTCCCAATATTTTGTTTAAATAGCTGAGTATCATTCAGAAAATGTGCAAACAGAATGCAATTTTAAGCCCCCAAACTGGTTAGGTTTTGTTTGGTCAGGAGGGTAAGAACGAAAGAAATTGACACAGGAACTCAACCACTTCTAGTTTTAATAGAGGTGAAACAAGGGGAGAGCCACCAATCCACTTGCAGACACGGGTGCAAGTTTTGAACTTTTTAAGGAGAGTTTGGGCAGAATCAAATGGGTTGTAAGAAACAATGGAAGGGAAGTGCAGTGTAGCCCATCTCAAAGCCCATCCCTCACTTCTCCTTTCACACTATTTACAAGAGGTGTGGTGCGATTCTTAATAGGCAGCGGTGGGTGCTGATTGATG
The DNA here is from genome assembly GCF_030684315.1 of Stegostoma tigrinum. Lineage (NCBI taxonomy): Eukaryota > Metazoa > Chordata > Chondrichthyes > Orectolobiformes > Stegostomatidae > Stegostoma > Stegostoma tigrinum. The sequence goes on from NC_081375.1 coordinate 19,508,317, forward strand.
GTGATTAACATTTTTGAAACTCCTTGTTAACACCACAGCTTGGCTGATTGATATTTAGACTCCCTTTTCTCAAGCTTGTCAAACAAGCTTGATGTTAGGAAACTTTGACAAGAAAACCAGAAGGTGTACCTGGTGATTCAGCACACTGCGTGATCCAAATGACGTCTATGTTGCTTGCAATCAAACCGTAATTCAGTGTAGATACAAGGCAACAGCTGTACTGACTCCTCCTCCACCGACATTGGCATCTGCCATCTGCCAGCCCATCTTGATTATCCTGGTACTATTCACTTATTGCCATAAGAATGCATAGACTTGCATTGCAGGGACAGGCACCTAGCTCACAAACTGAACTAGACTGCATCTCAGGCATGCTTGTTTGCTCAGTTAGTGCTTGATCACTTCGCTCCTACCTGCTTGCTCACACCATCACACCTGCCTTGCCTTGCTGTGCGAATTCAGTTAGAGCACCCAGAAATCTAGGCAGCTTGTCTTGCAGTCCTCAGCCTAGGGGAATTATGACAGGCTGGACTGCAGTGTGCTACATCAATCTCACACCTGCTCCATGTGCCAACAGCTTATGCGACAAACACATCACGTGTGTGGTAAGCTGGCAGTCATGCCTCAAACTGTGAATGGAGTAGTCTTCAGTGAAGTCATTGGAGACACCTGTCATTAGGAGGCCATGGAGCTAAGTCAAGGCAGCCTCCCATAATGATCCAGAGCATTGGCCACTAACGTTTTGGCAAAGACCAGTAGCTCGCATTGTGGATGAGGTTATTGACTTGCTCGACAAGCTGGCTTGTTCTTGTTCAGATGTTTTGTCACTATGCTAGGTGACATCATCAGTGGAGCCTCCGATGGTGATGTTATTCTACTTCACATGGAATTTATACTGTCCACTCTGTTATGGTGAGTATTGGCATTTCCCGTTTTGACCTGTATGGGTTTGTACATGAGGTTGAATTCTATATGTTTGTTGATTGAAGTATGGGTGGAGAACTATGCCTCTAGGAATTCCAATGCATGTCTATGTTTGGCATTGGCTACTATGGTTACTTTGTCCCAGTTAAATTGATGGCCTTCATTGTCCGAATGTGCTGATATTAAGGAGAATTTGTCATGCTGTTTTGCTGCTAGCTAATGTTCATGTACATTCTGATGGCTAGTTTCCTTCCTGTCTTTGCAATGTAATGTTTGTGGCATTCATTGCATGGTATTTTGTAAACCATGTTGGTTTTGCATGTTGTAGGAATGAGGTCTTTAATTCTTGTAAGTGTTTGTGGTATAGTGGCCATGGGCTTATGGGCCACCATGATTCCTAGCGGTGTTAGGAGTCTTGTTGTCAGTTCCAATATGTTCTTGATGTAGGGCAGTGTGGCCAGTGTGTTAGGCCAGAGGCTCTACTGATGATGTCACCTAGCATGGTGACGAAACGTCTGACCGAATCCAAGCCAGCTCGGCGAGCAAGTCAACAACCTCATTGGCCACTGACAGGCATATGGTCAGGTGTGTTGTCGGTGAGGGGTGTTCTCAGTCAGGGAGTCCATGCCTCTGAGTACAAGACAAATGGGCCACCGTCAGTCCATTGGCCATTCTGGAGAAGGGGAAAGTATTTGGGTTAATGTGGTCTGGAGATGTATTGACAGCAGTTGGCTGTCCTGTGGCTATCTGGTTATGTCGGTTGAGGAGATGGGTCATGGTCAGTTGGCTGGATCTACCTTCAGAAAGTAGTGAGAACGGAGAAAGAGTTTAGGGTGTGAGGTGAAATAGTAGCTAAAATTGCAGTAGTGAATCTCAGCATTGTATCTTGAAGATTAGGGGCTGTATGCTCTGGACAAGGACATAGTACAAAAGGGGGGAATTGGGAGGCAGCAGGATTTTGAGGGAGACCAGACTGTGGAGAATGGCTGATAAGGGTGTAATAAAGGAGTGGGGTATTATCTATGATTAGTAGCACACTGGCTGCATGCAGGATGGACTGTGAATAACAACACCCAGACATTTCACCTCATCTGCATGAGTCTGGGTGGGCAGGGTAGGTAGGTGCAGGCAAATGTGGAGGGATTGAGTGGGGGCTTGAATCCCATAGGTTTAGGATAAAAGAGAATATTTTCCAGGATTAATTACACCAAATTCTCATTATTCACTGAGGAAAGAGGCAAAAACTGCCTGCGGGTAGTAGAACTATATATATTACCTACATAAAATTTTCTATCGACCAAGAAGAAAGATGCAATCAAAATAGATGAGTTTGTGAGAAAAAAAAGGGAGTCTGGAGCTGACCTAGGAAGTAACTAGATCTCCAGGTAGCAAATCTGCAAATAATGAAAGTGAATGCTTTGTTGATCCTCAAGACAGCTATGATCATGAGATGTCTCAATCCTACAAGAGGCCAATTTATGCCCACCTCTATTGCATTGCATCAATCTGTTTTAGGCTTGTGGAGTAGAGCTTGAGAATTGCTGACAAATTCTGCTGAACAAGTTAGACACAGGGGGGAATAAAGAAAGAGAGCAATGCAGATGAGGATAGCTAAAGAAGGATGGGAGGAGGTTTAACTGGAGCATAAGCTCTAGCATGGACTGATTTGGCTGAATGTGCTGTTTTTGTACCACAACTGCATACTGTGAAATGCACCATCAATTCAAGGCTAGCAAAAAAATCTTAGCTGACCTTCATGCTAAACACAACTTTTTCTCTGTAGAGCATCTCATGCATCTGAGTGACATTAATTGTTTAGAGTTAATGAATTTCATAGTAATGGTAATGGATTAGTAATCCTGAGTCTTGGCTGAATGCTTTGAAGACATGAGTTCTTAACATCAACACAGCATCTTCAGGCAATTATTTTCAATTAGTGAATAAAGCGAGAAGAAAGTGCCACTCAGATTAAAAAAGATAATGAAGTTTCCACTGATTGTCAACAAATGTCATTCAATTCACTGAAGCTCTTTATGGGAGGAAATCTGCAAATCTTTCTTGGTCTGGCCTACATGTGACTCTAGATCCACAATAATGTGGTTCATTCTTAATTGCCTCTGTAAAGGCTTGGTAAGCCATTGTATCAATATCACAGTAGCAAAAAGCATTGTGGCTACACCCACACTGCGGTTCAAAAAGGTGGCTCACCACCATCTGTCAAGAGCAATTAGCAATGGGGGATAAATGATAGCCTTGGCAACAGCATTCACGTCCTAAGAATGAATTTTTACTTAACGATCATTAGTATGAAAACAGTGTTAAAAAAAATCTTTTCAATATGTTTATTGAATGGTTTCCAAGGACGATGTTCAATTACACTATCTACACTACTTTATTAATTAATCATAAAGAGCATTTTAAGATTTTTTTATGTGAATACTCCCCCTGCTTTGCTTCAGTGCATTTAGGAAAAATACGCCTCATTTTTGTTAAAATTTAGAGACCTCTGCTAAAAAACATAGCGATACACAATAAAATTAATGATGTAAGCTTGTAACACATTGGAATCATTAAAATGAGATGGTTTAAAATGATTGAATTCTTGGCTTAATTTGGACATGAGTGCAAGCCAAGCTTTCAAGCTTTTGCCATCCACCCCTTCCTCTAAGCAAGCAGCTAAGATGGAGACCATACACCCTAATCCCATTAAATGTGCACTAGCTACTGTCCAAAACACTGTACAGCTTCTCAGAAAGGACTGAGTCTTTCCTCTTACAATGCATTGCTCATTTTTTTGGCAGATAGCCCTCAAAAGTGGCTAATGATTCAGCAACCTGCAGCTGTTTGAGAGCTGCTGGCTGTGCAATGGCATTATAGATTTGGATATTAAGTAGAAAGTATGCAGCTGGCTGGAATAACAGTAAAGGAAGTGTACAGCTGCTGGGTGTACTGGCGTCTGCAAGATAAAAAGCAAACAAATGTGAAGTGTTTAATGATTCTGTCAGACTGGAGGACATCTCAAACTCTGGTTTTCCGGAAAAGATAGGTACACGCTTTGTTGCATATGTTGAAGAAACCATAGAGAAGGATTCCACTATGGCATCTTGGCCATTCTACCCAACTGAGATCATGACACAATGTTAAGCAAGGCAAACCAAAAAATGTTGCAAGTAAGTAGGTACCGTCTCCCACTGAAATTGAACTTGCAATCATAATACTTTCGTTGTTTCATTTGTATGATGCAAATTAGGAGCTCTTGTGATATAATGGGTAGCATCTCTGCTGGGTGACTTTAATCTTCATGTAGAATGGGATAGTTAGACTGGAAGAGGCATCCATGAGGAAGAATTCATAGATTGTATTTGGGACAATATTCTGTAACAATATATTGTGAATTCAATCAGAAATCAGGCTATTTTGGATCTGGTGATGTGTAATGAGTCAGGTATATTACATGATGTCAGAGTGAATGTTCCCATAGGAAACATTGACAGAATTTAGCATGCAGTTTGAAAGGGAGGAATTTGAGTAGCAAACAGTCCTGTTAAACTTAAGCAAGGACAATAACAAAGGAATTACGGCAGAGCTAGCTGGAGTCGACTGGGAAAGGAGTTTAGCAATAAAGACTTAAGAGGAAAAATGGCACTCATTTAAACTAGTTTATAGCTCATTGGAAAGATATGTGTCAGTGAGGGAAAATGATTCTGGGATGGGGATGAGCTAACTATGGGTAACCAGGAAATTTAAGTATAATTTCATCCTGAAAGAAAACCATGTAATGTGGAAAAGATTCAAGATAAGCAGAGGAGGGGCAAGTTTAATAAATCAACAAAAGATTATCAAAAAGTTATGAACAGGGAAGAAATAATCTTTAAGAGTTCATTTACAAGTGTTATCAAGATAGATAGCAGGAGTTTTTTTCAAATGTATAAAAAGGAGAAGAGAAGCCAAAGTGAACATAAGCCCCGAAGAGTATAAGCATGGGGAAATAGTAATGGAGAACCAGGAAATGTCAGTGGATTGAATCAACATTTTGCATCAGTTTTCCCAGTAGAAGACACTAATAACGTTCCAAAATTACTAATTAATGAAAGGGAAAAAGGATGAGAAGCAATAAATGTAATAATTATCAAGAAAGAGTGTCAGGGAAAATCATGGGGCTAAAGACCAATAAAATCCCTGAATCTGATGGGATGTATCCCAGGATAGTAAAGAGAGTAGCTACAGAAATTTTAGATGCACTGCTGACAATCGTCCAAGAATCATTAGATTCTGGAAACGTCTAAGAAGGTTGGAAAACTGCTGATGTAAAATCTCAATGCAAAAAGAGAAGGATACAAATAATAGTAACTATAGGGCAGTTAGCTTAATGTCTATTAATAACAAGATGTTAGGAATCTGTTATAAGGGATTTAATAGCAGACCATTTCAAAATGCATAATATGATCAAGCAGAGTCAGTGTGGCTTCATAAAGGGAAATCATGCCTGGCATATTTGCTAGAATTTTCTTGAGGAGGTAACAAGCTGATTAGATAAAGGGGCAGAAGTGGATGCAATATGTTTGAATTTTCAGAAAGTGTTTGATGAGATGCCACACATTAGACTACTTAATAAGACAAGAGCGCACAGTGATGGTGTCAACATATTAACATGGATAGAGGATTGGCTAACCCATGGAAGACAGAGAGCTGGAACAAGAGGGTATAGGATGGCAGCCTGTAAGTTGTAGCCAAGTTTGTAGATGACATAAAAAAGGTGCTGAGGCAACTGGTGAGGATGAAACAAAGCATTTGTAGAGGGATATAGGGAGGTTTAAGCAAGTGAACAAAAACTTGGTAAGTGGTATATAATGTAGGAAATGTGAAACTATGCATTTTGCCAGGAAGAATGGAGGAGCTGAATATTTTTAAAATGGATAAAGACTATGGAAAGCTACAGAACACACGGATTTGAGGCCATTTTTTTCATGAATCAAAACGTTTGTATTCAAGTTCAGCAGATAATAGGAAAGGCAAATGGAGTGTTGGCTTCAAGTTCGAAGGAAATGGAATATAAATCAGATAGGTTTTGCTAAAACTACATAAGGTACTAGTCAGAGCACAGCTGGGATACTGTGAACAGTTTTGGGTCCTTTATTTAAGGAACAATACATTGGCACTGGAGGTACTCCAGAGGACGTTCACTAAACTAATACCATGTCTTCAGGAACTGTCTCATGGGAGGAGTTGAGTAGGTTTGGCCAGTACTCACTGGAATTTAGAAGACTAAAATAAAACATTATTGAAATATAGGATATTCTGAGGGCAATTGAAAGGGTAGATGTGAAGTGGTTGTTTCTCTTTGTGAGATAATCTAGTACCATGTGCCACAATCTTAGAATAAGAGTCCCACATTTTGGACCGGGATGAGGAAGAATTTTTTCTTTCAGAAGTAGTTAATCAGTGGAATTCTTTAACACAGGGGACTGTCGAAGCTGAGGTCATTAAGTTTATTCAAGGCTGGGATGGACAGATTTTTAATCAGTACGGAAACGAAGGGTTGTAGAGAAAAGGTAGGAAAGTGAAGTTGAAGAATACCAGATATGCCATGATCTCATTGAATGCTGGGGCAGACTCAATGATCTACTTCTGCTCCTACATCTTATGGTGTCCCAATCAGAAGCGCCAAGGTCAAATCCCACTCAAGAAATGCAATCAGGGCTTTTGTGACACAATGGTATTTTCCCTACCTCAGAGCCAGAAGGTTCACATTCAAGTCACACTTGCCCCCAATTTGAGTTTGTAAAAACATTACATTGCAGTGGGGATGTACAAGGTGAGACCCTGTGATTCCTGCATGGAATATTCTTGATTTTGTCTTGTCACTCACAACAGGTGCTACTATCAAATAGTTAAGCCTACATACAGTGTTGACTTGTACCATTAATATTTGAATAAAACATTCAGAAAATATAATTTGACAAAAATGACACGCATATAGCAACCCTCCTGTTGATTAAAAAAAGAACTCAATTGCTTTACACCTGAAAATAGATTTGGGATCATAAACTTACACCAAGGGCCATTGGGCTGGATTTTCACCCATTCATTCTTTCAGAACACCAATCTCCAAAAGCAGGGAACTGCTGATGTAAGATGTCCCTATACTACATCCTGATAATACAAGCTATAGTAGGTGTGGTCCTTTTGGATAGCATGCAGAGATATCATGAAACAATGTTAAACCAAGGGCAAAAAGGTACCTTGTGTTTTCTGGACAGTTCCACTAGTTTCACAGAGGGGAAGGTCACCGTGAGATCAAAAAAACCAGGAGTTTCTTTAAAAAGAAGCTTCAGAAAACATTAGCAAGCATTGCCCATTTCTGAAGAAAGGTGCCGACCCAAAACACCAACTTTCCTGCTCCTCCGATGCTGCCTAGCCTGCTATGTTCCTCTAGCTCCACACTGTGTTAGTCCTGACTCCAGCATCTGCAGTTCTTGCTATCTCTCAGCAAGCAATATAATTTTTTTAATTGATGTGGCTTGTAGCAGTGGATATGGTTTTAAAATTCAAACATTTTCTGTCTGGTATTAATATCAAGATAGGAATGTTGTAGTGTATTTTATACCATGCTTTAAAACTTGCAAATGCAATGTACCATAAATTTTCACTGCACAGATAATCGAGAACGCCCTTGACTGCGTCTCCCGCATTTCCCGCAACACATCCCCCACACCCCGCCCCCGCCACAACCGCCCAAAGAGGATCCCCCTCGTTCTCACACACCACCCCACCAACCTCCGGATACAACGCATCATCCTCCGACACTTCCGCCATCTACAATCCGACCCCACCACCCAAGACATTTTTCCATCCCCACCCCTGTCTGCTTTCCGGAGAGACCACTCTCTCCGTGACTCCCTTGTTCGCTCCACACTGCCCTCCAACCCCACCACACCCGGCACCTTCCCCTGCAACCGCAGGAAATGCTACACTTGCTCCCACACCTCCTCCCTCACCCCCATCCCAGGCCCCAAGATGACTTTCCATATTAAGCAGAGGTTCACCTGCACATTTGCCAATGTGGTATACTGTATCCATTGTACCCGGTGTGGCTTCCTCTACATTGGGGAAACCAAGCGGAAGCTTGGGGACCACTTTGCAGAACACCTCCGCTTGGTTCGCAATAAACAACTGCACCTCCCAGTCGCGAACCATTTCAACTCCCCCTCCTATTCTTTAGATGACATGCCCATCATGGGTCTCCTGCAGTGCCACAATGATGCCACCCGAAGGTTGCAGGAACAGCAACTCATATTCCGCTTGGGAACCCTGCAGCCCAATGGTATCAATGTAGACTTCACCAGTTTCAAAATCTCCCCTTCCCCCACCGCATCCCAAAACCAGCCCAGTTCGTCCCCTCCCCCCACTGCACCACACAACCAGCCCAGCTTTTCCCCTCCACCCACTGCATCTCAAAACCAGTCCAGCCTGTCTCTGCATCCCTAACCTGTTCTTCCTCTCACCCATCCCTTCCTCCCACCCCAAGCCGCACCTCCATCTCCTACCTACTAACCCCATCCCACCTCCTTGACCTGTCCGTCTTCCCTGGACTGACCTATCCCCTCCCCACCTCCCCACCTATACTCTTCTCTCCACCTATCTTCTTTTCTCTCCATCTTCGGTCCGCCTCCCCCTCTCTCCCTATTTATTCCAGAACCCCATCCCCATCCCCCTCTCTGTTGAAGGGTCTAGGCCCAAAACATCAGCTTTTGTGCTCCTGAGATGCTGCTGGGCCTGCTGTGTTCATCCAGCCTCACATTTTATTATCTTGGATTTTCCAGCATCTGCAGTTCCCATTATCACTAAAACCTACTGGGTGGTTTCTTTTCCATTGTTTTAAATAGAAGGAAATTGAGATAGTTCTGGTACTGGGATGCTATTGTCTCCACCAGCAGCAGGATTCAATTGATAACTGGGGTCTCGGTAAAGAGTCAGAATCTGAGCAGGATCCCCATCAGTTCCACCATGTTAATTATCTCAGGTGGGCACCTTTGGGGCCTTTCCGAGGTTTTCATGAAAAATGCTTGAAAATGCACATGCATATGTGTTAGTTATTTAATGAAGCTGTCAAAATACTAACTTTTACTCAATATGTTGCTGAATAAATTGAATTGTGATCAAGATGTTTACAATCAAAATGCAGTGACACAATGATGTTATCCTCCTGTGAACGTATTACTTTGATGATGACTGCATATATTTTTTGTTTAGTTTGGAATATTTTTGGAATACTTACAGCAATTAGGATTTAGTTGTAATTAGCAGGCACACATTTCTCAAAAATTAAGATTGAGAATACCTATGTGTTCATTTTTAGAGGGCCTTCAAACATTATTTTCCAGTGACTTCAGAAGCACCACAAATGTTCAGGAGCTCACCTGCAGGGAAATTTTAAAATTTCGAATTTCTTCCCCTTGCTCAACTACAGCAATTGAACTCTTAAAATGAATTTTGGAATTTCTTGCCTTGGTTTTAGGCAGTTTCACATAATGACAGGATGTTTTCATCAGAAATTTCACGCTTTAATGAAGTTGCCACATCTCTTAGTTGGACAGCTCCTATTCTCAATGTATTATGCATACTATAGATCTCCACCCACATTGGGTCAGCTGCATTAATAGTTGACACCTAATTCAATTGGAAAAAGCAGTAAAAAAAAGCCTGCTGCTTTCCACATCTGGAGTTTCTTAACGGAAGGAATGGTAACTCGATTGCTTTCATTCAGATGATTTCAGAAAGTCAGTCTGCCCCTGTGTTGCATTTCCCTGCTAGCATCACATTATGTGAGGTTGGGAATCTAAAATGACCATTTTACATGATCTCTCATGGGCAAAACTGTGACAGATGAAGCATAAAGTGTAAAGCCATCTACTTTGTGTCTAACAAAGACAAATCACAATACTTTCTTAATGGAGAGAAACTCGGAATATAAGATGGGACAGAAGGAATTAGGTGTCCATAAGAGCAAAAGAATTAGAAGTTATGGTACATCATTTGGCCCTTCACATTTGCTCTACTTTTCAACATGATCATGTTTTATTTATTCACCTTCCTGCACTATTCCTATATCTCTTAACTTGCTTATATGCAAATAAACTATCCACTTCTTTTTTGAATATACTCAAGGACTAAGCATCTGCAACTCTTTGGAATAGATAACTCCGAAGATACACAATCCATTGTGCGTATAAATGTGTCCTCATCGTGGTTTTAAATGGCTTCTTCTGAAACAATGTTCTAAATTCCTTATTTCACAAAAAGGAGAAATATTTTCTCAGCATCAGCCCCTTATAAATTTTTTATACTTCAATTAGATCAGGCATGAATTCTTGTAAACTCCAAGGAATGTAAGCTCAGGTTACTCTATGGCTCCTCATAGGACAAATCTGTCATCCCAGGAATTATTCCTCTTAGCATCTCAATTTGGACCAAGATGAGGAGAAATTTATACACTCAAAAGATTGTGTATCTTCAGAGTTGTCTACTCCAAAGAGTTGCAGATGCTCAGTCATTGAGTATATTTAAAAGAGAGGCAGATATATTCTATTTTTATTAATCTATTTTTCTAACTGACCCATTCAGAGATGTTATTATACACCTCTCGAGCAGGTGCTACATGTGGCCAGGTCCCCTTAGGTAAGGAGACAAAAACTACATGTATTCAAGATGTAGTCTCATCAATGCCCTCCCTGTCAGAAAATTTTGGTATTGATGTTGCTCTCAGTGCTCTTCAAAATATAGCAACATTCATTTGGCATCAAATGTTCTTTTTAGGAAAAAAATATATCAAAGCTCTGGAAGGTGTTTTAAGGCATCAAAATAAAATTCTCTAAGCTTTTCCCCTAGAAGGTCTGTAAAATTAAATTACTGGATAATATCCAAGAATTTTGATTATCAAAATCATTAACCCCTCATTCTATTGCAGATTTTTGATCTACAGTGCCTGTTTTTCTTTATAGCGATTCTGTGCAGCTCTGAGGGAAAGCCTTTTCCATAAGTTAAACTTCACTGGTGCATCCAGAGCAGAACACAATGGGAGAAACTGGGAAAGAATTGGGAAAGTCCCTGGAGAATCAGATGGGAACAATTTAGGGAGAATTGGGGAGACACTCAGAGTGGAGTAAATGGAGGGTGAAAACTCATGGGGGGGTGGTTGAGGAAAGAGTGATCAGGAAAGGGGGTGAGGCAGAGAAGACATAAAAGAGAGACACCAGGACACATCTAGATGGTTGGGAAGGTAAATCGGGGAGACCAATATTGGGGTCGAATATTGGGGACTCAGTCTGGGCATAGGAGATAGAGTGAATTCAGTCTGGGTGGGAGGACATTTCATTTTATGACCAAATCTATACCTAGTAACACTGAATAGTATTCATGTAAGTTCCTACAATGATTTAAGACTCCTCTGGTTGAGATTAATCATAGAACCTCTACAATGTGGAAGCTGGCCATTCTGACTATCGAGTCCATACCAACACTCCGACAGCTGCCCACCCAGGTGCACACCCTACCCAATCCCTGTAAACCTGCATTTCTCATGGCTTATTCACCATTAGGCTAACAAAAATAAGTTCACCCAGATAAACTTAGCTTGAGGGTGGGATTGTGATGTGGGGCATGTTGAAGATAATAGGACAAATAATGGAACAAGGTTCTATAAGGTAGACATACAAATGGCTACTCTTTTTTGGAATGGAAATATGGAGAGTGTGGAAAAATGTTCACATCTCTACTGCTTGTTAAACTATCAACACAGTACTTAACATCAGTTTGAACTAAGAAAAGTCCATGACAACATATTTTAATTTTATTAATCTATTTTTCTGACCAACCTGTTCTGAGATGTTATTACAAATCTCTAGAGCAGGTGGGACATGAGCCCAGACCTCTGCTGGTCCAGAGAATGAACACACAAGCAGACCACAAGAGGGCCCTTCCATGGCATTATATTGTGTTGTCAACTGATGCGTGGAACCTGATCAAATTTTGCCCTGTTATGGCTGAGCTACTTACGTAATTGTTATTGGTTAGTTTCTGATGCAAAAGAGGCCAACTACATATGTTTGAGTGTGGTAATATTCCATTTGATGGCAACTGATGCCAATAATGTAAATTGATAGCCATAGAATCCCTACAGTGTGGGAAGGCCATTTGGTGCAACAAGTCCACACCAACCCCCTGAAGAGCATCCCACACAGACCTAACCCTAAAAGCCTGCATTTCCTATTGCTGATCCACCTGACCTCCACACTATGGGCAATTTGCATGGCCACTTCACCTAACTTGCACATCTTTGGACTGTAGGAGAAAACCCATACAGACACAGGGAGAATGTGCAAATTCCACGCAGACTGTCACTCAAGGCTGGATTTGAACCCAGGTCGCACATGCTGTGAGGCAGCAGTGCTGACCACTGAGCTACCCACAGGTGCAGTGAGCTGCCACTGCTGGAGGAAGAAATCCTACCACATCTGGTATTCCTAGGCTGTCTCCCAACTCAGTACTAACCAGGCCTGAGCCTGCTTAGTTTCTAAAATCAGGCATTTTCCCCAGACTAGTACAGCCATAGGCTTCAGACTAGCATGATTGTAGGCCATACTAGTACTTCAATATCAGTATTCACATAAAAATATTTAATGGCAATCATCTTGTTGGGTTTGATTTTCAACTTGTCTCCAGGGTGTATAACTAATATTGTGAATTGCCAGCTCATTATAGAATCCTCTGGACTTTATTTCCTGTGAATCATCGGAAAGGAATGGTTTGTGGTTGCGAGAATGGGCAGCTGATCCCTGGTGCCAGTTTTATACCCATGTGCAATTTTAAACTTTACCCCATTTTCTGTAATTGACAAAAATGATGTGAAATCTCACTGCAGTTTAAATTATAACAACAAGATTATTCTTGCATGCAAGAGATGTCAAATGATAGCCAGGTAATTGGATTTGAGGGCAATTGAGATCAAATTCAATCAAGTGATGCCTAAACTATTGAATGCAAACAATAGCTTTTGAAATCAAATGATTTCAAAGGATGTGAAAGTTTTTGGAAAGGCTAATTGTAACAAGGGTTCTTTACTCTTATCTTCCAAGTCCTTTGAAGCAAAATTTAATCAGAGTTTTGATTGCTTTTCCTGCCTATGCACAGGTTTAAAAAGCAATCAAAAAGATTAATTGAAGGTAGACTTTTATCTCTAGCAGTTGGAATACAAATGAGGAAGCAAAGCTTCATTTTTATAGAGCTTTGACCAGATCCTAAGTCGTGCACTCAGCTTTGGGAAAGCCAGATGTACTGACCTTGGAGGAGCTACTCCACAGGTTCACTAGAATCATACTGGGGTTTTAAAATGTAAATTGTAAGTACAGGTTGCATTTATTTGCTCAAATTTAGAAAATTGGAGGGCAATAAATTGTAAAGTTCAAAATGATAAAGAGTGTCAATGAGTGGGGTACAGAAACAGAAGTTCTCTGCTTTGACTGTGGAATACAGGATAAAGGTGGATAATCTTAAAGTTTGGGTGAGACAATTTAGAATTTAAATCAGAACATAGTTTTTCACACATAGATAACACAGTCTAGAGCTGGATGAACACAGCAGGCCAAGCAGCATCAGAGAAGCAGGAAAGCTGACATTTCAGGCTTAGACCCTTCTTCAGAAATGGGGGAGACGAAGGGGATTCAGAAATAAATAGGGAGAGAGGGGAAGGTGGATAGAAGATGGATAGAGGAGAAGATAGATGGAGAGGAGACAGACAGGTCAAAGAGGAGGGGAGTTGGGGACTGACCTCTCTCCTCCCTACCTCCACACCTACACTCACCTTTACTGGTTCCATCCCCTCCTCTTTGACCTGTCTGTCTCCTCTCCACCTATCTTCTCGTCTATCCATCTTATTTCCACCTCCCCCTCTCTCCTTATTTACTTCAGAATCCCCTTCCCCTCCCCCATTTCTAAAGAAGGGTCTAGGGCCGAAACGTCAGCCTTCCTGCTCCTCTGATGCTGCTTGGCCTGCTGTGTTCATCCAGCTCTATACCGTGCTATCTCAGATTCTCCAGCATCTGCAGTTCCTACTAACTCTGAAATAGTTTTTCATCCACAGGTTGCTGAAATCTGGAAATTGTCCTCCAGAAAGCTAAGCGTTCTTAATTAACTGAAACTTACAGGATTAGAATGGTTATATTTCTGTTCAAAAATTATTCTGGTATTGTATTAGGTAATGATTCTGAAAAAGTTATTGCTGAAGCTGCACTAAGCTCCACCTAATCCAATAATGCAATCCTGAGGTGGAGTGTCAGGCAGTCTTGCTTGAGACTAAAATAGAGTTAGAAGTAACAAGCCCGGTTCCTGATAGCCTTAAGTAATTATGCTTAACAAGTCAATGTAATTTGTACTATTTTTGTTTTAAAATCAACCTGTGAAGGGATATTATTACATACGTCTGGAGTAAAATGGGACTTAAACTCAGGCCCTCTGACTTAGCGGTAACAATTCTACTGGTACACTGCACGAGCTCCTGGGCTGCTTGTTATTATGCAATAAACCATCTCATGTTAGGGCTCTTGTGGTGCAATGGTATTGTGTCCCTACTGCCGAGGCAAGCGATTTCAGTTCAAAGCTCATCTGCCGCAGAGATGTGCAAAAACACCTCTGAACAGTTTGATTATAAAATATCTAAACCATCTCTTGTTCTATAATACAAATTTCACCAATCATTAATCCTCTACCACTGATAAGTAAGTAGGCTCTGAGACTCTGTAGTACCTGTTAAGAGTTGTCAGCCCTAATTCTGATATAATTTGGTTAAATGGTTTTGTTAGGAAGAAGGATTGATGTAAGCATAGCCTCAACCACCCAGAGACCATTCAACCTTGAGGTTATGGGGGAAAAGGAGGTAAATGGAGTTTTTATTTAACTTATTTCACTAAACAACCTGGGCTTCCCAGTCTGGGGTAGGGACACTATGTCTGCATTACAAGAGGGCCCAGGTAAATGGAATTGAGGCAGAGTCTAATCATGAAATAATGAGAACACAACAGGTTAGAGTTAAGTTGTTAGGGCAAAATAACAAGCATATTGCTAAATGAAGTAATGAATACAAGAAACCTTCCAATTGAAGTACAGTGCTAAAATCAGTTAAAGATGTATCCATGTTAAGAATAGAGGAGATGTATATAAGCTCACAGTAAAATAGGGGAAAAACATCTCTCTTCACCGGCTGGTAGAGTGCACAGTTGATCGCCACCTCATAGCAAAAATGATAAGCATTATTTATCCTGTTTGCTGATTAATACATCAGATAATTGGCATGATGAATTACCAGAAAGGTATTTTAGTATTTGACATATTTATTTGAAAATCACAACTGATGACCAGTCCAACAAAAACATATGACCAAGGAGATTGAATCTGAGCATGTGCAAGTAACACTCCGATTCTCGGGGACTGGAGACTAATCAAGCTCATTGGCCCAGTTTTTAGTATAGATGTGGACATTGGGGTGAGACAAATCTGCCTTTTTTTTTATTTGCTTGTGGGAAACGGGTGTCACTGGCTCCAATCCCTAGTTGCCCTTGAGATGAGGGTGGTCAATTGTGCCATATATATGCTGCCCTTGTCCTTCTAGATGGAAGTGGTTGTGGGTTTGGAAGGTGCTGTCTGAAGATCTTTGATGAATTTCTGCAGTACCTCTTGGAGATAGAACACATGCTACTGAGCATCGGAGGTGGAGGGAGTGGATGCTTGTGGATGTGATGCTAATCAAATAAGTTGCTTTATCCTGGATAATGTCAAGCTTCTTGAGTGTTGTTGGGGCTGCACTCATCCAACCAAGTGGGGAGTGTTCCATCACAATCCTGACGTGTGCCTGATAAATGGAGAACAGGCTTTGGGGAGTCAGGAGGTGTGTTAATCACTGCAGAATTCCTAGCCTCTAACTTGGTCTTGTAACCATCATATTTATATGACTCGTTCATTTGAGTTTCTGGTCAATGGTAACTGCTAAGATGTTAATAGTGGAGGATTCAGTGATGGTAACTCCATTGAATGTTAAGGCATGGTGATTAGATTGTCTCTTATTGAAGATGATCTTTGTCTGGCATTTGTGTGGTGCAAATGCTACTTGCCACATCGTGTCAAGCCTCTATTGCCTGGTTTCCAGGAAATGTAATTTTCCTGCTGAAACCCCACTTTTAGCTGAGGGCAGGTCTGTCATCTTAATCAGCACAGCTGAGATGGGAAATGAGGTAAGATAGCCTGGAGTGGGCACACTGAAGGGCTTACCTCTATTGCCATTTTTTTTCTGAGATCCAATTACCTTATCAGTGCCAGAAACAGACCTGAGCTTCAGTTTTCAGCACTTAAAAACACAGAAGTGAGCCTCCTCAGCCATCCTTGGAATCCTCAGGGAAATGTGACAGTTCCATGGGGTTGTATTCACATGTCTGCACTATCATCATCTCCTCCCATGTGAATCCCCCTCCTATGCCACTTTGAAGCCCTGGAAAAATGCTTTAATTTGTCTTTTAAGAAGTTTCCAAGCCTTCTGCCCAACTAAACTCCATAGCTATTCCCTCTTTTACACATTTTGCAGAATTGTGGAGGATTTGCAAACCCTTCCCATCCTTGTGAAGATTTTGAAAGGTCTGACCTTGATAATTCTGATAGAGCACGCAGGCTTCCTGTTCTGTGCCATCCCCTGCATCCTACAAAATGACCATCTAGTACTAATGGAGAGAGGATGTCCACCTACTGTTCAGCAGCTGCGTTGTTGGCCTTTCCCACATAGAGATCTTTATGGCTGTTTTAAAATTCAAGTTAGTTATTAAATCAAAAACACAGTTGAGAATATCTTCTTCATTGACCGACCTAAAATTGATCATCTATAAGGGGCAAGTCAAGAGTGTGGTGGAATACTCCCAACTTGTCTTGATGAGTGCATCTCCAACAACAGTCAAGAAGCTTGTCCCCGCCTAGGACAAAGCAGCCCACATGATTGGCACTACATTCAGAAGCATCCACTCCCTCCACCACCGACGCTCAGGAGCAGCTGGGGGACATCACCACATGCAAGTTCCCTCCAAGCCACTGGCCACCCTGATCTGGAAATGGATAGCCATTCCTTCACTGTTGCTGGGTCAAAATCCTGGAATGACCTCCCTAAGAGCGTTGTGGGTCAACCCACAGCAGGCGGACTGCAGTGGTTCAAGAAGGAGCTCACCACCACCTTCTCAAGGGCAAGTAGGAGTGGGCAATAAATGCTGGTCAGTCAGGGATGCCCACATCCCACAGATGAATAGAAAAAAAACTTCAATTGGTAAACAGAGTCTGAGCTGGTGATAGCAACTGCACTTGCCAGTTGCAGTTGTTCCAATAGCGATCTTTTCTTTCAAGTATTTCAAAGATGTGATCTGCTGTGACACACGTCTGAAACATTTTTATGGAGAAAACCTTGGGCTAATTTTGTCTTTAGTTTCTGTCCATGAATTGGTATCTCTTTATCTATGCTTTTTTAAAAAACATCATTCCGTAACATTTTCAGATTTAATTCTTTTTTTAAAACGTGCAGCAGGTAAAAGCGTAAGCTACTGAGAAAAGATCTTTAAGCCTACTTAAAGCAAGTAAATTTGTTCTACAGCAAGAGGGAGTAATATTTTTATGGCTTTAAAATGGATGATTAGGTTTTAGCTATGCACTGAATTTGGATGTAAAAGACATCTGAAAGGTAACAGTGAGCAGTGATTTCTGGAGAATTCACAAGTAGTGAAGGATATGTGGATCAAGAAACAGCGATCTAATTGAACCTCCTGCCACCCCTGACCTTTATACCAGCTGTTATAGTTTGAGTCGACTTGACTGTGCAAATTATCACTAATCAGAGCAGGACAAATGATGCTCCCTGGCTACCAGTTAAAAGTGTGGAAACACATTGCATCCTGAAAAGTATTTTCTGCAGTAGGTGGATGATTTATGACAGTAATTTGGGCCTAGTTCGGCAGCCTGGATGCCCAGCCGAACACCTGTGGTGAAGATTAAGTGCTAATCAGCAGCTCTGTGATGTGAAGCCCCATGGAGCTGATGCATTCAGTTATTCCCTGGGGTACATTGCATAGGCTGCATATTAAAAATTATTGTGGCACAATGTTGCTAGTTTGGCATCTGGAACATGCAGAACAGTTTTTAAAATTTGATTTGGCTTTAATGTGCTTAAAACTAAACCACTGCTCTAAAGTTCTATGTGACAAAATTGAATAAATACATGATGATAAATGGGATTGAAATGATATGATTGTGGGAATAAGGTACAAGTTGGTTAGACTGAAAATGAAATTAGCAATGGATTTTACTAATACTTTAAGCAGAACATTGTTTTTCTACGTGTACTGATTTATGTATCAGTTTATGGACGAACTAAATGTGAACAAATGAGTAAACTAAGTCAAATCTTAACATTTTAGAGCAGATTATTTAAGATACACTATAAGTGAAAAGGAGTAAAGTATGGAACTGTAAAAGACGAAAGTGTAGAACTTTTAAAACAAAGATTAATTAAATCTGCAATAGATAAATGATGAAACTCGGCGAGAAATACTATAAATGTGAGAGTGTAATGTGTTATAAAAGGCAAGGAAGTGTTAATGAAATTCAATTTTTGTTTGCTTTCCGAAGCTGTGTAACTTAATCTCCTTAATCCTCAAGGAGTATTTCAGCATCCAACAGGGTTAGCATTTTTTAACTTTTTTCAAGATGACTTTACTAATGATTTTTTTTTCCATGCTCCAGTAAAGTTTATTTGTCTGGTTCTTTCCATGCTTTTCACTATTTCATGTATAATAGCATTGAAAATGATTTTCTGACATAAAAGTCATGGACTTTTAGGACCAAAGCTATGAACTTTAAACGGTGTATATCAAGATCTTCTGTTAATTCTTTATTGCTGGTATTTGGAATATTTTCAGTTTTGTGTCAGGAAGCATGTAGATTACAGGAATTGTCTCTCAATGAGTTTTAAGATAGGTTTTTGAAGCCAGGTTCATCACACTGAGTTTTTGCCTGAAGGAACACGATGGTGATCATCCCTGGCTCCAGCCAGACTCATCACTGCACTTCCTTTGAGATGCATTTTGTAACACAGTCACTGTGCCTTTTGGCCAATACATTTACTGGTTTCATCTTTAAAAAGGCTGTACTTCTTACTGATGGGAGTACTGAGGAGGAAAGACTGCATGCTAACTTGCAAAGTACAAGCATAACTGTTTTTCAAATGATTTATTATTAAAAAATAGATTTTACTGACCTACTCCCCTCTTGATAATGTCTTTGTCTTAACAGCCACATAAAGGCTACAATGATGAAAGAAAATAGCAGTGAAAGATTCCATGAACTGAAACTGAAATTCACCTTAAAGAAATATATTGGTGCTGGATGTCACCACGGTCTAACTGGGCACACATTTTGCTCTGAAAAGCTGTTTTGCCCCCAAGGTATTTGCATCCATCTCTAAAGGTGATAAATTGGTACAAACATACAATATCAGAAACTTTTATACATGGGTCCTGAATCCTTTTAATATTTCCTTGGATAAGCATATGAATAATGATGGGATAGTGTAGGGGGAGGGGCTTAGACTAGCTCACAGGTTGGCGCAACATCCAGGGCCGAAAAGCCTGTTCCACGCTGTATTGTTCTATGTTCTATGTTCCTTTGTAATATTCCATTGATATATTCTGGTGTCTTTTGTGAGTTTTTCCCTCATGATAGTATTTGATAGAAAACAGAAGGCTGCAAGAGGGATGGGTGGGAAAGGGAGAAGGGGAAGCTGCAAGGGCAAATGGGTTAGCGAGACGGAGGCTGCGAAGGAAATGGGTGGGAAACAGAGAGGAAAGCTTCCATGATAATAAAATGTGAGGCTGGATGAACACAGCAGGCCAAGCAGCATCTCAGGAGCACAAAAGCTGACGTTTCGGGCCTAGACCCTTCATCAGAGAGGGGGATGGGGGGAGGGAACTGGAATAAATAGGGAGAGAGGGGGAGGCGGACCGAAGATGGAGAGTAAAGAAGATAGGTGGAGAGGGTGTAGGTGGGGAGGTAGGGAGGGGATAGGTCAGTCCAGGGAAGACGGACAGGTCAAGGAGGTGGGATGAGGTTAGTAGGTAGCTGGGGGTGCGGCTTGGGGTGGGAGGAAGGGATGGGTGAGAGGAAGAACCGGTTAGGGAGGCAGAGACAGGTTGGACTGGTTTTGGGATGCAGTGGGTGGGGGGGAAGAGCTGGGCTGGTTGTGTGGTGCAGTGGGGGGAGGGGATGCACTGGGCTGGTTTAGGGATGCAGTAGGGGAAGGGGAGATTTTGAAACTGGTGAAGTCCACATTGATACCATATGGCTGCAGGGTTCCCAGGCGGAATATGAGTTGCTGTTCCTGCAACCTTCGGGTGGCATCATCGTGGCAGTGCAGGAGGCCCATGATGGAAATGTCATCAAGAGAATGGGAGGGGGAGTGGAAATGGTTTGCGACTGGGAGGTGCAGTTGTTTGTTGCGAACTGAGCGGAGGTGTTCTGCAAAGCGGTCCCCAAGCCTCCGCTTGGTTTCCCCAATGTAGAGGAAGCCGCACTGGGTACAGTGGATGCAGTATACCACATTGGCAGATGTGCAGGTGAATCTCTGCTTAATGTGGAATGTCATCTTGGGGCCTGGGATGGGGGTGAGGGAGGAGGTGTGGGGACAAGTGTAGCATTTCCTGCGGTTGCAGGGGAAGGTGCCGGGTGTGGTGGGGTTGGAGGGCAGTGTGGAGCGAACAAGGGAGTCACGGAGAGAGTGGTCTCTCCGGAAAGCAGACAGGGGAGGGGATGGAAAAATGTCTTGGGTGGTGGGGTCGGATTGTAAATGGCGGAAGTGTCGGAGGATAATGCGTTGTATCCGGAGGTTGGTAGGGTGGTGTGTGAGAATGAGGGGGATCCTCTTGGGGCGGTTGTGGCGGGGGCGGGGTGTGAGGGATGTGTCGCGGGAAATGCGGGAGACGCGGTCAAGGGCGTTCTCAATCACCGTGGGGGGAAAGTTGCGGTCCTTAAAGAACTTGGACATCTGGGATGTGCGGGAGTGGAATGTCTTATCGTGGGAGCAGATGCGGCGGAGGCGGAGGAATTGGGAATAGGGGATGGAATTTTTGCAGGAGGGTGGGTGGGAGGAGGTGTATTCTAGGTAGCTGTGGGAGTCGGTGGGCTTGAAATGGACATCAGTTACAAGCTGGTTGCCTGAGATGGAGACTGAGAGGTCCAGGAAGGTGAGGGATGTGCTGGAGATGGCCCAGGTGAACTGAAGGTTGGGGTGGAAGGTGTTATGATTGGTTAGAAAGAGAGAAGGAGATCCCAAAATTGTGCATGGGAAGTATAGAGGGAGCGGGAGGCTTCAGGAATGAAAAGGTGGGTGCTGCATGCTAATCAGGAAGAGAGATGGAACGAGCATGGCGATTAGGAATAGGAAGGGAATCTGCATCAGGAATAGATAGGAAGACTGCAAAGAGGAGAGCAATTGTTCTAAACCTGTCAATAAAGGAACAAATAATGCACTAGATGCCAGGACAACTTGAAATCACAGAGCTAAAGAATCACTTATTAATTAATGTGGTATCTCTAAATTAAGACTGCATATATTTAAGGGGTATTAGATGGGAATCCTGCAATGGATGCTGTTGTGATGAAAATTGATAATTATTAAATTTAAGTTTGAGATGGAGATTTAAGATATGTTTAACAGGGCTAGTGACTACTTGGTTAACATATACCACAGCCTGGCGAATATGCAATGGAAACATGTTAGCTTGACCTCACCAGTGTAGAAGTGTGTTTAGGTTGTTAGCTTTTGGTGTGTGGAAGTACCTGACAGTTAGTTTGAAAACCATTTGTTGGTGTTAATTTGTGCAGTTTAAACCAAATTTAAATGGTGTGGCTTTCAGGAAATCCCTGTTTTCCTTGAGCACTGTGCTTTACATTTAACGATTGATAATTATTGAGGATATTGATGAATTCTTTTAATTTTGTTTTTGGTTAAATCCAAATACCTCATATGCCCAGTTATATTAGATAATGTTCCTTGGCGTCTACATTATGTAATAAATGAGTTAGTGAGAAACAAAAAGGAGCCCCTGAAAACCAAAAGCATCATTGCAAAAATTAATTTAAAAATGTCCTCAAGAAATCTCTGAAGGTGTGCCTGAAAAATAAACTCTGTGCTGGCTCTAAACAAATGAAACAGTCTAAGTGTGAGTTATCTTGCTATTCAGGTTTTCTGAATAAGGAATTCTGAACAGTTTTGGGGAAACCAACAGCACATTCAAGATTCATTGACCATATTTTTACCAACTCAAAAATTTCTAGCATCCCAATTTTTTAGCCTTACTTGTGTCCCCTCAACTCAATACATTAAAACCCTTTGCCTTTCCAACATAGATCCACATCTCCTTCAGCCAACCACTAAGAGCCACTATCCATCTGCATTCCTACACTCCTGGCACCCCTTTGTTTTACTTTCTAGCCACTTCCTTGCTTTTAAAAATTTCACTGACAGGGTTCACATGAGTTATGCTGCTCAAAATTATCATATTAAGCATTATTCAAAATACATACTCCCATATGTGTCCATTCAAATATTTAGGTTTTGTTCCTGGAACATTAAGAGTATGGAATACAAGCACAAAGTTAGTATAAAACGCCAAAACAGAAATGAAAGTATGCAAAATGAATATCTTTCTAATATTTCTTGCCTCAAATACAAGATTTCTTATCTGGAGGTAAAGGGCAGTGGATCTCAATCTGAGAGTTGAAGCTTGAGGACAATCAGACAGGTCTTGTCTTGGCATGGAATAGTTTCATATCAGGATCATTTCATTACTTTTTCGAGTTCCCATACAGGGTCCTTCTAGCGCTCTTCAGCATTGCATTCAAAACCAGCAGTACATTTCTTCGATTTTGGTGCTCAATCCATGATGCTAAAGGCTTTTCTGAGTCCTGCATTACCTCAGGACGTGAAATAACTATTTAAGTTGTGCAGTGTTACACTTTTACTACTTGCTTTACTGTTATCAGTGTTAAATGAAAATGTGCACAAGGTCATATCAGTGAAACCCATAGCTGTTTCGGTAGACACGTTTTACTCAATACACTTCAACATAGTGAAATTTCACCAAGTGAAATTGATTTCCTGCCTTTTCCCAGCCACAATTTATTTGCTTTCATGGCTAGAGCCATTAGGAGCCATGATTGACAGAGTTGTCATTCTCCAGGCAATAGCCAATGTTCGCTGAGAGTTGGACAAGAATTGTTGTGAATGAGACATGTATTATTGGAATAATGGGCAGTAAAGTAAACCTCATGTTATGGTGAAACTGCATTAATTTAAACACATTAAACAACGAGTACTTATACTTCTTTGACCCAATTGCCTATTTCTACTTGTTCTGTCTTGCTTGCTTTTCATATTCTTCATTGTCCTATTAAACACTCACATCTCTTTCTGCTTTCATATGAAAGCAAATCCTTAGTCATTTCACACAACTTTACTTTGAAGCATTAAATACAAAGTAAAATACTTGCATCATTTGCACAGCAACGAGCCATCTCAATGCACTCTGCAAGCAATAATGTATTTTCTGAAGTTTAATTACAGTTATAATGTAGCTAACATATCTACCCAATTACACTGAGCAAACTCCCACTAATATTATAACAACCAGATGATCTGTTCTTTGTGTTGTTGTGGGCTAATTTTGGTCCGTTAAATTATACTCTCAGAAATCATGATATTTGTGAATTTTATTATTTTTATGTTGCAATAATTTGAACAACTATACAATAAAATCAGGTAGTAGAAAATTGAACGAAATTCCTGAGGGAAGTTTGGCTGTACATTTTTGTAACCAGTTACTGCCAAGCTCACAGCGTCTTGAGGAAGTCTTGAGGGAATGTTATGGTGCACAGGATCTCACATTGCAATGATTGCCAATGTGATTTAGAACAGAGATTTTGATTAAATTGAGCACTGAGAGGAAGCTGCAAAAAATGAGCTGCCTGATGTGATTTACCAATAAGAATGAGTGTAGTTATGTTAACATTTTTTATAAGGTTGATATGGTCATTGTCGCGTCCCAGCTGTATAGAAAACAGAGATATTAAGAACTAAGATAACACAATGTGGAGATGGAGGAACACAGCAGGCCAGGCAGGGGATGAGAGGAAGGGTTGGTCATGGGACGAGGTTGGGGTGTGGAGATTTTGAAACTGGTAAAATCCATATTTAGGCCATTGGGCTGTAGGCTCCCAAGGCGGAATATGAGGTGCTGCTCCTCCAGTTTGCAGGTGGTGTCATTGTGACACTGGAGGAGGCCCAGGATGAACATGTCACCCAGGGAGTGGGAGATGGAGTTGAAATTGTTCAAATGGCCTGAATATGGATTTTACCAGTTTTAAAATCTCCCCACCCCCAGCCTCATCCCATGACCAACCCTCTCTCTCATCCCCGCCTCCTTAACCTGCCCGTCTTCTCTCCCATCTATCTGCTCCTCCCAGTTCACTGACCAACCCCTACCATTGCCGACCTGCACTCACTGTCACCACCCCACCTACTTTCCCCAGCCCCACCCCTCCTCTCTATTTATTTCAGAGCTCCCTAGCCCCTCCCCATTTCTAAAGAAGAGTCCCAACCTGAAACGTCAAGTTTCCTGCTCCTCCTGCCTGGCCTCCTGTATATACAGCAGAGGCTTTATTTTGTTCTGGAATAATTGTCTCTGAAGGAAAATCTAATGTCTTTCTATGAAGTACTGGAGGTGAATTACTGTGACCTTGTCTACTGTAGCTTTTAGCAACTATTCATAGTGAAACATGAGGAGATACTTGGGAGTAAGCACTGTGGCTGCTATTTCTGCCAGTCTCGGATGCATCATATGAGAGAATTGCTAGTTTGTATATATGAACACACTACTTCTAGGTCCTGAATGGATGCCTAAGCCTTCAATATGGAAGTCAGGGAGCAGGCATTCATTACAAAAGTCACAAGCCATATAGATGTTGCCTAAATATAGGCCTCTGAAACAGGTTGATCACTTTATTTACACTCAAAGGGCATCTGTTTGAGGCCTCCGATGAAATATAGGGTTACCTGGTGACTGTGTTCAGATAAAAAGAATCGTATTTATGTCACAGCTTAACTATACTATACATCCCTAGGTGCTTCACAGGTGTGTCAAAAGCAAAATTTGTGAGCCACATAGCTGAAAGCTGAAAGCATGTTAAGTGAGGTAGATTCTAAAGCGCATTTTAAAGAAGCAATTAGAGCAATTAAAACTCGGAGTGCTGAGATGCCCAATGTTGAGACAATGCAAATGAATCACACTTCACAAGGCACATCACAAATATCAATATTTTTAATCAACCCATTTAGAGATGTTAGGAGACACCTCTGGAGCAGGTGGTACTTGAACCACAGCCTTCTAGCCCAGAGGGAGGGACACTACTTCAGTGTCCCAATATGTTTATAAACGCGAATGCTAAAATACAAAAGGAAACATTAAGAGAAATGAACAAAAGTTTGTTCAAAGAATAGTTTTTAGTAATCCAGAAGGATAGAGGATAGAGAAGTGAAGACATTTTGAGAGAGAATTTCTGCAATTTTAGTCTGAAATGTAGGCACATTGCTGCAGACTTCTACAATATTATGAAAGACTTTATTTTTTTCTCTGCACACTTGGCTATCCAGATCAAGGATGAATAAGTTACACATGCCAGCTTATACCAAGTGCTCTCAGCTTCCTCTCTGCAGGGAAGTCTGGCTTATTAGAAAGCCTCTCTTACTTGACTTGCATCTCTGTGACAAAACTCAGGGAACATACAAGGCAGAACAAATGGTGACAATTGGTGACAAATGAACTGCATGAACCCCTGTGTCACAGTAGCCATGGAAATGAAGCTCGAGTGAGGCTGAGAGATCAGTAAATGTCAATAAAATGAATGTCATGGCCCGAAAGGAGACAGAGCTCAGACTCCAGCTTGACAGCTATGCAAGCACAGGTGGCTTTTTTTTTCCCTTTTTGAGACTGGGGGGAAAAATCAATAGAGGATAGCATAAATATTCAATTCTATACATGATCATCCAAGTAGAATAAGGAGGAGGGATCAATACTTAACCCTCCAAATACTGAATTTCTTTTACAGCCTTAAAGATGCACTTAGGGTTCTCATTCAATAGCATTACCAAAACACAAAACAGTCCAGACGTACGCTGATCGCTTCAACAGATAACAAAAATGCTTATTTCCTTTGCAACAAAGTGTACATGCCGTTATTAAGGACATTCTGAAAGGAGGAAATACCATGTACCTTTCCACCGAAACTATATTGCAGAGAGGGTTTTTATCAACATAAATACCAATCATATAAATAAATACGATGATGGGCAGAAGTGAAATAAACAAAAAAAAAGCAATAAAAATGTATATTTCTCCCTCATTCAGAGGGAGACTATTCAACGTGCTTTGCCATTGAGAGGAAAACAAATGGTTAATACTGGAGAAGGCAGATAAAGGAATTTGGAAAAGGTAAGTAGGTGACAGGGAATGGTTGGGGTGGATGGTGGCATATGGTGAAGGTCTAGTTTTAGATGAAGATGAAAACCAGGGAGGGTGATAGTGAGGTGAAATGATCGAGGGAAGGAGATGCAGAAAGCAAAGTCACAATGTCAGCAAAAGTGATTGCTCACGCTGAAACAAAGAAAGTGATAGAACACCAGAAGATACATGCAGGGAAGATAGTTAGAGGGGATTAATAAGGCAGAAGGAAATGTTCATGGTTGTCCTTGAAAACAAAAGCATGGAATATTTTGAATATTTAGTGGACTTGAGGTACATAATTGAGGTATCATGTCCAACTTAATCACAAAAGTTGCAAAAATTTTATGAACTGCGCAGGCAATTCCATTTTATATCATCTGAATCCCACCCCGGAGTTACAGATTAGCAAAACACTCCACTTGCCAATCACAATAGACATGACTGTACCAGTACAAAGTCAAGGACAAACAAGAAACTTGCAAAGATTTAGTAAACTATAAACACAAGTACATTTTGATAATACACTGGGATATTGATTAAACCATAAAGAACAATATAGTTACACTGGCAAACAAAAACAACTACAACACATTGAGAAAGTTGAAAGTGCAAAGGAATGGATAATGTTTTTTTGGCAAAGTCTGACTAGACTTTAGTTATCAAGTGAAAGATTCATATAACCATTTGAGATCTGCACAAACAATACCAATTTATACCATGTCTATTTGAATTTGCAATTGAACATGAAAATATATTGCCTTGTCCTGTTCCTGATAATTGTCTGTGTTCATTTATGAACTAAAAATGTCTTCAGCCAACTCAACTAAAAATCATGATAAAGTTGTATCAGAAATTTAAGAAAATGCTTAATGCCCTTTCTGAAGCAGGTTGGGCCATTATTTCTCCCAGCAAATATAATTGTCGTGGAACCAAGGATTTGCAGTTACCTCTGAGAAATTAATCTAAGCAGGATTAAGATGTTTAAAATTCTTATGTAGTTTCAGTTCTATTGAAATTAAAAATCAACGCAGGCAAACCTTCCCTTTGACAAAATAATAGGGTGACTTTGCAAGTCTTTGGTCTCATAAGCTTTAGCTGAGGCCGTTGTGCAGGGTTAATGTCAATTGTCTATTAATCCAGAGTTCAAGGATATTGTTCTGAGCGTATTGGTTCAAATCCCACCACAGAAGTGAAAAAAAGCATCATCGCAAACACATAACCATAGTCAATTGTCATAAAAGCCCATTTGGTTCACTTATGTCCTTTTCTGAAGCAACCTACCATCCTTGCCCTACTCCATGATGAAGATCACAGTACTGTGGATCACAGTACTGTCCGTCCTTGCAGAGAACTCAATGGAAAGAAAAAGAACACCAGTGAAAATTCTCCTTGTCGAAGTCTGGATCAAGCCACACATCCAGCAAACAACGGAAACCACACTTGGCCGGATCTTTCCACAGTTTTGCTAAGTGCCATTTCTGTCGAGTTTCATGAAGGGTTTCTCTCCATGAGTTTTTTTTTCATTGTATTCCTCCAAGCCCATAACGTTGACTACCCACAACATCCCAATGAAGCCCTCCTTATCCAATGCTAGCCCATTTCTACCACTCTCCATTGCCAGAAGAACTCACTACTACTGAGGTATCCCAAGATAGACCAGAATTCCAGGCGCTGGTGCCGTCTTGGAATGTTGTCCTTAACCGGCAGTGATGATTTGATTGCAAATGATATGAATCTTTCTTTCTGTCACAGTTGACCCTTGAAGGAGCCCATATTTCTGCTCATCAAACTGATACTGATGCCACCCATCCTGGGCACTGTCCCAGCCATTTTCCAGTAACAGGTTGCTTTTAGCAATCATCAAATTATCAAAGGAAATGCAGGTCAGGCTGGGCAGGATTATAACCACTACTCAATTCCCCCACCAGCTCCAGCCCCCAAAATCCTCCATATCTTGTTCTATCTTAGTCTCCCTGTACTGCCCATCTTCAGCAAACCCACGCACATTGAGGCCCCTCAAGTCAAACTGTGACTCCAACTTTCCTCCTCATCCATGAGCCCATCATGATAGCCGGGTATTGCCTACAATCACACTCAACAGTTCTCACCATAATGCACTCTTGTTTCTCTTCAGATCATATAAATCTTCCCCACCCCATGGAAATGATGAACACCTGTAACTCCCATACTCACAGCATCACATGCCCTTCTATTCATTACCAGTTTGACCCCTTACACATCAAATATCTCCCTCAGCCCAGAATCGTCCTTGCCCCTTCTGCAACCCAGACTTCTACTTCCCTTCCAAAAGGTTGAATCCTATACTGCCCAGTGTATTTGTTATGGCAGAGCAACATAAGTTATGTTATCAATAATAATGTTGGTGTGGAAGTTGGAGAAGTCAAGTAAGCGGTTGAGGACATGGTTGACTATAAGAGAATAAGTTTTGAGAAGACATTTGAAAGTAGGAAAATGGGCAAGATGGAGGTTTGAAGGAAGGAATTGCCAAAGTGCAATGGATGATGGGGCAGAGGGATAAAGGGGAAGGAGCACAAAGAGGCCCAAAGTCAGAAGAGCTCCACTTGCAAACTGGAAAAATGAACTGGAAAAATTAACAGAAAAATGGGAAGGAAAGCCATTGAGGGATTTCTATTAAAAAAAATTGGATTGGCCTTTGTGTCTGTGGGAGAGAGCTACAAGGGCATGAAGGGAAACTGTTAAAAGATGAATAATTAAGGTAAGCTTCCGTCACCAAAGTTCATCCAGTTCTTCTTATTGCTACATCATTAGATCTTCATTACTGTAATTGCTGGTAATTGTACGTTCCTGATTGTAATTATAGGGTTCTCAGCAGTTAGCCTGCTAACTGTCATTAAAAAAAATCAAAGTATATATAATATACATTTTAAATATACTCATTTTTTTCCTACTTAAATGTGAGCAGAGTAACTGTTTATTGAATAATATGTAATGATGATGGATGACTTGTGTACAAAAGCAAGCTTACTTTTAGGGTTTGTCCTAAACAGTGAAGTGGAACAATACATCTGCCTGAAGTGTACAGGTTCAGTAAGGTTTCTCTTCTATTCTGTCATATTCAATCCATCACAATTCAACAACCTAACTGATTCATTGAGGACAATATCTTGAAAAATCTACCTGCATTTTAAAATGGCACTTCCATCATATTATCCAGGTATCACTGGACTTCAGATTTTACATGTTGCCTCACACAGATATCAGTATTTGAATCATCAAACTTGCTCAGATTTTATTGGCATTAAGCCATACTCGATTACAATTCAAGATCTTTGCAAATTGCCACTCAAAAGTCAAAGCAAAAAATAAAAACTTCATAATCCTCAAATACGATTCAATAAACTGCAATGTTCAGTAATAACAGCAACCAGAAGCAAAAGGAATCAGATTGCTCAGAATATCAGTTACATAACCTGAGCACAAAAGTCAATAAATACATTCAGAATTATATGGAAATTAGAGGAGCAGAACATTGTGTCCAATGGTCTGTAACAATGTGTAGCATCCTTTCACATTGCTTCATATAATCCAACAAAACCATCGTCTTGTTCCCTTTTTCCTTATGTACGTAAGAGGCTTTGCCTTAAATGAGTCTCTGCTCTTCATCTCAACTGCTCTCATATAAATAAATTCCACATTCGAACAAATGTCCTGGAATCCTTCACTATATTGACCTCCTCAAAACCAACCATTATTTTAGCACCTTTTATCATGCCTTTGCTTTTTAGAGTGTTTCTTGATAGTCATAGCCTCTCAATTCTAGTATCATCTTTATAAATCTTGACTGTACCTTCTCTAATAAATCTATGTCATTGCTGTAATGTGAAATTCAGAACTGTATCCAGAATTCAAAGTGTTGTCTAAACATGCTTCCATAAATATTTAATATAACTTTTCTGCTTTACAAATACGTTCCTCTAAAAATGAACCTCAGAGATGTGTTTGTAAAATTTAAAGTCTCATTAATCTGATTTGTAAATCCATACCCTAGAGCTTGCGTTTCTTTACCTCATTTAGATCCTTATTTCCAAAGAGTCTGTGGCCTCCTTGTTCTCCCTTCCAAAATATCTCATCTCACAGTTAAACATGTACAGCTGAAGTATAAACTGTTCTCACTCCACAACAACAGTCCACACACAGTCTAAAACAGGCTCAGGGAAACCAAATTATGAAGATTAGAAGAAACCATCTCACGGAGAAAATGATAGCAAACTTATTAAATCCTAAGTAAGATTCTGAAATTCCTCCCCTCCCTATTGAATGAATATTGGAAAGAATGTCACCAAGTTGACATATTCCTGCACACTTTCTGGTCCTGAACGTCATCCAACCATTTAGACAGCAACCTAAATTAATGCAAGGGCTATAGACTAAAATACCTACAGATTCAACATTTTGTTAGCTAGATCTCCCTTCAAGGATGTGAGGAATACCCAACAATTGTGGGGCTGTATAACTCTCATTCCTAGTAACAACAGAATGCATTTCCCTGCTATGAAGAAACTGTGGGCCTGAGTACAACATGCCTGACACCATCTGGAAGCAATGTATATGGCATTACGAAGACCCTAAGTACCATGGCAAACCTGATAGACCAGCAGAACTGAAGGTACTTTAACTACTGCAATTAAGGGAGTGAAAGGAAGGTCCTTGTTGGACCTTTCCATGGGAAACACCAGGTAATGTTAAAGGGGCAGATCAAATGCAAGGTCATTGGATCTCCAATGTTCCTCCAGATTATTCTTCCCACTGTTATTAGTCTTCTGAATGGGCCTCTCAAATTTTAAATTTAATGTTGGTCTCACTCTTTGTGCACCTTCTCCACAGCCATAGCATTGTATTCTCCAACCTGTCCTATTTCCCTAATGCACTCTGTATGGTGTGATCTGCCTGTACTACACGCAAAACAAAACTTTTTCCTATATCTAAGTACACGTGACAATACTAAATCAAATCAAAAGATTATAAAATCAAAAGATTGTGATATTTGTAGCATGCCTTCTAATGGTTTCAATTTAATACATGCTTACCAAAAGCTTTGATTTGCATGTCAATGGTCATTGCTTTCATTTAAATGTCCCATCCTTGTGAATAAGTTGGTGTTATGCAAAGATCATGAGTGAAAATGTGGACTGTTCTTTGCTAAGTAGTGTTTGAAAGGCTTTCAAAACTTGGTGTGGGAATTTCACAACCTTACTTCTAATACAACATACTCTAGCATCTTCTCCTGTAGCATACTTTAAAACATCAATATTGCAATACAATATCTGTTGAAGAATGGGATTTCTTTTTATGAGAAGCATCATCAATTTGTTTCAGACCCATAAAATATGGCATTTATTTCCATTAATAGGGATGAATAGAGATCTATTAAAATTCACTGCTCTAGTACTCCAGCTGTTAAGGTATTCAGTTTCATTTTGAATATTTTCAATATTCTCGCCTGTGCAATTATCCCTTTTATCCCAACATTAGCAGCAAATTTACAAAATCAAAAGAACAAATTATAAGACGAAAAATATTATTTTAATGCTTTGGTGCAATTTATACTCATACCTGAATTCTCTGATGAATTATTTCTCATAACTCACTCGTCAGTCTCCATTATTCAACATTATCAAAACATTCCCAAACACAGAATTCTCCAACGTTTCAACTTGAAGCTTGAGTCCAAAGTTTTTTCACTGATGTGATAATTAAATGAGGTCAAGAGACACACAAATGAAGTTTTTTATTCAACTAATTGAGCAGATCCATTAAACCTTCATGATCTTTCAGTACAGACAAAGGGGGTGGCCATGGGTACCCGCATGGGCCCAAGCTATGCCTGCCTCTTTGTAGGTTACGTGGAACAGTCACTCTTCCGCACCTACATAGGCCCCAAACCCCACCTCTTCCTCCGTTACATTGATGACTGTGTTGGCGCCGCCTCTTGCTCCCCAGAGGAGCTCGAACAGTTCATCCACTTCAACAACCCCTTCCACCCCAACCTCAAGTTCACCTGGGCCATCTCCAACACATCCGTTACCTTCCTGGACCTCTCAGTCTCCATCTCAAGTGACCAGCTAGAAACTGATATCCATTTCAAGCCCACCGACTCCCACAGCTACCTAGAATACACCTCCTCCCACCCACCATCCTGCAAAAATTCCATCCCCTATTCCCAATTCCTCTGCCTCCGCCGCATCTGCTCCCATGATAAGACATTCCATTCCTGCACACCCCAGAAGTCCAAGTTCTTCAAGGTCCACAACTATCACCCCACAGTGGTCGAGAACGCCCTTGACCGCGTCTCCTGCATTTCCTGCAACACCTCCCTCGCACCCCAGCCCTGCCACAACCGCCCAAAGAGGATCCCCCTTGTTCTCACACACCACCCCACCAACCTCCGGATACAATGCATCAATCCTCCGACACTTCCGCCATCTACAATCCGACCCCACCACTCAAGACATTTTTCCATCCCCACCCTTGTCTGCTTTCCGGAGAGACCACTCTCTCCGTGACTCCCTTGTTTGCTCCACACTGCCCTCCAACCCCACCACACCCAGCACCTTCCCCTGCAACCACAGGAAGTGCTACACTTGTTCTCACACCTCCTCCCTCATCCCTATCCCAGGCCCCAAGATGACTTTCCACATTAAGCAGAGGTTCACCTGCACATCTGCCAATGTGGTATACTGTATCCATTTTACCCAGCGTGGCTTCCTCTACATCGGGGAAACCAAGCGGAGGCTTGGGGACCGCTTTGCAGAACAATAAACAACTGCACCTCCCAGTCATGAACCGTTTTAACTCCCCCTCCCATTCTTTCGACAACACGTCCATCATGGGCCTCCTGCAGTGCCACAAGGATGCCACCTGAAGGTTGCAGGAACAGCAACTCATATTCCGCTTGGGAACCCTGCAGCCCAGTGGTATCAATGTGGACTTCACCAGCTTCAAAATCTCCCCTTCCCCCACCGCATCCCAAAACTAGCCCAGTTTCTCCCCTCCCCCCACTGCATCACACAACCAGCCCAGCCTGTCTCTGCCTCCCAAGCTGTTCTTCCTCTCACCCATCCCTTCCTCCCATCTCAAGCCGTACCTCCATTTCCGACCTACTAACCTCATCCCACCTCCTTGACCTGTCCGTCTTCCCTGGGCTGACCTATCCCCTCCCTACCTCCCCACCTATACTCTCCTCTCCACCTATCTTCTTTTCTCTCCATCTTCGGTCCACCTCCCCCTCTCTCCCTATTTATTCCAGAACCCTCTCCCCATCCCCCTCTCTGATGAAGTGTCTAGGCCCGAAACGTCAGCTTTTGTGCTCCTGAGATGCTGCTTGGCCTGCTGTGTTCATCCAGCTTCACACTTTATGATCTTTCAGGCTGCCTGGTTTTTAAATATGCGTATATTCTCAAAGCAAAGGCCTGTAATATCCCCTAATGGTTGCCTATTGTTGCTGTGTAAATAGGATGGCAGCTGGCAGGAAATGGACATTTCTATCCCAATTGGTCTCCTACATTAAGCGCCATGTCGTAAGTGGGAGTAAGAGCAGTGGTGGTTCGTGTGGGTGGGCAGTTCATCTAATTATTAATGACAGGACTGTCCTACAGGCTATTTTTGCACCACTTTAGATCATAGCCAGGCCAGACAAATGGGAGTGCAAGTTTGCTACCTCTTCAAAGTAATTGATACTGACCTTTGCAAATTTGTTCAAGGCTCCATCTTTTTCTTTTGGAGAAATGTATTTCTGCACTGTAACTTGCACACCACGGCTTGCGAGAGTCAAGTGA
Source organism: Stegostoma tigrinum (assembly GCF_030684315.1). Lineage (NCBI taxonomy): Eukaryota > Metazoa > Chordata > Chondrichthyes > Orectolobiformes > Stegostomatidae > Stegostoma > Stegostoma tigrinum. Next base: position 19,542,686 of record NC_081375.1, read on the forward strand.
CTTTCAAAAAGGAAATGTGAGACAGAAAGCACCTGATTGGATAAGGGTAGATGGACTTTTCCTGATGGTTTAATCTTTTCATCTTTTGTGTAGGCAAGAATGCTGATTAATTCTGGCCTCCCAAGCCTGGTCCTGTAAACTACTGCCACAATGGAAAGCCATGGTAGCAGTAATCATTCCCTCTTATCACCTTGCCCCCTTTCTCCAGTAGTGAGCTCAGTGCAGGTTGCAATGTCACTGGGATGTTTACACACACTCATCCACGTGTTGATTTTAATGGTTTCTGCCTTCAGATATGGAAAGCAAGACTATTCAAAGTCAGTGATAATGGGAACTGCAGATGCTGGAGAATCCAAGATAATAAAACGTGAGGCTGGATGAACACAGCAGGCCCAGCAGCATCTCAGGAGCACAAAAGCTGACATTTCGGGCCTGGACCCTTCCTCTGATGAAGGGTCTAGGCCCAAAACGTCAGCTTTTGTGCTCCTGAGATGCTGCTGGGCCTGCTGTGTTCATCCAGCTTCACATTTTATTATCCTTCTTGAGATCAGGAGTGTCCATTTGACATAATTGTCTCTGCATTCACCTCAGTGGGTGGAGACAGTATAACTCTTAAATAAATGTAACAACACACGTGGGTGGAAGTTTTTAAGCCTAGCCAGTGGTTTTAGAAGGACTGGGGATCTCAATTCGGAGGGAGGCAAGAAGCAATTCAATGGTGGGTTAAATGTCTTTTTTATTAAGTTCTTAGCTCTTCAGGCATGTTTGGATTTCCTGATCTTCCTGTTTTGCATTCATTAGCATATCATGAATAATCATTAGCATCCCAGTCTGTTGGAAATATATTCATTGGCACTGTTATGTTAAATAAAAACAGCGTGTTCACAAACTGAACTATATACATGAGGCATGAACTAGGTGGGTAGGCTTTTTCCTCTAAGCTCCAGAACACTCTTCACCAGGTCATTGGTTTATAGAATCATCAAGTCACAGAAATGTACAGCATGAAAACAGATCCTTTGGTCCAACTCGTCCATGCTGACCCGATACTCTAAATTAATCCAGTCCAATTTGCCAGCATTTCGTCCATATCCCCCTAAATATTTGCTATTCATATACCCATTCAGATGACTTTTAAATGTAGTAATGGTACCGGCCTCCACCACTTCCTCTGTCAGCTCTATCCATACACGAACTACCTTCTGCATGAAAAGTTGCCTCTGAGGTCCTTCTTAAATCTTTCCCCTTTCACCTTAAACCTATGCCCTCTAGTATTGTACTTGACTACTCCTGGGGAAAATACCTTGGCTATTGTCCCTATCCATGCCCCTCGTGATTTTATCAACACCTATAAAAAACTGCTTCTTTCCATAAACACTTATGTCATACAGAGTGAAGCTTGAATGTGTCAACAAACCTACCCGAATTAGGTAGCCAGACTGGTTGGAGTCAAAAACCTGATCTGGTTTATAAGTGGGCTCAATTCAAGAAGCTTTTGTGCTCCGAAGATCCTGCTTGGCCTGCTGTGTTCATCCAGCTCCACACTTTGATATCTCAATTCAAGAGGCCACCTTTTTGTGGTTGGATCTTGTCTCATGCAGTAATGAAAAGTTGTCACATGTGTACATTCTTCTTGTTATGATGAAATGCCAGTGACCAGATGTAATGTGGGCTGCTGAGTGATATAGATAACAAAGTGTGGAGCTGGAAGAACACAGCAGGCCAAGCAGCATCTCAGGAGCACAAAAGCTGACATTTCAGGCCTAGACCCTTCATCAGAGAGGGGGATGGGGAGAGGGTTCTGGAATAAACAGGGAGAGAGGGGGAGATGGACCAAAGATGGAGAGAAAATAAGATAGGTGGAGAGGAGAGTATAGTTGGGGAGGTAGGGAGGGGATAGGTCAGTCCAGGGAAGACGGACAGGTCAAGGAGGTGGGATGAGGTTAGTAGATCGGAAATGGAGGTACGGCTTGAGATGGGAGGAAGGGATGGGTGAGAGGAAGAACAGGTTAGGGAGGCAGAGACAGGCTGGGCTGGTTTTGGGAATGCAGTGGGGGGAAGGGATGAGCTGGGCTGGTTATGTGATGCAGTGGGGGAAGGGGACGAACTGGGCTGGTTGTGGGATGCGGTCGGGGAAGGGGAGATTTTGAAGCTGGTCCTCTCCACCTTTCTTCATTTCTCTCCATCTTCAGTCCGCCTCCCCCTCTCTCCCTATTTATTCCAGAACCCTCTCCCTATCCCCCTCTCTGATGAAGGGTCTAGGCCCGAAACGTCAGCTTTTGTGCTCCTGAGATGCTGCTTGGCCGGCTGTGTTCATCCAGCTTCACACTTTGTTATCTTGGATTCTCCAGCATCTGCAGTTCCCATTATCTGCTGAGTGTTATAGCTCCTTTTATCTTTTGAGTGTGAACCCTGGCTGATATGTGAAAGGAAGAGTGATGCCTTAATCGTGCTTTCTGGGCAGCTGCAATAAAGTGACAGACATTAATATTGCTAGGAGGAATTAAGTTTTGGAAAAATTAATTTATTTCAAATTTTGTGGAAATATCAGGAGTGAACTCTTTAAAAGAGTAGACAGTACGAACTGCAAATGCTTTAGAATCTGAGATAACAAGATGTAGAGCTGGATGAACACAGCAGGTCAAGCAACATCAGAGTAGCAGGAAGGCTGGCGTTTTGGGCCTAGACCCTTTTTCAGAAAGGGCCTTCAGAAAGGAAAACTACTACAGAAAATTCTGAAGAAGGGTCTAGGCCCAAAACATCAGCCTTCCTGCTCATCTGATGCTGCTTGGCCTGCTGTGTTCATCCAGCTCTGCACCTTGATATATCTTTAAAAGAGGCAATTGGAACTTCATTCTTGACACTAGAGATCTTTTTATTAACATGACTTCCTTGAGGTAACATGACTGATGAACTGGAGAACACTGCAGTGCTGCTTTTGAACAGTAATAGTAGGAACTGATTTTCCCGTGGGTTCTCCACATGGCCGATGAGGGCGGACTTCTTGTTTCCATCTCTGGCAACCACTTCGAAACCGATATCCATTTCAAGCCCACCAACTCCCACAGCTACCTAGAATACACCTCCTCCCACCCACCTTCCTGCAAAAATGCCATCCCCTGTTCCCAATTCCTTTGCCTCCGCCGCATCTGTTTCCAGGAGGCATTCCACTCCCCTGCATCTCAGATGTCCTCGTTTTTCAAGGATCACAACTTCCCTCCCTCAGTGGCCCAGAAGTCCCTCGACCATGTCTCCTGCATTTCCCGCAACTCATCCCTCACACTCCCTCCCCACAAAGCAGAATCCCCCTCATCTTCACGTAGCACCCCACCAACCTCCGGATCCAATGCATCATCCTCCGACACTTCCGCCATCTGCAATCTGATCCCACTACCAAAGACATTTTTCCCTGAAGAAGGGTCTAGTCCCGAAACATCAGCCTTCCTGCTCCTTTGATGCTGCCTGGCCTGCTGTGTTCATCCAGCTCTATACCTTGTTATCTCTACTTTTGAACAGTGACTACTTTGAAGAGGTTCTTGTTTTATCTGGTATAGGTGAAAAGAAACCTACCCTAATATCAAGCCTAATTGGGGAAATCTTGCAGTTCCCATTATATCTGCCTAACTGATCTTTCATTTCTGTAGAGTTTAGGGGGAAAGCTATTTATTCTTTTGAAGGTATAAAAGAGAAACATCCCAAGATTGTATTTCCTGAGCAAGCTATAACTGCAAGATCTCAGAGAAAACCGTAAGTGATTAGTGACTTGACAATGCCAGCCAAAACATCAGAAAAACAGACTCTCGAACATTCGACACATTATTGTTTGGTTTCAAGAATAACTCATTGGCCAAAATTTTTTCTTAAAAAATAACAATTTCATCAGTTGAATCTGTTTTTCTTTCGTCTTTCTTAAAAGTGTGTGTATATTTACATGTGTACTTTGAGGAAATTTGGAGAGAAAAGTATTTACACTTCTATATTCGTGATTTCATACAATAATGATTAATTATTATCAATTGTTTAAATTTTGTGTTGATAAGACACTAATTGTCTTTATTACTAAACCTGTTTGATTGATCTTGTTTTTTCAAACCTGAGATTGAAACTGTGAGCTGAATCTTATGCCAGTTGTGCCAAGTCTTTTGACATGTTTTCCACTGCAAATCTGGGCAAGATTTCTTCCCCAAGTCTTATCAACCTGATCTCATTACCATCCTACCTCACTCCTATAATGCTCTTCTCATCCAAGTCTCTCCTTATCTTGTCACATGCCATTCAACTCACCCTCACAGTGGATCTCTGCTGAAAGACCAGCATTCCTTGCACCTGTCCCATCTTTGAAAGTTCACTGCACACCTGGAGAAGCTACGGGAATCTGGCGTTGCCCCTCACTAGCAGCATAATGGTACAACAGCCATAAGGCCATAATTCTCAGAGTCAACATGGCTGACTCTCCCTCACACATTCTCACATCTTTGTCACTGTTTCACCACCAGGTTCCACAGTTAGCCTGCTTTCATCTACCTCCTGTATAAACATCCTCTCTAACTCACAGTGACCTTATCCTCAGTGGCCAAAAGACCAATCATATTCTGTCATTGTCCATTAGTGGAATGTCATAAACTGCCAATTTTACAATTTCAAAGATTTGCTTTAATTTACAGCCAGTAAAGCAGACAGAAACAAAGTAAGGAGAGGCAGCTCTGATGAAGGGTCTAGGCCCGAAACGTCAGCTTTTGTGCTCCTGAGATGCTGCTTGGCCTGCTGTGTTCATCCAGCCTCACATTTTATTATCTTGGAATCTCCAGCATCTGCAGTTCCCATTATCTCTAAGTAGAGGCTGCAGTTTGTCCCTCCAATGCAAACCATCATTGCCCATGGCCACATTACAGTGCAGGATGGCCTGCTCCATCCAGCTCTCATCTACAGGAATCAGGTTTCAATCATCTCCTGTCTGGTTTGTAACAGCTGACACACCGGAGCTCTGGCATGGAAAAGGAGAACATGCCCTTCTACAGTGTCCTCAACTTCCTCTTGCAATGCTGCTCCCATTCTCCTGGTCCCTCAGCATTTGTCAAATCACCTTGTTGCCTGTCCCAATTGTGCAAGTCACACAACACCTGGATAATGCAGGAAATTCTGTCTGAATTGTATGACACAATCCCTAGACCAATCCAAATCACAGAACCACATGTTCAACAGCCCTACTATCTCGTCCACTGTGGCTGTGTTCAAAGCATGAAGCAGCATTATATCGGCATTCTGCATCAGTCAGGAGCTCATGCAATGGAATCACCAGCAACGGTCGTGGTGGGCAATCCTTGTGTCCCAGTAACCAGCATTGAAAAGCACCTGAACCTTTAAATACAGAAGGTACATGAGGGTGCCCCAGGATGTGGGAATCATGGCAGCTGACAGGGTGGGCACACACCTCCTGGAAGTGATAACAGTGATCACAGATCACCCAAACATTATTCAAATACCCTTCCTGCTGATGAATTTTGCAACATAGTGATATGGCCTGCTCAGTGCTATGAGTACACGGTGTCGGTGACACTCTGCACTTGGGGATGCCAGCTATGCTTCTGAATGCCAGTCCGCAGTGCTGACCTCATCATTGGAAGATAAGGTGCAGTCAGTCACTGTGTGATGCATTTATGGGAGCTCGACTGAGTGATTCCACACGGGTCACCCGCCATTCCCTGGCAGGAGCTATTTCCACAGCAATTGAAAGTATTGTCACCTCCACAGCCAGGCAGAGAGGATAGCTTTGAAGTCCTGTTGCTCTTAAATCCTGGTCCAGCATCTGTCATAGTTCCACCACAATGTACCAACATATAGTGTGTACTCACACCCCATCTCGCTTACCACCCAAGGAATGATGGGCAAAGCATTTTATAAAGGAAACCTGTCGATAGGAAGTTTGCATGATGTTACTTTCTTAATATGTTGTAGCAATAGAGACAATCATAGATCATAGAATCCCTACAATGTGGAAACAGACCCTTTCGCTCAACGAGTCCACACCAAACCTTGGAGTATCCCACCCAGACCTGTCCCCCTATAACCCACCTAAGCTACACATTGCTGAGCACTACAGGTAATTTAGCATGGCCAATCCACCCAACCTGCACATCTTTGGACTGTGGGAGGAAACCAGAGTACCCAGAGGAAACCCACGTCGACATGGGGAGAATGTGCAAACTCCACAGAGACATTCGTCCGAAGCTGGAATCAAATCCAGGTCCCTGGCGCTGTGAGGCAGCGGTGCTAACCACCGAACCACCGTGTCACCAAATAGTCTTGTCAACTAATACACAAAGAAGTAAAGGTCCATGGAACCGAAATCAAATCTTACATTCAATTAACTATAGAACACAACTTGGCCCAACTTCTCCTATTATAAATTTCTATGCTCACATTTTTAATGGAAATATAAAAGTAAGACCCAAAGGATAATTTTAAAATGGACGACACACTATGTGACAGAATCACAGAATTGTTATGATGTAGAAGGAAATATTCAGCCCATTATCCCTGCACTGGCTCCATTACCTAATATTTATATGCCCTCATCCAAACATTCCCTGCTTCTAAAACTGTCACCTGCAGCTTACACACAGCCTCACCTCCTCGTGAGCAATTCCTCAAGGGATTATCTTACCAAATAAACAATTCATGTGTCAACCAGTTTATGTGTTTGAATTACATAGCTGCAAATGCACAGTAACATACTCTGAAAAAATAAATATTATACTTGGACTCCTGTACATGAAATTTCTTTGATTGAAGTAAAAAAAATCACTTTCCAATATTTGTGGGACGTCAGTTTATTAAGTAATTTGCAGACGGGATGTCTCTTTGAGGTAAGATCTCTGATAGCTAAAGATTTCCCAAGATATCTTGCTTGCAAATAATGCTCTCTGCAATCAAATTTGAACAACTAGAGCCACTGATTTCAAATAGTTACCAGAAGTCCCATATAACTAAAAGGTCTTAAGACAGTCTTTGAACAGGCATTTTTCTGAAACTCTGATTTGTGGCTCAGCGAAAGTCCACTCACCTCTAAGACACGGGTATTATGGGTTTACGTCACACTCCAAAGATTTGAACAGCAATTCTAGGCCAACACTTCAGTGCTCTACAACAGGAGTGCTACATTATCAGAAGTACACCGTTTCAATAATATATTAAACCTGTCCTTTCAACTGAATATAAAAGCTCACATAACAATGTTTAAAGAAGTGCAGCAGAATTCTCCTGATGCCTTGGCCAACATTTATCTTTGCACCAATACCTGAAATAGATAATCTGCTCATCTATTCCATTGCTGGCTCTGGTAGCTTGGTGTGTACAAATTGACTGATTTCCTTCATCCTTACAGTGGCTATTCTTTTTTAAAAAGTTTGGCTGTTAAACATTATGCAATGCCCTTAGATTATGAAAGGTGCAACATAAATGCAAGTCTTTCTTTTCCAAGTGCCATAAAATCACAGGCAACATCATGAAAAATATCTTGAGCTTCACAAAGATGATATCCGATGTCCGTGAGTATTGTTCCTTGCTTGGGAGCCCTTAAACTGAATCTAAACAGTTGCACAATTTTTCAAAAATTATTAACAAAGTTCCAATCCACGTTCCGGAACCAAGAGGTTATGCTGCAGCTGTACAAAACTCTGGTGTATTGCGTACAGTTCTGGTCACCGCATTATAAGAAGGATGTGGAAGCTTTGGAAAGGGTGCAGAGGAGATTTACTCGGATGTTGCCTGGTATGGAGGGAAGGTCTTACGAGGAAAGGCTGAGGGACTTGAGGCTGTTTTCATTCGAGAGAAGAAGGTTGAGAGGTGACTTAATTGAGACATATAAAATAATCAGAGGGTTAGATAGGGTGGATAGGGAGAGCCTTTTTCCGAGGATGGTGACGGCGAGCATGAGGGGACATAGCTTTAAATTGAGGGGTGAAAGATATAGGTCAGATGTCAGAGGTAGTTTCTTTACTCAGAGAGTAGTAAGGGTATGGGTCGCTTTGCCTGCAACGGTAGTAGATTCGCCAACATTAAGTACATTTAAGTCGTCATTGGACAAGCATATGGACGTACATGGAATAGTGTAGATTAGATGGGCTTCAGATCGGTATGACAGGTCGGCACAACATCGAGGGCCGAAGGGCCTGTACTGTACTGTAATGTTCTATGTTATGCACGAAACTCTTCATGCAATTTTCGTCACCACAAGAAAAATGGAAAAAAATACTTTTGCTGCATCAAGATAAAATATTTACATTTCTGGTTGAGCAATTCTGTATCATGAAGGGTCAGAGGAAAGGGCTGTGATGCATTAGAGTCATATATCTGCATCAACTCTAATGGAGTCAATGATACATTCAAAATAAGTTTGTAAACATCTCCTGAACACAACTTGCTCCAATAACAAGTGGCGCAATCTTGCCCACATTGCTCGAGTGAAATATTTGGTTTGGAAGGGGTTAAAGCTGCAGCTGCCTGCCTTTGTGCTGTAGAGTTATGTACAAAACTGTTCTCATTGCTGCATGAAGTCAGCTGTCATTATTACAATGGCTTGACGGCAGTTTGATATGCGCCACACTGAGAGCCTTAGCTGCTGACAGCCTGAAAGCGCCTTGATTAGGATTTGTCTTTCAATGCATGTGGGGTAAAATAAAAAGAAAAAAAGAACAATGCCCAGTCGATTCACACAGTCAGCACCCATGTCCTTAACGACACTCTACCAAAACTTAGCATCCCAGAAAAAACATGCTCCACTCAACTGAAGTGCTCCTGCCTGTAATTAATGAGAGCTGCTTTGTATTTTTCTTTAATTTTGGCTCCCTAAATCTAATAACAGTGTAGCCAAATTTCTGTCTTATTAACCAAGAATAATTAATTCATCTTTATTGTTTATGAACTGCACTGAATTGTTTTTTATCTATCAATATGATTTTGAAGATTTAAAACCTGAATCTTACTTTGCTGCTGCAGTCACACAAGTTGAGGGTGAGCGTGCTGAGCCAACCCTCAGCTCTTCCCGAAGCTTATAGCTCTACATATAATTGTGTCGTTTGTAACATTTCTGCTTGAAATTTCTTCTCCTTTCACATACATAATCTTACTTGCCTGCCTAATGAAGTAAACTTTTGTACCTGCTCAGTTCAGCAATGGTTTTTGAATTAAATACACTCTGAAATACTTAGCTGCATGTAAGGTTTCTTTTCTGAAGCAAATTATCACAGTGTGAAATCATGAAAAATTAAAACATTTACCGCATTCTTTCAAACGCTTGTTAAAAATGTCTCATTAATTAGGCAAATGTTTTTTGTCATGATTTTTCTGTGGAGTCTGTGACTGACATATTAACAGGTAGTGCTGTTTCTGTAGCAGCAAAGATCAGCTTTTCAAGGAATGTTAAGTGGGCTTATTTTCCCATGTATCTTTAAAATCTTCTAAAATACTCATTAAAAAGGGCACTGTGCCTTTAAATCTACCGTGAGCAATAAAGCTAAGTTTCCATTTTTCAGTTGACTAGTTGCAACATAATTCCAGGGCAAGTGAACCTCATACCAGCTGTAGGATGTAAATGAGCCCTCTCCAAAAAAACTAATATCTGAAAACAGAGGCCTAATCCCCATGGAATTGACCGTCATATGACATAGTGATTTAATCGCCTGCCACACCTCTCGTTCATAGGACAAAAGGATTTTGCCCACAGGAGCACACTGAAAAGCAAATCAAGATGGGATCAGCTGTGCTCAAGCCGCCACAGGTTCCACTGAGCAGTCTCCCAGGGGGTGCAGGACCTGATCGGCCGTGTGGGAAACCTGCAGCCCAGCCTTCTCACACATTGTTCCCCGATCCGTTAATGCCACAAAAGATATGTCGGCTATTGTGGCAGCAACAACTGAGACCCGAGTAGACGTTCATGGCTTTACTCAAGAGGGATGGATGGGACTGGGGGCTGATGCTTATCACTGAAAGGAATTTAATCCACTTCAGGCTTCTCATTAAACCGTGGCTGATCACTGACTACGGTGGTTAAATATCCACCATTTTCATCAGCCGCTGATAGCTGGGAGCGACTAATGGCAGCCAGAGCTAGTCATCTTCAGCTATGTAGAATAGTGATTGTTACTGATTAACATGTGAGACCAGGATGTCTGAAATAGCAGAGCAGAGGGAGAGAGACACCCACAGATACGAAAGCTGTTAACCGTTTTCCTTCTTAATGTTTCCTTTTGAATAGAAGATTTTGTTTTCTTTGCTCAAGTATGATTTAAATATATTTTTAAACCCCTTCCGAACTGTTTTATTGCACTAAAACATACAGCATATTTCTGTTTGATTAATCCAAGTTATGTGGCTTATTGGCAGCTGCATTTGATTTTTTTTTGAAGACAGATTTTCATAGCTGTTGGCCTACTCTGTAAGTTACTAACCCGCACCCCCCTCCCCCAGACTGCAAGGAATAAATAGCAAATGGAGGTTAGGCTCACCCCCACCCAATAACTTTGGGCAAGTTTAGGGTAATCTTAAATTTAAGAACGATGGAAGACTGAAGGCTAGCCAGATGTGTGCTGGAATATTAAAAACCCAGACAAAATAAAAGCATGGACAAACGCTTCAATGGTAGATGATTTGAAGCAAGAGCATTGGGAAATATCATGGAGTTAGAATTGGACAATTTTAGTGATGGTGTGGAAAAGTGGCTAGGAGCTCAACTTGGGGTCATACTTAACAGTCAATGTTGACATTACTAGCAAATTTCCAGAGAGAGGAATGGGCCAGTGTTGGGAATAGAGCTTTTTGGAGAAGACTGAAGGCAATGGCTTCATTCTTCACAATATTTAGTTGGACGACATTTTCTGTTCATCCAGATTTTAGAGTTAATGAAGGAGTTGAAAGGACTGCTGAAGAGTAGAGTCTGGTGTTGTCAACATATACATATGGAACATTGTGTTTTTGGATGATATCTCCAATGGAAAGCCTATAGATTAGAAATGAGGGGAGCCAAGGAAAATCCAAGGGTGGATTGAGGTAGATGCGGTCCCACACGACTGGATGATGGACAGAAGATAGTTGACAGAAGTGTTATGGCCAGCCATGCCAAGGGCTGCTTTGTGAATATCTTGCTGAGATCAGTAATGGAAGAATGAATGATTTTGTCCTGCTTTCATGCATCTCCCTAACTCGTGGTTTCAGAAAAGTAGAGCCAGAGTCCTGAAAATCAGTCTTGCTGACTGTAGCTTCAGCCAAGAAGCAACACATTATGGAAATGAGCTAAAGGCAAGATAACCATACCGAGAAAAATATTATTTCTTCATTGTTACTTTAATATTTTTATAAACTACTTATCATTTTCAATCCATTTCACCAAAAGATTTAAGCTTCTATTTTGTCCCCAGTATAAATGGTAATTGTGCTTTTTCTTTTGAATGCTAATGGGCCTGTTATTGGTTCCAGCTTTTTATTATGAATTTTTCTTTTCCTTGATTTGTTCTGACAGGTGCAGTGATCTTCAATACATATTGGTAAACAATGTATTCATTGTGTGATTCAATTAATAAAACTTCATTAATCTGCTACAATTATTTCCCCATGGCTTTGAACAGCCAGAGTCTTACAGAATACCTGGAGTATTGCAGAGTATTCAGACTTTGGTGTAAGAAGCCTACCTATGTTTAGAACAGACTTCACTAACTGGCATTGTTCTACATATGTTTCTCTCAATAGTAAATACTTAAGTTACTTGTGAGTGCTTTGAGCTCTCGGCACCTTTTAAAAAATATCTCATTGTGGCTTGTTAACAAGTGCAGTAATGTTATTAAAGAATTCTGTGCATTGTAGTTTTAAAATATCAGATGATCACTCAGTAATGGGTACCATAATTGTTAAATCCTTAGTTCATTAAATCTCATGTTTAAAGGTATATCCCTCAGTAATTAGCTCATTGATTTATTAAATTAGATGCTTAAAAATGGATCCATTACGAATCAAATCTTTGAGTACTGAATGTTCCCAACAGTTTATAGAATACCACTTTTATTGCCTAACAGCTACAAGAATTAAAGTAAACAGAATTCTTAATGGAGATTATTATGAAGTGGACAAAGCTGAAGCAATTCAATCTTGAGATATAACGTTTAATAAGAAAGGAACACACCATGACATGGGTCATAAAATCTGGCACAGGATTTGCTATTTGATCCCTGTATGAAGGCTCCTATTGAAGAAATTTAAGTACCAATGGAGCTTAAAGGTTGACACCTAAAACATTTTGACAAATCCCTTTTGTTTATTTGTTCGGGTACTTGAAAATGTAATTAAACAACTGTCTTCATAATATTCAAACATTGCTATGTTAGTTGTTTGTGACATTCGTGTGACAAAAAATTATGCATGTCTAACTTGGCACTGAAATTTCCATTCTCTGGAACTGAAGATAGGGGGTCTCTATAAATAGTGTTACCGTTATGTGGTAGATTATAGGTGTTCATTTCATGATGCAAGTGTAATGCAGCCTTTCTATCAAATATAATTTTCTCGCTATCTACAATTCTGTAAATTGGGCTGATAACCAGTTATGCCTGGGGGGCCAGCAGCACATCTCAGTCCTTGCAATGCACGCATAATCAGCAGCTGTGCCAAAAGAAATGTTAGAGGAAAAGAAAGATTGATTTTTTTCCTGCAGATTTTGCTTTACTTGTGGTTCCACTGGAGAGATGTTCTGAATTTATGTTGAAAGCTCTTATTTAGTCCAAAACAGATCAAGAACTACTATTTGCCTCATGTTAACTTTGAAGTGGTAGGTCGATATGCACTTTCAGAGCCAACAGGATGAGAGAAGAGATTGTAGACTGTATGATATTTGTTCATTTATTTGTCTGTCTTTCTATCCACTGTATGCATAAAGATTAGGAAAAAAGTCTGCCACCTTCACACAAAATAACAATTTCACTTTTAAGTTGCAACTTCTGAAATTTTCCAAGTATTGTAGTTTTAAATGCTGATATGGAGCACAGCAGGGGCTGGGGTGGGGGGGGGGGCGTGCAGTGGGGATCAGAAATAAATTTGAATTGGCCACCAATCTTGGCAATAAAACATATATCCCTGATAGCAGGATGGCTTGTGGAATTCAGAATCTTCAAGTCAAGTTTAATCTCCATAGCCTGTAATTGGAGGAACTGATGTCAGTTATCTCACTATTGTAAGTAGCCATTTTCCCCAAAACAAAAATACGGGCTTCGTTGATTTTTTTCTTTCCTTTCCTTCAAGTGTAATTTGAAGAATTGCATTGATTCAGTCTTGTTTTCAAAAGAAAAAATTAATCAAGAAAAGCACGTAACCCTCCACACCCATAGGCTAAGAATTGTCGGGCAAAGATATCTATTGCAAAGCCATCTCTCCATTTCCATTCCTGTCCTAATTTTCAAGTGTGTTTTCAATCCTGTGTAATAATGCAAAGTCAGAGAGTTCTTTAAGAAGATCTTTTTGTTGAATGACTAATATCACCCACTGGCTATGGTGAAAAGTTTAACAGAATGCATGAGCATTTTGCAGATTTATGGTGCACCATTCAGTCTGGACTACCACTTGACATCATCTACCCTTATTTTCCCTGCTTTCAGGAAGCATTGCAACCATCATACACACACACAACTCACCTGGCCATGTGTGAAAGTTAACTCATCCCTCTTCTGGAAAACGTTGTCTTTCTAGTTTTGTCCTGATGGATGTTTTATCCTGAAGCCCAACTATACTTCAAACAGGCACTGCAACTGGCATCATCATTAGAAAATTTGGGAAGTGGAACATATGAGTTTCAAAGTATTTTAATGAAAGTGAAACTCTCGCCAGTCCGACTGAGCTTGGGAGCTCCATTTGAGAGAAAGCAATTCCATAGGTCATATCCTGAACATAGGGTGTTCATTGGAGTCAGCCCAAAATAAAACCCCAAAACAAAGCCAAGCCTCAGACAAACAGTTACAATTTTCTGCAGAATTTGTGCCAGCAAGCTGTTGCAGCTGCTGATGGTATGTGGACTTGAGACAGCAAAAGATTCTCACTCAACCTAAAAGGAGTAAGATAAATCGTAGGCGGGTACACAGGACAGTGAACACCCCGGAAAGTCCACCCACATGTGGTTTGGAACAGTTACATTGCTTAGCCGCATCCAAATCAGGACGAATCACAATAAATGTCTGGTTAAATGATCATCCGGTTCGAATAGATATTGATACCAGTGCAGCCGTTTCAACGATCACAGAAACAGTCTGTAACAAAATTCATTCTGTACTCCAACCCTTAAGTTTGCACAAGACCTCGGCTAGACTGAGAACATACACCCAGGAACTTTTACAAGTTAATGATACGACTTCAGTTTCGGTCTCTTATGAGAAGCAAGTGATTCAATAAATGGCGTAGGACTAAGGTTGATGAGGCAAAATTGGTTGAGAAAAGCACAACCTGGAGTGGCTCAGCATTTGGAATGAGAAAATGGCTGCCTGTGTGAAGCCCTAATTAAATACACAGAAGATTTTGCTGGAAGGTTCATGGAGGGCAACTAGGGATGGGCAAGAAATGCTGGCCAGCCAGCAAGGGCCACATCCCATACATGAATAGACAATCAAAGAAAATAAGGTCACCTTATATGTTGACCAGAAAGCAATTCTACAATTTTGCAAATCCCACCCAGAGTTATTTGCCTTACGGGCAAAATTAGAGACAGAGGTCTGAAGGCTAAAGTGAATGAATCATCAAACCAGTCTAGTTTGAGCAAGGGCAGCTAATTCAACTGATTATGAAGCCCGACAGCTTGGTTCACCTTTGTGGGAATCTTAAACAAACAGTAAACCATTTTTTTTTGCGGCGGGGATAAATGCCCAAATCCTTGCATTGAGGATTTATACACAAAGCTAACTGGGGCGTTGTCCTACACACTTGTGTAGGTATGCATGTATGTGCCATGCATACTTGCGGTTATGGTTAGATGAGGATTCTCAGAAGTATGCTACAATTAATACACATTAGGTTTTGTACCAATATACAAGCTTCCCATTTTGGGTGTCAAGACCTTGTGCAATGTTCCAGTGGACAATGGAGAACATTTTACAAGGTCTACACCAGATTGCCATTTATCCAGATGATGTGACAATAACTGGGAAGACCAATACCAGTTACGAACATGGATGTAGCCCTTTGATGTTTCTCCCAAGTGAGCATATGCCTTAGAAGGAAAAAAAAATGTGTGTTCCAGGCACCTCATGTTGCCTACTTGAGCTATAGAGTTGATAAGACCAGGTTACACCCATTGGAAGATAAAGTGAGAGTGATCAAAGGTGCTGCAGCTACCACATCTGTACTGGATCTTAGGTCTTTCCTTGGGCTCGTGAATTATTACAGAAAGTTCAAAAATAACCTGGCCTCCATCCTGACACCTTTGCTTCAGCACTTTATAAAAGGGAACACCTTGAAAATGGTCTTATATCTAAGCCATAGCTTTCAAGGAAGTGAAGGAACAGCTATCATCCTCTAAAGTCTTGGCACACTATAAGCTCAGGTGAGATCTGGTATTGACATGCGATGCCTCCACGTATGGCACTGGGCAAGTATTAGTTCAATGGAGAGGGTGGCCCAATAGCATATGCATCCAGGACTTTGGCTAATGCAGAGTGTAAATATATTCACAGAGAAAAGGAAGTTATGGCGGTCATATTTGGAATCAGGAACTTCCACCAATATCTTTGCGGATGTAAATTTGTAATAACAACCCCTGCTACTTAAAGAGGACAAGGCAGTGTCACCTATAGCTTCAGGGTGAATTCAGCTGAGGGCTCTAATACTAAGTGTGTATAATTACACGTGGTAACACTGTCTGGAAGGCCAAGTAGCAAATGCAGATACATTGAACCATCTCCCTCAAGACCATAAGACATAGGAGTAGATATTAGGCCATTCAGCCCATCGGGTCTGCTCCACCATTCAGTCATGGCTGATAGTTTCTCAACCCTATTCTCCTCTCAACCTTTGATCCCCTTGTTAATCAAGAATCTATCTATCCCCATCTTAAATATACTCAATGGCCTGGACTCCACAGCCTTCTGTGGCACTGTATTCTATAGTTTCACCACTCTCTGGCTGAAGATGCTTCTCCTTATCTCTGTTCTTCCCTTTAGCCTAAGTCTATGTTCTTCGGCCCTAGTCCCTCCTACCAATGGAAACATCTTCCCACTCTGTCCAGGCCATTCACTCCCGCTGTTGGATACACCACTGGAAGTACCGCTACTGGAAGCATCCGTGATGGGATTAAATTTTCTGGACACCTTTCCAGTCACACTTGACAATACCAGACTTAGGACACGGAAAGATCTGGTCCTGACAGAACTGAAAGAGCTGGCGGTAATGGGGGAAACCAAAGGACTATTGCACACAGAACTGAACCCTTTTTAGGCATAGAGAGACCAGATTACAGTATAGGATGGCATATTATTATGGGGAACAAGTGTGATTGTTCCAAGCAGTGGTTGTCACCAAATATTGGCTGAACTCCACCAGGGCAATCCAGGAGTTTACAAAATGAAGATGTTGGCGAAATATTTTGTCTAGTGGCCAGGACTGGATGCTGATGTAGCTGCAGTGGTGGGGCAGGGTGCCAACAAGGAAACTATAACCACAAGCAGCTCCTCCACTTTCATGGAAATGGCTTGGTAAACTCTGGACTCGGTTACACATAGACAATGCAGGTCCTTTCTCAGGCACAATGTTCTTAGTCACTGTGGATGCCCACTCAAAGCAGCTGGATATGCAAGGAGCTCATTCATCAAACACGAGAATGACAATAGAAAAACAGTGTGCATATTTTGCAACACGTGGACTCCCAGAAATATTGCTCTCAGGTAACGGGCCATCCTTTAACAGCAGGGAAGTTGCGGCAGGATTAAAGAAACAGCCTCACAGCTTCACTAGAAACCAAACTGTCCCAGTTCCTGTGATAGTGGGAACTGCAGATTCTGCAGAATCCAAGATAACAAAGTGTGAAGCTAGGTGAACACAGCAGGCCAAGCAGCATCTCAGGAGCACAAAAGCTGACATTTCAGGCCTAGACCCTTCATCAGAGACCCTTCATCCTCTCTGATGAAGGGTCTAGGCCCAAAACATCAGCTTTTGTGCTCCTGAGATGCTGCTTGGCCTGCTGTGTTCATCCAGCTTCACACTTTGTTGTCCCAATTCCTATTTGAATACAGGGCCACCCCTCATACAACTACAG
Organism: Stegostoma tigrinum; assembly: GCF_030684315.1. Lineage (NCBI taxonomy): Eukaryota > Metazoa > Chordata > Chondrichthyes > Orectolobiformes > Stegostomatidae > Stegostoma > Stegostoma tigrinum. The sequence goes on from NC_081375.1 coordinate 19,559,961, forward strand.
GGATTGCTCCAGCAGAACTGTAAATGGGGTGAAGACTCCACACCAGCTTAAATCTGATCTCCCCGGACCCTTGTGGGGCAGCAGTGGAGGTGAAACTGCAACGCTAGTCATGACACTCTACTAAGCCAGTGAGACTGTACTTCAGTGGATAAAGTTTGGTGTAGGAACCATGGGAATGACCCTGCATTGGTAGGAGGCATGAACGACGCAAGGTCAGGTCCAGTGACATATAAAGCTCAGCTAGGTGCAACGGTCCTGAACAAGCAAGTGGACCATATGACAGCTGCAAACACACAAACAGTGCAGGAGCAAAACATGTCTGGCTCCTCAATAGTCTTTTTCACTTGTTTTGGAATCTGTGTGCTCACTCTCTGTCGAGTGTTGAAAATACCTCAGAATCTGAGATGGACACGGCAGATATTGACGCCTCAATGCCTTTGTCTCCTGAAGAAGACAATGAATTTCTTCCGAAGTGCTCTGGGTACAAGAGGCAACCTACTGTGCATTACATGCAGGCTGTAACAGAGGCAGAGCTGGAGTAACCTGACCTGACCCGAAAATGCCTCAGAAGGAGCTACAAAGAAAGGACCAGCCTATGCCTTTGGACTCAGAAGGGGAGGGACTTAGTGATCTTAACAAAGTCTGCCAGCTGGATCACAGAATATGAGTTCCCTGATTGGGGGTATTAATTTTGTCCAATCGGGGAGCCCTGGCTGACAGATATAAACAGGAGTGTCAGACATCCTGTTCACTCTGAGAGCTAGGTCTAGGCAGCTGGATCAGTGTCAAGGACTCTTCACATGGAAATACATTCAAATTAATAATGTTAAAAGAACATTTCAATATCAGAAAATATTTGTTGATTATTCACTCACTGATTGTGCTAGAAATGAAGTTAGGTGTTTTTGTAGTTAGTTCACATAGGGACAAGGCACCTATGTTTACTCGGTGTATTATTGGAGTTTGAAAGTATTGGCATTAATAGACAATTGTGATTTTAAAAGAAACAGTAGCAGCTAGAACAATCAATCTCATCTGCCTTAATATTTTCCTCTTTCATTCCAGGAGGTAACGGCCTACAACAGAGGGCAGAAAGAGTTAAAACAAGTGGTGCTCTTCCTGAAATTTGGCTTGTCACCCCTTCTGTAGACAACATGCTGACTCAAGCCCTGACTGACCAATGTTGAGGTGGGCCATGCTGCACTTGTGGCCTGATTCTGCCACACATCTCACCATCGCTGCCGTCATTCAGGCCCCTAGAAGTTTCAAAAAAATGTTATGACCCACCTAGTTAAAAAAAGGATGAGAGCCACGGACTGCTCCTCACCTGGTCTTAGCACAGCTTTAGATTCAGGTCATGGAGCAGGCATATGGGTCTTCAGCTTTATTTTAATTTTGTCAGTTGTGGGGTTTATAGGTTTAGAATAAAAAGGAAACAGTTATACTTCAGTGCTGCAGAGCTTTCATCAGATTCTCATCTGGAGTAGTGTTCAAATTTGGGCACTGAACCTCTGGAAAATGACAAGGGTGGGTTACAACACTGATTCACCAGAATGATCTCAGTAATTAAACGGTTAAATGATAAGGACAGTACGCCTCAACTTGGGTCACACTCACTTATATTTTAGCTTTAAAGTGAGATTAATGGAGTAACTTAAAATGTCAAAAGGATTTGATAGAGATGGTATGGAGAACTTATTTTCTTTTGTCGGGAAATCCCAAAAAATTGCACCCAGGAAACACAAAACAGTTCATGAGAATCTGGAAATGTCTGTTCAAAAATACTAGATTTTGAGTTAATTTAAAATGTCCATGACTGCGAATCAAAAGTCTTTATTTTTAAGCAAGAGGTACAGACCAATCACACAAATGAGCTGATGTAAGGGTCAGCCATCAAACTTGTTGAATGTTGAAACAGGCTTGTGGGGCCGAATGGTCTGTTTTGTTCATCAAGTTATTTGCATTTTTCCAGAAAACCTACAGTGAAGGAATCAGCGTTACAATACTGGTATGCACCATTCAAAATAAATACCACTTACTAAAATTACCCCCTCTCCATGAAGAACAATCGATATATCCAATCTGCAGCCTGGTTGTGGAATAATTTTAATAATTATAGACCATAAAACTTTAAGTAGAAGAAAGCCTTTTGACCCATTGAGTCAACTCCACATTTCAATTAGATCATAGCTGATTTTATAATCCAGAGCATGTACGTCGGGCTTTTCTCACTTCAAGACAATTTAGAAATTATCTTAGCAGACAACATGAAACCATTAGAATGTCAGGTGTTATCAACATGCTGTATACTTAAAAGGCCACATTACTCAGGCGAAAGAAACTGAAACAAAAAGAAAACAAATGAAAAGAAAAAGTGGAAAATGCTGAAGATTTTCAGTCAGATATCCAGCATTAAGTTAAGTAGGTTCATGTTCTGAGTGCGTACCTTCCTGTAAAACTGAAAATTGAGAGGCATATACGTTATATCTGTTGTGATTGTAACAAGGTCAGCCAACTGGACCTCATAAAGTATGAGATAACAAGGTGTAGAGCGAGATGAACAAGGGAGGCCAAGCAGCACCAGAGGAGCTGGAAGGCTGACATTTCGGGCCTAGACCCTTTTTCAGAAATGGGGGAGGGCAAGACGTTTCTGAAATAAATAGCGAGAGTGGGGGAGGCAGATAGAAGATGGATAAAGGAGAAGGTAGGTGGAGAGGAGATAGACCGGTCAAAGAGGTGGGGATGGAGCCAGTAAAGGTGAGTGTAGGTGGGGACGAAGGGAGGAGATAGGTCAGTCCAGGGAGGACGGACAGGTCAAGGGGGTGGGATGAGGTTAGTAGGTAGGAGATAGGGGTGGGGCTTGAGGTGAGAGGAGGGAATAGGTGGGAGGAAGCACAGGTTAGGGAGGTGGGACGAGCTGGCCTGGTTTTGGGATGTGGTGGGGGAGGGGAGATTTTGAAGCTTGTGAAGTTGAGGTGGGAAATGGGGATAGGTGGGATGAAGGATAGGTTAGGGAGGCAGGGACAAACTGGGCTTGTTTTGGGATGCGGTAGGGGGAGGGGGGATTTTGAAGCTTGTGAAGTCCACATCAATACCATTGGGTTGCAGGGTTCCCAAGCAGAATATGAATTGCTGTTCCTGCAACCTCTACACTCACCTTTACTGTCTCCGTCCCTGCCTCTTGACCGGTTTGTCTCTTCTCTACCTATCTTCTCCTCTATCCATCTTCTATCTGCCTCCTCCTCCCTCCCTATTTATTTCAGAACCGCCTTCCCCTTCCCCATTTCTGAAGAAGGGTCTAGGCCCAAAACGTCAGCTTTCCTGCTCCTATGATGCTGCTTGGCCTGCTGTGTTCATCCAGCTCTACACCTTGTTATCTCAGATTCTCCAGCATCTGCAGTTCCTACTATCTCATAAAGTATGAGTTCCCTGACTGGGGCTGTTAACCTTATCTAATCAGGGAGCCCTGGCTGACAGATACAAACAGGAGTGTCAGAGGTTCCGATCACTTTGAGAGCTGGCTCTGATGAAGATGGACAAGAACGATGCATGTGTAAATGAAGGCTAACTTGGTGAAGGGATACCGGCCTCAGTAGAGTTATTTCAGGGTTTGTCACTGTTTTTCCTCATTTTTCTCCAATTTGGTTTGGAATTGTGAGTTGAAGTTAGGAGTTGAACTTTGAACTTTGAGCAGCAGCTTGTTTATATTTGGAAAAGAAAATAACAAACTGTCAATTGTTTATGGGAACTGGCCTGGAAAGTTAATGACATGTTGCTGTTCTAAGAATGCTGCTGACGTTTCAGCAACTGTCATGTATTATGGCCAAGGACTGGCAGCTGCTTTGACATTAAAAGGTAATCTAAGAGAGTTTGGTGCTGACAAATCAAACAAATATTGAAAAAGAAAGAAAGTTTGGACTATGTCAGAAGTCACATGACACTATGCTATTATTCAACAGTTTTATTTGAAATCACAAGCTTTTGGAGTGCATCACTTTGTGACTGGTGTTGTGTGACTTCTGATCTTATCCATTCCAGTTCAACACTGGCACCTCCACATCATGGTTTGGACTAACTTTTGGGCAGGAGGCAGCGTGGCTATGAAAATGGCTGGATGGAGTTTTGGTTGCTGTCTAGTTATTATCTAATTATCAGAAATGGGGAAGGGGAAGGGAGTTCTGAAATAAATAGGGAGAGAGGAGGAGGCGGAGAGAAGATAGATAGAGGAGAAGATAGGTGGAGAGGAGACAAACCGGTCAAAGAGGCGGGGATGGAGCCAGTAAAGCTCTGAGAAAAGAATCCCAGTTGATAAAACACAAGCAAAAATCTCCAGCGATCTGTGGAAGCTGTTCACGTTGGCCAGTGAGTTTGGAACTCCAGCCAAATGTACGGCCCAACATGACTATGAACAATTCGTTATCCCAGGATTGCGTGAAGGTTTAGCAATCATCATTCAAAACTGCCTAAATGAACTGGCCAGTTATAACTCTAATTTTTTCTCTTACTTTATCTCTTAACTATGCCTGTCTGTTTGTCTGTGTGCATGAATGGAGTTACAATCAAAGAAGATTGAGTTTAAATTGTAGACATTGATTTAAAAACCCTGTTGTTTAACTTTGCCCTGCTAAAGTTACAGTATTAAGAATAAATTATGAATTTCTGTTTGAATTAAATTATAAATTTGGTGCCTACTATATGCTATTCAGAAAGTCTAGCTAGGAACAGCTTGGCAAATTTTGAGGGTAATTGAATATTTTAATACCACTGTGTTGTGATATCCATGGTAAGGAGACTGATTTGGTTTGACTTGCTAACCCTGTGTTGTAACATAGGCATATTAATACAGTCAGATAATTTGGGGTTGTTGGAGTTTTCTTTTCTAGATATGTTTCCCCCCCCTTGTTTTGGTTATATTAATATGCAGGTCTGCATGTCCTTTTTTTCATTATTGATGATGGGTCAACAGCCAGAATATTAATTCATGTGTGTGCAGATGCTGCCTGCTTGGGATAATGAAAATGAATCTATTATTGCCAAGTTTGCAGATGACAAAAGGAATGGGAAAGCAAATGATGAGGATAGCACAAACAGTTTGCCAAGGGACATGGAATGGTTAAGTGAATGGGCAAAAGCTTGGCAGTTGGATTATAATGTGGGATGATGTAAGATCATGCACTTTGGCAGGAAGCATAGAGGAGCTGAATATTATTTAAATGGTGAAAACTATAGAAAGCTGCAGCACAGTGCGTTTGAGAGTCCTCATTATTAATCACAAATAAAGCTAGCTTGGAAGTTCACTGATAATAAGAAAGGCAAACGAACTGTTTCCCTTTATTTCAAAAAGAATGCAGTGTAGAAATAGCAGGTCTTGCTAAAACTATACAATGCTCCAGTCTGACCACAGTTTGAATACTGTGAACTGTCTTGGTCCCCTTATCAAGGAAATATATATTGGTATTCGAGGCAGTATAGAGAAGGTTCACAAGGTTGAGCCTGAGTATGGCGGGATTTTCCTACAAGGTGAGGCTGAGTAGCTTCGGGCCTGTACTCACTGGAGCTTAAAAGAAGAAGGGCCTTATTGAAGAATATAAAATTCTGAGGGCACTTGACATGGTAGATGCAGTGACGTTGCTTCGCCTTGTGGGAGAGACTTGGACCAGAAGGCTTAACCTCAAAGTAAGGGGTTTCCCATTTAAGGCAGAGCTGAGAAGGAATTCTTCTCAGAGTGTAATGAATCTGTGAAATTCTTTCCTACAGAGGGCTTTGTGGGTTGGGTCATTAGGTTTATTGAAATCTGAGATCTCTAATCAGTGAGGAAATCAAGGGCTATGGGGTAAGGCAGGAAAGTGGAGCTAAGCATTATCAGATCAGTCATGGTCTCAATGAATGATGGAGGAAACTTTGATGGACTGAATGCCTGACTTATGGTCTTACTTTCACATTTTATTTTAGGGTCCTGAAAATCCAGCTCCTTTGGCAATCCTCATGAGTTAAAACATCACATTTTATATATTTTATCATTATAATTGTATATGAAGTCAAGAATTTCTCAAATGCAGGCTCAGCTTTAGCAATATAGGACGGTTCCCACAATAAATAAATTGAAAAAATATCAACATTCCATTGAATTCTGTCAGATTTCTTTCATTCTGGTGGCATGTTCTGCTGCATTCTTGACATGGATTCATAATTCACTTCACATGCACATACACTTATATTTCCTGTTGCTATTTCACATGTTTTGAACACTAAGGTGAGCTCAATAATACCACTAACTCAAGGGCTTGATTTTAAGAAAAGCAATACTGATGCTATATTAAGGGCTTTTGTTGATTAAATGGCATGACCAATTCTTTTCACGTTTAGATTTACCATGCTCCAGTCCAGTGTAGTCCAGGCTAGAAAATTTGGGCCAGTTTTTTTTTACAAAATAGAATGTTACCTTCATTTTCTGGCAAATCAATTGGAATACTGGCCCACGAAGGGGACTCAAGTTATTTCCAATGACTTTTTTAAAAACTTTAAAAAAAACTCCAAAATATTTGGAACAATGCTAATGCCAACCTGAAGTACATTTAACACTGCTCTATGACCTAATGTGGAAAACTATGAATGGGCAGCAATTCCAGTTCTCCTTCAATTTGCATCAAACAGCCACAGTAAAATTAGTCTATATGAGCACAGAGAGGAAAGTGGCATGTAAGCAAAGGCCACGTACCCATTGGCACTGTGGTAAGCCTACTGTTAACAGCTACGCAAATATTCACAAGGTCACTTAAAATCTGCTCAAGAAATTCCACTGAAAATACTTAGTAGAGGGTGAGAAATCAATGCACAGCATTACTGCATTGAGAAACAATTTTTTTTTAATCATTAAAACTAACTGTCTCTTCCGAGTATTAAAATAATTTCAAACCTTGTGTCCTCAATTCTCTGTGTTGTAGCTATACAAAGTGATCTGAGGTCAGACCTTGGGAAAGGAGAATTGAGTTGAGAATAAGCCAATGGTATTTTGCCATTTTCTCCTTTGGCCCAGGCAGCTATTCTTAAACAAACAATTGATGGACCTGTCAAAAGAAAAATCATTGTTCCTTTTTAATTCTGTTTATTTACATTTTAAATACATTATAAATACATAATAAATACATTATACATTATAATCATTGCCATTTTTGAAGGCAAATTAAACAGGTCACATGCCTCATAATAGCACCATGAAGGGTAATTTCACCATTTGTGGAATAATACATTTCTTTCTTTCAAGACACAATGCAACAAATTTGTTCTATGATGGTATTCAGCAACCACAGTATATGGGGCTGGATTTACTTGGAGGTCAAAGTGGGTAAGCCTGGTGAGCTCCATTCCTAGAAAAATATTAGGGAAGCAATTCGGTTTTTATGACAACCCAGCAGCTTTTATGATCATTGTTTCTGGTGCCAGCTCACAATTTGCTAGATTTACCAAATTGAATTTCAGTTGCCATGGTGGGATTTAGCCTCATGAACTCTAGGTCTCTAGCCCAGTGTGAAAACTACCGTGCAAACATTTCAACATAAGTGATGTCACTGTCACAAAAAAATTACCATGATTGCAACTCTTTTACAAGCACTGAAAAAATGTTTGTCTGCAAATATGACTTTAATGGTGAAAAGACAACAATCCTATTGATGCTAAACAAATCATTTTGAAAAGAAATGAGTGCATTTTGATGGATGTATTCATATATTTATTCAATGAAAATGTACTTTTATGATTAATACTATGTTTGCTTCTTCCAAATATTAAAAGTTTGAGAATGTTTCAAAATATGCACACATCTTTGTTGACAAACAAACCCATATTATCCAGATATAACACTCTATGGGGCTGGAAGAACAAAGCAGGCCAGGCAGCAGAAGGGTCCTGACCTGAAATGTCAACTTTCCTGCTCCTCTGATGCTGCCTGGCCTGCTGTGTTCTTCCAGCTCCATGCTGTGTTATCTCTGACTGCAGCATCTGCAATTCTTGCTATCCCCATATTATCCTGTTGACTGACATCTTCATTGAAGTTAATTCTAGAGATAGGGGGCATGTACTGGATGTGACAAAGGTGACTGTTTTTGAGGAGATGATGATGTAGTGAGCCTGTCATTTTTCATCCTAGAAGCCCAGGCTGATTCTCTATGGACAAGGCATGAATTTAAATTCAGTTACTAATTCTATAATATAAAGGTAACCATAAAATTATCAGTAAAACAACTGAATGACACATGCTGGCCTAACAGGTCTCCAGTGCCTCAAACTGGAGCTCCAATGTTCAGATTGTTCATTTCTAAGTAATTCAGGGTTTTCCCTCTGAATGTTTGTAAAAATCCATCTTGTTCACTAATACCCTTTAAAGCGAGAGAATCTAGCAGCCTTACATGGTCTGACCATTGCGTAACTTCAGGCTCCTAGCAATGTGGTTGACTCTCAGCTGCACTATAAGCGCAACCAGGGATAGACAATAAATGCTAGTAATGCCAGTGTTGCCTACATCCCAAGAGAGAAAAATATGTATCATATATAAAATTAAGAAAAAGCTTATTGAAAGAAGAGTCAGTAGATCATCAGTCTGTCCTATATGGTTCTGATACACTGATGGACTGATGTCATTACACATCAACATTGCAGTAGTTTAAGATCTTCAGAAAAATGCTAGACTTAAAAGATTATGATAGTTCAGTTCCAATGCAGACAATATTTTGATGTATGTTTTAAAATTGTTTTATCATTATTTACTTCCTCACTTTGCCTAGTGCAGTGAGAATACCATTCAATTATATCCAACTAACATTGTGGTCTGTTTCCAAATTAAGGGTGAACTATACTGTATTTTATCCTTGCTGGACTATTGGGAACACTTGCAGGCTTGGTACCTGATTGATGATTGATGAAGGAGTGGCCAATCCTGAGCCTTGTTCTTCAAGCATTGGTATTACCATCCCATTCCAGGAGGGTGTGTGACATACCCATTCTGTCAAAGGACTGCCAATTAAAGATATCATGACATGGATTACAGCAGCTCACCAGCTTTTGCAAGTGCTGCAAGCACAAAAATGGAGAGAAGATTTCTCCCCGAGTCTCTCATCCTCACTGGGATAGGATCTGAAAACCCGCAGAAAGGTGAACTTCCCAAAGACAGAAGGAAAAAGGCAATATTTCCAATCAAGCAGGTAGGGATAAAAGTGGACAAGGAAGGAAGTGAGGAACAGAAATGTGCTGCCTCTAATTTTGAGGCAACATATCTAAGATCCAGGGCCTCAGGAGAGCAGAACAGATGAATGGCCACTAAGGAATAACCTACACTCTCACTCAGTCTATTTCCCAATCACACCCTTCCCTCACCCAACACAAATATTGTATTATTCTCATTCCCATGGAAGCAATAATCACAATTGGTGAGAGGCAGATGCTGGGGGAGGACAGTGCGGGGGTAGTGGTGGTGGTGGTGGAAAGACAGATGGAGGTGCCAACAAGCCCTACTGAAAATAAAAGTCTTGTTCCATGAAGTTTCTAAGGGGAATAGTCAAGAGAGCTGATTTTCTGCCTGTAGATCCTGTGTTGAAGTTCTCACATGCTTCTAGCTATGTCTTAGTATCTATCCACTCTGAGCAATGAGTGGGCTTGAAACTGGACATGTATATTTTAAAAACTGAGAACATGAAAAACATTGTGATCAGAGATAATGGGAACTGCAGACGCTGGAGAATCCAAGATAACAAAGTGTGAAGCTGGATGAACACAGCAGGTGAAGCAGCCTCTCAGGAGCACAAAAGCTGACGTTTTGGGCCTAGACCCTTCATCTGGTCTAGGCCCAAAATGTCAGCTTTTGTGCTCCTGGGATGCTGCCTGGCCTGCTGTGTTCATCCAGCTTCACACTTTGTTTACATGAAAAACATTGTCCAATTTTGACTTGAAGTGTAGCTGCATTCAAAAAAAGAAATAGAAATAATTGTGATGTCCAACAGAGCAGACTTAAAAAAAGGGGGGCTGCCTTATCTCTTGCCATCTGATTGGTTACAACATGGAAGGATGCTGAGTTTTGAAGAAGAGTCAGACTGAATTCTAAAGGTTAACTCTGTTTCTCTTTCCACAGATGCTGCCCAAACAGCTGAGGTTCTCCTGCACTTTCTGTTATTGCTCTATGTCTGAAAGAGCAACTCAGCTTGTTCCATTCTCCTGTTTTCAGCATGACCCTGTCAACGTTTTCCCTTCAAAGAGTTCTCCAATTCTCCACGAATGCCCTTCTGGACATTGAATTCTAGATCATCATCAGTCATGCGTAAAGAAGATTTTCAAGTTGACTTTGATTCTTGCGTTTTAAATCTGTGTCCCTTGGTCTCAACCCTACCACCAACGGGAAAATTTAGTTCATCTCCTGTATTCACCCCTCAAATTTTGAAAACCTCTCTTAAACCGCTCTTTTCTGAGCGGAACAATCCAAGATTTTTCAACCTAGCCATATAATTCAAATTCTCATCCCTGGAACCATTCTCCTAAATTATAAAACCACATTAGTCAAACATTCAACAGTAACCCTCAATGCCATGCTTCCCTTTCTCTTGCAGGATCATGGTTAATTGTGTATTTTAGTCCCTCTATCCATTTCCTGGGGCTATTCAAATTAGTCCCTATCACCTCCGTTGGTAGAAGTCATCTACTTTTTCAAATTATGTTTCAAGTAATAAAACATGCCTGATCTTTGAAGAAAAAGCATAATCTTTCCCTGCAGGGTTTCAGAAAGTTAAGATGAGGTAATTCATGTTGCCGCAGGTTACTGAGACCTGGATGTTAGCTCCTTGATAAACCTTGGTATCATTACTGTTTGAGCATGTCTCCAAATAATGTGGTTATGATACACAACCCTGCCTTGGCAAGTGTATTGCACAAACATATAGCTTGTAGTAAAACCTTTTCTTGTGTGTTGGTGGTCAGCTGAGCTGCCAACTCATCAAGTTTAGTAATCCTATCAAAAGTTGTCAACCTGAATCATGTAAACCTGAAGCAGCACATTTAACACTCTTGCTCCTCCTGGCTCTGATTCCTATCAAATTTCACATTCTTTTACTTGCAAACGTTTGCTCAATAGTGATGAACACAGAAAACCACAAAAACCTTCTGATCAATTAGCTAATGAATGTGCTTGTAATTTTCAAAATCAATTAGCCCAGCTGACATTTACATACTCAGAGATAGTAGGAACTACAGATGCTGGAGAATCTGAGATAACAAATTTTCTTCATTTTCTGAAGAAGGGTCTAGGTCCGAAATGCCAGCCTTCCTGCTCCTCTGATGCTGCTTGGCCTGCTGTGTTCATCCAGCTCTACGTCTTGTTATTTACATACTCAGAACTTGTTTTGTTCCATTTCCTTTTGAAGAAACATTGCCGTCTTCCAGTTTGTCTTGATTTCCTTGACTCTTTGTAGGAGCGCACAACAATGGATAATTGAGGAAAGGAGCATTTGAGGACCAAACCAGAGATGAAGGCTATGGATAACAGGGGAGTAGTGATTCCCGGCACTCCTACATGTTTTGGAGATTTGAACAGTCTACAGGGCACACCTCAACGAACTGCAGAAATGCCATCAATGCTGTCTTTGCAGGATCATCCAAACACAGTGATCCATCGGCAATGTCCTCTCCCAAGACAAAATCTCTAGCACTGAGATGCTAATCATTCAAGACAAGCTCTGTTGGGAAGACATGTCATTCACACACCTAATACCAAATATGTGAATTAATTTTTCTATTTGCAACTCAGACATTGCAAGGGATTCCCAGGAGATCAGCAGGAAAATAATTCTAGGGATATCTTCAAAGCATATCTAAGGAAGTCAAATGTCCCCACCAACTCAAGGGTGTCAATTTCTTACGATTGCCTAAAATAGATTAGGCTCATATTGGAATGTGCAGAGATGAAACCAATATGTTGGAGGTAACCTCTAAACAACATCTCTACCCAGACCTTCAAATACCACCTTCCTCGCATGTGGCAGAATCAGCAAGTTGTGTATTGGAATTTCAGCCATCTCAAAACCCACAAAATTAGAAGCAAGCCAATCTCAAATTCCAAGGACCGCTGAAGAGATGAGAGGAATAATACTTATTGTCCAGTATTTCAAATAAATAAGCATAATTTTTGCACATTCTGAGGCTGGCATGGTCAGTTAATTATGAGAAGCATCTTAGTTGCCTTTCTATCCTGGTTTATTGTTTATAAATCAGGTATTACAACCACTGGCTGGCTTCTTCTCTCTCTCACTGAGAAGTGATGAAGTCAATTGGAGAAGCATAACTATGTCCTGACTAAGATAAGCCAACTCAGTATAAACCAGCCTCGGGCCTTCTTATCTGGGTGGCATCTTGTCTTTAATAGATGAACAATTGGGAAAGCCTGTGTGAACATCTATGCCTGTGCCTGTGATTCATTAAAAAGTAGAATTTAGCCAATAAGATAGTTTTTTTTTATTCTTTTAAATATAAACCATATTGCCATTCTGCAAACAACTGTATTGTACTTATGTCAGAGATTTGACCATGAGAACACCACAGATGAGCTGATCTGTTGTGCAACACCAATATGCAAAGTAACATTCCAACTGGGCTGCAAACAGCAGCAAGAACTCTGCCGATTTTTTCCCTTTATAGCCAACATCAGCAAAAGAAAATTTTCGCTCAAGTACAAACACGCCTGTTTAAATCAGTTAGCTCGCCACAGATGAGAGATCAAACCAAATCAAGGATCTTTCGCATCAGTTTGTCTCAGTACCACATCACTTAGCCACTCATTCAACCATGGGAAATCCTAATTCAATTTTATGTGTTCTCTAGTACTTTAAGTAAAGCAACATGTGATGAAACGGCAAGCAATGAGTTAAGATTCGCCAACCTCAAGCCTTCTGCAATGTTTTACAACACTTTACCATCATGGTCACAGTTTTTTTGTGTGTTTCCTTTGCAAGTTTCCTGTATCATTCAATTAAACACCCATTAAAAACACCTCACATCCACATCAGCGTCAGGGCAGGAATCTCAGATTTGAACACATCTTGTGTTAAACTCAGGGTGGTTGCATGTTCTGGCAGAAAATAATTAGGTTTATTTTATAGTATTGGCCCTTGGTCTAAACAGCTGCCTTGCCAAGTGCATGTTGCAACAAGTTAACTAGACCACATGAAAAGGGGGTCTTCAAAAAAAACTGAACTCACTAATGACAGATAACACAGTAAATGGCAGAACAGCATGGTTAGTGCTTGTGTTTGTACAAAAAAGATCTTTTGAAGTTCATCTGGCTCACATTACAACTGTTTCAAACAATTAGCAAAGTAAAACTTTAAACCATGTGATATAACTAGTATTTACATGTTAATAGAACTCTTCCTGTATGGCATTAACACACTAATGAGTGCAAGTTTGGTTAAACAACATTTACGGAAAAACAAAGTTTAGGACTTAACCACTTGTGTGCTAGGATTGGGTCAAAAGTGTCAATAATTTAAATAGTTTAACAAATAACCTGTGTTCCTATGTGTTAAACAACTGTCATAGCAGTATTTGTTACTAAGATTCTGTTACTTAAAGGGGCTACAATAATTGAGTTGTGATAATGGGAACTGCAGATGCTGGAGAATCCAAGATAATAAAGTGTGAAGCTGGATGAACACTCCTCAGATGCTGCTTGGCCTGCTGTGTTCATCCAGCTTCACATTTTATTATCTTACAATAATTGAGCTAATGTGTTTGCTTATTATCCTTTTATCATTGAAATCCTGTAGTGTCAGGTATTCAGGAAGCCCAAACATATTTCGAAGAAAATGCTGAAATCAGACGCCAAAAAATCTTAAATTGTCCCAGTATACCATTCAGCCAATGAATTACTTCTGAGCCAGATTCACTGTTCTAACTTAGTCAAACAAAGTAGCTAATTTGTACATAGCAATATTCCACAAACATCAATGAGATAAATTACCAGTTAACCTGAGTCGGTTGAAGGACAAATGCTGGACGGGGATATTATAAGCAATTTTTCCTCTTCCAATCAAAGTGATGGTTCTGAGATCTTTTACATTCACCTGAATAGATGGATAGGGCTGTTGTCTAATACATCAGATAAAATCTCCAACCGCATAGCATATTTACAATATGAAATTAAAGTGTAAACCTAGATTACATGTAGTTATGGACTAAGTTCTCTGACATAGGTGCAAGAGTGTCAATTTGGCTTATTATTATATACTCTGTATAGGCACAGAGATCTTTGTAGTATAATAAATCAAAGAACTATGGATGCTGGAGATCTGAAACAAATACTGAAATTGCTGGAGAAACTCAGCATGTCTGGAAGTATCTGTAGACAGAAAAAAATGAGTTAACGTTTCAAGTCCAGGGACCCCGCCTCACCAGATCAAGAGCTTTGTAGTTCTGTATTTTTAAATGTGCATTTAAAAAAATCAGAAAATCAAATTCATTCACTCGATTTTCAAAACAAGTTAATCAAAATAACTGGTATTGGCTTCTGCTTTATTGCTTCAAACCTCCATCTGTAGATACCTGATACTAATTTTCATGTAAAATGCTCCTTCACAGTCTACAGTAAAGACTATTAGAACAATTATAGTTTCCAATTCATAATCTATTGTGAAGATTTGTGTGACCTGACCTTGGTCTCTGGGTTCAGAAGCAGTATCTTGTCATTAGTATGCATTACACATTGTGCTAACGACTCTTCGTTTGTTCTCAAGCCTGATCTAGCCCATAAATCTCTGAAGGAAAGAAAATACAACAAAGGGGCCGCTGGAACGGCAGCCAACACACACCAACTTTGACACCAACTTTTTCTTGAGTCACATTAGAGCAAAGTTTGCATCTTCCAATAGTTTTAAAGCAATAGTCTAACTTTCTTAATGCCCCTTTACTTTGAATGCTAAAAGCTAGTTGCTGTTCAGAAAATCTGTGTGCACAATGCAAGACCTTTCCTTTTTTCTGTGGAAAGGTGATTGGACGCAATATTTTATTTAATTAGAGGAACACAATTGAAAACTGCAAATTTACTTATTTGATGCTCTGTAAATGACTTAATTTTATCAAATATTATTACATTTGTTACAGGCAGCAATGCGATACTACAATTTTTCAATATTCTAAACAGGCTAAAAAGGATATTCATAGCTAAAATTGCAGACCTAATCAAATTGCGTGAACATTACAGCACATAGCACTGTAACACAGTACGGCATTTGTTTCTCCACCTCCTTGTAGCTGAGTTACAGAGCTGCGTAGAGAATGCCCAAGGGTAGATTTTCTCTGCTTTTTTGGCTTTTCAGACACGATTGCTGCATGTCCAAGGAGGACTGCAAAACAGTGCGGAATTTTGGAAAGAAAATAACAGAAATAGGCATTCATTTTTCCAATTTTTAAAAATATTTTTATCTCAAAGCCTGTGCATTCAGATGATAGGCTATTTTCGTCAAACTGAAAACAATGGCATATTAGCCTAATATTAATGAATTATTCTGGGTGGCACGGTGGCACAGTGGCACAGAAGTTAGCACTGCTGTCTCACAGTGCCAGGGACCCAGGTTTGATTCCACCCTTGGGCAACTGTGTGGAGTTTGAACATTCTCCCTATGTCTGCATGGGTTTCCTCTGGGTGCTCTGGTTTCCTCCCACAGTCCAAAAATATGTAGGCTAAGTGGATTGGACATGCTAAATTGCCCATAGTGTTCAGGGATGTGTGGTTATAGGAGGATGGGTCTGCGTGGGATGCTCTGATGGTCAGTGTGGATTTGTTGGGCTGATTCCACACCATAGTGTTAATTGTGATGCATGAAACCCACTAATTTTCACTTTGTTCATTTGGAAATGTCAAGCGTTCAAGACTCTGAAATGCTTCAAAGGCAAGTTTATTTGTATGAGGACAGGGCAGAGGAACTCATCTTTCATTTGACAATACATGAATTTGACGAAGCCCAACTAAATATGAAATTCACATTAGGGTGACAAACACCAATGGAATACAATTCCAGCTCAAGGTGAAGGGCCAGGGATATGTTCATGCTAGATAGTGGTGAAAGGTAATGACTGGTTAATGTACAGTGAGGAAGCATGTGTGGCATTTAATAACCAAAAAGAAATGGGAGTATGCTGATATTTTACCACATTTCTTTTCTTATTATGGTTGTTAGTCTTGATGCATCATATTTCATCAGAAAGAAGAGGCAGTTAATAGCCAGAATTCTACTTTTGATTTTAATGATACCACGCTGTGGAAAAGAATATTTCCTTAGTGTACAAAGTTGTCAAGTGCCAATCTTTTCACGGATGATTTCTCCCTTCAGATCTTCACAGAACTGGCAAAAATAACGGCATTTATGAATAAATCTTCAGAGCAGCCTTCAAAGAAATGTCAATCCAGGATTTTAATTGCTAAACTACTTAAATGTAAAAGGATTTACCTTTAACGTGAGACCACAGAGCCAATATCATGTCCATACTACCAATCATATCAGGTTTACTTTCTCCTATCCTGAATTATGGTTCTCTTGTCGTGGTGAAGGCCTTAACTGATTGTTGGGCTTTAGTTCCATTGGCAGCTGTGTGAAAGAATCTTGGTTCAGAAGATCAGGAGGTGGAGATTAGGGACAATAAAGCTTAGTTAATGCTGTTGGGAGTAGTCTACAGGCATCATAACAATAGTTAAACAAATGGATACAACATTAAGTCATAGTTGGAGCTCTTAACAAAGGCAATGTAATAATTATGGAGGCCTTTACTCCAAACAAACTGGCAAATGTGTCTTGGCATAATAGATAACAAAGTGTGAAGCTGGAAGAACACAGCAGGCCAAGCAGCATCTCAGGAGCACAAAAGCTGATGTTTTGGGCCTAGACCCTTCATCAGAGAGGGGGATGGGGAGTGGGTTCTGAAATAAATAGGGAGCGAGGGGGAGGCAGACCAAAGATGGAGAGAAAAGAAGATAGGTGGAGAGGAGAGTGTAGGTGGGGAGGTAGGGAGGGGATAGGTCAGTCCAAGGAGGACGGACAGGTCAAGGAGGTGGGATGAGGTTAGTAGTTAGGAAATGGAGGTGCAGCTTGAGCTGAGAGGAGGGGATAGGTGAGAGGAAGAACAGGTTCGGGAGGCAGGGGCAAGCTGGGCTGGTTTTAGGATGCAGTGGGGGGAGGGGACGAGCTGGGCTGGTTTTGGGATGCACTGGGGGAAGGGGAAATTTTGAAGCTTGTGAAGTCCACATTGATACCATTGGGCTGCAGGGTTCCCAAGTGGAATATGAGTTGCTGTTCCTGCAACCTTCGGGTGGCATCATTGTGGCACTTGAAAGGATATTGAAGGAAGAGGCTTATAATATTGAGAGTCGTATGTCTGAGGGTTGGGAATGTCTTTGAAATGAGGAAACAGCCACCAAAAAGTTGATGAGAAGGAAAAATGCAGAAGATGAGGATATACTAGCCAAGCATTTTCATGAAAGATTCAAGAACCTTTAGAAGCAGTGAAGACATTGTCAAGGGAAAATGGAAGAGTCATTGAAGAAATATTTTTGCCGTAGAAAACACAAAATTATATAGAAGAAATAGCGAGTAATCAAGGGACTAAAAAGAGTGACAAACATAAGATCATGAATATCAACACAGGAAATGTGCTGAAGTAAATTAAGGGATTAAAATCTGACAAATGTTCATGACTTGATAGACTACATTATAAGATTTTAAATGAGGTTGATGTAGAGATAATGAATGAGCTGGTTTGATATTTCACAATTCCCCAGATTCCAGCGAGATCCCCACTGACTTAAAGTTAGCAAATGTAACAATGCTGTTCAAGAAAGTCAGGAGAGAGAAAACTGGGAGCTATAGGCCAGTTAGCCTGACAGGTGTTGTCAGGAAAATACCAGCACCAATTATTATATATATCTAAATATTGCACTGGAAATCATAGTATGGTTTGATGAGAGAAAAGGTATGTTTAACAAATTTATTTTTAAGTTTTTTGAGGACACAAAAAGTAGTGTTGGTAAAGGTATAGTAATATTCCTGAAACACATTGAATAAAAAGAGTTATATAAAAGGTTGGAAGCATGATAAGGACTCATGGAGTCAGATAACATATTAACATAGATAGAGATTGGTTTTAAAAGGAAGCTCTTGTGATGAGTGGTAGTGTCCCTACCTCTCAGCCAGAGGACTGAAGGCCCTGTCCCACTTGCTCCAGAGTTTGGTATACAATCTCTGAACAGGTTGATTGGCAAGCTATACACATGTTAATTGACAGCAGCAGAAAGAGTAAGCTGGGCAATGGCAATTGTGATGATCAGAAAGCTGCAAGATCAGTATTCGGGCCTCAGTAATTTACAAACAATATTAATTACTTAAAAGTGTGTTGATAGTTAGATTTCTTTAAACAAGCTATTCAGAGATGTTATGAAACACCTCTGGTGTAGATGGGGCTTGAACCAAGTCTTGTGGCTCAGAGATAGAGACTGTACCACTGTACCACAGGAGCCTCTGAAAGTGCTGATTATTTGGTCTGTCAGGGAACCTAGAACACATTAAGCCTCAAACTAATGGATCAAACACTTAGGAATGGGATGGGAAAGAATTTTTTTCAGTCAAAGGATTGAAAACCTTTGGGATTCTCTCCCCCTAAAAGTTCTTGTTGCTCTTTCATTGAATATATTTATGACTGAGTTAATTGGATATTTTATCTCTCCAAGAATAAAGAGATATCAGTAATGTGCAGGTGGATGAAGTTAAATGCGATAAACAGTTGTCTTTCATGTAGAGAAGGCTTGAGGGTCCATAAGATTTAGTCCTGCTCTCATTTCATATGCGATGTTCTTATGGGAACAGTAGCCCTCAAGTATATCACCTACTATTTGTCTGTGAGCCATGACAGAGACTCTTCAGAATACTTTACACCGGATAACATCACAGATGAGCCCAAACCTCAGAGAGAAATTGCTTAGAACACCAAACTGCTCTTCCACTGATACCACCCAGCTCAGGACAAACATTCCTTTTCTCAGCATCTCCACCATTGAATGCAAATGAATTATGGAATGAGGCATCAAGATTCTTCTGAATATAAGCACACAGGTAGTGGGGGAAAAGTAAAGAGATTTTCCAAGGCTAGTACACGATTTCAACATATCATTGGCCCTATCCTGTGGTGTATGTTAAAAGCAATGAGCCTGGTTTCTAGTTGGTTTCTACAGGAAGTAGTGTTTCCAGAATTAAATGTGGGGATGTTTTTAATAACTGTTTCCTGCTGTTATTTTGGCAAGTTAATATAGCAAATATTAAGGGCAATTATCAGCGACAGGCAGTGTCAGCATTTACACTTTAATGAATATGCGAGTGAGAATACCATTAATACAGTGCAATTAACTTCTGTAGTGTTCTAAATAGTAAGGAGTTTAACTTTAGAGCCTGGATTTAACACATAATCATACAATGGAAGGCATTAGTCCCACAAAATATTGTAAAAACTCCCCGAACTCACAAATATGCATCCCCATAAATCATTGTTACAAATTGCACCTTTTATTTTCACAAAATGCTTTTATGTGCTTTGAGAATGGCAACCTTCCTCGCTGTAGCAGTTGTCCATGTTTTTGCAATCATTTCTGATTATTATCGTAAAAACGCACTGGGAACTTTGTGAGAAGGTTGTGGTGCAGACTGGAACAGATTAAAAGCTGAAATTGTTGTTGTTTTTATCATTCAATGCAGTCGACAAAAGCACATGAAAGAAAACCACTGTAAAATTGGCTTCCGGGTTCTTTGTCTGCTTGTCCATAGCCAACTGCTCTTGGAGGTTTTCCAAGTTAAAAACTCAGAAAACACTTCCAAGTTGCAGTAGCCCTTTTGTTTGGGTTTCCTTCTTCAGCTGTATTTCAGACTTGTAGGAAATTATTAGCGGGTGCTCACAAAAAAAGACCTAAAAAACGAACGCATTTTTAAAGAAATTCACAGGCGCCGCTTGCATTTTGAGCTCACATGGAAAATCTGAAAACTGCTTATCAACCCGAATAGAAAATGTACAATGTGATAATCTTTCCTGTGCTCCTATTCTGAAGATGTTGTCTCACCCTGAGATACAATTCCAAAGATACTGGCTGCCCTCCAGTGCAAGGCCCAAATCGCCATTCTTTATATGTCAGTCCAGTCAATCAGTGGCAACAAGGTATTTGTTAATGGCAACTAATAAGGCAGAGCTTGATTCTGTTTTGACTTGGCACCAAGGTGCACTTTCACTATGGGTAACAGGATAATGATCAGTCATGAGAATACTAAAAGATAGTTCCCTAGACTAGCCCCAGTCTGAAGGGCCTGAGGAAATTGCAGTACCTCCACTGAGATCAGCTTACTTTATCCAGGCAAGAAATCTGGGAGGAATAATTTGTTCACACCACTACACACACTTACTTCAATTCAGTGGGATCACGATGAGCCATTCTTTTTATGTCCTACTCAATGATTTCCAACCTATCTGTGAAGAGCAGTGCACAAAACTATCATTTCCTCCAGGAATTAAAGCCAATCTACATTGCAACTGAATTTCTTCCCCAGCTTCTGTTCTGTACAGCTGAACTGTACTGTAGATTTATAACTTTACCAACGGAGCCATTAAAACACCTTGTATGTTGACTGTTAAGAAAATGAGTTAACCTTCTGAACTTTTAGATTATTAGAAAGATGGGAATTTCCTTCAATTTCCAGTAAGCTGAGTCATAGATGACACACAATTTATGTTGTCCGACTATAAATCATGACCAATAAACTCTCTTCTCAATCTTCAAGAGAGCAGACTAATGTCCCTTTTTACTTCTGTTTGGAATACACAGCCAGCTTGTTGACCTTCATAGGCTCTTTAAGATTGACGCACAGCCATACAGGTCTATATTTTAAGCCTGTCTTTCCCTACATAGTGACTGCTGAGTGATTTCACATCAGTGAAGTTAATAGGGAACTTTGGGCTAGGCAACTCTTAAGTATGAAATGAGGACGGAATTATCTGAAATGGCAAACTACTGAGTTTGACTACATAAATTAAAAGAACACACTGTCAAGGTTTTTTTTAAATATCAGCAGCATTCAAGAATGATTTACAACCAGACTGTCTACTGACTGATAAAATGTGAGGCTGGATGAACACAGCAGGCCAAGCAGCATCTCAGGAGCACAAAAGCTGACGTTTCGGGCCTAGACCCTTCATCAGAGAGGGGGATGGGGGGAGGGAACTGGAATAAATAGGGAGAGAGGGGGAGGCGGACCGAAGATGGAGAGCAAAGAAGATAGGTGGAGAGGGTGTAGGTGGGGAGGTAGGGAGGGGATAGGTCAGTCCAGGGAAGACGGACAGGTCAAGGAGGTGGGATGAGGTTAGTAGGTAGCTGGGGGTGCGGCTGGGGGTGGGAGGAAGGGATGGGTGAGAGGAAGAACCGGTTAGGGAGGCAGAGACAGGTTGGACTGGTTTTGGGATGCAGTGGGTGGGGGGGAAGAGCTGGGCTGGTTGTGTGGTGCAGTGGGGGGAGGGGATGAACTGGGCTGGTTTAGGGATGCAGTGGGGGAAGGGGAGATTTTGAAACTGGTGAAGTCCACATTGATACCATATGGCTGCAGGGTTCCCAGGCGGAATATGAGTTGCTGTTCCTGCAACCTTCGGGTGGCATCATTGTGGCAGTGCAGGAGGCCCATGATGGACATGTCATCAAGAGAATGGGAGGGGGAGTGGAAATGGTTGGCGACTGGGAGGTGCAGTTGTTTGTTGCGAACTGAGCGGAGGTGTTCTGCAAAGCGGTCCCCAAGCCTCCGCTTGGTTTCCCCAATGTAGAGAAAGCCGCACCGGGTACAGTGGATGCAGTATACCACATTGGCAGATGTGCAGGTGAACCTCTGCTTAATGTGGAATGTCATCTTGGGGCCTGGGATGGGGGTGAGGGAGGAGGTGTGGGGACAAGTGTAGCATTTCCTGCGGTTGCAGGGGAAGGTGCCGGGTGTGGTGGGGTTGGAGGGCAGTGTGGAGCGAACAAGGGAGTCACGGAGAGAGTGGTCTCTCCGGAAAGCAGACAGGGGTGGGGATGGAAAAATGTCTACTGACTGCTAACCCAGAACTATATGACTGACATTTCAATGGTAAGCATTACATCATAAGCTTATTTCCCTATGAAGCATGACAAAACTCCCCAAAATAATAATGCTACATTTATATTTGCTGAGAATTTTAGTTAGAGAAGCATCAAATTAGTGCCATCAGGCTCTAAACTTTCAATCACTGCCTGGACTGATGACCTCTCTGTCTTTCCAAGACGTTAACAGTAGAATCAGATGTGGTTTGAGATTGGAACAGATTATAACTCAATGCACACCCTTTGCTTGTGAGCTGCAGGAGAATATGAATGTGAGTGAAGTAAGTCCTCATATAAAATATAACTGGTAAGTTAGAATTCACAGTTAACTGTGCTCTCAAGGTAATAAAAGGGAAATGTTTTTAATCTATGCCTGGCCTTGGAATGTATGATTTTATCACTTGCTTAACAAGTACAAGAGCATTCTAGTTTCTGCTAACCTTCAGCATTATGAACAGCGACCCACAATGACATTAAAATACAGTCTTGATGTGGATATTCTGGCAGAAGAATAACTAAGTTTAGGAAAACTGAGCTGTTACTGCTGCATTTTAATCAGAGGCCATGGTAATGACTTCTTTGTGCTGGTTTAAATGAAATGACAAGCATGACCTCATTCTGAGGTTGTCTATTGCAATTCTTTTCTAGGTGAAGGTTTTATTAAAATGCGTTGAATACATGCTGAGATATCTGTGTGGCAGACCGTAAAATATCCATTTTGGCAGCTTTATATGTTCACCTTTTATTTTGAATTATACTACATTAAGTCAAATCCTTCCCATTAAAACCATTCATTATATACTAGTTGTTTAAGATCACAAAGGTATTGTTGGAATTAAACCTTCCTAAACCAATTCATTAGTCAACGTTTAGATTGCGTACACTGATTAATTGACTACCGATTTTGTGACTATATTTCTCTAGGCAATTAACCATAAACAACCCAAATAAGGTTAGGTTTCCACAGAACTGTGAACTTCCTACAGTTTCTTATACACAGCCAATAAATCAAACTAATAGGCACTGTAAATGGTTGCACGCCTAGTTTATTTTGAAAGAATTCCCATAGGGTAGAAAGGTTTGAAAAAAAAGTAACTTAGATTGTGAACACGTATAAAAATAGGTGTGTATGAATTTTTTTTAGCAGTTATATGAATGAAAGGATACCAAACTATAAGAGGTGGAATCAGGGCTTAAAATTATTGGTTAACCCCAGAAGTTCCCTCATAATTTTACTACTTAGTTGTCTCTAGGTGCTGTCTATTTAGGGAAGATTTATTCTGGGTGCTATTTGTAGTGACATTGTAAATTTATTCTTTACAAAGATCTGGACAACTTTGCTCACAGAGGAAACTTCTACTCATGCAGAGGTGCGATCTACTTTGACTCCTAAAGGTTATCTGTCAGGCATCTAAGAGTACAGCGTGGAAATGAGACATTCCAACTCATAAGAGGAAAAAGTGACACTGCCTTACTCACCCTGTTTAGGCCTCAGGTCAGCCAATCATGGAGTGGAACGGCTGACTTCTGCAGCCAAAACCAAGTTGCCTTCCTGAATGGAAGATGATTGTTCTGGTGAGTAGCCAACAGTCTAACAACAGAAAGAACATTTATAAGTTAGAGACTTGAAATTTGTACTGAGCATTTATAATGTATCATACAATCAATTGGAATTGCATGAAGCATGCGCAAAAGGTTTTGCCTTCTGACTGATTTCAACTATTGAATATTCTTAACATTGCCCTCAAAACTGGCAGCACATTAATCATACAGTGATTGATAATATATTTAACACTGATATTGAAACACAGTTCTGAAGTGGTTGCTAATAATTTGATTTGAAGAGAAGCAATGTTGTCTTATGGTTGACCTCAGCATCATGATCATTTATCAAAGTGCAAAACATCTCTTGGCAAACAAAGTCCTCTTTGAAAAGAGAGTTTAACTCGGATTAGCAAAACCATTTCTGCAAACTAAGTTTAAATCTACAGTGGTTCATGCTGGTGGGAAGATGAAATATGCTGATAGAATTACATACTGGCTTTGTGATCTCATTGAGACAGCCCAAGAACAAAGGTTTTCGTTTCATACCACTAGATAACGTGTGTTCCTGTAGGTCAATGTTTCCAGCAGCTTGGAACAACTTGTCAATCATTGGCAGTGTACAATATTGCACAATTATTGTACAAGTTCGTTTTTATGCATCCTGTGATTTGTATCTGGCTAGATAATGAATGAATCAGGAGCCTGGAGATGTTTTCGGTGTCATCATCAGTGCATCCCACTGTCTGTAACACCTGCTAAAATCTGCACGTGGCATTTCCATGATGTCATTGGGCGATGGTGCCACAACTGTAGGAATGTCTGATTTCTGTGCATTGATTGTTTGTGTGCGATGAGATTTATCCAAGCCAAGGATTGGATCTGTACCTTAAATGCACTAACACCTCTCCAAAAACAGGAGTGAATCAGCTGTCATTTTTTGATTTAGTTTTATTAATTGGTAGAATAATTGAATAATTGACCTGAGAAGGGTCAAATATTCAGCTCCAGTAAATTTCTATATTATGACGGCACTGCGTGTCAAACAAACTGTCACACTAAAAGCACAGCTTCCACTTACTTTGATTGAACTCAGAAGATTTCTATCTATAATACAAGTGACAAGGGCTAACTTTGTTTTTGGCTTTTGCTTAGAATTTCTTACTGGCTTGACATGACTGGAGTTTCAGTTGTACGGCAATTTTTACTAACTTCATATTGATTCACCTGCATGAACTGCATTTGAGCATTTATTTCAGTTTTACATAGTGACAAAAAATTCTGATTTTCAGTTTAAAGCCAGCTAAAATTTAAAGGATTCCTCTGAGAGTGGTGTAACAAGCCCAATGAATCTCCTGAAATTTTATGAAGAAGGAATATCAAAGTACATTAAGTGTCTGTTTAGCTTGGTGAAAACATGAACTGAATCTCAATATAATACAGTGTAAATGTTGTGAAAAGTATTCCACCTGAACTTTCTGAATAACTCAAAATATATTGTCTGGTGAATGAAATGGAACATTATAGCAGGGCCTTCCAAAAAAGCCATGGGAGATTCCTGGTTCACTGCCACTTCCACGGAGTACTTGGCATCCATTCGATTGGAGTTGTGTGACCGAGTTGGAAAAGCAGATTAATGTGGTTAGAGTAGAGGGGAAAATCAACTTCCAAGCAAAAACACTGGAGTGGAGCAGTTACACCAAACACACAAATTATTTTGAATGTTGGGCTCATTATCATAGGAGTGGTGGTCTTTATGTGACAAACACCATTGCTGGAGTGAGCAGGGCATACTAGTGACATCACAGAAAGTCAGCCTGATAAGATCAATGGGGTGCCCAATTGCAGGTGCAGAACTGGTGTATGAAGAGAAAATAGGGAAGGGTGATGTTCACTGCAGTTTAGAAGAATGCAGAGGTTCTCACAGAACCAGTGAAATTCTAATGGGACTAAACAAGATCAATGTAGGAAGAATGTTCCCAAAGACTGCGGAGTCCAAAGGCCAAAAGTCACAGTCCAGGGAAATGGGGTAAGTCATTTAGGACTGAGAATGAGGACAAACATCTTCACCCAGAGGGTGTGAGCCTGTGGAATTCACTGCCACAAAAAATCGTTCAGGCAAAAACATTGAATATTTTCAGGAAGAAATCAGATGTAGTTCTTAGGGTTAAAGAGATCAAAGGGAGAAAGCAGGAACAGGACATTAAGATGGATGATCAGTTGTGATCATATTGAATGGCAGAGTAGGTTCAAAGAGCCAAATGGCCTACTCATGCTCTTATTTTCCATGTTTCTATGGAATGTGGGGGGATCATAAAGCATAGGTTAGCTGATGGCCACAGTACTTTTGAGGTGACAACAGTCCTAGAAGGACTCACCATCTGGTGTAACAGAATAGAGTGTTCATGGTGAATGGTCATCCATTTTAACCTGAAAATTACAAAAGGAACCCCAAATTGCCTAATTCAGCAGCTTTATTTCAGTTGCTGTTGCTTTTATAGGCTGAGCACTGCAACACTGCAATATGCAAGTCGTTGACAGCAATGAGCTAAGAACTGAACAGCCAGAAGCTGAAAATTATCTGGATATTTTCGTTCTCTTTTAACAAAAATCCTGAGCTGTATTTACATCATAATGCTATTGTTGGACCATATCAATGCTGCTCAAAAATGTAAAAATATTGAGATGTGCAAGAATGTTGCCAGGAACTTTCAATTGATTCTGGAACTGACAAGTTTCTAAATTGGGCCCAATATCACGGATTTTCTTTTCCCAGAATCCAACTTTTGGCCTAACGTTTTTCCACAGAAATAGTGGTGATCATCAATCGTGGAACATTTTGCCAATTGACTTCACTCTATGTGTAGTGCCATATTGGTAGCTGTACTGGAAAATTATAGGCTCATTCCCCTTTCAAAATGGGTTTTTAATGTCTCTAACTGTTAGCGTGTAATATATGCATTGCACACCAAATATAAGCTGACAGATTGCACGTGTTTGGTGCTGTTGATACATCTTTGCATCAAGTTCTTTCATACTTCTGCTGGAAACTCAAAAAGCCCTCAAAAAAGAGATTTGAAACTTGAGAACGCAAATAATATTTTGATGACACAGGAGCTGGTGTTCATTTATCTGTTATCACAGAAATGTCACCATTTACATGACTTTATCCGTTCCATACCATTATTTTATGGCTCTTATACCGACCTCATATGGTTTCTAAATCACACTGATCAAGCGCAGCAAACACGTTGTGGATATTTTATATAGCCGTGATGACTCTGCATCTAGTAAAAATGTGTACCTTCGATGTTTTTGATTTGTGCTTATTTACCACATCTAATCAGTTTCATTTTGCTGATGTTTTGCAGGTTATGAATTGACAGTTTTCCATTATTTAATGCTCTCTCATCGAAATGTTTTGTTGCCCTTGAACTCTCTGTAGTCTTATTATCCAATTCTGCTAATGGTTACAGGGTGGGCCTGTGAACTTGGCATCTATTTCTTGGTAATATGGTGAGACTTAGCCTCACAATCCTTTCTTTTTAGAACTGATGACTATGTCAATGAGTCTAAATGCACAAAGATGTGTCAAATGTAAGAGATGAGGGAGTTTGAGGGACCTTGATAACCACCAGGAATGTCATTCCTATTAGGTTTTGCTGTGGATGGAAAGTTCCATAACTGTTTGTGGGATGATCAAGTGGAAATGAGACAATTACGTACATCCAGAGCTGCCTTAGTATGTTGCTTATTGCTCTCCCTAGCATGCAATTTATTCATTCACCTCACTGTGACATCATGATTTTGAGTAATTTTTTAAAAATTATTATACTAAGAACATAAGATGTAAGAGTAGAAGCATTCCATTCAGCCCCTTGTCCCATCAGTCCTCTAAAATTAATAGTTAAAAAAACTAATAAGATAAACACTATACAAAATGAAGTTCTCTGAATGAAAATAGAGATTGTTGTTGATTGTGTTTAGTGTCAAGCTTTTCAGATCTTTTGTTGCAATTTCATGCACCCACACTTGATAGTGAGTATTCTTAAACACTCTAGGTTTAGAACATAGAACATAGAACATTACGGCACAGTACAGGCCCTTCGGCCCTCGATGTTGTGCCGACCCGTCATACCGATCTCAAGCCCATCTAACCTACACTATTTCATGTACGTCCATATGCTTGTCCAATGACGATTTAAATGTACGTAAAGTTGGCGAATCTACTACCATTGCAGGCAAAGCGTTCCATTCCCTTACTACTGTCTGAGTAAAGAAACTACCTCTGACATCTGACCTATATCTTTCACCCCTCAATTTAAAGCTATGCCCCCTCGTGCTCGCCATCACCATCCTAGGAAAAAGGCTCTCCCTATCTACCCTATCTAACCCTCTGATTATTTTATATGTTTCAATTAAGTCACCTCTCAACCTTCTTCTCTCTAATGAAAACAGCCTCAAGTCCCTCAGCCTTTCCTCATAACATCTCCCCTCCATACCAGGCAACATCCTAGTAAATCTCCTCTGCACCCTTTCCAAAGCTTCCACATCCTTCTTATAATGCGGTGACCAGAACTGTACACAATACTCCAAGTGCGGCCGCACCAGAGTTTTGTACAGCTTCACCATAACCTCTTGGTTCCGGAACTCGATCCCTCTATTAATAAAAGCTAAAACACTGTATGCCTTCTTAACAGCCCTGTCAACCTGGGTGGCAACTTTCAATGATCTGTGTACATGGACACCGAGATCTCTCTGCTCATCTACACTACTAAGAATCTTACCATTAGCCCTGTACTTTGCCCTCTGGTTACTCCTACCAAAATGCATCACATCACATTTGTCTGCATTAAACTCCATTTGCCACCGCTCAGCCCAGCTCTGCAACTTATTTATGTCTCTCTGCAACCTACAGCATCCTTCGTCACTATCCACAACTCCACTGACCTTAGTGTCGTCTGCAAATTTAATAACAGGAACAGCAACTCATATTCCGCCTGGGAACCCTGCAGCCTAAAGGTATCAATGTGGACTTCACCAGTTTCAAAATCTCCCCTTCCCCTACTGCATCCCTAAACCAGCCCAGTTCGTCCCCTCCCCCCACTGCATCACACAACCAGCCCAGCTCTTCCCCCCGACCCACTGCATCCCAAAACCAGTCCAACCTGTCTCTGCCTCCCTAACCTGTTCTTCCTCTCACCCATCCCTTCCTCCCACCACAAGCCGCACCCCCATCTACCTACTAACCTCATCCCACCTCCTTGACCTGTCCGTCTTCCCTGGACTGACCTATCCCCTCCCTACCTCCCCACCTATACTCTCTCCACCTATCTTCTTTACTCTCCATCTTTGGTCCGTCTCCCCCTCTCTCCCTATTCATTCCAGTTCCCTCTCCCCATCCCCCTCTCTGAAGAAGGGTCTAGGCCCGAAACGTCAGCTTTTGTGCTCCTGAGATGCTGCTTGGCCTGCTGTGTTCATCCAGCCTCACATTTTATTATCTTGGAATTCTCCAGCATCTGCAGTTCCCATTATCTCTCTTCTACGCCCTCATCTAGGTCATTTATAAAAATAACAAACAGCAGTGGACCCAACACCGACCCTTGCGGTACACCACTAGTAACTGGTCTCCAGGATGAACATTTCCCATCAACTACCACCCTCTGTCTTCTTTCAGCAAGCCAATTTCCGATCCAAACTGCTATATCTCCCACAATTCCATTCCTCCGCATTTTGTACAATAGCCTATTGTGGGGAACCTTATCGAACGCCTTGCTGAAATCCATATACACCACATCAACCGGTTTACTCTCATCTATCTGTTTGGTCACCTTCTCAAAGAACTCAATAAGGTTTGTGAGGCACGACCTGCCCTTCACAAAACCGTGCTGACTATCCCTAATCAATTTATTCTTTTCTAGATGATTATAAATCCTATCCCTTATAACCTTTTCCAACAGTTTACCAACAACTGAGGTAAGGCTCACTGGTCTATAATTACCAGGGTTATCTCTACTCCCCTTCTTGAACAGGGGAACCACATTTGCTATCCTCCAGTCATCTGGCACTATTCCTGTGGACAATGACGAGTTAAAGATCAATGCCAAAGGCTCGGCAATCTCCTCCCTGGCTTCCCAGAGGATCCTAGGATAAATCCCATCCAGCCCAGGGGACTTATCTATCTTCACCCTCTATAGGATTTCTAATACCTCTTCCTTGTGAACCTCAATCCCACATAGTCTAGTAGCCTGTATCTCAGTATTCTCCTCGACAACATTGTCGTTTTCTAGAGTGAATACTGTTGAAAAATATTCATTTAGCGCTTCCCCTATCTCATCTGACTCCACACATAACTTACCACTACTATCCTTGATTGGGCCTAATCTTATTTTCGTCATTCTTTTATTCCTTAAATACCTATAGAAAGCCTTAGGGTTTACCCTGATCCTATCCGCCAACAACTTCTCATGTCTCCTCCTGGCTCTTCTGAACTCTCTCTTTAGGTCTTTCCTGGCTACCTTGTAGCCCTCAAGTGCCCTAACTGAGCCTTCACATCTCATCCTAACGTAAGCCTTCTTCTTCCTCTTGACCAGAGATTCCACCTCCTTCGTAAACCACGGCTCCCGCACTCTACAGCTTCCACCCTGCCTGACAGGTACATATTTATCTAGGACACACAGGAGCTTTTCTTTGAATAAGCTCCACATTTCTACTGTGCCCAACCCCTGCAATTTCCTTCCCCATTCTATGCTCCCTAAATCTTGCCTAATCTCATCGTAATTGCCTTTCCCCCAGCTATAACTCTTGCCCAGTGGTATACACCTATCCCTTTCCATCACTAAAGTAAACATAACAGAATTGTGATCGCTATCACCAAAGTGCTCACCTACTTCCAAATCTAACACCTGGCCAGGCTCATTACCCAGTACCAAATCTAATGTGGCTTCGCCCCTTGTTGGCCTATCTACATACTGTGTCAGGAAGCCCTCCTGCACACACTGGACAAAAACTGACCCATCTATAGTACTCGAACTATAGTGTTCCCAGTCAATATTTGGAAAGTTGAAGTCCCCCATGACAACTACCCTGTCTCTCTCACTCCTATCGAGAATCATCTTTGCTATCCTTTCCTCTACATCTCTGGAACTATTCGGAGTCCTATAGAAAACTCTCAACAGAGTGACCTCTCCTTTCCTGTTCCTAACCTCAGCCCATACTACCTCAGTTGATGAGTCCTCAAACATCCTTTCTGCAACTGTAATACATCCTTGACCAACAATGCCACACCTCCGCCCCTTTTACCATCTTCTCTGTTCTTACTGAAACATCTAAATCCCGGAACCTGCAACAACCATTCCTGTCCCTGCTCTATCCATGTCTCCGAAATGGCCACAACATCAAAGTCCCAGGTACTAACCCATGCTGCAAGTTCACCCACCTTATTCCGGATGCTCCTGGCATTGAAGTAGACACACTTCAAACCAACTTCTTGCTTGCCAGTGCCATCTTGCTTCCCTGAAACTTTATTTCGGACCACCCTACTCTCAACCTTTTCTATAGTCGAATTACAATTTTGGTGCCCATCCCCCTGCTGAATTAGTTTAAACCCACCTGAATAGCCTTAGCAAATTTCCCCCCCAGGATATCGGTACCCCTCTGGTTCATCTTGCTTGTAGAGGTCCCACCTACCCCAGAAAGAGCCCCAATTATCCAAGAATCCAAAACCCTCCCTCCTGCACCATCGCTGTAGCCACGTGTTCAACTCCTCTCTCTCCCTATTCTTCGCCTCACTAGCACGTGGCACGGGCAACAAACCAGAGACAACAACTCTGTTCGTCCTAGCTCTCAGCTTCCATCCTAGCTCCCTGAATTTCTGCCTTAAATCCCCATCTCTCTTCCTACCTATGTCGTTGATGCCAATGTGGATTCTTATAAATAATGGGCAGATCGGGGGAGGGGTTGGGGCTGCAGGGGGGTCATCTTTTGTGGCAAAATGCCAGTTCTGAGGAAGGGTCACCGGACCCGAAACGTTAACTGTTTTTTTTTTCCCTCAGAGGCGGCCAGACATGCTGAGTTTTTCCAACAACTTCTGTTTTTGTGCCAACAATGCCACACCTCCGCCCAGTCGGAGGGAGTGGTGGCCTTGTGAGGGTAAGCTAGCTGGGAAAAGCTGATGTCACTAACCCTCATGGACCAACTTCGTCCTGCACTTTTGGTCTTCCCACTTCACTCAGGGCACAGCGCTAACCTGGGCAGTAATTTCTACTGAGGATGGCTTGGTCTGGTGGCGTGGCATCCTGTGGCAGCCAGCTGAAAAAAGAACTACCTCTCCTACCCACAACCTTCACCACTCCCACCATCAACACCTCCAAGTCCCTGGTAGTGAAGGAGAGACTGAGCTTCCCTTTGTCCTACGCTATGTCCCAAATATAGCGGCTCAAACAGCAGAGTGTGAGGGGTTGCTCCTTGCGCGCAGAATCTGAAGTGAGGTTCAGCTGGCCTTTTAATAGAGAGATGCCCAGCAGAAGGTCCTGGCAGTAATGCATACATCCAACTCTCTGAATGTACAATTCAAAAGTGAATTTGCATAATGACTGCGGTGAGAGTGAAGACTGCATGAGATACATCGCCCCATCTCAGGACAAGCTGGGCATCACAAATCTCACTTGAAACATTTTATCTCAAAATGTGAAGGTTGGCATATCCGTCAAATTATTAAAGGAACACTTTTATTTCTCTGTAACTAACTGGTAGCAGAAGGATATGAACAGGTCATCCGGAGGTGGGTTTAACCTTGTGATGACTCACCTATCTAAATCTGCAGTGTTGGAAGGTATGTAACTCGTACCCTCATAAACTGCCAAAAATCTAGGCAGACTTTAATTATCCACTATGGAAAAAATAAAACCACATTGAAGTGATTTAAGGCTGACAACTGGCAACTTCATTTAAGTGAAAACTCAGGGAGCTACGTGCTGCAAATCATCTCTAAACAGGTCTGGGCAATCGTTGTTGAATACATTTCATCACACCACGCCTTAGGGAGAGAATAAGAGAACAGGTAGAGACAGAATAAAAGCTGCTTAGGACAGCCATAAAGGACAGGAAAATGAAAGGCAGTGGAAGTGGCAAAAACTTTACAGCTGCATTAGTAATGTTTCTGGTGAAAAATCTTTAAACATATTAACTCTGTTAGCAGTAGCATGATCACATATTATTCTTTAGTGAATGAGAGAAATGAAAAACTGTGTCTAATTTAACAGAGGAACATTAGTCTTTTTCAATCACTATCATAACTAAAGTAGCAGTTTGCTTTAGTTAGGAAGAACTCTAGATTCATTTGGTATTAGTTTGTTTCAGTCTAGCCTTTTGAATACATGATCCTATCTACAACTACCAACAAATTTTACAGTAATGAAGACAGACAAAAATAGCTCTACGCTCCTGAGCAACTTGGCTGATTAAAGCTGTCAGTAGCTGAGACATACAGAGACAAGATTTGATCTCCAGTTTTGAATTGATTTACTTGATATGAGCCGAGATGCAAAAAGGCGCAACAAATGGATTCAATCACCCAGGTTAGTGAGGAAAATACTCACAAGGTTCTGCACTCCTAATTGCTACCAACTAACTCCTATTGAAAAGACAGATACATAGAAATTAGTGGGGACAATATCGAGGTCCATGACATATAACTTCTCCCAGGCAAGTAGCCTATGCTCTGTGCCTAGTTACATAACAGTGTGGGACTGGAGGATGAGCTACATTTGGGAGACTGAAAGCCAGAAAAAGTTGTCAATGTCTTCAATGGAGAAAACTTTGCAGTAAGGAAGAAAGAAAGAAAGAAAGATGAATGTGTTTTTGAAATTAACATTGTGTTGTATATTTTACACAATATTTTTCGTCCACTGCATGGTTTGTAGTCTAGTGGAGAATGCATAAGAGCATAAGCAGTAGGGGCAGCAGTGGAGCAATCAGCCCATTGAATCTGCTCCTCTCGTCAATAAAATCATGGCTGAAATTCTATTGCTCTTTTCACCCTATCCTAACATCCCTTGCTTTCCTAAGTGCCCAAATATCTATCAACAAATATGGATCAAAAGCTCTCAGGGTAGAGAATTTCCCACAATTTCACAACCCTTTTCAGACCAAAAAAAATTCTTATCTAAGCCAAAAATGGACAAACATTTTTCCTGAAACTGTAAATTTTAATTCAAAACTGTCAACCCAAAGAAAACATCTTCTCCAAATTTGCATCTTTCCAAGCACAAAACATAGGTGTACAAATAAACTATTTTGGAGACGGCATTCAAAATATTCAAATCTTATTTGTGGATCCAGTAATTGTCTTTACGACTCTGAGTTCCACACAGGATGAGCAAACATTGTTTTGATGTCACCTGAGAAGCTTCTTAGTTTAAATGAAAAGATTTCAGCAGCAATAAACCAGGAAGCACACTGCATGACATGATCCATTTTCAGTTAATTTAGCAATCCCATCTATAGAAGCCACAAGCACAGCTATAGTTTCTAATGCAAAACACTCATGGGTGTGTAAAAGGAATGTTTCATCTTAGGGATTAAAACTTATCGTTGAGCATCAACGGAGACAGCTTTTCGTCTACATGTGTACTTAACCTCATTTTATAATACTAGCCACTGACACTAGATACTGGAAAGGGAGAGAGTATTTACCTCCATCTAATCATCTAGATGCAGCAAATAGAATGTTGACTAAGCTAGCGTGTAAAACATGCCTGGCTTTCTTTCAATGACTTAAAATAAAAGAAGAAAATAGGTGACATTGTTTCAAGGCATGCTCTCCAAGACTACTAAGTTCTTAATATTCACAATGATACACCAATCCAATACGCTCCTGTAGGAATATTTCCCCTTGGACTGAAAAGACTAGAAAGCTTTTTATCATTCATTAAGAGCTCTCTCTACTTAAATACGCACAAAACATCACCAAAAACATTGCTGAGAAACCGTGCTTTCTGAAAAGTGACTTGATGAGCTTTCCAGCTGGAAACCACTGCAGAATAATTGAATCTTTCAAAAGACCAAAGCCACATTCCAGAGAATTAAAATGACAGTTAATGATGAGGTTGTAGAAGCCGGTGTGTTTGATTGTAAACGTTTCGTCACCCTAAGGTTTTTGAGTAGGTAGAATCAGCAGTGCATCTCCAGTGAAGCTTTAGTGTTCTTTCCTGCCTGTTATTTACATACCTCAGCTTGCTGGAGTGGTTGCCATCACTTCCGGTTTTGTTTTTCAGTCGTTTGTATTTCGGGTCCAGCTCAATATGTTTGTTAATGGAGTTCCAGTTGGAATACCAGGGCCTCCATGAATTCCCTGGCATGTCTTTGTTTGGCTTGTGCTATTTTGGATGAGCTGTCCCAGTCAAATTTGTGTCCTTCTTTGTCCATATATACTGAGACCAGTGAGAATTGGTCATGTCTCTTGGTGGCTAGTTGATGTTTGTGTATCTTTATTGCCAGTTTTCTTCCAGTGTGGCCCATGTAGTGCTTCTCACAGTCATTGCAGGGTGTTTTGTATACTATAGATAATGGGAACTGCAGATGCTGGAGAATCCAAGATAACAAAGTGTGGAGCTGGATGAACACAGCAGGCCAAGCAGCATCTCAGGAGCGCAAAAGCTGACGTTTCGGGCCTAGACTCTGATGAAATGTCAGCTTTTGTGCTCCTGAGATGCTGCTTGGCCTGCTGTGTTCATCCAGCTCCACACTTTGTTATCTTGTTTTGTATATTATGTTGGTTTTATTGGTTGTAAGTATTGGATCCTTTACATTCATCAGTAGCTGTTGCAGGGTGGTTGTTGGCTTGTGGGCAACCCTGATCCCTAAGGGTCTGAGTCGTCTTGTGATCATGTCTGATATGTCCCTGATGTACGGTAGGCTGACTAGTGTGTCTGGCCTTGTTGTTTCTTCTTGTTGTGGCCTGTCGGAAGTAAAAGCAGGTTGTCCTTTTTGGGTGTCCATTCCTTTTAAAAACTCCATATAAATGCTCCTGGATAACAAGGTGTAGAGCTGGAAGTACACAGCAGGCCAAGCAGCATCATAGAAGCAGGAGAGCTGACATTTCAGGCTTAGACCCTCCTGTTCTGCTTTGCACAATTCTAGGTTGCTGCAGTGTGTTGTGGCTCATTTGAATAATGTCCCAATGCAGCTCTGTTTATGGGTATTGGGGTGGTTACTGGTGTAATTAGGTATCTGGTCCCTAAGCTTGGTCTTTCTGTATATGTTGGTCTGAAGTCCCCTGTTGTTCTTAATACTCCATCATTATGTCTGGGAAGGGTAGTCAGTTATTGTTCTCTTCTTCTTTTGTGAACATTATTCCTGTGAGGATGTTGTTTGTGTGTTGTTGAGTTTCTTCTAGTCTTGTGCATTTGACAATCACAAAGGTGTCATCTACATATCGGACCCAGAGTTTGGGTTGTATATTGGGGAGCACTGTCCATTCGAATCTTTGCATTACTGCTTCTGCTTTTAGTCCTGATATCAGGGATTCATTGATGTGTTGATTTGTTTGAATATACAGTCGTTGAAGGCGAAGTGGTTTGTAAGACGCAGACCCAGCAGTTTCAGGGTGCTGTCCTTGTTGATGCTGTTGGTGTTGTGGGGTGTCTGCCTTGCTAACTCATCCAGCAGTGTAGCAATTGGCAGGTCGATGTTTATGGATGTCAACAGTGCTGTTATGTCAAAGAATATCATTGTCTCTTCCTCTTCTATTCTGGTGTCCTTGACAATATTGTGGAATTCTTGGGAGAAGTGGAGAGAGTGGATAGTGTTGTCTACTAAGTATTTGAGTTTCCATTTTTGGCTGGCCTAAATGTTGGTGTACCTGGTTGTGAGACGATAGATCTGACAACACAATCAAAGATGGCTGTATATTTATGTTACTCTACCTTCTAAGATCATCAAGTAGAGCCCATTTGCTCTGCAGTCAATAGACAATAGACAATAGGTGCAGGAGTAGGCCATTCGGCCCTTCGAGCCAGCACCACCATTCATTATGATCATGGCTGATCATCCACAATCGGTATCCTGTTCCTGCCTTATCCCCATAACCGTTGATTCCACTATCTTTAAGAGCTCTATCCGTCTCTTTCTTGAAACTATCCAGAGACATGGCCTCCACTGCCTTCTGGGGCAGAGCATTCCATATATCCACCAATCTCTGGGTGAAGAAGTTTCTCCCCAACTCTGTTCTAAATGGCCTACCTCTTATTTTTAAACTGTGGCCTCTGGTTCTGGACTCCCCCATCAACGAAAACATACTTCCTGCCTCCAGATTGTCCAATCCTTAATAATCTTATACGTCTCAATCAGATCCCCTCTCATTCTCCTAAACTCGAGTATACAAGCCCAGTCGCTCCAATCTTTCAACATATGATAGTCCCGCCATTCCGGGAATTGACCTCGTGAACCTACGCTGCACTCCCTCAATAGCAAAAATGTCCTTCCTCAAACTTGGAGACCAAAACTGCACACAATACTCCAGGTGCGGTCTCACCAGGGCCCTGTACAGCTGCAGAAGGACCTCTTTGCTCCTATACTCAATTCCTCTTGTTATGAAGGCCAGCATGCCATTAGCTTTCTTCACTGCCTGCTGTACCTGCATGCTTGCTTTGATTGACTGATGTACAAGAACACCCAGATCTCGTTGTACTTCCCCTTTACCTAACTTGACTCCATTTAGATAGTAATCTGCCTTCCTGTTCTTGCCACCAAAGTGGATAACCACACATTTACGGCCTTCATCTATATTCAGTCTCACTGGAACAGTTGCCTTGAAGGATTATGAATAGGGTTTCATCTCCTATGCATTAGGTATCGAAATAATCATCTGAATCCTTACCTATGTGGAGGCAGGCCATTGGACATAACCACTGGGACAATGGGACTCGGAAGGATCCCTTGTGAATAGTCTTTACTGTTTTGTGCACTGAAATGAGTCCATTGAAGAGTTTGTAATATTAGCTCTTGGCGTCATCTTAAGTAGAAGAGTACCCTAAGTACAGATACTTTAAGTGTTGTTACAGAGTTTTAAGAAAAAGGTTAACAAGGGAACACAGTTTGATGAGTCCAGAATGATAATAACAGTGACTATAAGTACTCAAATTCCAGTCCCTCGCCAAAATTAGTCCGTGCCCACTGGCCCCAGAACACAAGGTCACACTGCCTCCACATACCAACCTCTGTCCAGGACTGGCTCAGCCACTGCTCTGGCTCTGGACTGCTCCAGCTTTGCTCCAGGATTCAGCCGCTCCATCAGTGCTGCAGGAATCGGCCTGTGCTCGCTCCGTCACAGCTGCAGGACTCGGCCCGTGCTCGCTCTGTCACTGCTGCTGTAGGACTCGGCCTGTGCTCACTCTGTCACTGCTGCTGTAGGACTCGGCCTGTGCTCGCTCCATCACCGTTGCTGTAGGACTCGGCCTGCGCTCGCTCCGTCACTGCTGCTGTAGGACCCGGCCTGCGCTCGCTCTATCACTGCTGCTGTAGGACTCGGCCTGTGCTCGCTCCATCACTGCTGCTGTGGGACTCGGCCTGCAAATCAGCCTACTCGCTCTGCTGCTGGACTTGGCCCATGCATTCAGCTCCCACTCGGGCTCCAGCTGCAATCTGTCTCCCTAGACTCCACTGTCCAGGTGGGGCAGAATAGTCAAAAGTTTGGCAGGAATGAACAGAAAAAGAAAGAAAACAAAAAGGAACTGGCAAGCAGAGCTCTGACTGAAGTGTCCTACTCTGCCTGCATCTTGCTCCCTGCTTCTGGTCATGAGTTGTGCTATCAACTCCCAATCTCGGATGTGATGGCAAAGAAAAATGCATTCATATCACAGCCAAACAGGTCAATCATCAACTTGTAAATATTGTAAATACTTCCAAACTACACTAACACAGGTAACGGGTTCAGGAGACATTACAAATTATCCATGCGATTTGCATCACGCCAGGCTACAATGCCACAGCAATGTTGACTGTGTATGTGTGTGTGTGTGTGGACAGTGAAGATCAGTTGTGGAGTGAATAGAATGGGGTTCAATCTCCGTTCATATGTTGGAGTGGATTTGGGACCCTACCTCATTGCCCAACCCGTGAGAGAGATTGTGGCATTAGTGTTGCATTAGTGTGGCATTAGTCCATCTATATCTGCCTTCATCGAGTGAGAAACCCGATTAACTTCATTGGACTTTGCTTAGTCTATCCTCCCATTCTGAAATCTATTTGTGTCCTTTTGAAATTCAGCTGTTTTATTCTTTTTCTTAGACTGGGCTAAATACAATAAATGTTAAACTCCGAGACAGTAAGGACTGCCGATGCTGGAATCAGAGATAACACAGTGTGGAGCTGGAGGAACACAGCAGGCCAGACAGCATCAGAGGAGCAGGAAAGCTGACGGTTCGGGTCAGGGCCCTTCTTCAGTCCCTACCCAAAACGTCAGCTTTCCTGCTCCTCTGATGTTGCCTGTCCCTCTGTGTTCCTCCAGCTCCACACTGTGTTACCTTTAAGTGTTATACTCTCCTTTTCTTAGACCCAAGGAAGCCTGTTAATGCCTTTTCATTCATAGCATGTAAACAGTTACACACTCACTGAATTAGGAAGCATGTCTTTTTCGAAAAACATATTGCGGTCAAAGAGCATGAGAAGAGGGCAGCGATTGGACCCCTCTTAGACCAAAAGCTTGTTATATTAAGGCTGACTTTACTCATTTTTTAAATGGTTACTATTCTGACAATAGGTTGGCTATCAGCATTTAATACTGCAGTTGTTAAGGAGATCCATTTCTTAAACACATATTTAAGTGACAAACAATGACTAATTTTCTTTGCTACTCTATTCGCACTAGTTATTGGAAGTGTCTGCTGAAGATGTCTCTTAAACAGTGGCAATTTACATTTACTGTTTGCCACTCACTTGGGAGTAGTCGGTTACATCAAACAGTAAGAACTACTGGACCATAAAGCAAAGACATGAACTATGCAAGAATTTTTAATGTCTGTCCATGTAACTCATGTACGGACAGCATCAAATGGATTCTATTTATCACGGGAGAATGTTTTTCAGAGGTAATTATTTATTGGTGATGCATTCCACAATTTTAAAACCAGTGATTGCATAAAAAGGAACATTGTTTGTCATTAAGTAAGCTGTTTCTTCTTCATTTGTCATTTACAATTTTGCCTTCTACCAGGTATAAACTCAACCAAATGCGGCATGGTTTAATATTGAGAGAGACTAAAAAGGTTTCAGTGAAAAAAAAAGTTTCAGATTGCCTGAGGCTAAGATTTGGAAGAATGTAGACCATAATACTTCATCTCATATTCCCTAAAGCTCTTGTCGCCCAGTTGTTGACATGACAACGTTTATATAAGCCTGTCCTCCCAATGAACTGCGGTCTTGAACTTCACAAAGAAGCTCATCTCTTTCTGGGACAGGTAATTGTTATGAGGACAACTGCTGTTTTGTTCAGGTGAAAAATGATCTCTTTTACTACAGGAAGTTTTTTGAAAGAGGAATTAAAACCACAAAAATCCCTCCCGGAAAAATAAGACAGCACCTCCACGTCTGAATGTTAATGTCAACCTAGTGAAAGATTTGAAGGTGATAGCATTCCAGTTTGTTCCCCAGAAAATCTTGTTTAGAATCTAAGGTGATCTTTTTTCTGGCTCAGCTTCGTAGCTTGGAACTGTCTCATACTGAACAGGAATATCTCATATTCAGTGCGGATTATGTACTGAATGAATCAACTGACCTTAGTCAGGGTTGCAGCATTCATGTTAAAGATTGCCCAGGCATCAAAAGTGAGAGAATACTATATAAGATAAATTGGTTTGTACTCCTGGTCAGGTTGTTCACCTTAGCTGATGAGTAGCCAACCAAGGGGGGGGACAGAAACACACACAGAAAATCACAGGAACATGTTGACAAAACAGCGCATGATAGGTAAACATAAAGAGTGACTATTCATGTTACCCCAATTATAAAGATATACTCAAATCTGATGGATCTAATTTGAAGGCGATTGAAAATCTGATGCTGCTATTGCCACTGCAAATTGAAGGTATGTGGGTTATTAAAATGCAGTCTGTGAAGTCCTCAATAAAAGATTCTATACTCACCCATGTATTTGACACTTCCACTAAATTCTGCCAAAATCAGGGGCAACATAGAATTAAAATAAATAATTTTGCCATAAAAGTGGATTGTCTTTTGGCAAAATGCCCTGTTGCTTGTTCTGCAAAATATAGCAATAATAAACTTACCAACATGAGTGAAATATGACTGGCAGGATTCTACAAATAAAAAACCATGTTGCATTAACATATAATTTAAATTCATGAACTGTTCTGAATTGGACAATAAAAAGCATCACATGACTTTTGCTGTTGGTTTACATATGTAGCGATCAACTTGCGCGATCTAGAATATTTATGTTATAACCACACTTTTCAAAATTGTTAAAACTGAGTTTTTCACTTAGTTTGCTTTTTACTAGAACCATTTAAACTGCATACAAAAAAGAAAATGTGAAGATTATCTACTTTTATGAGCAAGATCTGTATAAACATGCTCATGCTTTTGGTGTATGGGAGTTATGTGGTCTTTCTGACAGAGAAGATAATCTGTATTTTTGCAGCAATGTTCAACATACCTTATTGATTATCCACTTGTGCGGCCACATTTTCTTCATTGAGAAACTAAGGTTTTGGGCTTAGAACCATTGTGCAGAATATCATCAAGATTGAAAAGAGTGAAAAGATAAGGAAAGGAAATAAGGATTAGCTAATCACACCAAGCTTTGATTTTAAAAGCCTGAAGAGTTTAGGAGCAAACAGTCAGGGTGGTAAGGCATTCCATAGCTTTGCTGTGCTTTGAAAAACTAGGTTAAGGGTAGGAGTCTACATAATGTGAAGAGGAAGAAGACCATGAAGTCTAAACATGCCTAAAACTCTTCCAAATGCAAAGTAATTTGAAAGAAAATTCAACATTTTCTGAGGAATTTGCACCCCAACTCTATCTGAAAATATATCAGGAATTTTGCGCCATTAATATTTATATTTCTCTCTTCATACGTTTGTGCTGTTTGACTGTGATTTAATCGGTGTGATTTTATTATTTTTAATATATTTATTTCAAGTTTTGTTTGGTGACATATGGATTTTCTATGTGTTTGAAATTAGGTATTCTTGTAGCCATAGTGATTGATTTCTAAGGCAGTTTATGGGAGGTACTTTGTAGCACTGTTTATCTTAGAATGTTTTACAACTTAGCAATATAAACCATTATCCTTTAACATCTGTTAGAAATTTATAGTCTTAGGGACTTTTTTTAAGTTTAGGGGAAA
The DNA here is from genome assembly GCF_030684315.1 of Stegostoma tigrinum. Taxonomy (NCBI): domain Eukaryota; kingdom Metazoa; phylum Chordata; class Chondrichthyes; order Orectolobiformes; family Stegostomatidae; genus Stegostoma; species Stegostoma tigrinum. The sequence continues at coordinate 19,602,032 of NC_081375.1, forward strand.
AACCCATAGCTTCAAGAAAGAGATTCTTTTTTAAGTTTTATTTTGTTTTGGATAGTTGTGTGATGTCCTTGGCTGAAGATGGTTGCTCCTGAGAAGGGGTGAATATAACAAAACTAGATTACATTAGTGTAATGGGTTAGTGACAGTCTCAAACCAAAGGTGTTAACTTAACACCCGAAGGGTTATTTGAATCTGAGTGCACTTAAACTAAAAAGTATGATAATTCCAAGATGAAGCTATCAGGATTTCCAATTGAGGGATTAAAGAGATAGTTTCATTTAACCTATTGATATGTAGGAAAAGATTTTATCTTGTGTCAGTACTGTACAATGGGGTACTTTTGGATACTTTACACAGGATATTGCTTTTTTTGGAATGTGTAAAGGAATGTTTTGGGATGAATGGGATCATACTTTTGTTGTGTTGAAAAAAATCTTTGAATATGTATTAGAAGTAAACAACTTGGTTTATTCCTCTTTTGCTTAAGCAAATCTGTTTTATTGTTAAAAGAAACCCTGCCATGTTGCATACTTACATTTCAATGAGAGACTGCCTCATTGAAACCGAAACAAATGGAATGTGTCTGGTGCATTAATCTTACAGGAAGTTGAAAATTCAGATGTGTTTAAGATTTTTGCTTTAAGATTAAAGCTCTATCAAAGTTTTTAAAAAACTCAAAATGCAACATTTCAATCAAGAAAATTTTAAATTATCCATGAGAACACCTAGATCAACTTGAAATGTCCCAGTTTTGTGATTGCAACATTTATATTCCTTTCCTCAGGTTTTCAATGACCTTTTTTTGCATTCAATACAAGTGAAAGAATGCTCATACCTACAGCTTGAGTTACAAGGCTGTGTAACTATTTATTTTTACGTGCCATATGGCTTAGAATCAGGGTTCCTCTTCAGCAGTGAGCATTTTAGGAGCTATTTCAGTCTTTCTTGGTTCATCTATGTTCATTTTTCAAGGTGCAATGTGCACATGAGTTTCGAGACATTGGATGATTTAACAAGTAACAGCAGGCTGATCATTTGGACTGGTGGTTAATAATTAGAATGGCCTGTTTTCAATCCCCATGTTGCACAGTGAAGTCTTTACAAATTGTCTCAAATGATTTTCATTGTCTTGGCTCCCTAATGTGAATCTCTTTATATCAACCAGTCACAATTCATCTCCAGACCATTCCAGACAAGTGATATTTGATACAAGCATAGAATTCCAGTATGCTAAAAGACTTCCCATTCATCTCTTTTGTTTAGGATTCCTGATCCAAGCATAACTCTGGAGTACAAAATGCTCATCCAAGCACAAAATGATTCCCAACTGTCCAGTTTTCCATGCTCAGATCACTAAATACACTCAGTAGGTTGCCAAATACTACTTATGCACAATGGAATATCTTCCAAGTTTATTCACTTTGTGTGAACGATATGTTTCTGTTTTGTGCTTCCTGCTTTTCTGTTAAGTAAAACCGAAAAGCCAAATGATTGAATTTAAAGAAAAAGCTAACTACAGTTAGCTGCATAATTCTGTTTACACATTCTTATGAGCTTTTAATGTCGTAAAACTGCTGCATTGCAGGCACTGTCAAGCATTATCAATTCAGAAACGTCATGTTTTTGTTACAGAATAAATTTTTGCTAGAGTCCACATATCCATCTTTCCTTCCCACAGCATCCTCTACCACTTAATGCCAAATTGCCCCTTCTACATATTTAGATTGAACATCTTCCAAGCTAGTGGTGTTTTTATGCAAATATAAGTAACACTTAGCTTACATATGGTTAAAAAGCTGCCTGAAAGGATAAAACCAAAGTTCTTAGGTCTAGCTGGGGCAAATTACACCCCTTGGTGTTTGTTGAAGAGGCAACTATATGATTCATTTTTAAAAGTTGGCTAAAATCGACGATGAAACATTTTAATGCTTTCACTCCATGATCAGGCTAGAGTAGTTTGAGGGAGGGGCTCAATTCACACCATCACTTACCTGCCCATGGTCACTATTTGCCTATGTGTTTATGCCAGTGTTTCATTGTTTACTCTAAAGCTCATGCTAGTCAGGTGTGGGGCCATTTTCAATACAAAATTCACAATCTGATACAAAATTGACAATTTGCTGCAAGTGATATTTTTACTGAAACTCTATAGACTGAGGGGGGATAGGGCAGCAGGGTCTGACATCTAGATTCATGATCGCAAACCCAACTCCCCCTGCCCCACCAGCACCATAGAAAAACCTGCTGACCACATAGTCGAACAGCCACTTGATTTTTGCCTGGATTCTATGAAACCAAGTGGGGATGCATATTCATTTGGAGTCTGCACGCATTCCTTTGGACTATCCAGCCATGATCATTCCTCTCCACCGTCAGGCCATCATTGACTTTGCAACTATCAACCTCCCTTCTTTCCCCAGAATTTGTCATACATGGGGATATCCCGAGCTATATCAGGCTCACTCTACTTTTGGGTAGGAGATAGATTCCCAGCAAATTACCCCACAACTAAAACAGGTCAGGTCTCATGGCCAATATTTTACTTAGCATGCATTGCCCACTTCAGGGCACCTCCATATATCCCAAACATACTACTCCAATCTATATTTGAAATCCACTCATACACCTTAGCAATCATTTTGTTTACAACACCTTGCTATCAATGAATGAAAGTAGAGCTGCGATGATGAGAGTGAACTCTGCAGAACAGGTTAGTCCTTCATCTGAGCTCCCTCTGTCATAAAGATATTATTTATGTCTGGGAAATGAAAATGTTCCTTGCATATGAACATTTTGCAACGCAACTTTCTGGGACAATTCTTGAGGCATATCTCTTCGTAAGCTTCTGATTCATACTCATATCCAATCAGGATTCCTTAAGCCTCCCTAATGGGTTCCAAGTAGTTTTCAGATCATTTGAAGGTTGGACTAAACTTTTCAATCTTTTAAGGTAAATAGTTTTTATAATTAACAAAAATGATTTAAATAGCCTTTGCTTTGGTTTTACTTTAGTTTTGTAAGGCAGAATTTTGTAGAGATAAGAGCAATGTGGGCAATGTTGAGATCAACATTGTTGGGCAATGTGGTGGAATTGGATGAGAAGTCAGGTTACACCCATCTCAATATTGGGAGCTGAATCTTTTCTGCTTTTCACGAGCAATGCGATGGGTTTCTTGCTAGGCAGCAGTGAGTTGCCAATTAAGGGGCATTATTACTTGTTAATTATTACTTGCATTGTTAGCAGCCTAACTTGCCTCATTAATATTCAGCATCCTATTATTGCTCATGTTTACTGTAACGTGCCCAGAAACACTCAGTGCTGACGGGTTCTGAATTCAGGCCTCCTATTACATGAAGCATTGCTAAAGACTAGAGATGCTGAAGACCTCATATTTCTCTTGGTGACCCTGCAGCCCAATGGTATCAATGTGGACTTCAAGAGTTCAAAATCTCCCCACCCTCGACCGCATCCCAAAACCAGCCCAGCTCGTCCTCGTCTCCCTGACCTGTCCGTCCTTCCTCCCACATATCCGCTCCTCTCACTTCAAACCTCACCCTCACCTCCTACCTACCAGCCTCATCCCTGCCTCCTTGGCCTGTCCGTCTTGCCTGGACTGACCTCCCCCCATTCTAAGTCCCCACTTACACTTACCTTTGCTGGCTCCATCCCCACCTCCTTGACCTTTCCAATTCCCCTCCACCTATTTACTGCTTTATCCATCTTCCATCCACCTCCCCCTCTCTCTGTATTTATTTCAGAATCCCCTTGCCCTCCCCCATTTCTGAAGATGGGTCCAGACCCAAAACATCAGCTTTCTGGCTCCTCTGATGCTGCTTGGCCTGCTGTGTTCACCCAGCTTTACACCTTGTTATCTTAAAGACTGTATTATAGCCTTTCTCTTTTTGGATTATACAGGCAGTCCCCAGGTTGCAAACAGGTTCCGTTCTTGAGTTCACAAGTCGATTTGTACGCAAGCCAGAACACAATGCAGGACTATACAAAGGAGCCATTCGTTATTACAAGAAATGTTCATGTGTGGAATTGTTAAAATTACATCCTGTGTGGAACCATGTTTGCAAGTACGAGCATTTATACATCAGGGGCCGACTGTACAGGTTTCAACCAAGGTGTCTGGAAATTTCAAAAATATTACCTTTACTTCAAGATGAATGTTCTCATGCAGTTCACCCCATTGGAAGTGCTGGAGGTCAGCACACTCACTGGATCCCTCTACGTAATGAATTGCCCTCTTTGGGTCTTACTGCACTTCAGTTTTGCCAGGGATACCCCCCAGGTACCACCCTGGCTATTTCCAGATGTGACGGAAGCTGAGAAATAGTTAAACTTCATGTTGAGTCTTCTCTGCAACAATTGCTGCCATGCACTTTTCAGATGGCATGTTCCTTTAAATTTGAACTTTTAAGCTAGACTTTCCAACAACCAGGTTAACTGCCAGGACAAGGCAAGATCAATGGGGACTTGAATAAATGCAGATATGTATCTGACTCTCTAAATTGCTTGCAGTCAGCTTTGTGCACTGCTCACTAGCTTTGGGCTACAGCTCATTGCTCTTAGCACAGATTTTTTCTGGAATGAAAAGTTATAATTTATAAATGTAAACTTGTCAAAAGACTCTGTGAAATGGAACATATTGTGCATTGTTTCTTTAAATTACCAAACAACAAAAGGTGTAACCACTTGGCCCTGCATTGATAATTCAATAAGCAAATTAGACAAGAGGGAGCCACCTAATTCTGGGAACCGCCTTTATCAAGTTGCTAAGGGAGTGTGACCAATCAGAGGCTTAAGGAGTGGTTTGGTGTAATATGAGAAGCTAACTGGAGCAGTTCTTCACTATATTCCACAAGGAAGATTAAAATTTGACAAAGTTATCCATTGGCTGTCTATCTGAATTTATCACACAAAGTACAAAAAGTTCCAAGTTTTATAAATTCAAACTATCCTCTGAGTTTGTAAGCCAAAATCCAATTCAGATGGAGTTGAACGAATAAGTGATATTAAAGGTGTTGGGCAAACAGTTAAAATTTGTTATAGGGAATATAATCAATAAACTGAGCAAAACTAATAATATGAACTGATTTTCCAAGTTGTCCTACATATGCGAAAAGTGTGTGGTAAACCTTTTACAGCCTCGTGGCGAAAGTGAAAAATATAGGGACAGGGCAGAAGATTGAGACTCACAAGATAGTCTATTCAAGGTGTTGGCACCTTGCTAAAGTAATTGGATTTCTTAACTTTGCAAAGCAAGCCTTGCATTTTTGACAACCACCAAACATCTCAGGACTGTCACTGGTGGAATGCAGAAAACACAGAAGTTAATATGCACTCAGTAAACTCCAACAAATAACAATGTGAAAATAGCCCAGATAATGATCCAGGCCATTGAGGCTCTGTATGGCCTGAAGGAAATGTGTCATGACCTTTGGAAGTCCTGACTCAATGCCTCTGCAATAATTGCCCAAAAAGCTTATTTTGGGATGGGCAATTATCTGGAATCGTCTGAAAATGTCCCCAACTCGGAGCTGCAGTTGGAGACTTTGGAACATGCTGCCCTACGTACCTTATTAGTTAGCCAGGAAAAATGAAAGGCATTAAAACCTGCTTTAACCCCTAGCTAACTTTATAACAGCTCTACCGATGGCTTACACTGATCCAGTAATACTTAACCCCTTTCCTAGCATTTGACAGTTCCCTCAACACCTGATCCAAACTATTCTCTCACTCACTAACCTGCCACTGTGTTACCGCACCCTTCTGCCACATTTTCTCCTTACCTTTCTGGTATCCTACCCTCTTATCCAAATGGCACTCTACCCCCTCAGTCACTTATTTGCCCCCTTAGTAGTCATTTCAGTGTCAGAGACAGGTCTTCTGCAAAGATTCATTCTGTTACTGCCTGAAGGGTTTATTGGACTGAGCCTTCTGCAACTGATCTTTTTTCCTTCTTATTCACTCGAGAGATGAGGTCATCACTGGCCAACATTCATTGCCTGTATATAGTTGCCCTTGAGAAGGTGCTGGTGAGCTGCCTTCTTGAATCGTTGCAGTCCATGTGCTGTAGATAGATTCACAATGCCATGAGGGAGGGAATTGCTGAATTTTGACCCAATGACTTTGAAGGAATGATGATTTTTTTTCCAAGTCATAATGGCAAATGGTTCAGAGTAGAACTTGCAGGTGGTGGTGATCCTCTGTGTCTTCTGCCCTTGTCCTTCTAGATGATACTGGTCATGGGTTTGGAAAGTACAATTTAAGAAGTCGAAGTGAATTTCTGCAGTGTTTCTTGAAGATTATACTGTGGCGACTGAGCTCCAGTAATGGAGAGAGTGAATGCTTGTGGAAGTACTGCCAACCAAAATTTTGCTTTATCCTGGATGGTAAGGAGATAATTACTTTGTCTGATTTGGATCAAAAATAGAGATTCCAAACAGTTCAAGAGATTTGGGGACAATAAGTTTTGTGATGTTGGTTGGAGGATAAATACTGGCCAAGAGCCCCTGGATAACTCCCCCTTGTTTCTCAAAAAGGCGTAACATGGTCTTTTACATTGGTTTTGAAAGGCAGACACAGGCCTTTAATATTGCACTCAAATTAAGATAGCACCTCTGACATGACCATGTCTCCTCACTGGTGACTTATCATTGAGTTCTGCGTTCAAGCGCTGATGTGGGGCTTAAATGCAGAATTTGTCATTCAGATACGAGTTTGGTACCAACTAAACCACAGTGAAACTGTAAGAGGAAAAGGAGGGCTTTTCTCATTTTTACCAGATCCCACAGGTAGGATGTAGCAGGCGCCAGACAGAAAAGGAGTCTTCCTTCTTATTAAGACAAAGTGGGTGGAAATTTTCTAAAGAGAGGCAGGAATCGGGAGACGAGTTTCATTGTCTACCCGCCTGTGTTGCCACCTACTGGGAAGTGAGGTTTCCACAGGATCAGGATCTCGTCAACTTGTGGACAGGTTTGCTGCCAATATAGTCAATAGGAGGACATTAATGGAGGCACAACATCAGGGAAGTGGGCCACATTCTGATCTAAATCAACAGCCATTGCTGTGACAATCATCAGAGTGTGGTCTTAAAGAAATTAATGCATCTTCCATCTTCAGAGAAGCCAGGGCAAATACAGAACTGGGACTTGGGTTAGAGTCAGAAGAGGGTGGTTATTAAAATTTAGTTACTCTTGAATCATTCTTTTGTACAATTTTTCATTTTTCCATCAAATAAAGCAATTTTGGCACTTCTTTCCCCACCAGGCTAAGCTGGTCTGCTTCAAGAGAGATCTGAGAAAATCATTGGCCCAATGAAAATCTCAGGAAGTCAGAAGGCAAGGTGCTCTCTAGTGATCTCAACATGCCTGCTTAACAAGTTCATTTCTTGTCTGCACTCCTCACTCTCCAAAGTGCCCTAAAATAAGGCAGAAAACTTAGGATTTGACATGGGAGATTGTCAACCAGCACCATTTTTTGTCTTGCAACCTCGATTCCTGTTCAATGTGGATTGGGAAAATCTGGGCCAATGTGGCTAAATCTGTCCTGGGAGAGGGTTACCCTGTTCTTCTTGTTGCAACTTATTTTAAGCACTGTATTATTTTATCCTCATATCCTTTCCTTGTGGAATTGCCAAATGACTCCCAACTACATACAAATTGCCAATATAAACTTTAGTACTGCATTCATGTCTGGTCAGAAGTAATTCCGAAATGTCCAAACTTAGTTCCAGCTTCATCATGTGATCTTAGTTACACGGTTTCCCAAGCATACGTCACCTAACACATTTAATTGCAAACTATTGAAGCATTTTCTTACTGATATTTCTGCTATGGCTCTTAGCAACTGCTTGCCAGAGGTAAAAAGAATGACATAGAACATAGAGCAGCCCACTCTGTCTGTGCAAACCATGGTGCCATTCTAAACTGATCCCATCTGCTTGCACATGGTCCTTACCCCTCTATTCCCCACCTGTTCATGTGTCTGGCTAACTAATTGCCTGTTAAATATTGCAATTGTATCTGCTTCTACCACCTCCCCTGGCAGCCCAGTCTGGACACCTCCACCCTGTGTAAAAGTCTAGCTTTGCGCATCTCCTTCCCCTCTCACCTTAAACCTATGCTCCCTAGTATTTGAAATTTCTACCTTGGGAAAAACACTCAGACTATCTACCCTAACCATGCCATTCTTAATTTGTTGTACTTCTAGCACGTTGCCCCGAGTCTCAAATGTTGTAGTAAAAACAGTCCAAGTTTGAAAACCTTTCTGTACAGCTAATACACTCATATCCAGACAGCATCCTGGCAAACCTCTTTTGCATCCTGTCCAAAGCTTCCACTTCCTTCCTATCATGTGGTGACTAGAATTGCATGTGATACTCCAAAAACGGGCTAACTAAAGTCCCAAACAGTTGCAACCTGACTCGCCAATTCATATACTCAATCGCACAACCAAGGAAGGCAAGCATGCTATATGGTTTGGCCAATGAATTATATAAACAGGCAATAAAGTTTCAGGGCTAGGAAATTGGATTGATTGCACAGCAATCATTCATTTTTGGATGATAATTGGGTGCAGGAGAGCCCAGTATAACATCCAGGTGTTTATTCTGTGCAAAATGCATGTCGTCTATGGTGTTGGCATGGGACGCTGCTATTCTACAGCATGCCGACCTGCAAATATCTATCCATTAGCCTGCGTATCAAAAGCTTACTCCCTCTTTCAGACACTTCTGCATAATTCTTTCTCAGGTACACAGAGGCCAAACAAATTGCTCTTTTAAAAGGGATTACTGGAGACTGCCGCTGATAAAAAGAAGTTCCATTAAATCTTTACACGTAACCAAAACCAGTGCCAAATGGTGCCAATGTTCTCCTCCCATCTCCACATTACAACTTTAGGTGATTGCTGGCCAACACTTGTCCCCATTTTTCCAACCCCTCACCAGCATCATGCACCCAGCCAAATTTTCATACCCTTTGCGAAATACATGCAGTCTCTTGAATTGTATAACTACTTTCAGACGTTGGAAAAACTTTCAATGATATCATGCTCCTCAGCGGGCATAAATAGCACATTATGGGCAGAGTTAAGAGAATAAGAAGTAAATATATAGAAAGAAGCATGTGCAGAAGGATGACTTGTGATAGGTGGTTTCTCTGGATATCTTGGATTATAATTTTTATTCCAGAAGGCTGTTCTGACCTGGCCTTCTTCTTGACAAGTCTGGCTTGAAACCTACATCGTGGATATGAAGTACAAAAGATGAAAGAGACACTACAGAATCCATTGCCTAGAAAGCTGTGGCAGCAGCAAAATCAAGAAACAGACCTGAAATCACTTGGAAAAGAAAAGAACAAAAAGAAAATCACTTTTTAAAAAAATGCCATACAGATTTAAGGCCAGCAAGCAGCCAAGGAACTACAAAACAGTTCCTGTGAAGAACGAAATCTCTGAACATAAATCTCCTGCACAGATATCACAAAAAAAAGTCTCAGTAAGATCCTTTGGAACCTTATTAGGGGAAACAAGTCTTTTAAAAGGAAGCAGTGAGGGCAGTAAAAGCTCACAACCAGTGAAGGAGATAAATCTGGTTCACAAAATAAGAATAAAATTGTTATTTGGAATTTGAGGTTTCAGAAGTCAAATAGTGAAGCTGATTAAAACTTTTTTTTGACAGTTTGAGAAAGAAACAAATGTTATTCAGCAAATAAGAAGTCTTATGGATTTTATGCACTAAAAGCCAACATATCAAAGGTGGAGAAATAGAATGCAAAATCTTATTATGGTATCAAATTCAGAATAAAAATATTTCAGACACAGAAACAAACCTGTGCGAAGGATAAATCTTTGATGTGGTCAAAAATCATTAGATCCTATTAAATGAAATGTTTCAAGAAAGTTTCTAACCACACATATTTTAGAAATTCTTAACCATCTTGAAAAATGAATATCTTCACTCATCTCTATGAATACACCATATTAGTGAAGAAAAATATTACACCGAAAACATCATTCGGAACAGTAGAAACAAAATTCTTCTGTCTTTATCTTTCCTCCAAAAAATTCAAGCTTTATGATTTATTTGATAAATCAGTAAACTGCAAAATGTGGCAAGAGCAATTCCTCTGATTTTGTTCAGGATTGGACAACAAATGCAATTCTGAACGGTTTTACACATTTCTCGACTATGCAAGAAGAACGTTAGATCACGTGTTACATAGACAACAGATCAATAAGAAACAAAGTACATTCGATAAATTCCTGCTCGCTTTTGATCAATTTTGCGGTTCAAGAACAATTAGAACTCTGGCAAGATAATACTTCAATAGCACAAGCCAACTCTCACGAGAATCTATATGAAATACATATAGGCAATTAATGAAATTATTTGAACCATGCATCTTTGGAGATCTACATTGACATCTCATTTGTTACAGAATTGTAATTGGTCTATTAGATAGTTATGATGGGGAAAGAAGGTTTGGAGAAGCTTGTTGTCTAAGGGCTTTAGGACCCTGGAGTAACCTTGCAATAATATCATTTGGCTGCTCTTCAGCCATGAAACTTTTTCATTCAAAATAAAATCTAATTTGAGAAAGGACAGACCAGATAGCAGTGGTTACAAAGTCTAGAAAATTGTACAAGAAGCATTATACAGCAAAAAGCCCCAATTAACACAGACTGTTATGCAGACAGTGCGGACTACTTAAAGCAAAATGTAGCATTCAATCAGAGAACACAGCCAGCTTGTCTGAAAAAATTATTTGAGTAACAGCACCAATACAAAATCCAATGCAATCTAATACCACAGTATCTTGTAACAGATGTTGTTCCAAAACCCCATATCAGCAAAGACAAATCTGACAAGTGTTATACCAACAATATGTTCATTGCAGGTAGAGAGTTCACTTATGCTATACCAAGTACTACGCCAAATAATTTCTGGGGGTCGACATCTATCATTCATACCTTGGAACAGAACCTTGAAGAACAGGCTAATATTTAAATGAAGTAAGTTTCCTTACATGGGGAACAACTACTGGACACAAACAACATTAGTGTTTCCTTGGAAAATTAACAGCATTACCTTCATTAGATGCTAATGACAGAAGAAACAACTCAACTTCCCCATACATTCCTGCAGCTCATCAATGCAAGACCCTTCAGCAAGCTCTGTTGATTAAGAAAAATGTTCACCAATTTCACCTCAAATGTTTTTAAATCTTGGTACAACTTTCTGGATCCACATACCAATAAATTAAATCAAAAGCTCAGGTGCGGTGGGTGACTTAAAAATATACAGTAAATGTTGTAAAAAGAAGTGAAGAGGGAACTAATTTATGAATGTACATAAGTATTAATTAATGTTTATGACAGGGAAAGAAAGTTTCAAGAGAATGTGTTGTTTAAAGGCTTTAAAACCTAGTGCAACCTTTCAAAGATATAATGTAGTTGCTCCTCACTGGATATAAATAGCACATTCAAAGCAGAGTTAAAAAAAAATAAAAAACACCTGCACCGAGGCACATAGTGTAGACTGACTAGCATTACTGGTAGAGTTTAAGGAATAGTCTTTCAATAATGTTTTGGTAAGGTTAGAGTCTGATATATTATGATGACCATGTATTATAGCATTTACTCTTAATAGATAATTAACAGTGTTATAAAGCAACCCAAACCCAAAGACCAAGCTGTCTTGAGCCCAACTGATATTGGCATAAAGTCACAACAAAAAACCTTGGACATATCTTTCACATGCACCTCCTTGTTATTGCCATAATGTGGCTGACACATCACTTTACCCTTGTTCTATTGCTGGTTTCATGAGCCTTATAGATAGTCTCAGGCATGGTTCAGTTTATAAGCACAAGTCTTATTAGCATGTTAATATTTACCATGTTTGTATAAAGTTATTGCATAGTCGCTCAGTGTTAGCACTACTGCTTCACAGCACTAGGAGCTCGTGTTCGATTCCACCCTCGGGTGACTATCTGTGTCGAGTTTGCACATATTCCCCCTGTCTATGCAGGTTTCCTCCCACAGTCCAAAGATGTGCAGGCTAAGTGGATTGACTACTTAAATTGGCTAAATTGCCTGTAGTGTTCAGGGATGTGTAGAGTAGGTGGGTTATAGGGGGATGATTCTGGGTGGGATGCTCTGAGGGTCAGCGTGGCCTTGTTGGGCTGAAGGGCCTGTTTCCACACTGTAGGGATTCTAATCTATTTAAAATGCAAGCATTTTAAAAAATGGATTTAAACCTCTGTTAAACTGACAAAATAGATTTGTACCAAAATATTAAATATTAAGCATGTATTTGCTCCTGTAGCATAGCATCATTTCTAGCCTCATTAGTTTATTTGAGAACGTGAAATCTGTCAACGTGTGAGGCAGTTTGATATACCATCCAGAACTATTCATCATCATTATGTCCTCCTCCTGCCTTGAAGAGATTTTCACAGGAGCACAAAACTGATAAGGTCACATCTCTAACTTGCAATCTAAAAAAGATCTCAGCAGCAAGCGCTGTCACCTCAAGCTGAGCTATCAATCAGTTAAATGGGACTGGACGTCGTGAAGAAATCTATTAGAACTGGCTTCAGCTGGGAAAATCTGTACATTGATGTTCTTCACCTCAGAATTTACACAAGCATTTCCATTCCAAATTCTGTCAATGTCATCAATTGATTCAGTTTCATAAACTATGCTGTATGTGTGAATCACAACCTGACATTTCACTTTTTATATTTTTGCAAATTAAATCTTGCTTTATAAATGCAATTTTTTTTTACCAGAAAGCCACAGGGCTGATCCTTACTGTTTTTTGCTTCTTTTTTTGCTGTGGGAACATCTCACTATATGGCCAAGCAAGTTTTCTCACCTATCTTACCAAACTTTGCCCAACGACCAGCCTCACATGTTTTTTTCGTTCACGGGATGAGGGCGTCACTGGCTAGACTGCATTTACTGCCCATCCCTAGGTACCTGGAGGGCAGTTAAGAGTCAACCACCTTGCTGTGGGTCTGGAGTCACATGTAGGCCAGACGAGGTAAGGATGGTAGTTTCTTTCCCTAAAGGACATGAGTGAACCAGATGGGTTTTTCCCCAACCTTCAACAATGGACTCATGGTCATCATTAGATTCCTAATTCCAGATATTTATTGAATTCAAAGTCCACCATCTGCCATGGCAGGATTCAAACCCAGGTCCCCAGAACATTATCTGGGTCTCTAGATTAATAGACCAGCAATAATACCACTAGGCCATTGCCTCTCCATGCTATCTTTAAATAGCTGGATGAGTGCTGGCATTCAGAAGGAGGGTCATAAGAGAGATGACTCGAGAAAGAAAAGTTGACACCATGATGGTCTAACAGGAGGTCCTGGTTGATAGGGTGAAGCAAAGAAAAAGAATTGTTTTCTTGGAGGATTGCCAGAGGATGCTGTAGCATCCAACCATTGATTTCAATCAACCATATTGTTCTCATACTAACATTTCTGTCCCAGCCTGCGAAGTACAATACATGCGCAAGAAACAACAACTCATTTTCCCCCATTTCTGAAGAAGGGTCCAGACCTGAAATGTCAGCTTTCCTGTTTCTCTGATGCTGCTTGGCCTGCTGCCTTCATCCAGCTCTACACCTTGTTATCTCATTTTCCACTTTGGCACTTTACATCTCTCAACTCAAAATTGAATTCCCACAACTTCAGAGTCTGGCCATGAGGATTTTCCTCCATTTTTTCTTACACCCCAGCCATGGTCTCGTCTAGTTTGTGCCTCGTTGACATTGCTGTCAGCCAAGAGGACTTATTTTCACGCTTTCACTCCTCAGTTTACAGGCATTTTATATCTCTATTTTGCTTTCACCCCAATTGGCAAACCCAATCGTAATGAGCCTCCACACAATCTGTCTTCCTGTCTCCTCTTCCATATGCCAAAGTATAAAACAACAATTTCCCATCCCCTTTCAGTTCTAAAGAAGAATCAGACTAGACTTGGAACATTAACTCTGTTTGTCTCACCACAGATGCTGCCAGACCTGCTGAGTTTCTCCACCATTCTCTGTGTTTGTTTAAACCTTGTGGTCCAAAGTCATGTGTTCCTCTCAAGCTTGTGACAGTTATGTCATGTCTCAAATTATTCATTTGCTATGAGCTAATATTATTGGTTTTGCTCTTAACTTTTTCCACCATCTCCCATGGAGAGTCTTCGATAGATATAATGCTTACTAACTGAAATGTTTCTGCAGAATAATATTGAACATATTCCCATATCGTCTGATTGCTGTGCTCCAGACAAATGAAACAGTTAGATGACAATCTGGATGATCTAGAGTCATGGAGTCATACAGTGAAAAAACAGATCCTTCTGCTCAGCTTGTCCAAGCTGACCAGGTTTCCCATTTGCCTATTGTTGGCCCATTTCTGTTGAAACCTTTCTTTTTCACCTACCTGTCCAAACATCTTTTAAATTTTATAACCTGCCTCTACTACTTCCCCTGGCAGTCCATCTTTACAAAAGCCTGGAAATAGTGATCATAATTACATTCTCAGCCTTCCTTTTCCCATTAAAACTATGCCCAATTTGTATAATTGCTCCTCTGATCCAATACTCTACCTTCTCAATAATTTCAGTAGCTTAGATAGGGCTCCTTTCACTGCCTTTTGCACTGTAAAAACCAGAACAGTGCACAGTATTCTAAAGGAAAATGCACTAACGATTCATGAATAAGAAGATGATTTTCCTTAGTATGTTAACTGATTATTGGCTTTTTAATACATAATAACTCAATGCAGGAATAAGCAAATGAGCCCCTTTAGCCTGCTCCACCATTTGTTACGATTATGGCTGATCTAGTTTTAACTTCAACTCCAGTCTCCTGCCCACTGTCCATGACCCTTCAACCCATTACTAATTTAAAAATCTGTCTGTCTCTTACTTAAATTTACTCAATGTCCCAGCACCCACCCCATTCTGGTATAGAAAATTCCATTGATTCATAACCCTTTGAGAGAAGTAATTTCTCTTCAAATCTGCTTTCAAACTATTACTCCTTAGTCTAAAACTATGACATCTCATCCTAGGTTGCCCCCCATGAGGGAACATACTCCCTACGTCTAATTTGTCAATCCCCTTAAAGGTTCTTAGATACCTCAGTTAGATCTTCTTTTATTTTTCTAAAGCCCAGATAAAATCCAATTTGTTTTATAACATATTGCATTTGTGTTACTCTGTCATTTTAATGCTTTGGATCTCCTTCATTGCCCATATAATAACAGTTCTCTCTTGATTTTATTTTTCACTTTGTGAAAGACTTTCCACTCTTGAATATTGAATTTCATCTTTCGCCAATTTGTTCAATTCCCAAGAATATTAAAATGTTCATGTGGCTTATCTTGTTCTGCTTGGAATCCACCATCTTCATTCAATTTGCAAACATAACCAAGGTACTGATGACTCTAGCTCTGTTCAATAAAAGAGGTCTCAAATAGGTCAATCTGGTATCCCAGTAGTAACATTCCAACTGACAGCAAAGGGGCGGCCCTGTGACACAGTGGTTTGCACTGCTGCCTCACAGCGCCAGGGACAGGAGTTTGATTCCACCCTCGGGCGACTGTCCATGTGGAGTTTCCACATTCTCCCCTATCTGTGTGGGGTTTGCAAATTCTCCCCATGTCTTTGTGGATTTCCTCCAGGTGCTTCGGTTTCTTCCCACAGTCCAAAGATGTGCAGGTTAGGTGGATTGGCAATGCTAAATTGCCTGTAGTGTTCAGGGATGTGTAGATTAGGTGGGCTTGCAGGGGGATGGGTCTGTGTGGGATGCTCTGAGAGTCAGTGTGGCCTTGTTGGGCTGAAGGGCCTGTTTCCACACTGTAGGGATTCTGTCATCGACATCTTCTAAGATCTAATAATGTAGTGGTTATAACTGACTTGTGAAACATCTGATCAGATTATTGCCCTGTTTATTTTAAGGACCAGCCATTAAAAAGGCTGAGCAAAATCTGTGGAGAGAAATAATGTTTCACTAGATTATTTTTCATCAATATTTTTCACTAACATTGTCAACATCAGGTAAGAAGTCAGTTACTGAATAAGAGGTATTAAAGTTTCAATCTGATGAACTGAGTGTGAGTTAAACTCAAATATTTGCCGCTTTAATGGGGCACAAATTATTTATATGTCTAAATATGTTTATAGCAGTTTGAAAATATCAGTAAAATGCACCTTCCTTCAGTTATATTTCTTGGAAAACTTATGTATTTATATCAGGGAAAATATTTATAGTGTCCTTATTGTTCCTGCATGTGTTTAAGCCTGATAGCTATAAGACTATTAACTTGACATTTCAAGGTTTTCACTTATTTATCTTCTTGCCTCTTATTTTCATAAGGTGCGGAAAAAGACCCTTTGGTCCATTGCATCCTTGCCAGTCAAAAACAACACCTTATTATTCTAGTCCCATTTTCCAATACTTGGCCCAAAGCAGCGCGTGTCTTGGCATTATAAATACACATCTAAATACTTCTTAAAGGTTATGGAGTTGCTGCCTCCACCAATCTTACAGGCAATGATCCAGATTTTCACCACCCTCTGGGACAAAATGTTTGTCTTCATATCTCCACTAAACTCTCTGCCCCTTTCATGAAATCTATGCCCTCGTCATTAATTCCTCTATCAAAGGGAAATGTTTCTTCCTATCTATCCTATCTAAGTCCTTCATAATTTTATATGTGTTACCCCTCTCAATCTCTTCTGCTTTAAGGAAAGCAACCCCAAATCTATCCGACTTCTCTTCATAACATAAACTCTCCAGCCCAGGCAACATCCTGGTAAATCTGGAACAAAAACAAAGTTGCTGAAAAGCAGGTCTGGCAGCATCTGTGAAGGAGAAAACAGTTTAACGTTTTGTGTCCAATGACTCTTCCTCAGGTAAATCCTGGTATATCAATATAACGTGGATTCCAAAACTACACACAGTTATTTAAATTGCACACTCCTATAGCAGATAGAGAGATATTGTAACAGATAAAAATATCTTTTCATTAATTAGAATTCAACAAAAGAAGAAAGCAAAGTTGCATCACTAAAAGTAAACTAAAGTAGCTTTGTTAAATTATGAGATTGTTCAGTATGGAGATTCAATTAATTGAACTATCTCTGACCTACTGAGAAGACAATAGCTAATAGGCTTTGAATTTTCAAACAAGAAAATAAGCCAGTCAGGAGCAGGCAGTGTGAGGCGATGATAGTGGTCGGGAATTAGATTTAGCAGGAAAAAGCCCTGAGGCAGAAAAAAAACTCAAACAGAATTGACAGGCTATAACATATCCTGCATCAAGCATTATAATAATTACAGTTTACTGTAAGTGTCAGTTTTTAAAAATGTGCTGACAGGAAAGCATACTAAGTATTTTAAACATCGACATGCCCCAACTGTAATCTGTTAATTGCAAATTGATTGCTTTACTGATACAATACAAAAGTTATTAGAGTTTATGAACATTAGTTATGGTGAGAATACAGTATTAATTGTATTTGCTTGATGCTTCAAACAGGGAAGTTTGCCAAATCAAAGGAATAATATTTAAAAACAGGACACATGTATCTTCAAGAATGTGGCTTGTCATCGTCAGAGATGGTCTGACGATGATTGCTGGCATTTATAGGCTCCAGCAGCTCAGTTGTATTATTTTGGTGGCCAGAGCTTTTGCAAAGAGAAAAATATAATTCAGCTGAGACGTCTCATGAAGGATCACTGCAAGCTTGACCTCATCGTCCAGGAAGTAGTCAAATGTCACTCCAACCTCACACTTCCTGCCACGGACATGCGAGGAACCTTTTCTTTTAATCTTGTTTACGGACATCAGAATGCTTCTTGATCTGCTACCGTGGTTTGGGTTTTTGCCTCCAGCAGCTTTTTTGCACCTGAAGCAGTAATATTTATGTTAGCTTCTGTAACATGTGGGTTACGTACTACTGGAAGATTTAACAGATGTTTATTACAGCTTACATAAGTACATTACCATCCTAAGCACCTCAATGTCAGGGCTAGTACTAACCCATTCAATTTACAAACAGTTTCACACTTCCATCAACATATCATGCTTTAAGTGGCCTGAGTTGAGGTGGAATATGAGACTTTTATTCTCTCAGTGCTCATGCAATGTCATGGTCATGGCACCATGATCATGTCTCTTTAGGTAAACTACAAGCCAGGTGTTGAGACAATAACACAACACTTCTGGTATTAAAGTTCCATAGATGGATTTGGTCTGTTGAACACTCTGATTTGTACAGGGCAACAAATTGACTTTGGTTCTGCCTATGCCCAGTATAGTTTTATTACTTAAGAAATGTGTTTGAGTTTCATTAATCATCAAGGCCTGGAAAAACTACAAAATTAATTACTCCACTTTTCTCACAGATGGAAAATAAGTTGTTCCAGTGGTCATTTGTGGAGAATATTTCAGCAGAATCCCAGTGTGTCATGTAAATAAGTTGCTTCACAAAGGATAGAGTGGAAGAAACCCTGATTAAAACAGTAGTAATCAGACTGGCTGCATGGATGTTATGCTAATCTTTGTTCTCATCTCCAAACTTATTACAGTCTTGGTTCAAACATGGCCAAAAGAATTGAATTCCAGAGGTGAAGTGAGAGCAACTGTCCCTGACATCAAGGCTGCATTTGCTCAAGTGTGGCACCAAGGTGCCTTAACAACAGGAAATCCTGGGTTCGGATCCCAGTGGTGCCTGTAACTTATTTATTTAGGGCAGCACAGTGGCACAGTCATTAGCACTCCTGCCTCACAACACCAGCGGCCCAGGTTCAATTCCACCTTCAGGTGACTGTCTGTGTGGAGTTTGCACATTCTCCCCAATGTCTGCGTGGGTTTCCCCTCGGTCCTCTGGTTTCCTCTCACAGTCCAAAGACGTGCAGGCTAGGTGGATTGGCCATGCTAAATTGCCCGTATTGTTCAGGGATGTGTGGATTAGTTGAGTTACAGGAGGATGGGCCTGGGTGGGATGCTCTGAGATGCGGTGTGGACTTGTTGGGCTGAAGGGCCTGTTTCCACACTGTAGGGATTCTGTGATCTATGATTGTTATAGAATTGCCTACCTTCCATGACAAGGTCAGAAGCAGAGTGTTTGCTGATTATTGCATAATGTTCAGCACCATTTGTGACTCCTGCCACTGAAGCAGTACATGTCCATCAGCAGCAAGAATGGACAATAACGAGACTTGGCCTGATAAGTGAATGTAATCCTCACACCCCAAATGGACTGAGCAGTTTAACAAGGCAATTCATCACCACCTTCTACCTTCTCCAGGGGGATTAGGATTGGGCAATAAATATTGGCCTCGCCTTCACCACTCATGTCCCATGAATATTAACCAAAGGAACAAAAGAAACACAACTTCTCTCTCGAGACTCGAAGTGATGATAAGAAAGCTGAGGAGTGTGAAGATGGATAAAAACACACAAACTTGGGACACAAGCCAACTCACAACTTCCTAAATGTCCTTTCTCCTGTGTTCTTTTGTACCAACCTCCTCAAGTGCACTCACTGTGAGTCATTTGCTTCGTCATTCCCAAATCTCAGCATGGATTAGACATAGTTACAGAGGAAATGGCACTCATCACTCAGCTACGGAGCACAAGGACAGCAGTGGAGTGGGGAAAGGGTGAATATCTGTCAAATTTCATTTAAAGTCTCAGCATCGTTTCTCATGTGGCTTTATGCCGACGTCATGAGGTTGGGCTCATTACAGACTGGTCAAAGAGATGGCAATGTCAAGAATGGTTTTCAGAATTAAGCTTCTTCTGAATTCTGTTCATTACATATGAATTTTTAAAAGTCTCTTAGACATGGTAATTTGAGATATACCAGGCTCTAATCTTACTGTTGCGTTTTTAAAGGCTATTCTTTACCTGTGCTTCCCAACATTTTTTTGACTAACTCTGCACACACAATATGCTATTCATACTTAGTAAGGAGTAGCTCTGTGGCATCACTACAATGTTGCTCCAAGGTCTTAATGCTGTTATACAACAGAGGAGAAAGCCAACAGTGATACAGCCGTCATTTTTTTCCCTTTATTCATTCATGGGATGAGGGCATCGCTGGTTAGGCAGCATTCATTGCCCATCGCTGTGGGTCTGGAGTCACATGTAGGCCAGCCCAGGTAAGAATGGCAGTTTCCTTGCCTAAAGGTCAATAGTGAACCAGAAGGGGTTTTCCCAACAATCGACACAGATTCATGGTCAACATTAGACTCTTAGTCCTAGATATTTATTGAATTCAAATTCCATCATTTGCCATGGCAGGACTCGAACCCAGGTACCCAGAACGTTATCTGAGCTGCTGTATGAACAGTCCAGCGATAATATCACTAGGCCATCGCCTCCCCATGGGAATTAGAACACATGGTTACTCACTTGACAAAAAATCTATTTAAGGAACATCAGATCCACATGCTGGGTTCTCAGGTGATTTTCTAAAAAAATGTGCTGCAACTAACAAGTGTGACTTTCTTATCAATCGCTCCAATTGCAGCAAAACCTGAGGAATCTTCCAGGGTAGGGGTGTCAGAGTGGGTGAAATGCCCTTCAGAGGATCAGTGTGGATTAGATGGGCTGAATGACCTGTTTCTATACTGTAGGGATTCTATCACTGTCAATAATATGCCATGCAGACTATGATCCACACTGTGCTAGAAGTCTCCTCGTTCAACAATAGAAGTTGGTAATTGCTACTGGGTCAACAATTCTCCCAATTAATGGGGAAGTAATGATAAATATTCAAAGAAAACCGACTGATCAAAGTTTAGCTACCCAGTACTGCCATCCTGAGAAAGGCGGCACAGAGACTCCACATAGGTACAGTGCTACAAAATAACTCCTGCAAAAGCTTGCTTCCTGTACAGAGATCTCAATTGAGACTTTAGCATGGCATATAGTATCACAAACCTGGCTTTACAGTTGAACCTGAAAATGGTTCTGCCTTGCAATTTGCACTTCAAATCACACTGAATATAAAACCAGAAAACCTGGTCTTATTGTACCTCTGGTCTTCATTATCTTTTTATGGAGTGATCACGACAAGGGCCAAAAAGCTGACGGGAATTTAGGGGGATCATCTTTAGGGTGGAAACCCAACACAAGCAGCTTCCGCCCCACTGAGCTGCTGAAAATTACAACTTGGCCCAGTTATATGTTTAAATTACACTGAAAGTTGTATGAAATCTCTAGGCCTATGTCTTATGTTACACTGTTACTCCCTATGCCTAAAGCAAATATCAATGATTAAGATTGTACTCATTCAGAATCATAACTGACCTCTGATCTAAAGACTTTGAAAAAGAATGCACTGATGATATAGGCTGATGATTCTATGATTCAGGTGATTACACAGACATAAAACCGCTATTGTACTAACTAGCACCTTTCATGACTGTGGGACATCACAAAACACTTTATAACCATTGAAGTTCTTTTGAAGTGTGCTTACTGTTGTAATATACTGGAATACAGGAAATGCAGTAGCAAATGTACTCACACAAGGATCCCCAGTATCAGCAGTAACACAATGACCAAATAATTTGTTTTCATGATGATGATTGAGAGATAAAATATTATCCACAACATGAAGGAGAACTCATGTGTTCCTCTTCAAGGGATGCTCTGCATACACTTACAGGCCTTGTTTAATGTCTCATTTGAAAGACATATGACAATGCATCACTCACATTCTGTGTAGAATTGCCAGCCTTGATTACATAGGCGAGTCCACGAGAGACTTGAATTTACAAATTCCTGACTCAGATGCCAATGGCTCAATGTTTTCTTTTTCTTAACTGTAAAAACCCATAATGTAAACAAGCTGCCAATAACACTCCAGGAAAATTGTCAGCATTTTCCTTCATTCCCTTCTGAAACTTTCAGCAACTTTTGACATGGCAAATGCTCAAATGTAGAAATCCAGAAGTTCCTGGAAGTTATTGGAGTTGAGGGTTGTCACATCAGCCATGATCTCATTGATGGGATGAATGACCTACTTCTGTTATTATGTCACTTTTTTTATGGTCATATGGCTGCTTCATTCCTCCACAGACTAAAATGTTAAGATTCTCAGAGACAAAAATTGCTAGAAATCAGTTGGTGTGAGGTTCCATTTTTTTGTTCTATCATTCCTGCCTTAAAAAAAACCTCATAAAGGTTACCCCTTGTTGAATGAGATGTAATTGAGATTTTGATGACTTATCAACCATAACTACACCTGAGAACCCTCTCTGGCCCTGAAACATTTGTTTAAATTCATGGAAAGTCAAATCTGTCTTTCCATGAGATTTTTCTCATGGATGTCTGAATTAATATTTTTGAAAGTTAATTACACCTCAATTTCTTCCTTAAAATGTACCAATCTTTATTTTACTTTGTAAAATTAGACATTTGAGTCATAAAACTTGCTTTTTAACATTGTCTTTTGCTGCCTGTGAGATATTTTTAATGCGATTTGTTGTTTAATAACATAATTATATCACTGGATGGCTCCAGGGGTCACAGAATGAGTTTAACAGTTGGAGAAATGAAATCCACACCACAAACCTTACTAGATGTTTGTAGGCATTTTCTTCAAAGTCAGTGAAGAGTAAAAGTGCTTCAATACTAATAGTAAATCATGAGCCAATGCAAAGCCTCCCCCAGTATGTTGCAATGATCTTCTAATATTTCAGGCACTCGCACTGCATCAGTGTAACATTTTTTATAATATCTGTCCTTCTGATATGTTTAAACTGCAGTCCTCAGAAGGTAGAATCTTCTGCTTATTGAAGAAAATCGGGATGTGGGACAATTTCCAGCTTTCAACTTCTGCCAAGACCTGCTGTGTGCCTTATGTGTGTGCACTGACTTTAGATTAGATTCCCTACAGTGTAGAAACAGGTCCTTTGGCCCAACAAGTCCACACCGCCCCTTGAAGCATCCCATCCAGACCCATCCCCCTATAACCCACACACCCCTGAACACTACGGGTAATTTAGTACAGCCAATCCACCTAACCTAGCAATGTTTGGACTGTGGGAGGAAACTGGAGCACCCGGAGGAAACCCATGCAGACACAGGGAGAATGTGCAAACTCCACACAGACAGTCGCCCAAGGCGGGAATCGAACCTGGGTCCCTGGTGCTGTGAGGCAGCAGTGCTAACCACTGAGCCACCGTGCTGCCCAGAGTTCATCTTTAAGGACTCTACATGCAGTGTGGATACAATTTTGCAACTCTACCTGGGAATTAGTCTTCTGTGACTATGCAAGCTGCACACACAGACATCAGATAGATTGCTGTACGACTTGCTTCATCATTTGTAATTTGTTTTATTCCGGTTTCAAGTAAACTAGCTCATAAGAGATTGATTATCAGACCTTGATCATTGACATGAACACCTGTCAGTGCATTATTCCAGAAGGCAAGCTCTCCACTGGCCACCTCCATGGCCCCTGAGGCAACAGATCCAATAAGAACGTAATAAATTGGAGGGGCATCTACATATTCTAATCCCTGAATTTACATCCAGTCCACATTCAAATCTGCCTCCACAGTCTCAGTGACAGTTTATTTCACTTTAGCTGTTGTTTTATTCTTTGAGAGCTCATTTGAGACTCAGCAACAAAACTTGTTAGCTTTTACATACTTGTCAGTTAGATGGATTCTTTATTGCTATTCCCTAATCTGTGTTTATACTCCAGACATGAAGGTTCTACAAACTGTGTCTCACTCAGAGATTCTGTCAAGAATGCAACATATAAAAACAAATGTCAAATATAATTCCCGTCAATGAGCTCTTATTTTTTTTTGTCAATGAACCCAGTGACAGAAGAGAATAACTAATTTTACAGTTTTTTAAAATCGGTTGATTCACAAAGCAAAATTCCTAAACAATGTCACATCCTTTTGACGGTTTTTCAGTTGGAATTCTGTTAAACTCTGAATGTGGTAAACTTTGCTGGAACACTGCAATTACATCTTGGCAGGGATGCCTTTTCAAAGCCCACGAGCTACAGACAACGTGCAGAAATGAAGACGTGTATCAAGATTGTTTACACAGAAGGATCATTGCTGATATTGCCCCACATTTAACATGCATAAGTGAAAGACAAACATATCCTCACCATCTGACCCAAACAGTAAACCAAGACTTTATTGCTGGAACCTGCGGGAGATAAGTTTATGCTGAGACTATCCTAATGCACAGCTGAGAAGGTTCAGTGCTTAGAACACCTGGATCACAGCATCTTTGCCATGGTTACTATCATTCCCCTCCCAGCATGCCTGCTAAGCTTATCTCATCACCCAGGATTGAGACCATTTCCCCCCAGGTAATGTGAAGCAAGTCAGTCGAGGCAAGCTGAGGCAGATTAATGTAGTGTCACTGGTTTGTGTTATCCCTGTGAAAGATTTGCACTGATCACACGAGCTGATTAGATGGGAATTCTGTCTAATCAACGTGATCTAGAAAAGTACATCCTGATTTCATAACACAAGTTTTTGTGCAGAAGTTCAGTAGGTTGGCCACTGGCAACTGCCATTCATATTCACATCAGGAAAACACAATTTTATACTGTAAGTACACACATTCATTGGCTTTCAGGCTTATTCTTTGACAAGAATAATGCATTTCCTGTTACACAGAAATGAAAATTATACGTAGATTTTATTTCACAAATCAGAGCTCTGAAGGTTAAGAAACTAAATTAACCATTCACACCTTCCAGCCGCCATCTCCTAGCTTCTTCTATGCATATGAGTATATATGGGTGAAAGGTCCTGCCTTAAGACTAGCCAGAGGGATTTTTTTTTAAAAGATTGTAATCTCCGATTTCACTGAGGGAATTAGTTTTGCAGTAATATCCCTCTGTTGCACATTCTTTTTTCTTTTATACACTTTTTTTACTCTTTGCTCTCCAAAGTGATATGGTCACTTCCCGAATTTATGCCCAGCAATTTTTCAGAATTCCACAATTTTTGAGTTTCTCCAATATTGTTGCATTCCTGCCATATCACAATGCTAACTGTTGTGAAAAATTGCATCCACTGCATCTGTTACCATGGGGCATAAATCCTTTTCATCCCTGCAACCTCCCTATTGCCTTTTTCACAGACAACAAACAATCCTTCACCTCTGTTTTTCTCAGCTGCCTTTCTATGTTGATCTAGCCAATCATAGCTAAAGCATCTCCAGCAATAATTACCTCCTGAACTGGCAAAGACAAATCCAACCTATTTCTCACCTGCATGTTACTCTTTACCAATTATCCTTAGTAGTTGTGGGGTGAAATCGGGATTTATTGAAAATCTATCCACTAACACGCCTAGCATTGGGCCCGAGACATTAGCTTTCATGACTACGCCCAGCTCTACTTGAAAATCTCAGCAGATCAGGCAGTACCAATGGAGAGAGAGTAAGCTACTGTATCAAAAATAATGGGAACTGCAGATGCTGGAGAATCTGAGAAAACAAAGTGTGGAGCTGGATGAACACAGCAGGCCAAGCAGCATCTGAGGAGCAGAAAAGCTGATTTTCAGGCCTAGACTCTTCATCAGAGCTCTGAAAGTTAGCTTGCTCTCTCTCCATTGTTGATGCCTGATCTGCTGTGAATTGCCGCCATCTTTTTGTGTTCAGTACAGATTCCAGCATTTCCCATCATTTGCTCCAGCTCTATCTGTACCTTCCTAGAAGCTACCATTACCTATACACCTTTGGGCCACGTCTCAGAGTCTTGGATGAACTGCAAATGCCTTAGGCTTTGTAATCACCTCTAAACGTATTCCCTTCTCCAGCCACTAACTGAGCTGGAAGCCATTTGTTCACAATCTCTGAGTTGTCTGGAACTACAGGTTCACTTGCAAAAGGAGCCTTGTTTCACATTGATATGTGACCTATTTCTGCCCTCAACTCAGCCCATCTGATGCTGGAGGTTTCATTCTTCCTTCTGTCAGCATAGACTCAGCTTCTTGAATACTTTCATTTCCTATGTGCCATAAATTTAAGGTCATCCAAAAGTCATGCATTAATAGTTCAACTGCACCAAGTCCTGCTCACCCATTACTTGTATCCTTACTCTACTACATTGGATTCCAATTGTTCAAAGCCTTAACAGAAAATTCTCATCCCCGTGTTAAAATCTCTTCATGCACTCACTGCTCTCTGTTTCTGTAACCTCATCAACGACACTCCTCAGTGTCCCTGTTAACGGATTAGCCCTCCTTTTGGCCACCATTGCTAATCTTGTCTTCAGATTTCCAGGCATCATATGACGGAATCTCTCCTGAAGCTCAACAAATTCTCCACATGCCTATTATCCTTTAAGAGTAATACTAAAACTTAACTCCTTGACAAAGCATTTTTGTTACCCATCCTAAAATATATATTTCTTTTACTCACCATCATTTTGTTTGATAATTGCTCTACTAAGGACCACAAAAAGTTTTATTTTACATTAACAACTCCATGTAAATGCCATTTTTGTTTTCTCTCACTTTACTTTTCTCCCTACCATTTATCACTTGCGTTAGTTTATCTTTTTCGTGACTTTCCCTCAGCTAACTACCAGCCTTTCCATCCTTTCACATCTGATACACCCACATATTCCCACTCCATGACAAACCTTTCAGCAACAAAAGAGAATACATTCACTTGCGTTTAAAGCAAACCACTTGTGCTGTGTCAATAGTAATTGAGATTCACAGAGAGAAAACAGAGAATCTGTGATACATGACAGTGCTCTGCGCAGAATCTTGCGCATATACAAAAAGGTGCTGTAATTGCCCAGGAAATGTAAATTTCCCCTTGGGATGATTTACCCTACTTGGGTTCCTCCGCTAACGTCTCTCTGATCTCAGACTTGCAGAACATTCAAACAAGGAACATTTGGCCCCTTGAGTCTGCTCTACAATTTGTTGAGATCATGGCTGATCTGATTTTAACTTCAATTCTACTTCTGCCTTGAAAATACTTGACTTGGGAAAGATATGCAGCACTTACCCAGTTACTTAACTATGAATGTTCAGCTGTTTAATCTCTGGTTTAGCTCAGTTGTTAAGAGAATTACTGAACCCATCAACCCCCACATCACAAGAAACCTCCCAATCCAAACCAACTACCCTCAATCTGACTACCACCCCATGAAGCAACTGTATGTCTCTTTTCCTTGTTATCATCATCTGTATTTCCCTCTTCCTTAGCCATCAAATGTTGTAATGGATTAGAGGAAATACTGTCTGCCAAGAATCAGATAAGAGAAATAGCGGGTGGAAGCTTTTGGGTGTGTAGGATTTAGGGATGCCTCCGCAACAGTGCAGTCGCTCACATAAAACAGGAACCATTTTACTAACGACACAAACTCCCTTGGTTGGAGCAAGGTGCCTCCCATGAGTTTATAAGGTTTGTTCTCGGAGATTATGATTTTAAGTTTGGGACTGCTGTTGAACAAATCAAACCTACTGCAAGATTTCAGGAGCACTCCCACACGAGAGCAGCATGTTAGGGTCATGCCGGGATACCGGCATCAAAGTAAGGGAATGGGAATGACTAGATTGCTCTGAAAAAAGCCAGCGTGAACACAGCTTATCCTGCATCATAAAAATCTCATGTTTCTCTCGTGTCTAATACAGTAGTTCTATATTTAGAAACATTACCTTCCCAATTCTTTTCATTTATACGTTATTTTCTTCAGGTGAGCCATTGCTTAAAAACAATGCATTTTGTACGGCATGAGCCTTCAGAATAAACCTTTCTTGATCAGAGATTGACAACTAAAAAAGGAAAGAACTAATACTGTCTTCTCTAATATTGTATTTAATGCTAATACACAAAGCACAGTGAATATTAGCATGGCTGCTTCGGCAGGTAGCAAAGACATCTTCATTGGCAAATAGAGAAAGAGAATTAACTTCAGAAAAAAACATGCAATTAAATTAACTAATTAAATTGAAACCACATGTTACAATAAATACAAGAAATAGAAATTTGCAATACATTATAAACAATTCCCTGAAACAATCATCATAGTACTCTTTTCTTTGAATCTATGACCACAACTAAAACCTGTAACATTACTCACTTGGAACTGAATCCAATATTGCAACACAAACTGTAAAACAAGTTGTCATTATCATGACAAAGCTCAGTTCTCAGGTGGTCAAATTCCAGCTCTCAGGCATCCTCAGGCAAAATGATTGGACTTCAATACACTAAAAGACAATAGTGTGTTGAAGTCAGCATGACTTCAGTTTGGATCATAGATTTTTGGATCTTGTTCACATACAAAAGGTAAACTTTCCACTGTGCACCCTGGATCACTCTATTATATTGAACCAGGCCAGATTTCACATTGTTATAAATACCCTACCAAATGAGGCTGTGTATATCATTAAAGTGCAGGAGACATTTCCTGCAATTTTACATTCATTCTCCATAGCTAATACATTCTCGGAAAATCAATCTTATTTTTACTTGTATTTGTGGATAAAACTGATCCACTTTTGGATGGCGTCCAACAGGAGGATTTGAAGTGGAAGAGAATTTAAGCTGGTGGCATTCGGGGTTTCTGGTCATTTTTCTTTAACATGCTCCTTTTGCAACAGTTACAAATAGTTTAGTTCATTAATCTAATGTCCAATGCAGTGTTATATAGACAAGGGAGCTTCCAGATAGAGTTTCTCTTTTCTATATCCTGGAAGATTCCCAAATGTGGCATAAGGCACTACTAAAAATGTGAAGGGGGCAGATTGGTGTTTGTTGCATTACTGCATTAATTCTAGATCAGACCGGCTGTACCTTTAAGACAGTTATATTTCATCACAATATGCTTCGCCAACAGGAACCTGGCGGTCATGGTCAATTGGAAGATGCAGAGGAGTAATGTTCCCAGAAGACGGAAAAGGGTACCACACCACCTGAACATGGATTGAGCTCACCACTGGGTCAGAGACATCTCCACAGTGAGAAGTAGGCAGCACAGCCGAGAAAAGGTAATGATCTCTTCCACTGCATCAGGAGAAGAGCCACACACTCTGCTACCTCACACTCATCCTATTTCCATTACTGCATCAAATACCTACCAAAGTCTGCTATTCTCATTATTGCATTTAATATCTTCCCTCACTCATTCTCACTTAGTCTGACCTCCCACACCACTAACCATGGCCTCTGCACAGTCTGCTCATTCCTTTAATTATCTCACTTGATATCCCTCACCTGCACCAGCACCTATAGCTGTGCTACCTACTTCAATCTCATTCAATGTCTCTCTTTATCTCATTACAGGAAAGACACCCCACAACAGAGCGGAGTATAGCTGTATGGTTAACCCATTGGCCCTGCTTCCTTAGGCTTGATCTAAATCCCATCTCATTCACTTCAAACTGCAAGGTGACTTCATCATTTACACTGTAATATTTCTGCATTGGCTTGTTGCTTGATTTTAGAGAATGATGTTCCTTGCTCTGTGCCACAAAGCCAGTGCACATCCCAGGTTGTGACTTGCTATAATCATTCACTTTCTGACAATAAATTGAACAACACCTTTGCCAATAGGTTGACAAATCCCACAAATTGTGCACTGTCTGTTGGTCACTGTCTCGCTGCTATAACTCTCACTTTTTCAGAATCCGAGCACAAACATTTTGTTGTTAGTACATGTCTGTGTACCTGACATCAGGCATCTTGAACTGTAATTTTTCTTGTTCAAATTCAAGTTCCCCCTTCGAATTCTGTTTTGAAAGCACACATATTTTGATTCTGGTTCACAATAGTTTCCTCCATTGTGTGTCTGCATCTGTTGGGATCATTCAAAAAAAACTTCCACACCCAAAAGATCACTAAGATCATGTAGTCTCCATTGACGGTCTTCTGGAGTAGTTTAATGACATACATAACAATCTATATCTCCTGAAGGGCATCCAGAATGTAATTAGAAAGCTACCACATTCCTCTAGCTCCACTTATCACTGACAATCTTTTGCATGCAGGGCACTGGGTACTTTTGTCTGTTTGGCAAAATTCCTTCAATGGTTGGCATGGAATAGTCAGATGTCTTCAAGGCTTTATTTGTTTTGGCTTTTCAGTCCAAGCTTTAGGCTTCCTCCATTGAGATGTGTGGCATATGCTTGATGTCTGTGGTATTGAATAACAGATGCCCATTCATATTATTCAACTGGGCTCGCAGAGTATTCTGTCCACTCGCCAGGAATATGGTGCAGTGCATTAATCATGGGTGACTTTTGTCTTCTTGTATATTGGGAAAATCAAATTTGCAAAGATAGCCACAAGGATGAATGTATAGAGTGTAGTTGGATAGTTTCCTTGTGCAATATGTCACTGATACATCGAGGCTTGGGTCAGGCTTTTAGATCTGACAATGTAAAGTCGGACAGTAAATTCCCATAGAGTAAAAGATCTACTAAGGAACAGCGACCATAACATGGTAGAATTTAGAATTAAGTTTGAGAATGAGAAACTTGGGTCAGGAACAACTGTATTAAACTTAAACAAGGGTAATTACATAGGAATAACGGCAAAGTTTGCTAGAGTGGACTGGGAAATGGATTTAGCTGAAAAGACAGTCGAGAAGCAATGTTTTAGAGAGCAGTTAATGATTGAAAGCAAAACTAAATTCTACTGGGTAAGGAAGATTCCAGGAAGGGGATAAACTGAGTATGACTAATCAGGGTAATTATCTAAATGAAAGAAAAAAAAACATACAATATGGCAAAGACTAGTGAAAAATCAGAGGACTAAGAAAATTTTCAAAGCCAACAAAAGATTAATCAAAAGATTATTAAAGAGAGATAAAATAAACTATGAAGGCAAAGTAGAAAGTTGGATTAAAAATGAACATTTAGAGCTTTTTGAAATACAAAAAAAGGCCACAGATAACATAGGTCCCTTAGAGAATGAGGCAGGGAAAATATTAATAGAAAATTAAGAATCAATGGAGGAGTTTAATCAATATTTAGCATCAATCTTCATGGTGGGGACAGCATAGCATTCCAAAAATATTAAGTAGTGGTATAAGGGTAATTGTAAGGGTAATAGGAAAGGCACGTGGGCTGTTGGCCACTATTTCAATAAGAATAGAATATAAAGATAGGGATACCTTGCTAAAACTATACGTGGCACTAGTCAACTCACACCTGGAATGCCATAAATACTTTTGGTCCCTTTATCGAACAGAAGGTATACTGGTCTTAGAGTTAATCCAGAAAAACTTCACTAGGCTGATACTGGGTATGGCGTAGTTTCTTATGGGAAGTTGAGTAGATTGGGTTTCTACCCATTGGAGTTTATAAGAATGAGGGGAGACATATTGAACCACATATTGATTACAAGGGGACCCAACAAGGTAGAAGCTTAGTGGTTGTTTCTCCTTTTAAGACAGGGTGAGGAAGAACTTCTTCTCTCGAGGACGGTGAATCTATGGAATTGAATACCATGTCGGGCTGTTAAGAGTAGAAGGTTGTTAAGTATATTCAAGGCTAAGATACACAGATTTCTGATCTGTAAGGGAATCAAGGGTCATTCGGGCAAGGCAGAAAATTGGAGTTGAGGATTATCAGATCTGCTGTGATATCACTGAATAGCAGAACAGACTCAAGAAGCCTACTTCAGTTCCTTTGATCTTGTAGCACCATCAAATAGCCTTAGCTTTACTTTCACAAGTTTCTTTTATGGAGCGCCATGTTGAGCCACTTGACACAGGTATGTGAAAGTCATGATATTGCATGTTGCACCAGTGTCTATCTTGTTGCCTTAATGCTCTCCTTTTGCAGTCATTATTCCAATAGTCATGAATCATGCCTTACCTATCGAACTGAGTGAACTGATCTTTTCATGGTGTATAAATACAGATTCTTCAGCCAACATCTCTCCAGGGACCACCTGCATCTACTTATTGGGCTTCTTCTTAACCACACACACATGCGCAAAATGATTTGGTTTCTTATGGTAAGAACACTTCTTTGCTGATGATGGACATGCCTTCTACTCCTCCACAAAATGTTTTCCACAATATTTGCATCCTGTCTTTTGTCTGTCTTTTGTCTGTCATTTGTCTGTCATTGGTCTGCCCCGTGGGCCTGGGGTATCTGTCAGCATATCGCAAGGCATGATCTGTTCTGCCATGAATATGCCACAACGCTTGTTTCGTGATCTTGGCACTTCTGCACAGGTCAATTACTCACCTGAGTGTAAGTTTGCCTTCTGTCAATAGATAATATCACTCATAAAATCATGCCTTTAATTAGCTCATTCTTTAATTATGCAAATTCACAGGTTTCTGTCAGCCGAGTTCATTATGTTACACATTGGACTCTTTTTATCACATTTTTTCTCTAGTATTTAACATATACAATTCATAAATAACATTCGCTCACAGCTTCAAGTGTGCTTTCAAAGATTTTAAAATTTCTGCTGTGTGTGTTTTGTTTTTTCTCTCTTCATAGAGATTTAGGGTTTAATAAGATTTTAAAACAGTCTCTTCCCAACAGTTGTAAAAATGCAGCAACGTGCACTTGTTCTAGTTAGTTTAACAAATCCGTAGCTATTGTATATTTCTGCTGTTGTTTAAGGGAGAATTCCCAGTTTTCTCTCATATCCCCAGTCATTTGAACAGGAGTAGATAACTATTTTTCCTTAAGTCTTTTTAACCATGAGCTTCATTTTTCTTTCCAGTGGAAGTTCTCAGCTCTGCTGCTGTGCTCTTTGTTTCTGATCCAGAAACTCACTTCTGTGCCTCTTCTGACACCATCTTTTGAGTGTAGAATGCAACAGTGCGTTCAACATAAGAGCCATATTAAAGTGATGCAATGTGTGTGCCTCATTATATAGAATGGTACAACACAGTAACAGGCCCTTCAGTCCACTATGTCTGTGCCACCCATGATGCCATTGTAAATGCATCCTATCTGCCTGCACGTGGTCCATATCCCTCTATACCCTGCTTATCCATATGTCTGTCGAAATGCCTCCTAAACTTTGCTATCATATCTGCTTCTACCACCTCTCCTGGCAGCACATTCTGAGCACCTAACACCCTCTGTGCAAAAAAAGCTTTCCTCACACCTCCTTCAAATCTTTCCCCTCTCACGTTAAATTTATACATCTAGTATTTGACATTTCCACCCTGGGAATAAAGACTTCAACTGTTTACCCCATCCACATTTCTCATAAGTTTTGTACACTTTTATTAGGTCATCCCTCAACCTCTGATGCTGTTGTGAAAACAGTACAAGTTTGTCCAGCCTCTCCTTACAGCTAATACATTGCAATTCAGGCAACATCCTGGTAAACCTCTTTTGCACCCTCTCCAAATCTTCTACGTCCTTGCAATAGTTTGGGGACCAGCACTACACACTATACATCAATTATGGCCTAACTCAAATTTTGTTTTACAGTTGCAACATGGCTTGCCAACTTTTATACTCAATGCCCCAACCAATGAAGGCAAGCATGCTGAAAATCTTCATGATCATCTCATTCATTTCTGTTGCCCCTTTCAGGGAGTTATGGACTTGGACCCCAAGATCCCTCTGTATATCAGTGCTTCTAAGGATCCTGCCATTTACTGTATACTTTCCAAAAGTACCTTCCAAAATGCATCATCTCGCACTTGTCTGGATTCAACTCCATCTGCCATGATTCTGCCCAACTCTCCAACAGATCTATATTCTGCAGTAGCTTTTGACAACCTTCTTCACTATCCACAGCTCCACCAATTTCGTGACATCTGAATACTTACTAATCAGACCACTGACATCTTCACCTAAGTCAAGTATATATATTAGAAACGACAGAGGTCCCAGCACTAATACTTGCAGAACACCACCGGTCACAGGTCTCCAGTTTGAAAAACACCCATCCACAACGATCCTCTGTCTTCTTTGTCTAAGGCAATTTTGTATCCAATTTGTCAACTTACCATAGATCTCATGCAATTTAACCTTTTGGACTAGTCTACCATGAGGGACCTTGTCAAATACTTCAGTAGAGAATTATAGGGGTCACATGACTGTGGCAGCCTCGAGAAGCTGTTTGCACATGAGTGCATTTCAATCCAAACAATGTTGATGGAGGATGCAGCACCAAGTGCAAACCCTAGTTTAGGGCAAGGAAACTGATCACAACATTTCACATAAATCGCTGGAAGAAAATCAGGCTGGTTCCTTCACAAGCATACATGCCAATCTGTACAATAGTCACTGAACCCCACTGGTTCATTTGGACACAGGCTTTAAAAAACAACAGCACCTTCCCCCACTCCAATGCCAATATTCATCTTTATCTACTGACAAGTCTGGAATAACTGCATGTGTGACCTTCAGGAGAGGACATCATCAGGCTCAGAGGTGTGATGATCCCATGTTTGATTAACATACCAGGACTCACTACGCCAACATGTCACCCATGACTAACAATCTTGGTTCATTGAGCCAGAGTATTTAGTAAAAAGTGAAAAAAATGTAAATGATTCAAATTTATTAGTCAAGGGCGAAAGTGTAAATATGCAGAGTTAATTTAACCCATTTAATAAGACAATTTCATACAATATATAAGACATTAGTTCAGCCAAAAGCAACACTACTCATTTCATGCTGAGATATGGAAAAGTGCCTTGTTTTGCTTCAGTTATCGTGCATGTCAATGTTTTGGCCTCAACACATTGCAGGTTTGCCTTCTTTTAGTCTGCTTTTGATGCAAAAGAAACTGATAAAGGTAAAGAATTAATTAAGCTAAAAAGATAATTAAGACACCTCAGTATGAGCTGATTTGAAAAGCATACACCACTATTTGTATTTCACACACCAAAGTTGTCCTGAGGTGGAAAAACATTGACTGAAGCAACAAATCAGCACTCAAACTCTTCCACCTTTAACCTTCGAGTGGCAGTTTAGGATTTGCAGGTGGTAAAGGATGACAGGTCTGGGCTGGGAAAGACGTGCAGTTGAGGAGGTCAAACAGCGCTGTCAGGGACAAGAGGAAATCATTCATTTTAGGATTATATCAACCTATGATTCATTGCTATGACACGCTCTGGGGATATTTGCTTACAACGACTGCTAATTACAGTGCCTCAGGACACTGGATGTAAAGCATTCGCATTTTTGCTAGTTTTCAACTTAGCTTTCAAAATTTTTTGTCTATTTATTTTGCACTACTTTTAATTATAACATACGAAAAGGAAACATTTTGTTGAATACTTTGTGTGGCATCTGTACTAAATCATATTGTGGTACATGTGAAAATCTAACAGAGCCCAGAACCTCGAAGCAAGTACAGTTTTGGGAACCGTCCCAATGGCATGTGGATAGAGTTATGTTTGGGCTGTGTGACAATAAGAGGCTGTAAAAGATGAGGAGATCAGGGCATACTGGGCTTGCATTTGTAGCTCACTAATCCCACACCCCCCCCCCCCCCCCACTCAAATCCTGAAATCTTCTACCATCTAATTTATTACACCCAGCTACTTTTGGATACAAGTGAGGAGCAAATTCAAGGCCCACAGTGTAGTGTCATTGTGAAGTTAAATTTCTTCTGCATTGATGCTAAACTTGGAATGTCACTGCACCCTTAATGAACTTTATAAGAGCGGGCGTGCCTACCTTTAATATATCACTGCACTCACTTAACATTTTGAATACTGGTTGCTATTCTCAGTTTTCAATATCTTAAATTTCTCTCACAGGTTTCACCTTACTTTCTATTACCTTCTAAATATATAAAGCAGTTAAAAAAGCTCCAACTCAGAAAATCTTCCTCTCTGTTGGCAATAGTGCAATGGAGCATGCTTCAGTGACCCTGCATCTGATCCTGTCAGATGATCTGAGGTCAGAGGATGGCCATGTCATTTATATCTCATTGTCAGACACCTGAAGTAATATGAGTGCATTTGTCCCAGGCTACGGAGAGCATTCAAATAGAGTCCCAGCAAGCATTGTAACAGAGCCTGGAAACTCCATGCAATGCAAGCCTGACAAGCATGCTTGATCAGCAGGTTACCAGAGCCACTCAAAATTTCATAACATTTGACCAATTGTAAATGTGGCTAAGAAATCTTCATGCCAATACTTTGAAATGAGTTGAGATTCCAGGCCTTGCTGAGCCCTAAACCGATTGTGTGCCAAATTCATCCCAGCTTTCCAATTGTT
This sequence comes from Stegostoma tigrinum, assembly GCF_030684315.1. NCBI lineage: Eukaryota > Metazoa > Chordata > Chondrichthyes > Orectolobiformes > Stegostomatidae > Stegostoma > Stegostoma tigrinum. The sequence continues at coordinate 19,638,244 of NC_081375.1, forward strand.
GGGCAATGGGGAAGTTGGACTAAGAAAATCCTCAGTGCTGGTTTCCAGTCTCCTCAGCTCAGTTGCCACTGATCTTAGGGCACCATAGTTAAGATTGGGGACATGATATCTTAACTGGAAACTATCAGTTACGCAGCTTAAATAGAAGGCCCACAAAATTTAGCAAGCGGGAAACATTAGGTTTCTTCTGAGTTAGTGGAGTTTAATGCCAGAAAGCAATGAGCACCATGTGTGGGTAATAGTGGGGGAATGGTTAAAGTATTAGTCTCCAATAGCTGCATCCACACAGCAAACATTAGCTCAGGAATTCTGAGGCGAACGTTCTTGTGAAGGCTGAAGCCTATATTGAGCATGCTGTTACCAGGCATTCAAGATGAAGGTAGGGGCACAAAATTGGTAGTACCAGGGGTTTAGTGTGTGGATTGACTATGGGGTCTTGTTGTCCATGGCGTATATTTGGCCAGGCTGCTCCAGGAATTAGATTCAGAACACCTCTCATAAGCTGAAGGATGACATGTACCTACCTAAGGCTATTGCAAGGCTATTGCATTTACCTGCAGTTAATGTATATATCTTTAAATTGGATGCATTGTGAACAAAACAATTTGTCCCCAAGTCCCTCTATCAGAGCAGTGCAGGTACATTCAATGTCCATTTACAAGTAAAGACAGGCTCACCTGAAGTAACTTCACAGGGGGCTGTGAATGAAATCAGCGGTTAACTGCAGCTTTCAACTTGGAAGCTTGAAGAGCTGCTTTTGTGTCATTGATTTCTCAGCCCTACAACACCTACTCTACAATAGATACACATTAACTTCACTAAAATCTCATTTCAGGTTAATCAGGTTTTAACCTCAAACAACATTAATGGAAAAACCAATAACACTACATGTGGATGAAATAAGGTGTTGGTATGTATATGAAGGGAAAAAGAGAGCAATTATGAACGAGGAGGAAATATTAGCATATACCTAAAGGTGCAATCCCTGCATTAACAGCAGTGGACCAACAGAAGATTTGAGGTTGGGATGGAGATGAGGCCCAGAATCAACTTTAATTTATTTTGATATACACTCAGATAGAGCATCAGTGGAAGTGAAAGGCAGGTGGAAATGAAGGAAGGGAAGAGGTGCCATGTCCAGATGAACTGAGAGAAGAATAAATAAGTAATGAGGTAACAAAACATGTTAACCATCAGCTTTAGCAAGAGAAAGGAGCAAAATCACATTTCCACAATAACTGCAAATTGTGCAGAACCGTGAGAGAAATCCTTCAATTTCTGCCATATTCTTCCATTGCACCAAACTGTATCTGGAGATTAAGTTATGACAAGCCCATGTATTATTTTCTGTGTATCTTCCTGCAGTCAGCTTATCTTCAGGGCAGCTTTTGTGATGCCAGCTGTTAGCCGCATTTTGTGAGACTTATAGGTTTGCTTGTACAAATGTTGCCTCAGTTGCTAAGATTAAGGGGAGGTGATGGCCTTATAGTATTAATCGCTGGACTGTTAATCCAGGAAATCCAGACAACATTCTGGGGATCTGGGTTTGAATCAAACCACGGCAGATGGTGAAATTTGAATTCAATAAAAAAATCTGGAATTAAGAATCTTATGGTGACTTTGAATCCATTGTCAATTGTTGGGGAAAAAACCCATCTGGTTCACTAACGTCCTTCAGGGAAGGAAACCGCCATCCTTACCTGGTCTGGTGCACATGTGACCCTAGACCCACAGCAAAGTGGATGACTCTTAACTGCCCTCTGGGCAATTAGGGATGGACAATAAATGCTGCCTGGTGAGTGACACCCTCATCCTGTTAATGATTAAAAAAATTAAGAAGTTCTTCCAATTTATTGCCCAGACAGCATCAAATAATAATAAATCTTTGTAGAACTGAATCCCATGTTTACAGGAGGTGCATGAGCTTGATTTACATCAGACGGAGACAATTTGCCTTGTACGTAAAAAACGATGACCTCTCCTTAAATATGTTTATTGCCTGTACTCTAAAAGTATGTAAATGTGGCCAAAGATTCAGTCCTTAGGATCAAGGCCTGATGTGGAATAAGCAAAGCAAAACCCTGAGCCAGAAAGAAGTAAAGCCAAGTAGAAATGTATAAAACCAACATTAAAAATCTGACTTTTATTACATACAAACTATTTACCGCTGTCACCCAAGCTCTAGCCAAGTTGCTTAATTTAAAAGAGCTTCCTTTGTAGGGCTTGTAGCTAATAAATGTGCTTGAACAGTCTTGATTTTAAAAACATGGACAACTGCAGGGGGCTCCCCTCAAGATCCCCATCACCTGAAGAGAGATTTGCTCCTGCCAACCAGGAATATTGCCGCAGCTGAATCAGCTTCATCCAAATAGACTCAGTCATTTAACATTGAACAGTGAAAGAACAGTGAATGTTAATCCTCTGTAAGCGGCGCATCTAGCAATGATAAAGGGGTGTATATTGATAGAAAGTTGAAATGCCCACTTTGAGGTCACTTCTTCCCAAAACATTAAAATCAGGGAGCTTTTTGTCACTGCCCAGGAATACAATTACCTTTTGGCAGTCCCATCTCCAAGTAACGCCAAGGTTAGAAGGCCAGAAAATCAGGGGACTCACAATTATATACATCCAGGGAGACTGGGAGCTGTCCTGGTTGGACCATGTGGCAGGAAATACAAGATCATCGCTGGGAGGTGGCTGTAGGCCACAACAGCCTATTCTAATGCTGTTTCCACAACCTTCCCACCAGATTTAAATAGGATAGTGGAAAACAATCCAGATCACTTTGTGGAATAGATTACAGTGTCATTCAAAATGAGTCTCTGGGATGCCTGGCTATTATTTTTAGTTTGTTAATCACCATGCTCCACTTTGATTTTGCCAATCCATACTTTCCAAGTCTGATTAAATTGCAATATCACGTTTGTACATGTACAGCACACAGGAATTTAGATCTTCTTGTTCAATCTGTCAGTCAAGCTTTAATTCCCGAAGATATTTTGCACATTAACCCCTCAGTGTTTCAACAACTTTTTTTTTAACAATTTCCCTTTGTCAACCATACTTTTATGAATGTTTATCCCCTGAAGTTTGAAACTGTTCTAAAAAAACGCTGTAGACATGCATTCACAGTGAAACTAAAGTAATAGTGGAAATCTGTGCCCCTACAATGGGAAGACTTTTGAAATAATGGCTGAAAGTTGTCAAGACTTGCACAGAATTAAAAGGAACATAAAAAGCAAAGAACTTCTTAATCACATCTTTGAAAATGTCGCAAACCATTTCACAGATGTTACAATAGATTACTTTGAACTGAGGTCACTTTTACAGCATCAACAACTTGGCAACCATTTGCACACAGCAGGTAACAAACAAGAACAATAGTCAAAGTTCACATTCAGTGCTCAGGGAAGAATGTCAACCTTGACCCTGGGAGAACTCACTAATCTGCTGAGTGGTTCTGTGAGATCTGCAGCATACTCTAGAACCATCAGAATAAGTGGTGTAATGTTTCAACCTCTTGGACTGCACCTATAAGCATTCAGCTCTCCCTCTGCTGAAATATACATATACTGGCTCAATGAGGAGACCCTACAAACTGAGTCAAACTGACAACTGATCTGGATGATTCAAATTTCCATTGATTTAACTATGAAATTTTGCAGCCAAAAGAACAGCAAAATAACTATGATGTTATTCAACCTATTGGGATTATTGCAGGAAATCTGTAATACTACTGAAGTAAATTATTCCTTTAATAAAAATGCACTCAGATTTAATAGTATGCAAATATGCCAAAAAAGATATTAGTCCTATTTTTTGACATTTTGAGCAAAATTCTTGTTTTCTTTCTTCTCTGAGATAGTGTGGGATCTAGCCAAGAATTCTGTTCCGGATCTGGGTAACCACAGGCCTTTGTGAAGTATCTTTACAAAGCAGGCCGCAGTAGAACTAGAAAAGTACGGTCTACAGGCAAGTTTAGAAAACCTCACAAAAAAAAGGGAAAGGGAAGCAAAATACCAAAATGTTAGAGTGATGAGTTCAGTTCATGAATAGGAATAACAAAACAGTTCAAATGATCTCACTTCCTAAGCTTGCCGACATGCTTGTGTCATTCCCTTGAAAACAGGATGAAAGGACACAAGTTTCTCTGGAACTCCATTTTGTTTTAATATTTAATTTGCACATTAAGAAAAAATATGATTTTCTTAAAGCAGCAGCATCCCTCTCTTTACACCCAAGTCATGAATTTGAGCTCATTAGTGGTTATTGTTGCAAAAGTGTTTTGGAGCTAAAAACATTAATATGATTTTTATCAGGTTTAGAAGCCCCATTACAGGTATGCCCATTCCTTTAAGCAATTCATTAAAATTTGTGGTACAGAAACAGAAAGAGCTGGAGAAACTCAGCAGTCTGGCAGCACCTGTGGAGACAGATGTGGCATCAATGTTTTGAGTCTGGTACGGCTTCTTCAGAACATATGACACCCTCTGACTCCACTAATCGCATTTACCAGCTCTTGGCCCTTAGCCCTTGAGGCAATGACAATGCAAATGAATAATTAAATACTGCATAAATGTTACATGAGTTTCTGACTTAATCACCCTTCGGCTGTGTGTTCAGGCTCCAACACCTCTGCGTAGAAAATATTCTCTTTAACTCCCTTTTCAGCTTTCTACCTCTTGCCTTAAATCTATGTCCATGTTTAATGAGCCCTCTACTAATAGATAGAGAGCCTTCCTATTCAACCTATCTATGACCCTCAATCTTATCCACTTCTAACAGGCTCTCACTCAACCTTTGCTACTCTAAGAAAAACAACCAGTTGGTCCAATCTTTTCTCATTGGTCAGACAATCTATCCCAGGCAGTCACCAGGTAAATGTCCACTGCGCTATCTCTTGTGCAATCACATCCTTCCTCTGTGATGTCCAGAGCTACACCCCAGTTTAACCAGCATTTTATCTAGTTCCAGCATAATCTTCTTGCTCTTGCATTCTATTCCTCAGCTAATAGGGAGAAGTATCTCATACGTCTTCTTAACCACTTTCTCTACCTGCCCTGTTACCTTCTCAGATCTGTGGATATGCATATCAAGATCTATCTGATCTTTAGTACTTTTCAGACTCCTTTTATTCATAGAATAATTTCTTGCCTTGTGCAATTCCTTGCCAAAATGTGGAGGTGCTCTTAAAGCTTGTGTTTTCAAATAAATCTATTGGACTATAACTTGGTGTCATGTAATTTTTGACCTTGTTAATCCAGCCACACCTTTCTAGTTTGAACTCCATTAACTACAAGTCTGTCCAACTGACTAATCCATTGATATCCTTCCAATAACCTCCCCACCACAAGGTTAAGCTGACTGCCCTGTAATTTCCTGATCAATTCTTTCTTCACTTTTTAATCATGGGAAAACATTAGCAATCTTCCAGTTGCCTGGCACTTCACCTGCAAGCACAGATGATCTAAAAATTATCATCAGGGCTCCTGAAATTTCCACCTCAACAGCCTGGGATACACTCCATCCAGGTCCTCAGATTTATCCACTTTAAGACTGCTAAATTCTCTTGTACCACTTATCTTTCTGTGTTCATTTACTCTAATATTTTGCCTGTGCCTTCCTACCTACCTGTATCATTGTTTTCTACTGTAAATAGTGACACAAGATATTCATTGAGGACTGTGTTCATGTCTTTTGGATGCACACATGTTAAGGTTGATGGTCGCTTTTCTTTCCATAATTATTCTCTTGTTCTTTATATATTTTCCAAACGACCTTCTGGGGTTTCCTTCATTTTACGAGCAAATGCTTTCTCATGGACACACTTTGCTTTCCTAATGTTCTTTTTAAGCACTTTTTATATTTCCTCTAGTGACTCTGCCGTACTGAGCACTTAGTTTCTGCCGCAGGCTTACGTTTTTTCTTAATCCCAACCTTTATATCCCTTGATATCAATGGTTCTTCAGCCTTGATCCTATCTTTTTATCTTTATAGAAATATATTGCCCTGTATTCTTGCTAATTTCTCCCTGAACATCTTCTACTGTTCTGGATGTGAGTTTGCTCGCTGAGCTGGAAGGTTAGTTTTCAGACGTTTCGTCACCATTCTAGGTAACATCATCAGTGAGCCTCCGACGAAGCGCTGGTGTTATGTCCCGCTTTCTATTTATCTGGTTAGGTTTCCTTGGGTTGGTGATGTCATTTCCTGTTCTTTTTCTCAGGGGATGGTAGATTGACTCCCAGTCAATGTGTTTGTTGATGGAATTCCAGTTGGAATGCCATGCTTCTAGGCATCACCAACCCAAGGAAACCTAACCAGATAAATAGAAAGCGGGACATAACACCAGCGCTTCGTCGGAGGCTCACTGATGATGTTACCTAGAATGGTGACGAAACATCTGAAAACTAACCTTCCAGCTCAGCGAGCAAACTCACATCCAGAACCTCAACCTGAGCTACAAATCTTCTCAAAACTCGCTATCTTTTACTGTTTTTGACACAGTTCAATATACAAGTAGCTGCTCCCAGTCAACTTGGGCCAAATTGGATCTTAGCCTAATAAAATTAACCTTTCTCCAGTTTAGAACTTTTATTCATTGCCACCTTTACCTTTTTCCATAACTATCTTAAATCTGAGTTATGATCATTACCACCAAAAATGCTCACCTACCGAAATGCCTTCCACCTGCTCCAGCTCATTTCTGAATATTAGATCTCAAACTTCCCTTGTGCGGTGTTCTACATACTGACTCAAATGTTCACAGTTTAAAGAAAAACGTTCCCTCTCTATGAGATAATAAGGTGGAGAGCTGGATGAGTACAGCAGGCCAAGCAGCGCCTTAGGAGCAGGAAAGCTGACGTTTTGGGCCTAGACCTTCTGCAATTATTAATCCAGCTAATATTTGGATAGTTAAAATTCCTTCAAATTATTGCTTTGTTATTCGTACACTTACAGGACTATATTGTCCTATAGGCATAGGATATAGTCCTATAGGCATTAGACAACGGTGCCAATTTTCTATGAGACTTCTGTTTTCATGCTAATAGCATGAGTAAACAATAAGATCACAGAGAGAAGGGGTTATTCTGTGGCGGGGAATAGATACCGATGGGTTAGATGAGGCCAAGAAAAGTGGCTACAATTGCTATTGCATTTTCTTCTCATTGTTTGCTTTAAATAAGCTTTTTTTTGCAAAACAGGAACAGATAGATGTGAATGTGTACACCATTTTAACTGTAAAGTATATTGTGTTCTATGACAACTACTGTCACAACAAAATAATTACTATTTACCTTATCAAGTCACACATAATATAGATATATATTAACACTACAGTAGCGTGTTGAAAATTGCACCATGCATTTTGTTCAATTAAGACTGTTATAATCATATACCAGCAGAGACAGTCTAGAAAGAGAATAAAAGAATCCACGTTTAACTGCATGCATTGGTTCAGCTTGTTTCTGAATCATCATGCTTCTTCTAAAGAACTTCATAAATATAAATTTTCTTGCAAAATACCACCCTAAACAGAGGTAGAGGATAAATAATGTCAGGGGAGGCAATAGGCTGATGGAATTATCACTGGAGTGTTAACCCAGAGACCTAGATAACATTCTGGAGACCCAGGTTTGAACCCTGCCATGGCACTTGGTGGAATTTGAATTCAATAAATATCTAGGATTTAGAATCTAATGATGACAATGACCCTATTGTCAACTGTTGGGGAAAAACACATCTGGTTCACTAATATCCTTTAGGGAAGGAAACTGCCATCCTTACCTGGTCTGTTCTACATGTGACTCCAGACCCACAGCAAGGTGATTGTCTCTGGGCAATTAGGGATGGACAATAGATGCTGCTTTACCAATGATGCACTCATCCCATTCATGAATAAAGGAAAAAAAATGCTTTTTGGGAGCAGGTTTGCTTTGAATTCTGTCAACTTCATTAGTAGAAATTGATGAATTCCATTTTATGCAATCTAATTACACTGCTGCACCATCTTCGGGTGCACTGAGTTGCAGACAACAGGAAAGTCATTAAGAACATTTTGATACAGAAAAATTTAGCAGCAGATTGAGAACAAAGCGTTAGTGTTAATTGTTCCATTGTATTGCATTCATTTTTGACCTCTGCTTGACAGCAGGGCGAAGAAGACAGAAACAGAACAAATATATCCAAAGTTCCACCTTAAGAGTCACTTCGTAAAATAATGGCTGACAAACTAAACATGAACCATGGGTGAGTGATAATGGGAACTGCAGATGCTGGAGAATCCAAGATAATAAAATGTGAGGCTGGATGAACACAGCAGGCCCAGCAGCATATCAGGTGCACAAAAGCTGACGTTTCGGGCCTAGACCCTTCATCAGAGAGGGGGACGGGGTGAGGGTTCTGGAATAAATAGGGAGAGAGGGGGAGGCGGACCGAAGATGGAGAGAAAAGAAGACATGGGTTCCAAGTCTGCGTAGATAAAACTGCAAGAATTTTGAAGAATTGCAAGAACTGCAAGAATTTTCAGGGTTTTCGCAAGCCATATCTATGGCAAATTATGAAAGGATTAAGTATAACGTCACACAACTAAATATTTCACAACAACAATTTCTGTAACTGTCTTACACAAGCTTATTACAAAAAAAACTCTGTATGGCGCAGGACCAAAGAAGCGCAATATTTACAACATTTAAAGATACTTTGTCAGAGCTCCATGAATCCTAAAATCCAAACCCTGGAGTGATAGGGATTTCCAAATAAGTCAAGCGTACAACCTCGGTCATGCACTTCATGTGGGTGGTTGTACTACCCTGCAGCTGTCATTGCATCCAAGGCCTACTATTTGACTTAGCCTGGAAAGCCCCGATTAACTCAAGCTTTTTCAACTACAATTAGTGGTAAGTCTCATCATGAGCTCAGTCACTAGTTGTATTTTTATTCTGCATATGGGACATTCTGTAGCTGTTGAGAGTTAATGTCAAGCAAATGCTGCCTAAAACATGATCCCACCCAGGAATTATGTGGCATGCTGTGCATCCTAAAGCACTCTCTTTTCACCTCAAACTCTAAAGTTTAAAGTTTACATTTCCCCTTTTTTACCCCAAACTGAAATAAATCAATGGACATTGTGCAGAAAAATGTTTAATTGACAGTTAGCAGTCAGCATTTGATAGGCTGCCAACTTCATAAATGCGATGTCAGACTTTCTGATTAAACATACATCAGAGGAAGAAACAAGAGTGAAGCTTAAGACTTTATTCAGAACATTCCATGAATAAGTAGAGGAAGCTTTAATCTTCTTTTGATCAGAACTCCTCCAACAAATATATAACTTACCTAGGAGGAAACTAAAGCTACAATCAATGCCAAGATTCACATAACATCTTACAAGCTCCAAGTATATGTGCACCTCAAAGTCTCGATTACAACCGTTACCACCCCCATTGTTGGTACTTAATCAATTATTAATGTGTCAAGGAGAATTTCAGGATCATGGTACCAGAATGCACAAGGACATGTTGATTTCAGAACTGAACCTGTAGAAATCAGGCAATTGTTTGCTAGCATGTCGAATGTTGCATGTCATGATAGCAGTGCTCCCAAATTAGAAATGGTACATCAATCAAACTCCAGAATTCAAATCCACAAATTGATTTCTCATTCCCATTATAGTGTATCATCCTATCACTGAAAAATAGCAAAGGTCATATTGGGGACACGCATTGGCAGCATATGTTCTTCTGAGGTTTAGAATCAAGCACAGTTGCCAATTTCGAGTCAACACACTTGGATTTTAACAAAGGGAAACCTTGTGCTTCCATGAGACAGAGGCAAGATGTCTGTTTTAATTATTCAAAGATGTGCCACTCATAGAGCTCCATGTTTCCCTGCTGCTAATGTCCTGTTGTCAGATGAAGGCAGATCTGCAGAACTCAGTAGCATCTTAGGCAATACATTAGCACAGTACTCTATTTGGCTATAACACGTTTTGCACTGAAAGGAAACATATTATTCAAGAATTTGGCTGGGATTTTTACTTCATGTTTTAGGAACACAGAAACAGGAGATTTCCTGAAACTGCCAATCCAATGCAGGAGGGTGGCCCAGAGATTGGGATTCCCATTCTAGAATGGCAGAGCTCCCTGGGAGTCAGGCTCAGCATTTTCTCAAAATGAGAGCGCACTTTTGTAATTTCAATATGAATTCATACAAATTGGTATGTATTTACACTCATTGTGTCAGTATACCTCTAAGGGACATGCCTGCAACATCATCATTTTATCAAAACCTGAGAATAAATGTCGCACACTCTATCTTACGATAGGATTGCATGAAGCATGTTGCTTTATTGTAATCTTGTGTTTGTATATAATACTTAGCTGAAATTATCATCTGTTGGATTCTTTAGTACCATATATCCAGGTCCAGTTTATTAAGTTATAGAAAATAACATATTGCTATATTGGATGTAATACCCTGCTGGAAGCAAGTCACATCAAAATCCAACTAACCCCTCCCAAATGTATGTCTAGACCATATCCAAAGAGGCATCTTATTTCATCAAAGTGACACCTTGGCAATCCAAATGAATTCAAAAGAGCAAATCTGCTGTTCCCAGGTCTAGTCCGCACACTTCAATCTTAAATCTCCAGGTCATAAAAATCACATGAGAGCATAGACAGCTGCTGAATTATACGTGGGCTGTCTTGCTTTGTGAGGAGTCAGTATGGACTTGAAGGGTTGAATGGCTTCCTTCTTAGCACTAAATGACCCTATAACTGAATTGGGCCTGTCCTATTTCTCAGAGTTTCACTGTGTGGGTCAAATCATTCAACCATGGGCAGATTTAGTCACTGAGCCCCTCTCTGAGACTTTATACTGCAGTGCTCAAGCAATATGTTGAACAATGTGCATTTCTTGCAATGAACCTACTGCTTCTTTAAAACGTGCCTAGCCAATGTCAAATTTTTCAAAACTTATGAACAAAAACTGATGACCGTACCATCCAGAAGATAAACAGAGCCAAACAAAAAGACCAGCAGTTATAACAAATTATGCTCTATCAGCAGACATCCATGAATTCTATCATATAAATAGTGATTCGTGGTTTAACGGCACTGAATGTATGCGTTGAAGGAATTTTAAACAACAGTCAGTGGCCAACTGGTATAGGACTTCATATTTTGCGGGTGACTACAACTATAAAATATGAGCCAAAATATGTGATATGTGGCTGTGTATGTTATTAAAATAAGATGGACCAACACCCAATGTTCATAGCATGAGTTGCATGTACCAGATATTTATGTTTCACTAAAATTAATTGAAAATTACTGAAATTACAGAAGTGCACTTGCAACAATAGTTTGCAATTATGGAAACTGATTTTGCACATACATTTGCCCCAACAGGCCATTACTTTCAATAGAAAATATTTCTACTCAGTTACCAACTACCAAATCTGAAACCACATCCAGTACATTGAATTAAAAAGGATTATAATCCTTAGTTACTGTTGCATATGTGATTAGTTTCATGAAACCTCAACTGGGCTGGTATGCAGAAGAAAAAATGTCAAGGCAGGATGCCTGTAAGCCAACACACCTGAGGCAGGGTGAATACAAAGGCAATTTATTGACAATACAATTTACTATCAAACTAAGGACAAGTGTAGTACACTGCACTACTACTAATAATGGTGCACAAATATTAGCAACATTGGTCAAGATCTAAAAGGATTCAATACTTACCAATTTAGAAAAGTAGCAAAAGCTGACAACAAGCTTCCAAAAAACTGATAGTTCCATAATTTCCCTGAAAATGCAGTGAGATGTGTGTTTTCTGTTCATTAAGCTGCAGATATACTCATTGTTGAACGCTGTAAAGTACATTAAAGTACTGGTTGCAGCTGAGAAGAGCATCAACATTATTTACAGTGGTTTATATCGTCATGTGTTTGGGGTCTAACCCTATATAGCCACCCAATGTCATGTTGCTAGAGTCCTTGGAATTGTCTACAAAAGTTCTTCTTTTACTACTCATCCATACACACTTTATCGCAGTTCATTCAGATCTTCAGTTTCCTTCAAATTCTCTGTACTTAATCAGGCCGTTCTTGCACCGTCATGATATCCTTTGCATGATAATTCATCACTCTATGTGGTTTTGGATGATTCAGGTCTGAGATTTACTTTCCTGCAATCTACAGACATGAACACCATATCACAGGAAGGAAATAATTACTTTGGAGAGTAGAGATTTATAAGAATGCTACCAGCGCTTGCAGCTCTGAGGAAAGATTCAATCGGCTAGGATTGCTTTGCTTAGAACAGATGAGGCTGAGGGGAGATTTAATTGAATTCAAGAGAAGACATGGCCACCATCCCCCAAACCCTCCCTCCAGCAGAGCGGTCAGTTGCCAAGGGGCTGTACAGGTTTTACGTGGGAGGATTTAGAGGAGGCACCCATCTGGAGATGTCTGGAATTCACTACCCCATTTGGTGACTAAAGTAGAACCCTTACAACTCATTTGAAAGGGTTTTGAATCGGCACCTGAAACACAACCAGTTGCTGGCAAATGAAATTAGAATGGGTGGCTAGTTTATTCAGCAAGTGTGGACACAATGAGCTGATTAGCTTTTTTATGTGCAGTAACCTTCTGTTGTAATGTGGTTTGCCTAACTCAGAACACGTTTTGACACTATTTGGTGCATTCTCAAAAAAACCCAAGTCCATTGTAATACTACCCAGTAAGCCAAGAATAATTTCTTCTAAAAGACTTGGAGATATTTTAAGTAAGAAAGAAAGACCATTTGAGAGGCTTTAATGCAATTTCACAAAGTTCATTTCCTTTCATTGCAGTGTAGCCCTCAACATCTACTATTTATTTTGAACTGAAACCCTTCCTAACACACTTGTAAAATATTCACAACTGGCTGCGCATTTATCATTCATGAAAGAGAAATATGCAAATATTCAACAATCCATCCCCAGAACCTTTGGCAGGAAAGGTGTGCAATTATTTGTATTTCTAAGTAATATTATGAGGGATAAAGTTGAGTCAATCATATTGAAATGAAACTTAGAAACGAATTGCTTGAATGGCTAGTTCTCATGCACATTAACCCATCTTTCCTCTTTTAGGTGCTGACCATCTTGAGAAGCATTTTCTGCCTTTAATTATTTAAAATGCATAAGATTTAAATTTTTGATTTTACTCATTATTATTTACATTGTCAATACCAGTGAAGCAAAACAGATTTTTCTTGTAAAATGCAAACAGCTTGGCATAGAGATGAAGGGTTTGCCTTATGAAGACAGAGTTGAGCAGTTTGAGCCTATACTCTCTGGACTTTGGAAGAACGAGAGAAGATTTAATTGGGGTATATAAGTTAATTGAGAGCCATGTTTTAGACAAAAACAGAAACTGCTGGAAAATTTTGGTAGGCCTGGCACCATCTGTGGAAGGAAATCAGAGTTAAAGTTTCAGGTCCATTGACCCTTCATCAGAACTGATCGTAGCATGGAAAAGACTTGTTTTTATACAGAAGATTGAGTAGGCTAGGGGAATCTAAACAACAGGCAGAGATAAAGCCCATGTGATGACAAGACCTGCTTAGTGGGCGTGGGTGAAAGTATGGGGAAAGGTGGTCTCCTTTACCTTTGGAGAAACGAAGCCAGACTGGATGACCACTTTGGTCCAACTCATCCATGTTGATGAGGTTTCCTAAAAGGAACTAGTCCCATTTGCCAGCGTGTGGTCCATATCCCTTTAAACCTTTCCTATTCATGTACCTGTCAAAACATCTTTTAAATGTTGTTATTTTACTCGCCTTTGCCACTTCCTCTGACAATTCATTCCATGCACACAGCAGCCTCTGTGTAAAAATGTTGCCCTGAGGTTTCTTTTAAATCTTTATTGTCTCACCTTAAACCTATGCCCTCTAACTTTGGGCCCCCCTACACTGGTGAAATGGCCTTATCTATCTTCCCCTAACCACCTTATCATCTATCACCTTATCACCTTCCAAATCCGTGACCACTTCCATCTCGAAGGACAAGGGCAGCAGATATATGGGAACACCACCACCTCCAAGTTCCCCTCCAAGTCACTCACCACAATGACTTGGAAAATATCACCATTCCTTGACTGTTGCTGGGTCAAAATCCTGGGATTCCCTCCCTTATAGCATTATGGGTCAGCCCACAGCAGGAGGACTGCAGCTATTCAAAAAGGCAGCTCATCACCACCTTCTCAAGGACAACTAAGGATGGGCAAGAAATGCTGGCCCAGGCAGTGACCCCCACATCCCACAAAGGAATAAAACATATACACCTCTCATTATGTTATAAAATTCTACAAGGTCACCCTTCAGCCTCCAATTGCTCCAGGGAAGCAGGTCCCAACCTAGTATGGCCAGCACACAGTAATGAGTCTAAAATGCACATCTTTTACTTAATATTTTCTTTAAAATGTTTCATGAATAATTTGCATCAGTATCACCAAACTGGTTGTTATCAGGAAACATGTTGTTGTGTTTATCTACCAGTACACAAAGGCTCACAAAGTCTCTCTCAGAAGATAAAATAGTAGTAGAATGTAAATAATAATATTTACAAAATTTAAATCAGGTAATTTTAAATATAGTGTTAAAGGGGATTTACAAAGTAGATGTTAAAAGAATATTTCTTTTTTATGTGGTGCAATCTAAAAAGAGATGTCATCGTCATAGGCTTAGGAGGAGCAGAGATAAGGAAAAATTACTTCTCTCAAAGGGTCATGAATCTGAGGTATTCATCACCTCAGAGTGTGGTGGATGCTAGAATACTGAGTAAGTTTAAGGAAGAGATAATCAGATTTTTAATAAGTGACAGCCTGAAGTCTTGTGGTGAGTGGGCAGGAAGGTGGAGCTTAGACTGAAATGAGATCTGCCATAATTATATTCAATAGTCGAGCCTGCTTGAGGAGCTGAATGGCCTACTTCTGCTCCTAGTTCTTATGTTCTGATGTGGATTGAATTGGTTAATGTAGCTGGCAGTTGGTAGGCAGATAAGTTTTGTAATGTAGTTTCAATTACACTGAACTTAACAGGAACAAGGACAACTTACAAAAGAAAGTCAGGCTGGTACATTACTTTGAATAAGCTATGATTGGGTTTTCTAAATCTTGGCGCTTTCCCGTCTGATAAAGGAAGAGGAGGACCAAAAGAACAAAAAGGCAGTCAAAGAGAAGATGGTGGAACATCATGATTTCTCACAAGATTCAATTCATTCCTTTCTTCATTCTGTTCTTAGAGCCTGAATCAAAACTTAAACCTATTGAATTATCTTTTCAGTCTTTTCAGCATTAAAACCTGTCCAAATCCATAATGAATTACTGGGATGAAAGTTTCCTTTCCTTGTTGCTTGTAACCAATCTGTCACTTTGGTGCAGTAAGGGGCATTCTACAAAGATTTGAGGTCAATTAAGATGCATTGGGAGGGCAGGAAAGATTGGTTTCGGCCTACATTTAAACTGTGAGTTCTGATCTGGGAGCACTTATCACTGACACTAGATAATGAAAGGTAGAAAATGCTGCCTTCACCAGTTCGGCCAGCCATTATTTTAACCAATTCAGCTGTAACAACACAATAACGAAACAAAATCACTTGAACTGACTGCCGTCAGCATCCACTTAATCAATAAGTTATTCTGATTGGATAAGATGACAGAGGGCTAGTAGTTCATGAGATTTGGTCGGATATGTTGAGCTATTAACATGCGTATAACACCAATAATAAACATATGACAACTGGCTGTGTTCTCAAGATTTCCCCACAGCAAGCCTGAGACAGGTTTTTGATATTTAGCTGCAAATTTCTCCTGACCCTTTCAATCTCTTGGTCAAACACTCTTGAAGGAAATGACCTATGCTGGCATGTCCTGAGGTTGGTTATAGGTTAATCATTAAAAAATCTTCTAGGTTGATATTCATTTTGTTTTTCCCTTATCGAGAAGTTTTCTGAAGCTGAAGAAAACCGGTAGAATTTATAGATCATTGCTCCGTACTGTTGAAAATAAAATTCAGCTGTGAATTCTTAGTAACAGAAGACACTGGAGTAACTCAGCAGATTTGGTAGCACTTGTGGACAGTGAAATTGTTGGCATTTTGAGTTCAAAACGACTCTTCTTTGGAACCCCAAAGTTTATTCAGAATTTCTGCTTTTATTTCAGATTCCCAACGCTCAGAGCATTTTGCTTTTATGTGAATTGTTCAAGCTTGACATAAAAGTTGGCATCTGAAACATAATGGACATACCTCAGAATATTTATAAAGTGAGATAGCAATATGAGTAAATAAATGAATGTTATGCCCTTCTGTAGAGAATTACAAATGTAGATTTTAAAACGTCTGACTCTTTTTCTTTAAAGGGGTCTGGAAGTGTGTTGAGCTTAATTATTTCCCTCATTTTAATGTTCTCACCTCTTTTATACATAGTTCTGCTGTGTGTGGCACCTCACAGATCCACAGGCATAATACTAAGGGGGTGTGTCACTCATTTTATCAGACTTTCGAATAATACTTTGGGTGAGAGGGAAGAATCTGAAAGAGTGCTGGGTTAGAACATAACTCTTTCATATTTGGAAGTTAGTAGATCCCAGATGCATGGAATGAAAATTGCTTTTCTTTGATAGTTGCAGGGTTTTTAAATTTAATAGCTTTGGGCAATTTCAACATAGTTTCTATGGTACACAAATCCACAACATAAAATTACCTAAATTTTTGCATTAATTGACAGTTTCTAAGCAGGAGTGAGAAGCAGAAAAGCGCATTGTTGAATGGAGATGATCTTCTGAGGTATTGCTGTTTGTGTTGCTGCAATTCTGTCTGCCAGGTAGGAATACCAACTAGACTTTCTTCCAAAAGGAAGCATTCCTAAACTATAATTATGTGATTTTTTTTGCAGCAGCAGCTTTAATGAGAATTTTCGTGGGAACAAGACATGTTCTCACTCAGAATCAGACAGAATAAAGCAGGATTTCGACATGTCCTTTTCCTTGTATTCTGGCAGTCCGTATATTCCTTCAATTTTGATAATTGTTGCTGAAGTTATGTAATCCTGAAAGTACATGAATAGATTGCAGATGCAAACCCATACTTTGTCGTTAAATGCATAATGGGAATTTTCAAGCTTCAAACTGTCTAAAGATGCGGTTATACTGAACAAATTTAAAAAAAAGATTTTTCACTTCAGTGCACGTTTTAAACAGATTTTAAAAAAGTTATACTATCATTTAGATCCTTTGCATAATTTTCAAAAATACTTTAATTGGCAAGGTAGCAGAAGCAATGTTGATTCAGTTCATTGTAAAAACCATGTCTCCTTCTTTCTCTGTATTTTTAATTGTGGACTAACATGGAAAAGAACTGCAGTAAAACCAAAGATTGTTGGAAGATTGCTGAATGTTTGAAAGTATGTAACTTGACAGTCATTGTGAACACTGGTTACACAGCTGCTGGTTCCAGCAGTGGTGAAGTGTAGTTTACAGATGAAAGTTTGTGTACAAACCAATCTTTAGTTGGCAACAAGCAGCTGATTGCCCTGTGGATTTGTGACTAGTTATGTAGTGATTGGAACCAGGTGAATCTTATTGACTATGCGATCCTTGATTGGGATTATTAATGTGGGCCAATCAGAAAGCCCTGGGTAACAGACTGAAACAGGGGACTCATAATCTCTACACCTCAGGGATTGAGTCTGAGCTGGCTAGCTACAGCCAGTGCACATCTCAATAAGGAATGACTTGGTAGCATGACACCAGCCTCTGTGAAGTTATTGTTGATCATAGAACCTCCACCAGAGCACCTGGAGGAAACCCACGCAAACGCTGGGAGAATGTGTAAAGTCCACACAGTTGCCCAAGGTTGAAATCAAACACAGACCCCTGGTGCTGTGAGGTAGCAGTGCAACCACTGAACCATTGTGCCACCCCCCAATTATCGATGGGAAATGCCTTCAATCTGTCAACACTTATGTGACTGGTTTCAGGTACCTGAACAGCTTGGGTCTGTGAAAAGGAGAGTGCGAAGCCTTCAAACCTCCTTTTGGTTTTCTTCAGTCTGAAGAAAACCAATCTATTTTTGGCTTCAGCAATTCCTGTAACGTTTGTAAATGTGAACCAACTGCTGTATTAAAAGAAGGAAGACCAAGAGGCAACCATTTGATCAGCATAAAAGTAAATACAGCAGATACAGTGAACAGAGACCATTGAAATGCTTTACCAGTTTTTTTTCTCTGCCCATATCTCTCGTGTTTGTTTTTTTTTCTCATGTGATTGTGTGTAATTGTGACCTTATAAAAGAGTAGAGTTTTAATTAAGTGTTATATGCCAACAGTTCAAAACTGTTTAACCATAGCTCGAGTCTAACTAGTTCTAATAAATAGTAATTTGTGTTAAGTACAGAAACCTGATCCAGGATTTCTGTCAACCTGGGAATAAAAGACAGGTGAATTGGAGAATTCTGCACACTTCTTAAAATCTTTAACTTTTGTAATGATTCTGGGAAAAGTTGGGTTTAAGCTACCCGAGGTGAGGCTTGTCATCATACTAAACTTCCCTTCATTTTCTCGCCATAATCCCAAAGCTTTGATCTGAATCAGAACTCTTCTCAATAATACACTTTGGAAGAAATAGATTTAAAATTTCTCTGCAAGGTGAACAAAAGAATTGATAGCTTCATCTACCTCAGCTATTGTGCTTAAGGATTTTGGGCCCCAGAACTAGACAGTTCTCTGGTCACATTGCTCATGTACAAACACAACACTAGGAATACTCAGTAGAAAACTTACCGTTATTCACAAATATCTGGATGACTCAGTTCCCCTCAATAACTGCTTTTTCAGCCGAGACTCAGCTATTAGCAAGGAGAAAGGTCAAGTTGCCACAACCCCAGTAGACCTGTTGCTCATGAAAGAAAGAGGGAGAGAATTGATGGTGGTTTAATATGAGATTCACAATGCCTTAGGTGAGGAGAAAGCAACAAACTTGCATTTATATTGTGCTTTAAACACAGTTGCATATGTCAAGTGCTTCAATGGTGTACAATCAAACAACAACAAAAAAATTGACACACTGGGACATGTGACCAAAAAGCATATGTAAAGATGTTGTGAGAGGTCAAAAGCTTCAGGGAGTGAATTCTAATACAAGCTAAAGTCAAATGACTTCAAAAGTCTTAACTTAGAATGTGTTAGCCTGAAATGTTTTGTTTTGCAAGTTCTGTGTTTTGTATGTTTATGTCAAGCACTATATTCCTTGTGTATAGTTTTAAACATGCTATTATCAGACTGGAGCTGACAGAGCTGCTTCTGCCTCTGTAATCCATGACAGCAGTATTAAGGAATAATGACAGAGATTTAGTGCTCTGAGCACAAAGTGTGTGGGTGGGCATCTTCAGGTGAAACTTATTCCCCTCCTTGAGCACCAATTAGATTATTAATGTGTGGGTCTGCAAAGATCTCAGCCAATCAGGAGACTTAACACTGAAGTAACTTTCTGTCTTTGAGATCAAGAGATGGCCAGTAGAAGCTAAGGTTGAGTGGATGTTTTTTTTTTAAAAACGGGATCATAGGCTACTGGAGGATAGACTCAGAGGTAAAGGCAAGGAATTGTTTTTCCAGGGGACTGACTCTATCCCTGCCCTGATGTCCCCAGAATGATGCAAATGGAGATCTCTTCTGAAGCCGACAGCCAAGTTTACTTCTTTTCACCTTTTAGAGAAGTGAGGTAATTCAGGCAGTTTTCAATCCAAGCACTTAAGTGACTTTTAAATGACCAGGTAAGGGCCTTAATTAATGGTGGGTCAAATGGGTCACTGGACTGTTTTTTTTTTCCCCCTTGATGACTAATTCTGATACCTTGTGGTATTTGCCACTTGTTATAGATAAGACTAGAGCCAAAAA
Organism: Stegostoma tigrinum; assembly: GCF_030684315.1. Classification (NCBI taxonomy): domain Eukaryota; kingdom Metazoa; phylum Chordata; class Chondrichthyes; order Orectolobiformes; family Stegostomatidae; genus Stegostoma; species Stegostoma tigrinum. The sequence goes on from NC_081375.1 coordinate 19,658,188, forward strand.
TACGTGAAGATGATAGGGTCTAGGCCCTAACTTTTATCCTTATTTTAAGTTATGGTGTAAGATGTTATGTTCTGGATGCAATTTGATTGGCAAAACTACTAGCTTGAAACAACTTTTTATTCATAACTATAATTAAAATACAGACAAAATAAAAAGAAATGAACTTGCTTAACTGTACCTCTATCAAAATGCTTAACAAAATAATATGTTAACTACTACTAATTGACTGCTTCAACATAGTAACATGCCATAAACACTACCTTGGCAAAGGCAAATTCAATAAAATACATTGCCTTAAATGTAATTCTAGCAGCTTGAATACAACCCCAGCTTTTAGTTCTGAAGGAAAGAAGAATAAGAACTTCCACAGAGAGCGCAAAATCCCAATAACTACTACTCAAGATAAAAAATAAAAACCTACTGGTTCTGTTAGAGTTTGATTCACCCAATCAGGCTGCTTTTGTTGTTTCAACGTTTTAAAAAAACTAAGACCTCACAAGCAATTTACTTTATTGCCTTTGGAGCAGATTGACAGGCTCCTGTGTGTCAATCTTTCTTGATTCTTAAGAAAAGTGACAAAATACACCTCTAATGGCTGCAGTAACAGTACAAACCTCTACAACTATGTTGTACTGAATAAGGGTTGTGAGAGCTAGTTTGCATCTACTAATCCCCCTTTATCATCACTTTGTCTTGAGACAATCTAGTATAATTAGTTGAGGTCACCCTACTGTAGAACTATGCACTGTTCTTGGGCACAAAAAGATTTATTTCATGATTGCAGTAAGGATTACATTACGAAGACAGTTAAGGAGCTGGTTCAGATACATCTTCTTGGTCTGAAAGTAGTCTTCCCTGTCTCCACCCACCAGCTGAGAGACGTCAGTAGAATGGGTGGAGCCAATGTAATCTGAATATGAACCTCTTCAGAACCTATATATTATACAACATGGATGTTCTCACCTGTCAATTAATTGGGAAGGCAGTGAGGAGGGGCAATTATCAAACTGGGACCAATGCAGCCAATCGTTTACCCTCTCACCATCTTTCATTCCACCTCCAAGGAGGAGTACGTGACTCTATATAAGTTGTCTACCAGTAATTAAACTTTGAGTTTATTTTCTTTTTTTTTGAGCCATCACAGAAAACAACAGATTTTAACATGGATAGAGTAAAATATTGCAGCCCCAAATTCTCATTCTTATAAATGGACAAAGATCTAAACTGAAAGCCTTCTCTTTATTTCTGACATACCATGAAGATATTTGCTCATATGTGTCTTGATTTCAAAAGTAAGCATGGTCACCAAGTAAATTTGTAAGGTTTTGTAAATAGGTGTGCAGGAGTTAATTCCCAAGTTGATGGAATGCATACATTCTAAGCTAACTTAAATCTTTGAAAAACACCTCACCTGCTCATTCTGTTTTTCCCATGTCTTTATTTTGCTAGGTCAACTAGTAATCACAATGTCTGGAATACTAAAAAGTACAAACTGAGATTATCCTTGAGGGCAATGTTTGCGACATGCTGACAGAGCAAAACAGATATATATTGGGCTTTTGCATTTCCTTATCAAACCAGTTTCAATAAGAATACTTTCTAATTTATATGCTCCCACTTCATTTTCTTTTCCCCTCTGCTTAAGCAGAAAATATTGGCAGACAGTTCATAGGAGAATAAGATATCTATTTCATCATGCAATTCAAAACATAATAGAATGTGATTAAGTTATTAAATCACACAAAAAAATTATTTGAAATTTGTGACAGAATGGGAGGGATTGGAAATCCAAGGAGACTGCACCTACACTTTATTAAACTATTATCTAGAGTTACTAATAAGCAGCTTGTAGTTCAAATTACTAGATCACAAACGAAGTCAGGATCCTGCTGATTCAGGTTAGTTCCGATAATGATCATCCTGCTTCAGTTTCCCTGGATATATTTCAAGTAGGTTATACACAGACAAAGCTCCTATTCAGGTAAAATCCCTGACTCTTAATTATTCTAATCATTGCTCATAAAAACTGTGGTCTCTTATTACACAGTTTAGGAGCAAAACTCTTTAATACCGGTAATGTGTTTGATAATATCAATTACTATGGAGGGGCTCTAATAATGCATAGTTATCTTTATATCTCACTGTTTATCTACAATGTATACACAACCATAATTTAGAATGACATGTAGATACGTGGATCTATTAATACAGAGGAAGGGAGATGGATAGGCAAGTAGGAATTTAGTCAGATAGTTAAATAGTTAAATATTTAGATTAGACAAGATTAGATTCCAGCCTGTATGGTGAAAAATATTGGGATAAGAATCAAAAGATGCTGATATCATGTTAGGTTCTGACAGACAATGCACATAAGATCCAGAAGTTTGTCTTTCATTGTTCTCCCTTTGCATCAACTGTGTTGTCACTAGAATTGGAATGGCACAATGTAAAGACATTTCTCTGCAGTTCAAGTTAACTGTAACACCTTTTTAAAATGTTGCACTGAGTCATTATTTTAGACAATGATTAAAGGAACTCATTGCATTTGGAGAGCTCTGCTTTATCTGACTAGTAAACAATGCAAGGTCAGACATATAGATGCTGTCAGCTTACACAGGTCCTGGCAGTATGACAAGGTGCTGCATGACCAGTGAAACAATTTAAAGTGAACTTCCTTTATTGTTTATGGTGCGAACAAGTTGCATCATTATAATTAAGAGATCACTTTTGCATAAATAAAAGTCATTTACTGTTTCAATTGAAAGTCCTCTGAGTGTATGGAAGCATTTAATATCAGCACCCAACATTCAGAGCTTGAACTGTGTTACTGAATTTAATAACCACTACTTACTGTATATTCAAAAGGTACATCCTCAATCATCAGCCTATCAAACAAGGATACACTGCAGTGGCAATTAACAGACCTTCTTCCAAATGCAACATCAGCTGGTTACTACAATAGTCAATATTATTTGCTCTGCTCACTAAATAACAAAGGATCTATTTTTCAAAACCATTCTCATGGTCAGCTGAGATGGTCAATGGAAAGATGGGAACAAGAGCTTTTGCTGCTGCTCTATGATATTTCTAGTGCATGAGAACAACACAGAAATGGCTACAAAGATGATAAAAAAAGTGATAAAATTATGCTTTTCAAGCACAGTGTTATGAAAATGTAGTAAGATAGGAAATCCAGCAAGCAATTGTGATGTCTTCCATCTGTATGCATTGTTATGAAGTGACAACTCAAGACAAGAAATAAAATGGTGGCCAAGAGAGGATAGAAACTGTAAAGAGGCAAACGGACAAAAAGAAAGAGCAAATTGCTGTAAGGGAACAAGTTGAACCAAGAAAAGCAAAATTGGAGATGAGATTGAGAGAAGTAATATAAAAGAAAACAAACATTTATAAATTTACTAAATGCATCCATTCTTTGCTACCTATACGTAAGTGAATGATGTTAAGAAAAGTTAGAAAAGACTGAAATATTTACTTTGGAGATGCTGGTGATAAAGAAGTCTGGTTCAGGCAAGTACACGTGACCCATTTAAGCCACACAACACAACATACTGGGAAGTCAGTAGTGCATGTATTTTGCAAGGTTGTGGTCAATGGAGTTAAGGGCACTCCATTATTTAAAACTGTTTTGTGATTTTATAATTGGACACCGTTCCAGAGTAATTACCTGATGATAGCTGCGCAAATATTAAAATGGTATGAGGGTAGTTTCGATAGAAATAGCCACACAATTAAATTCCAAAATATAAATGATCTGCACATGTGCTCTACCATAATAATAAAGTGGAAAGTGCAAGCTATAGAGTAATTATGGAATGTGGAAGTTACATAAATTCAGAGACACAAGACTTATAGTGGAAGTATGTGACATTTTAAAGATCAAATCATGGATACCAGAAACCTCACTATGGATTGAATATCCATTGACACAATTATTGAGTTTTGAATTATAAGTGTTCAAATAATAACAGTTCCATCTTTCAGAATAAGCAATAGGTGATCCCAGGTTTTATGATGGAAGAAAAGTGGTTTCAAATCTTTATTGTCATCAGCAACAAGAGGTCTTACTGAGTCTGATCAGAAAAATCCTGACAAGATCTAGAATGATCTCGGAAGAACTCATGTAAGAATTAACTTCAGAATTAACAGACTTTTCAGCTCCTGTCATACAGACAGCAACTCCAAGAGGCTGTTGACCAGATTAAGAGAGAATGCTGCAGCAAGGAGCATGAATGTGACATTGATGAAGGAGAATTATCAGAGAGGCTCATTGAGTTAGTGATTATCTCAATATCAATGAAAATCTTGAGGAAGGATTTATTTTGTGCAAGATAAAGGAGCCACACTATTGACACACTATCTAAGATGGAAGCATATACAACACCATAATGACAGCCTGAACAACAATAATGTGCTTTAGATGCAGCCAATGCTAAAGCTGACCAACCAAAAAAATCTGCAAAAGATGCAGTTTGTTGCACTTATCCAAAAGCTATCCAGATTTTGTTTACATCTGTAAAGCATATGTGGCTACACACTTATGGGATATCAAGTTAGTCTCAAAAACACAAAACACAAATAATCGAAGAAGCAGTATAACACCATAATACTTGTAGCATGGAAAGTGGTAAGAAGTTACGCAAACAGAAAACTTTGAGGTTCAGACCCAACCACATAAAAGGCTAAGTTCAGACAGTGACCAAGCTTTACAGGTTGTTACCCTCACACACTATATTGATAGAATAAGTTGATCAGAAACTTTTATGGCCACGAATATATTATGTCCTCAAATGATATGATAACAATACCAAAAACTAAAAGTGACAGTGGATCTCAAGCTAACATATTATCACTATTCTTTCTGAAACTCATGTGCCACAGCAAGTGCCTGTTGGATTCTTCAATGCCACAATATCCACATCCAATTTCTTATGGTACTGGAGAAAACATAAGTAGTGCTGCATCAGGTACAAAACCCTATTGGAGACACAACAGAAAATCATGTTTAAATGAATTTGAGAGAACAGTTTAGAAACTTGCAATTCTTTTTTGCAAAGGACATTATTCATTTTTGATGTTTGTTCAGTTCCAGATTGGAGTCGTGGTCAAGTCAAGACCAACTTGTCAATTGACAGCAGCATATGTTAATAAATACAATCTTTACATCCCAAAGCTCAGGGGCCATAGAGAATGAGAACAGATTCTGTAAGGTTAGGGTTGATTTAGGTATGCATTGAGGAATTAAATAAACTAAATCAGCATGTGATATACTGCAGATTCCTTCTCTGAGCACACTGATCAAGGTAAAGAATGTCAAGTCTGTGAAATAAAAGCAGCATAGATGTTATATTTGGAAATGAAAGACATTTGGAATCCTTTCTGATTGGCACAGATGACAACTACTATTTAAGTACAAAAATAGTCAATACCAAAAATCAGAGTTGGGAATTCCCACTGACATTGGATCAAAGCATCCAACTAGGAATTGTCATTTTCAAATCTATTGTCTCAGTGAAGGCAAAAGCCCTGTTACAATACAAGTGAATTGATACAAATGAGGATACAATTCAAAAAGTGACTATGAACGTGTCATTTGTCTGAGCCCTTTTACTGATCAAACATCTCATCAGGCATCAAGAAATTTTCCAGCGAGCAGTGCACCACTACAATGTTAGATAGTGTCAAGGCTGACAGCTCAGGAAACAAAACGAGCAGTGTTCAAGTTTCACCCAACTGCTCAAAATCAGTTGAAAAGAATATGCAAACTAAAATGAGTTGCAGAAGCTACTGATGTGAAAGGGTGAAAGTATACAATATAACACTATCATCATTGAATAGATCGTAAGAATTTTCAACAGTTTACAGTAGTTGAAGCTGAGAACTTATCTAAGGGTTCCAGATATATGAATTATTTTCATTACAGTCTATCTTTCCATAAATACAACTTCCTTGCGCTAATAAAACAGTGTACAGAAATTAATGTGTGTCATACCTAGCTAACTACATGGCCTCTAATATACGGATGCACAATTTATTTACCAGCATATACATATATATATACATATATAATTCATTGTACATACTTCTTTTAAAGTCTGAGTTTTAAAATTGGAAATGTCAGTTTCAAGTTGAACAGTACTGGTGCTTAAAACTAAGCATGTTTCACCCTATCCTTGTCTCTTTTCGCAATTTTCCAGTTGCACTCCAATCACTGCAGCACAGAATCACGACCAAAGACTTCTCACCATCTATCAATCAACCAATAGAGACCTTAGACTTCTGCAAGAGTTAATGGAAAATAATTGCAAAATCTACATGGTTAGCCAAGAGAAACCTCCCATTTCCAGGTTAAAGCTATTTTTAATCATCCTGTTCAGAGTTCCTCCTCTGTGCCAAAATGATAAATAAGTTTATAAAGAGTGGCTTATAATTTTGCTATTAATAGGATAGAGAGCAAACCTTCCCCTACAGTGAGGCTACAGAATATCATACAGTATCATGCAGGCACACCCAGTATCCATGTCATGAACTCAATTACATGTTTAACGAGAGTGCACAGTATTACATTATGCATTCACACAATACACGGGCCCATATCTTGGTTTCTGATTTCACATAACTCTAGTTTGATCCTAAGCAGTCCTCACAGGGTTAAAAACATCCTTTTGATATGTTCTTTTCATCACTGCACCCACTTTCCTTCTGAACCTGAACAATCTGATTAGTCAGTCTGGCAAAAACATTGCAGACTTTGCCACTGAAACAGCAGCTGAAGGAAGCCACAGAAACAAATTCCTTAAAAATTAAAAGTACAGCATCATCGTGTGTGTTTTTTTTTGGACAATATAGGTTTTTGTCCTGAGGCACTCACCAACCATATAATCAGACCTGCATGTTTGATAGCTTACACAAAGAAATCCAGGCCACGTGATGCAGAATGAGAGCAGGTATGTCTGTATAAGGCTGATTGTTAAGAAAGCCCCATCGGCATCGTCTTTGTTGAGGCTTGGCCTTGCATTAAGGCCATACAAGCTGGCTCACATACTTGCTGGCTTCAAGCCTGTGCACAGCCATCTTGCGGTGCTGTGTGCCAAAACTGATGTCAAACTCTCATATCCCTAAAACCATCTATCAACAGTAGTAATATCTGTTAGCCTGTCACTGCTGTATTCCTCAGTAAATGGCTTTTCAGACGCAAAACTTCAAAAAATATTTTCAAGGGGATAATTACGTTGTGTAAACTATAAATGTAAGGGATTAGGGACTACAAAACAGCCTTTGTTTGCGAATAGAAGAGTCTTATAAATTAACCCTTCCTATATGTTTCACTTCCCATTCTAGTTCTCACACCCAAGAAGTAATTTTATAGGAGAGCTGTGTTTTGTTAAGAAGTAGAGCCACTCAGAATTTGTAAGTGTTTCTAGCTTAATTGAGAAGATTACTTTTGAAGGCAATGATTTCATAGTGACAATTCATATTTGAGCACATTGCACATATGAATAATTGTCACACATAAGATGTAAAACATATATCAGATTTATGAATTTTATTATACTTTTCCCAATGTTCCAAAGTTGTCGATAAATTGATCTTCATCATTCAGACACTAGCACTTGTTGTGTTAAAATTACGTCACTTCTTTTTAAATTGAGTCTACGCATTACAGTACATGTAGTCAGTTGCAAAGTGTCATAAAATCATGTGCAACTAAGGGTTTTTGCCCATTGTTTTCTCAACAGAAAACAAAATTCCCTACCTTGCAAAATAAAAACCAAAAGAACTGCAGACGCTGTAAATCTGGAACAAAAACAAAGTTGTTGGAAAAGCTCAGCAGGTCTGGTAGCATCTGTGAAGTCTGTGTGCGCCCTACCTTGCCATAATTTGTTTACAAATCTGCAACAAGGTAAAAGGAACATTCAGCACAGAAGGTTCAATACTTCATCCTCTTTTTTAAAATTTAATCTGTATTTCTGTATGTTCAGAGATGTTATTACACACCTCTTCAGCAGGTGAGATTTGAACCTGGGCTTCCCAGTCCAGAGGTAAAGACTCCTACCCTCCACTGTAAGATGACCACAGTTTATTCTCTTAATTCTTCGAAGGACTAGTGTTTGTTTTTTTTCTAATTAAGATTCCTCATACACTACGAATGCATATCATTAGTCTCCAGAGAATTTCAATGGTCTTACTTTGTGAGTGGAATATGTTTTGCAGATGATATAGTCCACTCCTTGTCTCTTCTCCATGTGGAGCACAAAATGACAACCGATAATGTGGAAACATGCAATTATTCTCCAAGATCAAGTTTGTCTCGTGGCATGATGACTAGAACAGGTAAAAGAAACAAAATGTCTTAATATTTAAAATAAATAAAATCACTTGCTGCAAAAGAACAGAGGTTTGATTGATCCCCAAGAGCAGGAGGCTCCACCCAATTGAGGGAAGGCATGCTTCCAGCTGCCCAGTTGAAATTAATGAAACACAACACATATGTCTAGCAGATTCTGGTGTCATCCTATACAGAAATGAAAAGCAAGCTACACCATCAGATTACTCCTTCCGCTTTAACAAGTTTATCCAACAATCTGGAAGCCAAATGTAAGTGCAGATGTTGAATTCTAGATATTCCAGATGAGAAATTCAATCTGATTGTAAACTGGAAAATTTGGTAAAATGGTATAGTGTCCTGATCTGACTGCACGTTGAACACTGGGTGGGTAATTGACAATATCCTACTTCGAGGTATAGGTTAGGCAGCACCTTGGAGTAAGCGCTAAAACTCAGAGTTTCACATCCAAGTAAAATTGGGCTTCAGCCCTCTTTCCGATAATTCCAGGAAGTCTCAGACACCAAATAAGTCCACAGCCAACTTGCTAAAAACCCATTTGGGGTAATTGCAACACGGACAGGTAGATCCGGTGACAAGATCTTGGAGAAAAATGCACACTATTAAATAGCATAGTTAAGATTCTGAAATGCATGTCATGGCTATAGAATAAGGATCAGAATAGGTTAGAATGGTGAAAGAAAAATTAAGAACGCTTGTCAGAAAGTGCTTCTTCATGCAAACTCACATCAACACTTGGCATCCAAGCAGACTGGTGGAGGTAAAAACCTTGGACTCATTCAACATTCAATTGACTAATGATTAGCAGAGAATGCAAGCCTTTTCTGTGGAATTGCATTCCATTTGGATATGTCAAATGTCTCCACTCATTTGTATCTATAAACTTGTGGTTGCATCAGCTCATTTTGGCTCTCTGTTCCCCTCCCCCACTTTCCCATTGCTAGGTTCCAGGCTCAAGTTTTCATGCAAATAAGGCCTAGATTCTTCCAATCTCCAATTTGCATGTGAATCAGCCGTGGCAACAAGCCAGCATTAAAATGCAATAAATATCAGCTTCCGTTCTTACTTTCATGGATACCACAACTGTCTTCCAACTCTTACTAATGGTTAATTGAGGCATGAGACATTTCTTTTGGAACACAAGCATTTTGACATTATTTCTGTAGGCTCTGCACAATTTTAACAGAAGAATCATTTTCAACTGGTATCACTGCTCTCCTGGGTCACTGCTGTTCATATTGCAAAAGCTGTAGGGCTGGCCATACACTGTACATTTTACACACATACTATAAATCAACTGTCAGAATGGTCAAAACCCATTTTGTTTTCCACGTTCATACTTGTCACTTAATATTTGCATAATTATTAGCTGGTTGTGGGCTGATGCAATCAAAACTATCGTGTCATATAGAAGATTACTACATAGGAATCTCTTGTCTGTTTATGCCCTGACAATGTTTGTGCATAGAATTATAATTGATGCTAACCACAGAACAATCCCTGGCTACCCAAAACAATATAAAAGATGCAACAATTGTGGCACACTGGCATGAAATACACTTCTGACTTTTATTCTCTAGCTGCTGCCATAGAAAGATGGTTAGCTTACATCGCTTGCCTGGTGGCGAGAAGGGCATTACCTGTGAGATCCTTCAGGTACGCCAGAACTTCTACACCTCACCCTCTCCTCAATGTGGCTGTGGAGGAGTAGAGACTGTCACACAGCTTCTTCTGGAATGTGCCCTTGCAAAGGAAGTCTGGAGGAAGATGCAGTGGTTTTTTGAGGTTCATCCTGAGTAGCTCTGTGATGCAGGACTCGGTGGTCTACGGTGTGTTTCCTGGGATGCACACCAAGACAAATATCGACTGTGCCTGAAGAATCATCAACTCAATGAAAGGTGCTCTCTGGTCTGCCCAAAATTTTCTAGTCTTCCAGAACAAGGAGTTAACCCTGACCAAATGTTGCAGACTGGCACATTCCAAGGTCCAGGGCCACGTGCTGAGGGACACACTAAAGCTTGGGGCAGCTGGCACCAAGGCACAGTAGAGAAAGACCATCATGTAAGGTTTTTCTGCCAAAGTTAAACGGGGCTCTGTGCAGGTTTTGGGCCCTCCGGATGCCTCAAATATATTAAAATATAATCTTGTACAAGTAACAGATGCCTTTGGTTTATTTGTTGGATAGAATCAAACTCCAAAGTTTGTTTCTTCGTTTGCTACTGTACTAAACTGAACTGCTTTAATGACTGCATATGTATATTAAGATATTTTTTATGAATAAAGCATTTCTTTAAAATAGAAAAAAGGAAGATGCTTAGCCTAGTTGGCTCAACAGCTTATACATGATTCTGAATATCACAAACAATGCAGGTTTGATTCCCAATCTGGCAGAGGTAGACTTGGGACCTGCCTTCTTCTGAGTTGAATTCAATGGCAAGCAAGCCCAGACAAAAACAGCTAAGAAAATGGTTCAGAATGATGCATTAGCAGGCAATGAGCCAAAGGATCTGCCTTTGGGTGGAGTACATGTGGTGTGACCTACTTCCATATCTGTTTCATTCTATTATTTTACAGCACCTGTCTTATCTAAACATGGTTAGGATGTAGGGTATCAGGGTGGCATTGAATAACAGCATGAAATTCAGAAAAGCACTCTGTACTTTTTATCTTTTGCAATAAAATAAGACAATGGAAAAAGCTTGGGTATTCGATGGCCAATGAGATAAATAAATGAGGTGGCTTTATATATCAAGCATAGATGTTTAATCTGTCCGCTGTAAATGGGCTGGTCTCAGAGCAGATGCAATGAAGAGAAATTAGTTATTACTGGACAAACACAGAATGAATTTCTGAGTTTGTATCTTATTGATGACACTTCAACACCCTTGGATCAAAAGCTCAGTAACTGATTTTATGACCTATGCTTTTAAGTGAAAATGGTTTTTAAAAACTGAGAATTTTAGTTTTCTACATTCAACCTTCAATTTGCAATCGAAGAATCATATGTGACTTTGAAAACTCTTCAAGGGTAGAAAATAAAATTCACACAGTACGAAATACTGATTATTTGGTTATGAAAGAGTTTATCTAATAATTTTTCTGGTGGTGGGGAGAAAGATTTGACTAAATATTACTGCTCTTTATTTTCAGTAAATGAAAAATTTGGTTGCGTTGAATTCTGAAGCTCTACGTACTATCAGGTCCATAAATGTGTTGTAGCAGTGCTGCACATCTTAACTAAAGAGCATAAGCAATTGGAAAGTATTTTGTTTTCCACGTTCTGCTGCTTTTGGAGTGCGTATTATATAAAAAAAAGGATATTTAGGCTTTGGGCGCGGAACAATATGCCTCCATTCCCAACGTCTCTATTGCAGCCACTTATTTTTTTTTGCTGCTCAACTTCCTATTGTGACAAAATGCTAATAAAGCACGTCAACACTGCCAATGGCCAAGCACTCATCTGAAAGTATTTGTCAGGCATAATGATGGCAAACTCTCCTGAGTCCATCAGGATGCGGTTTCCACAGGCTGCCCTCCCCGGCCCCTGCTTCAAATTGTATTGATGTAGTTAATTACTGTTGAATAGCACTCCAGATTCCCATGGTTGTCAGCGTACCTCTGTGTGCCCTCCCCTAGGCTTTGTTCGAGGGGATTAGTGATTGTCCGCGGGCCGAAGCTGGAGGAATACAGCCTTTCATAACTGACTCATCACGGCCCTTCCTTTCTCAGCTACTTTTTGCTTGATTTTACATGCATCAAAGAGATAAAATCATACAGTGTCTATAGCTTTCCAACTTACTCACTGCTATTCCCTTTCCGCTTGCATTGCTCACAATCTGTAATAACGCTACCATTTTTGAATGGTTACATTTCAGAAACAAGTCGAAGAGTGAATATCTTTGAGACGTACTGAATCTGCCACTTAATTCCATGATCTACCAAACTTCGGAGCTTAAAGCCTTGCAGTTTCTCAAATAATTTTTAAATGAAGATAACCAATGCTCATTTATACCTATAAGCTGATCATCAGCGTAGCATTTCTTGTTTTGGTTTGGTACCAACTCATCTATTTGCTTTTCATTTAGCTTTATTTCTGTCTACTTTTCTCATATAATGAGCAAGAATCACATTTACCATTTAGCTAGCACAAAGACCAACAGAACGATTTGTATTTTACACAGAAGTATCAAGAACTGCGAACAACTACCTCATGCTTTGGTACAGTCATTGTAACATTCTTTAGAAATAGCAGACACAAGACAGAAAAGGAGAAGTTTGTCTGAAGGAATTTGATGTGAACTTGCATTAATCCTCCATTCATCCCAAAGGAGATAATAAAATTGCATAACCTGCTTAGCTTCATCTAAGTCTCTGGTCCCAAAAGCTATATGATTAATGACGTGATACTACAAAAAAACAAAACCTTTGCAGTCAACCCCCAACTTGCGTATCCTTGTTTAATGCTATGCTATTGGTTTAAACTCCTATTCACTAAGACATAAGTCAGAGTATGCCATAGTTGTGTCGACGCCCAAAGGTAGGATCAAACATCTAATATTTCATGAATAGAGATAGTAGGAACTGCAGATGCTGGAGAACCTGAGAAAACAAGCTGTAGAGCTGGATGAATACAGCAGGCTAAGCAGCCTCAGAGGAGCAGAAAAGCTGATATTTCGGGTCTAGACCTTTCTTTTTCTGCGTAAAGAACTTTCCACACATAGCTTCCTTAAACATTTACCCTCTCACCTTGAAATCGTGACCCCTAGTACCTGAGTCCCCGACTCTGGGAAAAAGCTTCTTGCTATTAAACCAGTCTGTAGGGTTAAGCAAATGGGCCAAAACTTGCAGATGGAATTTAATGTGGAAAAATATCAGCTATGCAGTTTAGCAGGAAGAATCGAGGAGCAGAATATTATTTATGTAGACTATTTACTTTATGGACTATTCTATTCAGAAGGCTATAGCGTAGAGGAATTTGGGAGTTCTCATACATTAATCACAAGACATTAGTGTGCAAGTTCAGCAGACAGGAGACAAGGCAAATGGAATGCTGGCCTTTATTTTAAAATGAATAGAGTGTGAACATAAGGAAGTCTTGCTAAAACCTAACAAGGTGTTAGTCTGACCGCACCAAGAATAATTAAACATGTTTTGTTCTCCTAACCTAAAGAAAGATATCCTGGCATTACAGTTAGTCTAGAGAATGTTCATTAAATTGATCCCAGGTATGAAGGGACTGTCTTATGAAAAAAGGCTTAGTGGGGTTTAGAAGAAGAGGGGACCTTATCAAAACATGTACAATTTTTAGGAGACTTGACAGGATAATTTTGGAGAGGTTGTTTTTCCTCTGAGAGAATTTGGGACCATAGGTCATAATTTCAGAGTAAGGGGTCATCCCGGTTAGATCGGACATGGGGAGGAATGTCTTCACTCAGGGAATACTAAATTGTAGAATTGTTAACTACAGAGGAATGTAGAGGATGGGTTGTTCAATATATTCAAGAACGAAACAAAGATTTTTAATCAGGAGGGCAATCAAGGGTTATGGGCACAAGGTAGGAAAGTGGGGTTAAGGATTATCAAATCAGCCATAATCTCTTTGGATGGCAGAGCAGACTCGATGGGCTGAATGGCTTACTTTTATTCCTATATTTCAGGTCATCACATATACTCAGATGTGAAGTCCACTCCTACTTTGTTTAATTATTTTGTAAAATAGGGATAATGAGCTGACTATTTAATTGTTCTCCTTACTCTGCCAGTCAATCCCCAAAACAATTTATTTTAGCCCTAGTCATTGTTCCAAAGGCACTGAATGACCTATCCCACTCCATCCTATTTCGAGCATACAACCACAATCTGATCCAATTCTAAGCACACAATCACAATTTTGCAAGCTCAGAGCAAACCCCGATGGGATTTTCCACTTGCTAACCAAGGGCAAAGGAAGTTAGCTCTCAAGTCTGTCATAGCCTGTGCTGAGGTTGGATATTTCAGCACAGATCAGGAATCAACTTGCAACTTTGTTCATAACATAAACTAATTGAGAGATTAGATACAGAAGGCTGAACATATGACCTTCCATTTTGAATGTTAGTCAAAATATCTACTAGGAATGGCTGGATGCCAAGGCCCAAACCATTCTGTAGTGAACAGAATGTGGTTTCATCCAATTTTGAAGGGCTGAATCAAGTTTGAAAAATTTGCAGAAGGTTTCATCTGAACTTTGGCCATTCAACAGTTTTGGGTGAAATATAAGATGTATGAATCTGGTCAGTATCAAATCAGCAGGCGTACAGTGACAGCCTTAAAGCTGAAAATAATAGATTTTTCTTCAAATTTTATAAAACTTAACAATGCATTTCAATACCTGTTGGCCTTTTCCACGACTGTCGAGAGAGATGTTGAGCAGATGTCAAGTGCAAAGAAAACTAATGAGCAGACACAAATGCAAATCTATGGGTATGTAATGGATCCCTATGACACAGTAACAACTGGCTGACAGAAGATGGTTGAATTGGTCACTTACATTTTTGACATTTCTATGTGCCTTCTCCATATACTGTGTATTTTGCTGTCAGGTAGTGGCAGCAGGTTTAAAGTTCTGTGTACGGGATGATTGTAATCTGTTAAACTTTGCTTAGTTACAAGTGGTTCTTTGGAAACACTCTACAACATGTTGAGCTGCTGTTTCTCTTACACAGGCAAATAGTGAGTCCTTGTATGTTGCATC
This sequence comes from Stegostoma tigrinum, assembly GCF_030684315.1. Classification (NCBI taxonomy): domain Eukaryota; kingdom Metazoa; phylum Chordata; class Chondrichthyes; order Orectolobiformes; family Stegostomatidae; genus Stegostoma; species Stegostoma tigrinum. The sequence continues at coordinate 19,673,286 of NC_081375.1, forward strand.
TAGCCATCTGATTAAATTGGTACATGGCACGGTGGCAACTTGGAAGGACCCAACGCAGAAAGTTTTAGTGCATGCCACCCAGGGAGCAATCACACAAGATGAGGAAAGATAATGCAATTCTCAACAAAATGGCAAAGTCGTGCAGCAGCCCTTTGTGAAACAAAGGTGACGAGAGCAAGGTTGTCTCTCATTCAATGATCTGGGCTGTGAGTAAGGGAACATAATGTTAAAGTGAAAAAAACAGGTTTATATAAGAATATAGGAACAGTAAAGGTCATTCAGCCCTTCAAGCCTGTTCCACCATTCAAGGACACCCTGACTAATTTGAGGCCTAACTTCATACATCTGCCTTTGGATAATATCCCTTAATACTTTTCCATTTAAAAAAAAGTCTGTCTCAGATTTAACATTAACAACTGCTCCTGCATCCATAGCCATTTGTGGAAGAACGTTTCTAACCTGTACCACCCTTTGTGTGTAGAAATGCTTCCTAACAATTCTCCTGAATGGTCTGACACTGATTCTCTGACTATGCTCCCTAGTTCTAGAATCCCCAGCCAGTGGAAATAATTTATCTTTATCCACACTGTTCCTCTTAATATCTTGCAAATTTCAATCAGATCAAGCCTTAAGCTCTAAATTCAAGGGAAAACAGGACTGATTTGTATAATCTCTCCACATAACTTAATCCCTGAAGTCCAGGTAGCATTCTTGTAAACTGCCTTCTACTCCCAGGGCCAATATATCCCAAGATGTGGTGCTCAGATCTGAAATTGAAACAACAGTCATGCACCAATAAAAAATCTGGTGAAAACATTAGGCTAAATTTTAGCAGGAATTTATGGAAAATATTTTCAACAAGAGAGTGGTGAAGGTATGGAACATACTGCCTGAGAACGGCATTGAGGCAGGAAACCTGTTAACCTTTTAAAAAGTAGATAATAAAGTGTGAAGCTGGATGAACACAGCAGGCCAAGCAGCAACTCAGGAGCTCAAAAGCTGACGTTTCGGGTCTAGACCAAGGGTCTAGGCCCGAAACATCAGCTTTTGTGCTCCTGAGATGCTGCTTGGCCTGCTGTGTTCATCCAGCTTCACACTTTATTATCTTGGATTCTCCAGCATCTGCAGTTCCCATTATCTCTGATACAACCTTTAAAAAGTACATGGATGAGCACTAGAAATGTCATAACTTTCAAGGCCTTGTGCAGGATAGTGTGACTAGTGTACTTTTGGTGGTATAGACTTGAAATAGACGCATGATTGATTCCTTAGAAATTGTTTTCTTTCTCTTCCAGCACTAGGACCTTCAGTCCCACTATGTTTGCTGTGAACAAGCTGGAAGAAAGAGCAGAGATAATGGGAACTGCAGATGCTGGAGATTCCAAGATAATAAAATGTGAGGCTGGATGAACACAGCAGGCCAAGCAGCATCTCAGGAGCAAAGCTTGTGCTCCTGAGATGCTGCTTGGCCTGCTGTGTTCATCCAGCCTTACATTTTATTATCTTGGAAGAAAGAGCATTTGGTCAAAATTCTGGTGAAACAACAGACTAAATTTTTAAAAACTAATTTTCCTCCTGACATGTGCCTTTAAGAAGCCAGGTGAACAGTGCATTACTTTGTGTGTTTCAAATTGACAGGTCAAGCTACAGAGGAGAAAGCTGTCAGACCCATTAAGGAATCTATTCAAATGAAATTAGGCGCCTAAAGGAAGCTTGCTCTGGCCATCAACATCAGCTTTAGCATGATTGTAAAATGTGGTCTGCTACTAATCAGCAACATTAGCCTGCACGCCCAATTCCATTACCCAACATCCCAGCAGAGGCTCATAAAATCAGAACAGCAGACCAATAAAAAGCAATTGTTTTTTAAATCCATCTATTTTCAATATCTCCTAGATTAAAGGGATTTAGTGCAATTTTCATCGGAATAACTCATCTGATGGCTTTAACAAAACAAATGACCAAGTTAAGCAACTTTTAAGTTAAAGCTATTTTAGTGCAGGCAAGTTCTTTTGCTCTGGGATTCTTATAATGTGAGTGGATTACTGAAGATTGCTGGATCTACTTTCTATTCACAATAATATAAAAATACAGAAAATAATATTTGGACAGACGTTTTATACATTTGTCATTAGAGCACAGTATTCTCGGGACAATTAGCAATGGGTAATAAGTGCTAGCCTGGCCAGAGATACCCATATTCCATGAATGAATAAATAAAGTTACAAATCAGAATGATCTAACTGAAAATTTTTAATGAAGTCAGAAACAAGCATACTATAAGGCTGCTCGTTATTTGACATGAGTATAGTGCAGGAGATTGCTACATGTCTGTAATAATTGCCAGATAATTGGAAAGTACTGGGTGGAAACATTTGCATTTTGTATTGATTTATTCATGAACAAACAGCAACTTATGAAGTATATATTCAGCAGAAGAAATATATCAGACTGAAAACATTAACTGTTTCTCCCTGCACAGATGCTGCTGGGCCTGCTGAGTTTCTCCAGATATGTGATCTTCTAGTTTTATGTGTTTTATTTACAGTTAAGGAACTAGGTTATTTCAAGCTATTTTTCACAACCTAATATTCAATTTGAAACAAAAACAAAGTTTCCAAAAAAGCTCAGCCGGTCTGAAGAAAAAATCAGAGTTAACATTTTGGGTTGGGTGACCCTTCCTCAATTTGAAAAGTAAATTCAGCATTCAGAGAATTAAATTGACAGGGGGGGGCTGGTATCCCTTTCTGTAACCAGGAAGTAAACACAATACCCAATGTTCCTTTGGCTTCCCACTGCAGCTTTATAAATATTTCACACAAGGACAAAACAGCTAAGAGTAAATCTATGTAGTCCTTGACAACAAAAGCTAAATCACTGGCTGCCTTTTGGAATTACACTTTAGTTCCCTACAGCATTGACAGTTGAAGACTGAACAGAGTTAGATGGAAACCAAATCTGACCCATACAACATAGACACCTTTTGGACTTTCACCTCCCCCAGGCTGCAAAAAACTCAAGTATTCACAAGCATCTGACCTCTTAGTTGACTCTGGATCAACACATTTACTCATTTTTGATAGTCAGATCAAATTCCCGGTTTGGCCACTTATATACTTCTGAGGCTATTATGCCTCATTTCACTTGCCCATGTGTAGATCAAGGAAGCAGAAAATCCTAGAACATGCAGCTCCACTCAAGCAGTGATGCTGTACCTTACAAGGTTGAATGGGAACTCCAAAGGGATGTGGCACATTTAGATCTGCATTTTCTTCCAAGATTTTGAGTGGAATAACCAAAATCAGTTCACTTGCAAAGAGTTTACAATTAGTGTCAAGTATACTTTAATTTTGCACCAAACCTGTGAAGACCACAGCAAGCATCAGGGCCCAAGCTACAAATGCACAATCTCATCACTAGTGACATGTACAAGACTAACTGCTATCAGAAGCTTATTGTTGCTATACACTGTTACAACATTGCTGGCAGTCAACTGGATGCATTCATTTCCTGTGCAAGTATGTATAGTGATATGTTTAGTGTCTTGTGAAGAATCAAAGCAGATGAAGTACACATGGCTACACTTGACAATGAAATCCTGGACAAATATTTTACACTGTATCTTGTAGCTTCAAAACATAGTTTCAATGCCATCTATATTAAAAAAGAAGGCAAATCAATGGGAAGAACAATGCATGATCAGCAAAATCATTTGGGTCACATCCATTACATTAAGTTGGGAGTATATGGGGTGGGACTGCTGGTCTATAACTAAAGTGCAGAAGGTTTGTCCAAGAAGATGTCGTCTTATTGATTGAGAGACTTTATCAGGACCCCACAGAGGTGAAGGCAAAGTATCAGAGAAACATCCCAGCCACTCACACACCCGACCTTCCAAACACCATCTGACCCAGGAGTAGCAGAGTCTACAGATCACTCATTAGACTTATCAGCCATGTTAGAACATGTCGAACTAGAGAGAAAACACATTGTGATCAGATCCCAAGCAACTACCTCAGAGAGAGAAGAAAGTGCATATGTTGCTTTTCAACATAAACTAGGGGATAGGTGTATTGAGGATAAGGGCCCAAAGGGATTCATTTGGGACATGCCTTCATTTAATCAGTAGTGTTAGGTGCAGCTCAGAGGTTGCAGTGTTGTATCTGAGTCAGAAAATTGCAATTTAGAGTTGAACTCTAGAATCTTGAACTATAAACATGAATTGACACTCTCAGCCCAGTGGTGGGGGTGCATTGAATTGTCAGCAAACCCAGCTTTCAGATGTGGTTGGAAAAGATGGATCTCGTGGCAAAGAGTTGAGGAGTTCACTCTAATATCCTGGCAGCATCTAGCTCTCCACAAACATCACAAAGCAAAAGACATTGCCTGGTCATCGTCTAATAGCTGTTTGTGAAACCTAGTCATGTGCAAATTGACTACTCCATTTTCTACACTACCACAACATTGGAATAGTACTTTATTGATTGCAATGTGCTTTTGAGATGGCTTCCTAATTGTGTATTGCTACTTAAATCTGAAATCTTTGTGCATTGTAACCTAGAAAGTTCTGTCTAAGTATTTTTTCACCCTATGAGCTATGTGTCCTTGCTTTTTATGATCTCCCTGTAATGCTCGTAAATAAAGCTTTTCACTGTACATGGCACACATGACAATAAATAAATCAAATCAAATCAAACCAGTTCTTAGAAACAAGGCTTGGCCTGTCAAATTCTCAAGTCTGTCTCCCTGTTCAAACACATCATAATTGATGGGCAGTGATAATGGGAACTGCAGATGCTGGAGAATCCAAGATAACAAAGTGTGGAGCTGGATGAACACAGCAGGCCAAGCAGCATCTCAGGAGCACAAAAGCTGATGTTTCGGGCCTAGACCCTTCATCAGAGAGGGGGATGGGGCGAGGGTTCTGGAATAAATAGGGAGAGAGGGGGAGGCGGACCAAAGATGGAGAGAAAAGAAAATAGGTGGAGAGGAGAGTATAGGTGGGGAGGTAGGGAGGGGATAGGTTAGTCCAGGGAAGACGGACAGGTCACGGAGGTGGGATGAGGTTAGTAGGTAGGAAATGGAGGTGCGGCTTGGGGTGGGAGTAAGGGATGGGTGAGAGGAAGAACAGGTTAGGGAGGCAGAGACAGGCTGGGCTGGTTTTGGGATGCAGTGGGGGGAGGGGAAGAGCTGGGAGGTTGGTGGGTATGGTTGGAGAGATGAGGTAGTAGGTAGGTGTAATTGATGGGTAACTCAATTCCATTTACTGGCTTGTTGATGAGTATACTTTGATGCCCTTACTTATTATAAATATACAGATCAAATTTAGCTTTGAATATTTCAACTGACCAAGTGCTCTTAGTTTTAAGGGAAGGAAGCCTTCTTAAATTCAATTGGTTTCACTCCTAATTGTGAAAAATGCTGTACAAATGGAAGATGTTTCATTTTTTCTGTTGGCAGCCAACTTAGGCTTGCTTTCTTTTAGTACCTGCTGCATTTTTATATATAAACAATAAACATTCAGCAGAAATTGAGGAATTAAACAGAAATGATGATGCATTGGTGAACAGGCTAGTTCTTAATGTGACTAATGCACAAAACATTTTGAAAATGCATTTCAACTTCATCACTGGTGCAGAGACTAATACAATACCCTGAAACTGATATATTACTTTGTCATCCCAATGAGCCCGAACACTTCTTTTACTGCGTCAATATCATTTTAATGTTGACATTAAACTGTACACAATGTATGGGTTAATGTTGGTGATGCTTAGGAAGTTTTGTGGGCATTTTGACCCTGAAGTTCTGGGTTCAAGTTCCACACAAGGATTTGACTGCCAATAAAGATGCTTTAAAAATGTGACCAAAAAGTTTGAATAGCAAATTGTAAATCCTTCCAACATTGACCGGAGTCAGGTGGCATGACTGAAAGATTATTAGTCAGTCATGTGGTGGAAAGAAATTGAAGCCTCTGTCACCAATATGCATAGCTCCCAACTGCAAATGCGTGTTAAAGTGGATGTTGCTGTATAAGGTAAAGGTTCTGAAAGAGTTAAAATTTAAGTTCCATAATCTCCACTCAATCTGATGATGTCACACAGTCTTTGGGTAGAGACAAGAGTTCTACTCAAAGTTTCGTAGGAAACAGATGTATTCTGCACAGACATAGCTCCGAGAGGCCCTGTCAACAAGTCACCCTTTATTTACATGTGGAGATTCCGTAACACTGATCCAGTTTCCTCAGAGCCCGCTCTCAGAGTGAACAGAACTTCTGACACAACAAGTTGTAGAGCTGGATGAACACTGCAGGCCAAGCAGCATCAGAGGAGCAGGAAGACTGATGTTTCGGGTCTAGACCCTTCATCAGAAATGGGGGAGAGGAAGGGGTTTCTGAAATAAATAGGGAGAGAGGGGGAGGTGGATAGAAGATGGATAGAGGAGAAGATAGGTGGAGAGGAGACAGACAGGTTAAAAAGCAGGGATGTAGCCAGTAAAGGTGAGTGTAGGTGGAGAGTTAGGGAATGGAAAGCTCAATGCAGGGAGGACAGACAGGTCAAGGGGGCAGGATGAGCCTAGTGGGTAGGAGATGGGGTGGGGCTTGAGGTGGGAGGAGGGGATAGGTGGGAGGAAGGACAGACTAGGGAGGCAGGGACAAGCTCGGCTGGTTTTGGGATGCGATAGGGGAAGGGGAGGTTTTGAAACTTGCGAAGTCCCATTGGGCTACAGGGTTCCCAAGCGGAATATGAGTTGCTGTTCCTGCCACCTTCAGGTGGTTTCATTATGGCACTGCAGGAGGCACATGATGGACATGTTGTCTAAGGAATGGGAGGGGGAGTTGAAATGGTTCGCAACTGGGAAGTGCAGTTGTTTAGTGCGAACCAAGCATGGGCGTTCCGCAAAGCTTTCTCCAAGCCTCCGCTTGGTTTCCCTGACAACGAGGAGGCAACTACAGGAACAGTGGATACAGTATACCACATTAGCAGATGTGCAGGTGAACATCTGCTTGATGTGGAAAGTCTTCTTGGGGCCTGGGATGGGGGTGAGGGAGGAGGTGTAGGGACAGGTGCAGCACTTCCTGTGGTTGCAGGGAAAAGTGCCGGGTGTGGTGGGGCTGGAGGGGAGTGTGGCGCGGACAAGGGAGTCTCGGAGAGAGTGGTCCCTTCAGAAAGCAGATCAGGATCCAACATATCATCCTCCAACACTTCTGCCATCTGCAATCCAACCCCACCACCAAAGATATTTTTCCTTCCCCACCCTTATCTGCTTTCTCCAATGTAGAACAGCCAATGCAATAGACCAGATTGGATGAGGTACAAGTGAAATGTTGCCTCACTTGGAAAGACTGTTTAGGCCCTTGGAAATTTGCAGGGAGGAGCTACAGGGGCAGTCATTGCTCCTACAACCAAAGATCTGCGGATCCACAAGCTTTTAGAATTACTCATTGCTTTTCATCCGCCCCAATGTAATTTGCCTGGAAAAATAATGCATTTTTTCCACATATTGGGACAAGTATTCGATGGCAAGATCAAATGAGTTAAACTTCCCAAATAACAGCATGCTGCCAGAAATGCTTACCCCAACTTAAATATGACCATGGCAAGCAAATTTCTTTAGGAGTGTGCTTTTCTCTTGTTGCCACTGAAATGGCACAACGGAGGCCAGTGTCCTGTCACCAAGTCACCCTTTGATTACACGAGGAAAGCCCCTGACATACATCTAGCTCCCTCACAGTCAGCTTTCAGAGTAAACAGAACCTCTGACGCTCCTCTTTATGTCTGTCAGCCAGGGCTCGCTGATTAAACCAGATTAACAGCCCAATTAGGGAATTCATATTCTACGATATGAGGAATGGCTACTGGACCCGAAATATTAACTCTGTTTTCTCCTTCACAGATGCTGCCAGACCTGCTGAGCTTTTCCAGCAACTTTGTTTTTATTCATATTCTATGAGGTTCATTTGGCTGATCTCATTACAATCACTACATGTGAAACTCGCAGAGTCCTAGTAGTTATTTCTTGATGTTGTACCTATTGCTATCATGCAATAAACCATCTTGTTAACTAAGACAAGTGCCTTTCCTATTTAGACTCATTAGTTGTTCATCCTTTATCACTGATAATTAGGCAGGCCTCAGACAAGGTATAGACAAGTTAGGATTGAAAGAAAGTTCTCATTTCTCACAGTAAGTATTGCCATCAATGACAATAAACTCCAAAAGACACAACTGCAGGGACAGCAAAAAAGCCAGAGAATAATTTATACTGGGCTATAGCATTGGGAAGATCTCAGAATTTATTGACGGTGGAAAGGTCCAAATTTAGAGAAATCTAATATAAGAGATTCAGGGAAGAAGCATAGGTAGGAGACATTAATGATTTAAAAGGAGTAGGAGTCACTAATTAAACCATGACTTCAACAAAAAGATTTATAGGGGCCACAGTCGAAAAACATCGCTTCACCAAACATTCTCAATCAATACCCCCCAAGTTATCACCAATCTCCTCTTCGCCAAACCTCAGGATCACACCTTCCCCTCACCAACACCCCTTCTCCTCTCCCTTCACTAATCCTCCACTCTCCTTTTCCCATCTTCCTGATAAGGCAGTTGATGAAAAAGCAGGCAAAATGTACATCTATATTTTCACACAGCAGGAGTTAGATTGTGGGTGGCTTGCCATAGGCAGTGTAGGCAAAGGAGGATTGGTGTCAGCAAACTAAACAAACAACGCTCACCCTGTGCCACACCTGGCAGGAGAAGTAGATACCAAGAGAGTCAGTATTGGCAATTAGGGAAATACTACAGATTTATTGTGTATTCATTCATGTGACAAGGACATTGCTGGCCAGGCCAGCATTTATTGCCCATCCCTAATTGTCCTGAGGGTAGTTAAGAGTCAACCACATTGCTGTGGGGCTGGACTCACATGTAGACCAGACTAGGTAAGGACAGCAGTTTCCTTCCTGAAGGACATTAATAAACCAAATGGGCTTTTCCAACAATTGACAATTGGTTCATGATCATCATTAGCCTTTTAATTCCAGATTCTTTCATATTTGAATACAAATTCCATCATCTGCCATGGCAGGATTCGAATTCAGGTCCCCAGAACATTACCTGGATCTCCAGTGAGAATGCCACGAGGTATTGAATCAACTCAGACTCCTTGAGTGTGGGAGATGCTGGCTCTCTCAGTTTGATGAACAACAAGTGTCAATTAGATTTCTCCCAACAGTCCAGGGCTCCACCCTTGTTGGGGCTTGGGTCAGTTGGAAGTGCCTCCCTACTCTGGAGTCTTTTTGTTGTGGGTCAGACCTGCCTTCATGCAGGGGATGTAAAAAGAATGTTAGTACTAAGACAATGCCAATGACTCACAAGAGTCTTCCTCCTTCAATATTAAATGAAGTTCCCTCCCAGCAGTTGAGAGATTATGACAGCTGTCAGTCTCAATTATGTACCAGGGCTGGCATCAGAAGTGATAATACTCGAGAATATTTCTTCATTAACAGGTCTCTGCACAGATGTAAATAGAATTCAGCATTTCGCTTCAGTTCAACCGCTGTGGTCAAAGTGTTAAAATATCAGTTGTTTCTGAGGTTCTGTACTGACCTACTTCTGAGGTAGGTACATTTTTGCTCCCAAGTTTGGCATTTCTATCCTTTTCTCTGCCGAAACGAAGAGAATAAAAGTACTAAAAAAATCTTTTGTGGATGTATTGGAAGTTGTCGAATGCATTAAGCAGCCCACAATCTAAATAATGCTCGCATAATGGAGGCTACATCAGGGTTGGGGCACATAATGAAAGTGACTTCGCTTTTCTGTTTGACAAAACTTCCCAACAAATTTTATTTGACAGCTATATAGCTGAACGAATTGAATAGGTTGCAGCTGAGAAAAGGCCGAAAAAATATGATTTGAATTCTAATTCCTGTCATACGCTAGACAAAGTTATTATGAAACACAAAGAAAAGTAGCCTAGGGTGTGTAAATCCCCCAACAAGATTCATCTAATTAATTCAGGAGAAAATTAATTACCACAGGATTTTCAAACAGAGCGGATTAAATGACCGCCCATCCCCCCATTACTAGGCAAATAAGCTGCCATTCCTATGGATAGAGAGCTTGATCACTAACCATTGGCATGGCAACGAAGCATCCTATAGAAAGGACAACAGAGGGGGCAGGGATGATGTCATATGCCCAGTTTCCTCTGGTACTCTGCTGTCAATTCCATAAACATCACAGTTTTAATAAAACCTAATCAAATTTGAAAACGATAAACTGCAACGTTACTTTATTCACTGTGTGAAAATTGTAAAGGTTTTAATTTAAGGCAGCACACCCATAGACTACATATGACAAGAGGCATTCAATTGCATCTTAAATATAGTTGTAAGTCAATACATAGAAGCTGTACTGTTGCTAAAACAAAGCATGCCTTACGTTACCCAAAAAGTTAACTTGCATGCGTTGGAGTAACAGTAGAGAAGAACAACCGGCTAAATATTTAATTCAGTGCCATTACCGTTCATAGAAGAAACTTGCTGACCATGAAGAGACTTCATAATGCTTGTTAAAAGTTAGAGTGCAATATCAAGGGCATAGAGGCTATAGCTGGTGCCTCTCCATGACACAGCACACAATAGTGGGTTTGCTCTCAATAACGCACGAGATACTAATCCAATCATAAACCATGACAGAAAAGCTTGATTTGTTAGCCATCAACAACAGATTACTGGTTATTATTCAGAAGGTTATTTGTTATTTTATTATGTGTGAATTTCCATTCAAATTATTTTGCTTGCTTTTGTGCTGTTGCACTGTCAATGTCCTGCTGAAGGCATTAGCTTTGTGCCCTGTGGCTGACAGTGTTAGATTATTTCTCAGTGCTATTTACAGAGATATTCACTATCAGACATAGGTATAAGGCAGGTAATTTGACATGGCATAACATCTTGTTTCAAAGCCTGTAAATTTATCACATAGATCCTGATTCACCACCACATCTCTAATTTTGCATGAAAATGTCCAGGAGTGACGTCCTCACGTTTTCAGTTTGATTTTGTTGTTTGTTTCAGAGCAATTCACCCAAAATGGATTGCCAACGTTAAGTGAAAATTATGCTCAACACAACTCAAGTTTCTTTCATGCTGATTTAAGAAAGGATAGAAGCAGCCGCAGACCCTGCATAGAATTGGCCAAGTTCCCTGATTGTGTAACTCACAGCTGGGAGTATCCACTCAGCATGCTGCTTTGTAGACCTTCAAGTAAGCTCACAGGTGCCGGACTAGACACTGTGACTAGAACACGCATTTTTGGTATCAGCTCTTTCTCTGTTCTATGAACTGTAAATGCAGAGAGCACAGTTTCCAGAGTCACCCATAGACAGAATGGTGGAACTCCTGCTAGAGTTTTTGATCTTAGGAATCAGCTACCCCAGGCAGAGCTGTGGAAAGTAGGTCATTGAATATATTCAGGACTGAGTTGAAAGATTTTTGATCCAAAATAGATTCAAGGGTTATGGTGAAGCATGAAAAAAGTGGAGTAAAAGCTATAATCAAAACTGCCATAATCTTATTGAGAAGTGAGGCAGTTTCAAACAGCCAAACAGTCTATAAGAAATAATGGGAACTGCAGATGCTGGAGAATCTAAGATAACAAAGTGTGAGGCTGGATGAACACAGCAGGCCAAGCAGCATCTCAGGAGCACAAAATGCTGCTTGGCCTGCTGTGTTCATCCAGCTTCACACTTTGTTATCTTAGCCAAACAGTCTAGTCCTGCTCTGATATTCAGATGAAACCTCCATCAAGTTTCCACTCCAAAACATATTAAGGAAGTTTCTCTAAAGTGATTTTCTTTTCTAAAAATCATCGAACAAAGTGTTGCCCAACTGCATTGACTCGTGGTTGGCTTTAAGTTCGGCAGTATGTAAATTGAGAGGAAACTTGGGAGGAAGATAAACACTTTTCGGAGCTGGTGATCTTTTGGGTGCAGCATAATTTTCACCCAGACCACTGATTGCACTGAAACCAGGATTTTAAACCACGGTTTACGGAGTAATTCTGAGCAGCCTCAGATCCCTCGCCTTAGTTCATATCAAATCGGGATGGAGATATGCGGATTCTGCCATTGATTATAATGAATGCAACAATTTTGTAAAATTGCTTCTGTTTTCAAAGGCTTGCAGCCCTCATAATTTCATTGAACTGTCAGGTGGCATCAAAACCAACAAGAGGGATACTTGAATTATTTTTATAATGGCCATCTGATTGGATTGCTGCCTTGAAATCATTCCTTGGCACCTGACAGTATTTGTAGTACTTCAGTTTGAAACCATTCATTGGTAGGTGAGATAATTTTGTAAAGTCACATTTTAATCGTATTTTGTGGCTTTTCTCTAATTACATATCTGCAACTGTCAATGAAGAGGAACGCAAGAGAATTAATACATTAACAGCTCTGAATAATTCAAAAATTACTAGTTCTTTACCCAATGTGCATTATGACTCTTTTTGAGATGACCGTAGAGCCATAGAGTCATAGAAATGTACAGCATGGAAACAGACTCTTCAGTCCAACTCATCCCTGCTGATCAGACATCCAAAATTAACCTAGTCCCATTTGCCAGAGGAACCAAATGGATAGTCACACAATATTTTTCTTGCAAAACAATCAATCAAGTTTTAAATAAAGAAATAACTTGAAATTATATCTTATATATGCTACTATATCACCAGGATGTCCCATTGTGTTTCAGATTTTTGAACTGTAGTACCTTTAATAATGTAAGGGAATGTCACAGCCATTTTTTGCACAGAAAGATCCAACAAAATGCAGTAAAACAAATAACCAGTTAATCTGTTGTCCTAATTTTGATTGAGGGATAAATGTTGGCCACCACACTACCGATTGCTAAATTAATATAGAATTATTTGAATTAGTTCAAAAATACCACAATGCGGCAATAAAATCATTCTAGTCCTTTGTTGTACAACGCTGAAATATTTCAAACGCTTAAAATTTACTTTTTTTGAGAAAGCATTTGGAAATGAGAACCTGCTTCCAGTCATGGCAAACTGAGATATTTTGAGAATTGTGCAATGTCCCATCTACCTTGGCTACCTTGTTTTTGTCACAGGAGTCATCTATTGTTGTCTAGCTCTATCCTCAATCAAGTATTCCTCTTTTCCGAACAACTGTTTAATTCTCTTTTCAAAGAATTCATGGATGCAATCCCAATGACAGTTCGCAGAAAAAGATTCCAAATTCTATCTGACAAAGACTTTTTCTACTCTTTCCTTTAATGCTTATCATGTAATCAGGATCACTCAGATACTACTATCTACAATAAAAACGGAAAGAACTGCAAAGGCTGTTAACCAGGAACAAAAACAAAGTTGCTGGAAAAGCTCAGCAGGTCTGGCAGCATCTGTGATGGAGAAAACAGAATTAACATTTCGGGTCCAGCAACCCTCAGAAACAGTTCTGAGGAAGGGTCACCGGACCCAAAACATTAACTCTATTTTCTCCTTCACAGATGCTGCCAGACCTGCTGAGTTTTGCCAGCAACTGCGTTTTTGTTGTGACCATTATCTACAACCCTGGGTGGAAAAATAAATCTTCAACTTTACAAAATCGGATACATGCTCAGGGCATTTTGTGTCAACCGATCTTACAATAATGAAATGATATTCGTCTCAGTTAAAATTCCCTCTTCTGTGATTGTTGTGGTGACTTCCACTCCTTGTATTTTTCTACAGCGTTCTTTCTCATACGTGCACATCGGAAGAAGCACTGAACTGAATATTTATAAACAATTAGTATGTTATTCATTGCAATTATGCATATTGTTTATCATCTATTCAAAGTCAATGAGGGAGAAAATTCCACCCAATGTTGGTAGCACTCAGCGGGACCACTCTGGAGCCTGATTTGGAGGCTGAAATCCTATTCCTGACACTGGAAGACACATCCTAGGTTAATGCCGTTACTACTGAGAAAGTGTTGCACTCTAGGGTTCACCTTTAACAGATGAGAATCTGCCCTATCAGGTAAACTTCGAAATAGTCCATGGCATGGCAATATCTGAAGAAGAACCAAAGAGTTTTCCTCCTGCCCAGGTCAACATTTATCCTTCAGTCAAAATCTCAAACAGGTGACCTGGTCATTATTTCATTGTTGTTTGTGGAATCTTGAACGGAAAGTTTGCCACCCTGTCTCCTTCATTTTTAACAGCAAATATGCTTCTCAGGTATTTCTTTCATTCTGTTTTAAGCTGTTCAGAGGTTGTGAAAGGCATTACATGCAAATACAAGTCTTTCTGCTAAAAGATTCATTTTCTGAAACCTCATCCAGGACATTTGGATTCAAACCAGAGAGAATTGCATTCAAGAGTTATACTCATGGTGGGATGTAGGAAAAGGCTTCTAAACTCTCAAAGTAAGGCTACAAAACCATAAGAAATAGGAAGAGAAGTAGGCCATTCAGCCCAATGAGTCTGCTCCACCTTTCAATGAGATTGTGGCTGATCTAACAATCCTCAACTCCACTTTCCTGCCCTTTCTCCATAACCATTGATTGATCAAACAATAATCTGTCCATCCAAGCCTTGAATACACTTAAAGACCCAGGCTGTCCAGCTGTCTGTGATAAAGAACTCCACAGATTCAGTACACGCTAAGGAGAAATTGCTCCTCATCTCTGTCTTATATAGGTGACCCCTTACTCGGAAATTGTAACCCGCGGTTTTCGACTTTCTCAGAAAGCGATGTAACTTTTCCATTTTCTATGCTGTCAACCTTCCAAAGAATCATACACCTTTCAAAAGGGTGGCCTCTTAGTCTTCTAAACTCTAATGAGAATAGAGCCAACCTACTCAACCTCTCTTCATTAGATAGTCCCTCCATAACCGGGATCAACCTAATGAACCTCCTTTGGACTGTCTCCAGAGTAGTATCTCACTTTGACACAGATGCTGTATATTAATCTACACTAACCAGGGCATATCATTGTATATTTATTTGCTTTTTATGGTCACTGCTGAGCCTGAAACCCTCCAGCTGTAATAATACAAAGGTAAGTTAATAGTTTTGTACCTAGCTGCAATTCGCTTCACCAGTAGAATATTTCAACAAACATTCCCCATGGCAAAACAACAGTTTTGAACTGTGAGATTTAGAACTGAAACAGCCCTGTGTCTGGAGCAGACTTCATTGTCTTCATGTGTCGAATCTGCAACCCAGGATATCTGTGTGGAGCAAGCATGGTGGAAAGAGGGTGGATAGGAAATTTCCTTTTAAATGTCATACGTTCATTCCACAGGGATCAAGTCACACTAATTCAAAGTTTCCGTCGAGTATTACCAACTACTTCCAGGCTGAGCTTCCCGGCCCTGGCATCCTGACTCTTGCTTCCGTCTCCAAAAACTATACCCTGTGCACTCACCAGTGCAATTTTCAGGATGTTTCAAGTTTTGTTTCTTTTAATTGATAAATGTATATTATTTTATCAGTGTTGTTGAATGGGCCTATGTTCATTAGGCCAAATGGGATTGCTATTACATAATGTGTTTCTTTAAAAACCAGAGAGATACTGGAACTGTGATCTCATTCTTAAAACCTCAAGAACAAATAATCCTTTATATTTTCAAACCCACAGAGGTAAAAACATTCGTTCATTCCAACAGCGATCTTTCACAAAAGTTATAATACATTGAGGCTACTGTTCATCTGAAATGAATTTCTCACCTTATTTTAAGGCTTTCTAATACTCACCTTAACTGTTTACTTTTGCACTTTGATCTTTAAACACTATCTTGGATTGTTTCCAAGAAGGAGGTCAGTCTTAATTTCAATTGTTTTGATTCCTACATTGTTATTATCATTGCAGTACTCGAGAACATGGTCATGAGTTATTGAGAACATTGAAATGCGATCTATCCCATTCTATGCAGGGATATATGTTGCTTTGGTGGTCATGGTGACAGAAAGTGCTGACTAATATTCTGCTAAATAATGTTGTGCTTGAGCATATATATTAAAGCTGCTCTAAACGGAGCATCACCAGCAAATTGGCGAAAGGGAGGTGCTAGCTAAGTAAATCCATGCTGCATATTCCTACTTTTATAGACTCGGAACCCACTTCCAACGTGCATGAAGTCAATCACCTTAGTATTTTCATGTTCAGGGAAGCAGTGCCTTCAGAAAATCTTTATTTCTTCACATTTACTTTTTATAAATTTATACATACACACCTGAGCATATATCAGGTAAGCACTCATGTAGTTAACTTGTAGGAATTGTGCTGTGCAAAGTTGTGGTAAGGTGATTTGTGCATTTTCAAAATTAAAACAAAATACAAATAAGCATGAGATTGATAATTCCAATTCTCAGCTTTCTGAATTCATTCCTCATCTAAATGTATCACCTGACCAGATCATCTCCTCAAGCCAGGTCTATGTGAATTGACAGCTTTATACTTCTGAGAAAAAGCTTACATTCGATGGCCTGCATGCTTAAGCACTGACAAAGTGGGAAAGCATCTATGAATATTTCATGCATGTCAAATGCAAGCTGAGGCTTTACAAAAGATAATTACCAAATATGTTGAGGAGACAGAGAAATGAGAGAAATAATGGCAATAAACTTTAGGAAAAGAGTTCCAGAGAGTAGTAGCAAAGTCCATGTTGTGGAAAATTCTACGTGGAACGACAAGGTGTCCAAAAGTAAGTCTTGCAGCCCCAGTCAGTACATGACAGCAGAAACGTAAATTTGTGCTACATTCTTGAAGTGCTTAGAGTATTATAAACTAGTGAATGATTATAAACAAATTGAAGTGTTTTTTCTCATTAATAATATGCTTATCATGTATTGCCTGTGATCATATTTTAGTTGGCCAGTGTAGAATATATTTAATCTTGTATTTTCTAAGGTTGCTATTTTTGCAGTGCTCCTTTTAATAAACCTTACCTTTTTGTAAGCAAATACTTCAGACTATTTGTGGGTGGCACAGCAGAACTGAAAGAACCATAGTTTTGTATATGGGAACAAATAAAAGAAAAGTGCTTAAAATGAGATGAAGCTATCATGAGACTTTCTGAAGTATATCTTAAAGGATATAGGACTGTGCATATTGCTTGGCACTTGCTGGCTTACCTTACTGTCTCAAAGTGTTTCGAATAAAGTTTGACAACATGCTTCACCTTTGTGAATTCAGCTGTACTTTATTTGTTGTGGGAAATAAAACAACAAGAATAAGCTGGCTTGCCATGGATGGGAGTTTGGGCACTAGCTGTCAGCACAGCAACGAGGACCCTATGGGAAGGGAAATGGAAGGGGCAGGGGTGATGTCATCCCATGGGTGGGGGAGCCAATCAGCCGCAGGGAAAATGATGTCACCATTTGCGGATCTTGGGCATTCACAGCTATAGAAATGTACTGAATTCAAGTGGTGGAGGGGTCACTTAGTTCTGTGTGTGAAACCTTAACTGCATTGATCACAATGCTAATAGTTGTGACCGGAGGCAACCCCATAAAGTTGTCAGCAACTTCCCCAGCATCCTCCCCCGCTCCCACATCCCACCATTCCGGCCCCCTGTTTACAATACAATGAATTCTTTTGGGCAGATTTATATTTAATCCTTCCAAACTTCTGAATGAAATGTCAAAAAGCTACCCTCACAAAAGCCCAGCACAGTGCAATGCAGTAGCTACGTTACCAGTGTGCTGTTTGATTCCTATTATTTCCCAGTCACAGAAGAAAACAAAGCCTCCTGCCAGCATCATATTTTGTACAAAGTGCCACAATATTGTGCCAAGCCTTCTTGACACTGATGAATCTGCAGAATTAGTTTGTAAAGGATGTGACAATGTTGCTTCCTCTCACTCTTTTTTTACCGCATGTGGGAAACAAACAATCCCTGCATGTGGGTGGGGGTGGCAGCCGTTAGATGCTAGTGAGGGGGTAGGGCAACAGAAACATATCTGAAAGACATGCACAGAGAGCCAGTGTCTCACTTGCTTTGGATTTATTCAATCTCTCAGAACAGGAAAGTATTTGCAACAATTTGAGATGTTCTTTAACTTCACCTGCACCCCCACCCCCATCCCGTCACCCCAGATTTTCTCTTCTGCTCTCCTGTTGGTGCTGAATTATGCTGGAGTTCAATGCTACATGGACTAGATGCTCATTCCTTAGTGATGAATGCTGTGGCATGCTATTCCACTGCAGGAGCTATTGCTGTTGCTGAACATCCAAAGTTGTGTACTT